>NC_045598.1:106241948-106841948 GCF_009762305.2 Zalophus californianus
ACATGGAGGGCTCTTTTGTAGGCACCGAGACACAGGCACAGCCTTTGTTTTCTTTTTTTTAAAGATTTTATTTATTTATTTGAGAGAGAGAGAATGAGAGATAGAGAGCACGAGAGGGAAGAGGGTCAGAGGGAGAGGCAGACTCCCCGCTGAGCAGGGAGCCCGATGTGGGACTCGATCCCGGGACTCCAGGATCATGACCTGAGCCACCCAGGCACCCCTCAGCCTTTGTTTTCAAGGAACTTTCAATCTCACTAGGGCATGGGGTACACAGGCTCCTTCTCTGCAGTTGAAATTGCTACTGTCATTGATAGGGGGTTGGGAGAGTTTGGTTAGAGGAAAGAAGGGGAGGATGCAGAGGCTAGAAATAACACATACTTGAAGAAATCATGGAACATACCGGGCAATTTTGGGCAAATCACTTAACCTCTTGGTCTTGCATTTCTTCATCTGTAAAAGGAGAGAGGGTTGGGCTGATCTCTAAGCGGTTTTTTGTTTTTTTTTTTGGCATTAACATTTTTAAGATTCTGTGATTCTAATCTTAACTTTAGCTTTAGAGATTCTGTCTTAACTTTGCTCTATTCATGAATGTGTTAAAGGACTCAGAACTTTGTGCTTCCCAGTCTTCCTCCATGGAGAAGGTGGCAGGGGGAGATTGTGAACATTCTGTCACTTAGTTAGCATTCATAATTTGCATGAGGATTTCTACTGTTTTTGTTCATTGTTTTTCAGTGTGTTTTGCTGCTTTTATTTGTGTTCGTGTTAGAATGTGGCCTTGTGGTCTCAAAGGCAAGATGTTTTTATTTATTTACTTATTTTTTATTAACATATAGTGTATTATTTGCTTCAGGGGTACAGGTCTGTGATTCATCAGTCTTACACAATTCACAGCACTTACCGTAGTACATATCCTCCCCAGTGTCCATCACCCAGCCACCCCATCCCTCCCATCCCCCTCCACTCCAGCAACCCTCAGTTTGTTTCCTGAGATTGAGTCTCGTATGGTTTGTCTCCTTCTCTGGTTTCGTCTTGTTTCACTTTTCCCTCCCTTCCCCTATGATCCTCTGTCTAGTTTCTAAAATTCCTTATATCAGTGAGATCATATACTTGTGTTTCTCTGATTGACTTATTTCGCTTAGCATAATACCCTCTAGTTCCATCCATGTCATTGCAAATGGCAAGATTTCATTTTTTGATGGCTGCATAATATTCCATTGTATATATATACACCACATCTTCTTTATCCATTCATCTGTTGATGGACATCTAGGCTTTTCCCATAGTTTGGTTATTGTGGACATTGCTGCAATGGTATCTTTGGGGTAAATACCCAGTAGTGCAATTGCTGGGTCGTACGGTAGCTCTATTTTCAACTTTTTGAGGAACCTCCATACTGTTTTCCAGAGTGGCTGTACCAGCTTGCATTCCCACCAACAGTGTAGGAGGGTTCCCATTTCTCTGCATCCTTGCCAACATCTGTCGTTTCCTGACTTGTCAATTTTAGCCATTCTGACTGGTGTAAGGTGGTATCTCATTAAGGTTTTGATTTGTATTTACCTGATGCCGAGTGGTGTTGAGTACTTTTTCATGTGTCTGTTGGTCATTTGGATGTCTTGTTTGCAAAAATGTCTGTTCATGTCTTCTGCCCATTTCTTGATTGGATTATTTGTTCTTTGGGTGTTGAGTTTGATGAGTTCTTTATAGGTTTTGGATACTAGCCTTTTATTTGATATGTCATTTGCAAATATCTTCTCCCATTCTGTTGGTTATCTTTTGGTTTTGTTGACTGTTTCCTTTGCTGTGCAAAAGCTTTTTATCTTGATGAAATCCCAATAGTTCATTTTTGCCCTTGCTTCCCTTAAAGGCAAGATGTTTTTAAGCTACAATTTACTGAGGTCTTATTGTATGCTAGGCTCTATGCTAAGCATTTTATATGTGTTATCTTAATTTCTACAACAACTCCACGAGGTAGGGAATATTATCATCAGTTTTCAAACAGAGAAACTGAGGGTCAGAGAAAGATAAGTAACTTGCCCAGGGTCATGCAGCTTGTAACAGTTGAGCTGGGTATTGAACCCACACCTTCCTGGCTCCAAAGTCCCTATGTTTGTATCACCTTTTGTAACAGGACTAGTGATTGCCTGCTCTGCAATGAGAGAAATAGTTTTCTACAAGAGCTAAAGTAAGAACAAAGTAACTTCTTAATGACATGTTCTGATGGAATCTAACTTTGAAATGAGAACCTTCTGATGCTTAGCCAGTCAAATATTATTTCCCCATGCATCTCACCTACCTAAATGGTTCCAACACTGAAGGAGATTTGGAGAGACTAGCAGATGCTTATTCTTAATTTTTTTAAAACATGCATACAAAAAGTATCCTTCTGTCTTTACAGTTGACAGAATGAGATGGAAGAAGTTCCATGTGTTGCCCATTCCTTTCAGGTCTTGACCCTATTAAAGCCTTTGCTGTTCACTTCCCATGGGATGCAGATGTACCTAGTGGGTGTGACAGGTACTGTTTTGAGCTAATGGAGTTTTCAGGAAGTCTCCTTGCATATTTTTACCAAATCATTAAGGATAATTATCATGGAACTCTTAGACTTCCTTTTTCCTTCTGTTGAGAAGTTGGGTGCCTATTTAGAGATGAAATCCTCAGGACCCAGAGAATGGCTGTTTGTATGACAAAGGAAGGCCCCTGTGTAATCCTGGGGCAGGCTCTCCATTCCTGCTTAGCTTTTGGAATTAAGCAGGCAGATAAACTGCAGACAGTGAAAATGACCACCTTCCCCTGGAGAGGAGTGGGACTAATTAATAGGCATAAAAGTCTTTGAGATTTCTTGATATTGAAAGGTCATTTATTATCATCTGCACAAATAAGTTCTCATTTTAAAGAGAGTTCATTTTTGCCCTTGCAGATGAATTACCTTCCTGTTAATTATAGGCCATCTCCCTATTAATGACATCTGTGAGAGTCAGTGGTTTTTGAAGGTAACACTGGCCTCAGTGATATTTTAACTTTGTTGGAAAATGTGTTTTGAGCCAAAGGAAAGGGATGTTGGATTCTTGGGGTCTGGTGCACAAGTTTGCATCTGGAGCTGGGCTTCCTACAGCCAGTGTGCAGCCCAGCTTTTTCTTCTATCGTAGCTTTTGTTTTTGGATAGAAGATCGCATCATCCCCCACCTTCCCAGTGTTTCAGACCATGTTCCCCCCACCGCCCCATGAAATGAGCAAGAAAGTGTCAGAAATTATTGCTGAGCACAGCCCTGGGGTTTTAGATAATTCCCTAGAATATAGTTAATAATGCTACAGACCAAAACATATGTCCTTAAAGTCCGCCATGTGTGACTGAAATTGGATCATTCAGGTTAGGTTTCTGAGTTTTTTCTGCCTTTTGTTAAAGAGCTTTATTGAGATGTAATTCATATGCCATACAACACACCCATTTAAAGCATGCCATTCAGTATTTTTTAGTATTGTGTAACCATCATTAAAATCTCATTTTTAGAACATTTTCTTCCCTCCCTGCCTCCCCAAGAAACCCTATGCCCATTCACAGTCATTCCCTATTCTGCCCTCTTCCATCCCATGCTGCTGATCTACTTTCTGTCTCTTTAGATTTGCTTATTCTGGAAATTTCTTGTAGATGGAATCATATAATACGTGGCCTTTTTGGACTGGTTTTGTGCACCTGGCATAATATTTTCAAGGTAGCACTGTGGCTATGTGTCTCCCCGGGGGTGGAGGTGGGGTGGGGTGGGGCGGGGCTTGCGCAACACTTGCAAACCCAGCAGCCACCAAAGAACCCACAATAGTAGGCACCTAATTAAGGTTTGTTGACCAAAAGAATGAATGTGTCCTGAGGTAAAGTGGGAGTGGAGGAAATGGGGCAAGGGAGACAGAGAAATATGCTTTGTAATCTGTGAAGTTTCAGTTGTGTTTTAGCAAGAGGGAGAGGGAGAGAGAGAGCACCAGCAGGAGGGAGAGCCTTCCTCCCAGGGAGCCTGATGCAGGGCTTGATCCCAGGACCCTGGGATCATGACCTGAGCTGAAGGCAGATGCTTAACCGCTTGAGCCACCCAGGTGCCCCCCAATTTCAAAATTCTTAACATGCTCTTCGAGGCCCTCCACAGCAAGCAGATCTGTGGTTTCATGTGCTTTTACTTCTTCCTGACCACTGTAGACCACTGTAGACTTCTTGAGTTTCTCTTACTAAACCCTGCAGTGTCCTTTCTATTTCTATTCACACTGCTTCTTCCCCCTGGACCCACTCTTCCCTATTTCTATTAAATTTCTACCCATTTTATTATTTTTAATTTTTTTTATTAAAATTTTTTTTAAGTAAGCTCTATGCCCAACGTGGGGCTTGAACTCATGAGTTGCATACTCTACTGACTGATCCAGCCAGGCACCCCAACATTCTACCCATTCTATTTATTTATTTATTTATTTATTTATTTATTTATTTATTTATTTATAAAGATTTTATTTATTTATTTGACAGAGAGAGAGACAGCAAGAGAAGGAACAGAAGCAGGGGGAGTGGGAGAGGGAAAAGCAGGCTCCTTGCCGAGCAGGGAGCCCAATGCGGGGCTTGATCCCAGAACCCTGGGATCATGACCTGAGCTGAAGGCAGACACTTAACCGACTGAGCCACTCAGGCACCCCTACCCATTTTAAACACATTTAAATAGTTACCTTTTCTACCAAAGCATCTCCAACTTTTCCTCACCAGAACTGTCTCCTCTCTGTCCCCCCTCCCCATACTCTGTAGCCCTCGCTGTCAGTGTTTGTGATGCTCTTTTTAGTGTTCTGTAGATGGCTGTGTCTGTGTTTGCCTAGCTCACGAGACTTTGAGCTCTATGAGGGAAAAGACAATTTCTTAATTCCTCTGCCTGTCTCCTACAAGCTCTGCTTTGCCATTCCCAGTTTTTTTTTTTAGAGCTTCTGCTTTTTAAAAAAATTTATGTATTTTTAAGATTTTATTCATGAGAGACAGAGGAGGGGGTGGGGGGAGAGAGACAGAGAGAGAGAGAGAGAGAGGCAAAGGCAGAGGGAGAACCCAGATTTTTTTTAAATTGACACTGGTGGCTTTCTTTAGTTCCTGTGCCCCCTGGAGAGTGGGATTTTGAAACAGCTAAGTTCTCATTTCATGTGGTCTCTTAGCCCTGTGTGTTGTTTCCTATGTATACTTCTTATTTCTGAATGAGATGATGAGTTCTCTGTGGGCAGGGACCTTGACTTCCCTTGTTTTTGCCCCCCACCCCCTTGTGCCCTGCCACAGTGCTAGGCCCCCAGTGGGTGGCTGAATCAGACGACTGCCCACTTGTGCAAGTCTGTGCTCCATGGAGGGTTCTGTGTGGGATTTAGAGCTTGTTTGTGGTTTGACTCTTGGGAATAAAGAGAATACTCTGTGAAAATTATGGCTCCGTACAGAGTGTGGGGCAGGAAGATGGGTTTGTAAGCTGGACTGGAGGTGGGCTATGATAATTTCAGGAGGCCTGGGGAATGGCTGCTAGTATTTCGAAGGATTTGCACAGAGAAAGAATAGAGGAACAGTTTTAGTTTCCCCAGAAAATAGCTGGGTGCTATGGATCCCAGACCCAGCTGATGGGGTGGGCTCTGGGCATAGCCTGGGAGCTGCAGCTCTCCCCAGTAGCTGAATGTATCTGTAACGCTGGCCAGCATGTGCACATTGAGTTCTGGGGCAGGCAGGCTGAAAGCAGTGTCAGGTGAGCATCAGACTCATTGGGCCTCTAGAGGTCATCTTGCCCTGCCTGGCCCCGATGGTCAGTGCCTAGGCCATTCTCAGCAGGTGTCCATCCTGAGGCTCCCCAGAGAAGCAGATCACCCACTGTTCCCAAGAAGCTTATGCCTGTTTCTCATTCCCTCAGCTGTAAAGTGCAGTAGGATGCTGGATCCAGGGCCCTGAGAGAGCAGGGAGAGAAAAGCAGGTAATCGTGGGGGAGTTACTACAAAGGCTTCAATAGGGGAGTGATCCTTCAGGGGTCTTTGCCAGCAGAGCACAGGAGTATTAGAGGTCACTAGCTCACAGCCTAGGGGCCCTGGTAGAGATTATCTGGGAGTGGGGAGCGGTACTGTCCCCAATCCTCTGTGATTTATTGTCTGGTTCCCAAAATGAGGGCAGTTGGTGCTTGAATGATACACCTACTTGTCACATCCACCTAGCAAATTCTTGGCATAGTCAGGAAACAAGGAAGATTGAAGGCCAAGCCAGAGTTTTCTTCCTTGATTGGCTCATTCCTTCATTTTTAAAATTTATCCTCTTGACAAAATGTTAAGCGAGGAAGACAACAGCTAACAATGCAAAGGATTCTAGGAGAGGTTACAGCAGAGCTGGGGGCCAGGATTGGGGAAAAGCAAAGTTGTACCAACATTCATTCTCTCCCCACAGTGGGACCAGCCCAGACAGCACTCCTCCTCCCTCTGCTCCCACCCACAGTGCCTACACCCTTCGTGTGCCTCAGCCAGACTCAGCGGCATTGCTACCTCCCTTTGCCATGGGTGTTCTGCCTACTCATCCTCTTTAATCCCTAACCTCTTTATTGTGGTCACAGATGCTCCACATGGCCCCAGCACCCTGCAGGCAAGAAATCATGAGTTTCTTGCGGCATCCAGAAACAGCACACCTTAACTATTTGTCAAAAGGAGAAGAGGAGAGGGATTAGGGGAGGAAAAGTGGCAGCAGAGGGAGAGGCCCAGGCAGGATTTTGTCCTAACACATTGCCCAGGCTGATCAGAGTCAGGAGGAGCCTGCTGCCTATCTGAGCATCTCGCCTCCGTTCATCTGCGCAGAATGCCAGCCTGCTCCTGCTAGTATGCGAGAGAGAGGCTGGTAGTCCCCTCCACAGGGGGTCCTGGACTCTGACTCTGTCATGCAGAGGTGGGCTGGTGAAGGGGTATGCAAAGCATTCCCTGCTATCTGGAAGGACCAAAACCCCTGTACTGTGACCCTCTCAGTTTCCATAGAACAGGGAACTTCAAGTATCCAGGGCCTTCCTGCCTTTGAAAAGGGAAAAATTGAGGTTCCTAGAGAGGATGTCAATTTTACAAGGTAACACAACATCACACAAGAAGCCAGTAGTAAAGCTAATTAGAACCCAAGTGGTCTAGCACAGGGGTATGACACAGGATCTTTCTTGTCCTGAGACTATGTTCTGCTCTTCTCTCTGGTCCTGTTTACTAACTCCACACCAGGCAGAAAGAACCAGGGTCCGAGGGTCACGCAGGTCTGCGTGGGAATCCTAGTTTTGCTCAGGCTTTTCCTCTCCCCCAGCCCCTGGCACAGGGGAGGACGCGGTCAGTGCGCATTCTGCTCCCCTTCCCAGGGGCCTGCCCATCACTTCCTTTCTGGAAACTCACTGGACAGCAGAGGTCCTGACCTACTTGGGCACAGTGCTGACTATATTTAGGCCTCCATTTATAGAATGTTTCAGGAGCTCAAGTACTTCATGGGTAGAGATTAATTACTGTCATGATTTATCCTACTAGCCACCCACAGTGGGGAGATGCTGCTCTGAACCACCCGATTTGAGAAGCAGTGGAGGAACTTTCTGAGACTAATCAGGTCTGTGCTATTAATTTGAGTATTGAGGATATGGAATTATGGAAAGTAGACTGTTTTTCTGTTTCATGCTATGCTGTCACCTTTGCCCCATAACCTGGTCCTTTGCCATACCTTCCTAGCACTCCCTGCCAGGCTCTCATCAGATGTGTCCTAGAGAGCCACACACCCTGCAGAAGAGGAGGTGGGTGGTCTCCACACAGAAGCATCATGATTGTTGTATGGGAAGACAGAGGGAAGCAAGGGCAGATTGTGTCCATCCTTGTTCGGTGATGATTATGATTTTGAGAGACCATCTCTTTAGTCCAGAAAACAGATAGGAAAGGGACATGGATTTCCCTTGCTGGCAAATGCAAGATAACACATTTAGTGAAAATTACTTAAGAGTATGAAGTGCATGAATTGCACTGTAGGGGAGGAAGATGGACCTGAAGTCAGGGGCACCAGTAACCTGGAAGGATCCCTTCTGAGAAGGGACTGGTGCGTGTGCTGCAGCAAATGGGTGTGCTGTGACTGTGTGGGCTGTGTGTACTGACTCAGAGGCAACCCTGCCATGCACTTGTTACCCTCCCACTCTCTCTCCTGCCTGGAGCCCAAGCCCAGACCCTCGATGAAGGGGGCTTGGTGCCATTGGCAGCCTCTGCTTTCACGTGGAGGCTCTTCCTTGGAAAGCAAGCTTTTGTTTGATTTTGTTATCAAATCCTGGCCCGTGTCAATGGTCCTCCGCCTCAGTCTTCCCAGAATGCATGGAGGCTTGTCCATAATGGCATCCAGTACTTTTGTTCGAGGCTTATCTCAAGGGACCCAGTAACTGTCTTTTCTTTTGCTATCACTTAGCAGATGTCTGCCTTTAGATCATGAACATACAGATGCTAGGCTTTGTAGTGTCACTGATTCCTGTCGCAGCATGGAATTGTAGTGAAGACAAAGGACTTAGAACTCTGCTGGCACGTAGGGAGTCCTTCAGAAATGTTAGCTGCTTTCAATATGATTTTTCTGTCTGTAAAAAGCTAGGCAAGACGCTTGGCATGCGATCAATTTAACACTAGCCCAAATTATCCATAGAAAGCAATGGGCTCTGTGCTGTCCACATGATGCAGGAAGGGGGCCCGGGGGTTACCGCACTGTTTCTTGAGGATGCCCCGCAGTGTGTGTGTGCTGGGCAGCCCCCACCTCCTGCGGTGGGTACCAGCCTCCTGTGCTGAGCCGGCCTCAGCGCTGCATTCCAGCGGCACTGCATGGAGACTGAGGGCTCCATCTGTGGCTTATGTGTCTCCATGTCCCTCGCTTGCGGCACAGTCTCTGGCACAGGGCACTTCCCCAGGATGAATAAACCTAAAAAGGAGACCCAAAGGATGGACACCCCTGAAGTGTGTACTACAAAGGAGCCAGGAACATTTCACTCTTGGCTTCCCTGGCTCCAGAGCCAGATGGCCTGGATTTTTGCATGCTGGCCCCGGTGCCAATGAGCCGGGGGAACCCAGCAGTGATGGCGCATAGTAGGCACTCCATAAATGTAAGGTGTGATTATTTTTATCTTCATTATTATCAGGAGTCTTTGTTGGACCAGTCCCTGAAATAGTCAATGCAATTTTGGTCTCCACACTTTAAGTAAGAAACAATTGGAAAATTTCAGAGGTAACTAGGAAATGATAAAGAACCTCCTTACCTGAAGGCTTCTGTCCTTGCTGTTCCCATTGCCTGGAATGCTCTTCCCTCACATAGCCATGTGTTTTAATTCCTCATTTTATTTAGGACTCTGCTCAAATATCAACTTATCAGAGAAGACTTCCTAGCCACCCTGCAGAAAATAGCAAGTCATCACCAAACTTTCTCTGCTTTATTTTTCTTCTTAGCACTTACTACTACCACCTGGTTTGGTGCACATTGGCTCATTTATTATCTCTCTCCTCCCCTAGAAAATGAGCACTTTATAGCCCCAGTGCCCACAACAGTGCCAGGCACACAGTGCATGCCTGTTAATGTGTTTGAATGGCAAAATTAAGTCTCTTCGTTTACAGAGGATGACAGCAGGGAGGGCATTAAATGGAAGATTGTAAGATCAAGAAGGGCATATATTATATGAATATAGCCAGGTCCACCAACACCTAACGTAGACTAAAGGAGTCCCCATCCCTTTAAGGCTTGTGAAAGATGAGTTTAAGACAAAGAGAAGGAATTTCTACTTCATACAGCAGGCCATTGTTTGGAGGAACTCCCTGCTCCAAGAAAAGATGCTAGGTGAAAAATAAGAATACATTCATGGATTTCCAGCAGCTCTGGGTACCATTTCTAGCCCTCTGGCACTGGGGATTTCCACAGATTTCCTGCATAAGACTCTGGTGCCTTTGTTAGGGGCAGGCCCTTGCACAAATACACACAGGGCTGCTTCCCAACTGGCCATTCAGATGATGCTGTGTACCAGGATGACAAGAGAGAGAAGTCACAGGGCAAGGGATAAGTGCTGTTGAGAGCAAAGAGGAGGGGAGAGTGGGGAACGAGAGATCGAATTTCCTGTGGGTCTTCATGCATAGGAGACACAGGGAAAGAACCCTGAAGGCTAGAGAATGGTTCGTTCATTCCACAGTTTGTTTATTGAACAGCTGTTTATTGATAACCTTGAGACACATCAGGTACTGTTCTAGACATAGGGTTCCTGGACTCACACAGCTTCATGTTCTATGATGGGGAAGCTCATAATAAAGTGAGTAACATCTTTAAGGTGTCACTCAGTGCCAAGCACTCTGTAGAAAAAGAGGCAGGGCAGGGTACAGGGTTTTGTTGGGATGGTGGAACAAGGCAGGGACGGGGTGGGATTGTAATCGGCTAGCTGCAGGAGGCTGCTTTGAGAAGGCGACATTTGATAATGGCCTGAAGGAGGTGAAGTTTTCTGTCTGGTCCCAACCAGAGGCCCAGACAGTTCTCAGCGACCTATTTACATTTGACCATGTGCTTCTGAGTCTCGTTTCATCCCTCCGTGTATCTTCTACGAGTGTTTCCTTCTCTGGCCTGGCCATCTAGTTTACTCAGTAAACACTGGGCACGGGGACACCGTGAACAAGACAGACAGGATCCAAGCCTCTATGGACCTTTCAGGCCGAAAAAGGAAACAAGTAAATGGTTACCCAACAGTGCGAGGAGTGCTGCCTTGGACATTTTTAGGGTGCCATCCTAGGCCTCCTGGCCGATACCGAGCCTGAGCCCAAGTTGGCCTTTTCTTCATTTCCCGCCCTCTGTCCCTGCCTCCTTCCACTCTTTCCTGTCTCAAATGTCTCCTGAATTTCCAGTTCTTTTCCATACTCACATTTCTTGTTGTTTTAGGCATCATGACTGATTCTCCCTTGGCCTTTACTTCCCAGTTAAGTGAACATAATAGCTGTTGCCACCCATATGCTCACAAGAATGCAGGAGTGTTACAGGGGATTAATGGCATTTTAAGATTAAGGACAAGATGGTAGTTTAAAAGCTCTTAGCTCCTCCTAAATTAGGGGAGCTGCCCGACACAATGCATTGTTAAGCCTCACAGATTTCCCTGTGGCAATACTTCTGTTTCTCTTTGGGTCCCACACTGGCTACTATTGGGGAAATCTGGGCACGACTGCTTTGGGTGTCAAGCACATGTCTCTTGGACCTCACCCCTGCTCCCTTTTAGGGCCTTGTGACCACAGAGCTCAGGTATGCAGCACCTAATAGACTTGCAAGGGATGTGGCTGGTGTCAGGGAGGTTTGTTGAAGGTCACCTACAGCCGCAGTGGGACACGGTATAGACGCCTCTATGGTTCCTGTCCTCTGCACTGCAGATCTCACTGACTGGGGACCGGGACAGGGGGCACCAGGGGCTTTGCATCAGGGCCCCTTTCTCTGTCAGGGTCTCCATAATCTGACCTAACTCCCATTTCCAATTCCATCTCCCCTCCGGAATCCCCCTGCTCTCGTTAACATGGCGTCTTTGCTGAGCCTCTGGCCCACCTCCACAACTTCGCTCAGGTGGTCAGTCCTCTGTGAATTGTTTCCTTTACCTCTCACTTTCTGTAAATCTTCCTCCCCAACCCCCCCGCCCCGCCGTGAAACACCCCTTGAGCCCTCCTTTGATCTCTCTGTGAACTGAGCTTCCCAGCACACCTTATCTAGCACAGCGCTTTGGTTCAGCAACATCTACCACTGTAGGGGATCCTTAAGCCAGAACCGACCAGCACTGCATGACCCTAACCCAGTGGTTTTCAAACTGTGTTCTTTGGAACCTGTCAGGGGCTGAGGTGAGGGGCCTGGTAGGAAGGACTCTGCTGCTTACACCCATTCAACTAATTGCTTTTATCTTTCAAACACCCTAAGCTTTGCTTGAGGAAGGGATTCTGTAGTCAAACAGTTTGAAAACTATAGCAGCAGATTTGATTTGTTTATAATGTGGACATGGAGGTCCATAATATACACAATGACACATAGCGAGACAGCGCTGGGATCAGGGTGTCAGTCCTTTGTTACCAGACAGTATTATTGGAGTTGTGACATGCCCATTGTACCATCTAAAGTGAATTATAACCCTTTAAAATAATAAAATGTCTTAATGTCTTATACCTCCTTGTTCCCCGGCACAACGCCCTGCTCATAGATGCTCAACAAACACTGGCCACCCCCTCCTATGGTGGTGAAAGCAGTGACATAGGGGACACGTCCAGCAAGCTCCTGAGAGGCCCCTGGCTAGCTTTCCTGGCTCTGTCCCGCATGTGCTGTGCCTGTGGCAGCGGTTAAGCTCTAAGTGCAGGCGAGGCATTTCAGAGGGATCCCAGTTGCTCCCCAAACTGTACTTTTGGTTGTCAATAAGGTTAACATGCACCAACTCTGCCTTCTTCCTCATCATTCAGCATTGGCCTTGAAGCTGTCTCACCTGTGTCACCAAGAAACATGAAGGCTCCCCAACGTCCCTGGCAAACCCAGCTTCTGGGCTAAGTCCTTGCTCTCCTGCCCACACTCACCTTCCTCCTCTGCTCCGCATGTGGTCTTGAACATCCCCCTCTCCACGGAGCCTGCTCTGGCTCCCAGGCTCCCAGCAGCCTTCCTTTCTCTGATAACGGTGCTTTTACCTTTATTGTCTTGTTTTCTCAGGTTTAGTGAAGTATAATTCACAAATAAAGTTATAGTATATGGTGTATGTCGTGAAGATTTGATATACGTACACATTGTGAGGGGATTCCTCCCATCTAGTTCATTAAGATGCCCATCACCTCACATAGTTAACTTTCGTTTTCTAAAGAAAATTTTATTGTTTTGGGGGATCGACTTATAATTTTTCTTTGTGTATATATATAAACATATATATAATATATGTTTTAAAGTTTTTATTTTAATTCCAGTTAGTTGATATACAGTGTAATTTAGTTTCAGGTGTACAATAATACAGTGATTCAACACTTCCATACATCACCTGGTGCTCATCACAAGTGCCCTCCTTCATCCCCATCACCTATTTTATCCATCCTCCACCCACCTCCCCTCTGGTAACCATGTTTGTTCTCTATAGTTAAGAGTCTGTTTCTTGCTTTGTCTTTCTCTCTTTTTTTCCCCTTTGCTCATTTATTTTATTTTATTTTATTTTTTTTATTTTTTATTTTTTATTTTTTTTTAAAGATTTTATTTATTTATTCATGAGAGAGAGAGAGAAGCAGAGGGAGAAGCAGGCTCCCAAGGAGCAGGGAGCCCGATGTGGGACTCGATCCCAGGACCCTGGGATCATGACCTGAGCCGAAGGCAGACGCTTAACCATCTGAGCCACTCAGGCGCCCATTTTGCTCATTTATTTTAAAGAAAATTATACATATGAGTGAGATTATGTGGTATTTGTCTTTCTCTGACTTAGCATAATATCCACTTAGCATAATATTCTCTAGCTCCATCCATTTTGTTGCAAATGGCAAGATCTTATCCTTTTTTATGGCTGAATATATAATCTGTATATATATATATATATATATATATACCACATCTTCTTTATTCATTCATCAATCGATGGACACTTGGGCTGCTTTCATATGTTGGCTATTGTTAATAATGCTGCTATAAACATAGAAGTGCATTATCCCTTTGAATTAGCGTTTTTGTATTCTTTGGGTAAATACCCAGTAATGTGATTATTGGATTGTAGGATAGTTGTATTTATAACTTTTTGAGGAACCTCCATACTGTTTTCCACAGTGGCTGCACCAGTTTGCATTCCCACCAACAGTGCACAAAATTTCCCCTTTCTCCACATCCTCGCCAACACCTGTTGTTTCTCATTGTTGATTTTAGCCATTCTGACAGGTGTGAAGTGGTATCTCATTGTACTTTTGATTTACATTTCCCTAATCGTAAGCAATGATGAACATCTTTTCATTTATCTGTTGGCCATCTGGATGTCTTCTTTCGAGAAATGTCTGTTCATGTCTTCTACCTATTTTTAATTGGATTATTTGTTTTTTTGGGTGCTGAGTTGTTTGAGTTCTTTATATATTTTGAATACTAACCTTTTATCGGATATGTCATTTGCAGAGATCTTCCATAGGTCCCTGGCTAGCTTTTTAGTTCTGTTGCCTTTTAGTTTCATTGATTGTTTCCTTTGCTGTGCAGCTTTTTATTTTGATGTAGTCCCAATAGTTTATTTTTGCTTTTGTTTCCCTTGCCTCAGGAGACATATCTAGAAAAAGTTGTTATAGCTAATGTCAGAGAGATTACTGCCTATGTTCTGTTCTAGGATTTTTATGGTTTCAAGTCTCACATTTAGGTCTTTAATCCATTCTACATAATTTCTTTTTTGTGTGTCTGAAAACATTTAAGTTCTAGCCTCTTAGCAAACTTTTATCATACAAAACAGTGTTATCGATTATAGTATTTATTTATTGAGCTCTCTAGGCTCTGTGTCAAGTGCTTTATAACCATTATTTCATTTGATGCTCACAGCAAACTTGTGAGATAGATAATATTATTACTCTCATTTTATATATAGGAAAGTAGGGTGAAAAGATGTCAAATAATTTGTCTGAGGTCCTGGAAGTAGTAAATGGCTGTGGCAAGATCTGAACCCAAGCAGCCAGACCCCAGAACGTAGGGGCTTAACAGTGCAACTATGTTGGGCTCCTATTAGGTTTAGAGAGAGTCATATTATGTATCATTTACTCACTGATTCCTTTACCAAATACTTATTAGGTACCAACTATATTCTAGAGACCTTAACACTATTAAAAACAGGTATTAAAACTACGTCATCCCCTTTGTGTCCTTATGTGTCAGTCTAGTCTTCCCACCTGGACTGCAGGCCCCTTGAGAGCAGCTCCTTTGTTTCTTACCTCTCTTTTGTCCTCTGCCTTTCTTTCTTGCTCACCCACTCAAATGGCTAGTACAGATGCTCACCCAACTGGTTAACTTGCATGGCAACATCCATAGCCTGTGACACATGCCACAGATTCCCAGATTGGTGGGGAGGCTAGAAGTGATCTGGTCCATTTCCCTGATTCCAAGCAGCCCTAACTACAGCTATACCATTCAAGGAAATACAATCATCTAATTTAGGGGTTGGTAAACTATGGCTGTGAGCCAAATCACGCCTGCCAACAGTTTTTGTAAGGCCCACGAGCCAAGGATGTTTTTTATATTTTTAACTGAATGAAAAAAAAATGGAAAGAAGAACACTATTTTGTGATGCATAAAAGTCATATGAAATTAAAATTTTAGTGCCCATAAATAGTTTTATTGGAACACAGCGATGCTCATCTGTTGCACAGTGTCTCTGGCATCTTCACACGGCTACTAGGTATGCAGGTGCAGTTGTAACTTGACAGTGTTTTGAGGGTCAACCTGGTCGTTCTGTAACATCTCATTTCATTTTCTACGACCAGTGCACACCCATCATGTCAAAACCAAACCAAACCAAAACAAAACAAAACAAAAAAAAAAAAGAGAAAGGTAGACTTCAAATGTCCTGCTTTTAAGGCACAAAAGAGCATAGTTTGCTGTCCTTCTCATCATGGAATTAGAGGGTAAATTACGTTTATTACACAAGGTTATGCTGCCGCTGTACTAAATTAATACAATGTGAATCTGCGCTGATGTCATCCGACTAAGCACTCATCACAATGTTCCCAACTCACAGGAAGCAATGGTCAGAAATATTAGGAAACTGAAATTGAAATATTTTATCACAGAAGAATTTCTTTCAAAAAAATATAAACAAAACCACAACTAAAGTAAGTTTCTGAGCAGCTCTTTCAGTAGCCAAGCAAGGAAAGCTTTTACAGTTCGTGAGTTATTTAAATCGTATTCGGTTCCAGCAGCTGAAGGAATGTGTCCAGAGAAAAGAAACTCGGTTCAGACTACTAGCCTTTTGGCAAAGAGTGAGGACATTTCAAACATCAACCATCAGTTAAAAGCAAGGCAAATGAATGGTTTTGAGTGATTTTCTTTGGTTTTTGATGAATTGACAGATGTTTCTGATACTGCTCAGTTGTTTATTTGGATAGTCAATGCTGAGTTTGAAGTGACTCATGAATTAGCCTCTGGGGATAGTCTGTGAACAACTGCCTGCAAGGATGTGTTCAAAGTGGTGGATATTCTAACTCCCTGAAGTAGAATCTGCTACCTTATGTTACAGCGGATGGTAGAAATACAACTGGAAAAGAAAAGAGCTTAGTTGGAAAAATTTTCAAAGCTCATGAAAATGTAGTGTTTAAAGCCTATGATTCATCATTGTGTTATTCATCAGCAGATGCTTTGGACAAAATATTTGAGTCTTTCATGTTATTGAACAAGCAGCATCAATGGTGAACTTCACCGCCTCTTGTGCACTTAATCATCCTCAGTTCTGTGATTTCTTGGGTCAGAAACAGAGGCTGAGGAGTCTCACTTGCTTTATCGCACAACAGTTTGATGGCTGAGCAATGGCCAAGTTTTACTGCGATGTTTTGAGTTCAAGGCTGAGCTTGAAATTTATATTGAATGAGAAGAATCATCTTCCTCCACCATTTTTGAACACAGGTGGTTTTGGTAGTTAACTTTTGTGGCAGTCTTGATAATGTTTCTTAATGAATTCAATCTAAATTTGCAAGGCAAAACAGCTCTAAAACGTGGAACTTATACTGTGCTGAAGTTATTTCAGAGACAACTAACACTGTGTGAATCACAAGTAATGTCAAATTGTTTCATAGACTTCCTATGTGTCAAAAGTTAAAATAAAAAGTGGAGTCTTACTACCATACAAATTTGTAGCAGATGTACTTTCTGAGCTCAAACTATTGTACTGGCAGCAGTTTTTTTTGACCTCGATATAAGTACAAAGGAAATTTCCATTTTTCAAAATCCGTTTAATTATGCAACAGAAAATCTTCACCCTTAACCTTCAGTTGGAAGGAATTACTCTTTAATGTAATGCCATGTTATAAGGCAAATATCAGGAGATGAATCTAGTAGAATTCTATAAGTACTTTCTAAGTGATGAATATGCTGAATTAAAATATTGTGTATGGATTGACATCAGTATTTGGTAATATCTATGTGTGAAGAGGCATTTTAAAATATGGAATATGTAAGATCTCTTTATACATCCGCATTAGCAGAGGGACATTTGCAGTTGATTTTGATGACTGAGAACAACTTTGAACCTCAGTTAGATGAACTGTTACTCCTTAAAAAGAGAATTACATTTTTTTCTCATTGTAGACCTGTATTACAAAAAATTGTATTCAATTATTATATTTTTGTCAATAAAAATCGTGGGAATTTGTTATCTCTTTTGTTATGTATAAGTACCAATGTAATATCCTTAGGACACAAATGCCTAAAATATTTATTATCTGGCCCTTTACAGAGAAAAAGTTTGCCTACCCCTGATTTAATCTATACTGGAAATGTCCAAGGGACAACCCAAACAAGCAGACAGGTAGTCACCAGAGGATCCCATTTCCTTTATGGTTTGTTTCTTGTCAGAAGATACATTCTCGAATCTCATTCTCAGCCCAGCCCTTGCAGTTTAGCTGATTTCTTTTGGAATCTGCCGTAACATCAGTGAGGAGCAAGGTCAGCAGGTCATTGTGAAAATCAGTTTTAATTTGCTCTGAGTCAGTTCTATGCAGCAGAATAATGAAGCCCTTTACTTGCAATAAAGAAACTTAAGGGTTTAGTTGCCTGCATTTGCTAAACTGGTTTTCACTTATGGGAACTCTCTCCCTCTGAAGCTGGTAAATGCTTATTGGGATGGGAAGGGCGAGGTTGAGGACATCCCCCAGAGAGCCTGAAGTTGTTATGGAGGGGAACGAGTTCAAGGGCCTTTGGGTATGCCGGGCCTGCTGGAGAGAGAACAGAGGAGCCTCCTGTGCCATTAGGGAAGACAGGGCTCTCAGCAGGGATCAGGTGTGGTCAGGTGTGGCTAGAGCTCTGCGTAGTCCTCTCCCTGGGCCAGAGATGCCTATTTCTTCTTCTGTGTCCTAATCCCCATTTCCTTTCTCTGTCCTTTTGTGTGTTTGTGTTCAAGAAGTGGGGCAGGGGCGCCTGGGTGGCTCAGTTGGTTGAGCTTTTGACTCTTGGTTTCAGCTCAGGTCATGATCTCAGGGTTGTGAGAGTGAGCCCCAAGTAGGGCTCTGCGCTCAGCACCGTGTCTGCTTAAGATTCTTCCCCCTTCCTCTTCCTCCATCTCTGACCCTCCCCCCCACCCTGCACATGCTCTCTCTCAAATAAAGGAAGAAAATCTCAAAAAAAAAAGAAGGTGGGTAGTAACCCTATTTTACAGATGAGGAAATTGAAGCCCAGGGAAGCTAAGTAATTGACCAGGACAACATAGTCAGTGTAAGGTGGAGCTGGGACTTAAACACAGGATTCCTACCTTTTAATCTTGAGCCCACCCCACTGTGTAGCATTGTGCTGGCCCTAGGATGGGTTCTGAGCCCTTGTTGGTTGACAAACTGGAGGGCATCCAAGAAAACTTTCCTATTCAAATATTATTATGCTGCCAACCCACCATTAGACTTGCTCATGTTTTCTCGAGGCACTCTTTTTTTTTTTTTAATTTAAATTCCAGTTAGTTAATATACAGTGTGATACTAGATTTAGGAGTAAAATACAGTGATTCAGCACTTCCATACAATGCCCGGTGCTCATCATGACAAATCAAGGCACACTCTTTCAAAATGTGGATCAATATAGTAAGGCATTAACACTGTTAAAGTGAGTTCTTTTCTCTCTTCTTCTCTTCTCTTCTCTTCTCTTCTTTCTCTTCTTCTCCTCTCCTCCTCCCCTCCCCTCCCCTCTCCTCCCCTCCCCTCCCCTCCCCTCCCCTCCCCTCCCCTCCCCTCCCCTCCCCTCCCCTCCCCTCCCCTCCTCTCCTCTCCTCTCCTCTCCTCTCTCTCCTCTCTCTCCTCTCTTCTCTTCTCTTCCTTTTTTTTTTCGGTTACTCACACCCCACAAGCCAGGAAAGTTAATGTTAGGAGTTTGGTGAGTGGAGTCAGTAAAGTTTGTGAAAAGGTGAGTGAGGGATGTTGAAGTCAGATTTTTTCTCTTTTATTGCTTTGCTCAGGACCCCTCAGGACTCATCACATAGGTACTTGTCCTTCTGTTCTGGGGCATGAGAAACATGAGTTTGAAATCTTCCAGGTAATTTTTCAAAAGGTGTGGACTCATCCCTGTGCCTTTCCCCATGGTGGTGACCAGCCTATGCCTGGCCATGCCCTCTGATGCAGGAGGCCCTCCCCAGGGGCAGCCTATTTCTTCCTTCCCCAAGGTAGTTCTAGCCTTGGGGAATGTCCATCACTGGGAGATGCAATCTACCTGGGACCTCTGCTCCTTGGTTCCCATTCTACCTTCTGGAACAACGTAATTCAAGGCTCATTGAATCCTACCTCCACATGACATCCACAAAACAATTGGCCAGGCTCCCTCTTACACATCTTTCTGTCTCTATAGCTTCTCTTATTATAACACCTTCTCATGTGATGAGGTCTCCAGAACATTCACAATTCTGGCCGCCATCTCCGGATACACTATTGTTTGTCAGCTCCTTTCATAAAACATGGAGCCCAGAACTGACTGGTGCCCATTCATTCATGTCTGTTTATTTAACAAATATTTATGTGAGCTTGCTCTATACCAAACCCTGGCCAAGTGTCTGAAGGTTCCTGACTTTGTGGTACTTGATTAATACTCAAATAACCAAGTCCAAAAACAATAACAAGCTGCAATACATGCTGTGAAGGAGTGTAGCATATCTGGGAAGATTCCTGGCTGCTGAAGTCAACATTTAGGATGATCCTGGTGCCTCTGGCTTGACGGCAAGTCCTGGGCTTTCACAGAGGACCTGAGACACACTTTGACTACCTGCTTCCACAGAGGAAGGAGCCATTTAGGTCCTTTCTGACCTTATGCTTAGTAGCCAGGCTCATTCTCTCACCTCCAGTCTCTCTGCCTCACCCCCTTTTCTTCTCTTTTGGGAAAGACACAGGCAGAGATGAGCTAAAGTTGCACAAAAAGAGTCTTGGGAAAGGTTCTGGTGGAGTTTTGAGACATGGTTCTCAGGGTTCAGCCAGTTCTGGGAAATGTTTTGTCTGGGTGGCTTTCATTTTTTAATAGACTTCAAGAGTTGCCCCTCAGCGTGATGTGATGTTTGGTCAAGAAAGAGTTCTTTTTTTTTAAATTTTTTTACACTTATGAAAGAAATTGAGGAAGACACAAAAATATGGAAAAGCATTCCATGCTTATGGACTGGAAGAATAAACATTGTTAAAATGTCTATCTTGCCCAGAGCAATTTACCCTTTCAATGCCATCCTATTAAAATATCATTGGAGTTTTTCAAAGAGCTAGAACAAACAATCCTAAAATTTGTATGGAACCAGAAAAGACCCCGAATCACCAAGGGAATGATGAAAAAGAAAAACAAAGCTGGGGGCATCACAATGCCTGACTTCAAGCTATATTACAAAGCTGTGATCACCAAGACAGCATGGTATTGGCACAAAAACAGACACATAGACCAATGGAACAGAATAGAGACTCCAGAAATGGACCCTCAACTCTATGGTCAACTAATCTTTGACAAATCAGGAAAAATATCCAATGGAAAAAAGACAGTCTCTTCAATAAGTGGTACTGGGAAAATTGGACAGCTGTATAAAGAAGAATGAAACTGGACCATTCTCTTATACCATACACAAAGATAAACTCAAAATGGATGAAAGACCTCAATGTGAGGCAAGAATCCATCAAAATCCTAAAGGAGAACATAGGCAGTAACCTCTTTGACATCTGCCAGAGTAACGTCTTTCAAGACACATCTCCAAAGGCAAGGGAAACAAAAGCAAAAATGAACTTTTGGGACTTCATCAAGATAAAAAGCTTCTGCACAGCAAAGGAAACAGTCAACAAAACTAAGAGGCAACCCACAGAATGGGAGAAGATATTTGCAAATGGCATTACTGATAAAGGGCTGATAACCAAGATCTATAAAGAACTTCTCAAACTCAACACTCAAGAAACAAATAACCCAGTCAAAAAATGGACAGAAGACATGAACAGACACTTCTCCAAAGAAGAAAGAATTCTTGAGGGGTGCCTGGGTGGCTCAATTGGTTAGGAGGCATCTGCCTTCAGCTCAGGTCATGATCCCAGAGAAGGGAGCCTGCTTCTCCCTCTCCCTCTGCCCTTCCCCCCACCCCTTGCTTTTGCTGGCTCTCTCTCTCAAATAAATAAATAAAATCTTAGAAAAAAAAGAAAGAATTCTTGAGACATTTTTTGTGCAAAAAGGTATTTTATTAAAGCACTGGAACAGGACCCCTGGGAGGAAGAGCTGCACTGGGCTTGTGAGGAGCAACTGGTTATATACTTTACATTGGGAATGGAGGGTAGAGATAAAGGAAGTTTTAAAGGGATTTTTAGGTGTTAAAGGAAACTTCCAGGATCCTGGAGGTCTGCTTATTGTCAAGCTGAGGTTGCTTTTTCCCTCTAGCAAAGCATTACCATTAAGGCAGTTGTGAGTTCCTGGAGGAATGTCCTGCTCTGCCTGTCTCAGGTATGTATCCATGGGCTGCAGGTTGTAAGGAAATTTACTTTATCTACACTTCTTTTGCCTTGGTTCTCCTCATCAAGCAGAGGCAGAGCTATGGTTTCCTCTCTTGTCTTTCCTGGCTCCAGAACACCAGTTTGGACCAAGGTTGGCTCAGTTGTCCCAGGCTGGCCCGCTGGTTAAGTCTCTGTGCACTGTGGCTGGGAGAGTGGCAGAGGTCAGCATAGCTCCTCCCGCCATAGCACACAGTAGTGAAGTGAGGCTCCACTCTGCAGAAACCTGGTCTCCTCCCCTTGGCCCACAAATGATAAGAGCTCATCCAGTAACTACTATTATTGTCACCTTGTTGTCCATATTACCATTATAGTTGTTATTACTATGCACTGCACTGACCACAGCGAAATCTAAAGAAGAATTTCATCTCATCCAGCACCCTGGGTCAGAAGTAGCCAGAAGGCATTATTGAAAAGGCCTGCCACGAAGAGTAAGGCCTCCCTCAAATGACAGCACAAGAGCTGGAACAGGTGGCAGAGTTCTGACTGTGCAGAGGATGGGGCAGGCGGGGGAAGAGAAGGTTGAATGGCTGAATGCATAGACTTGAAAGGAACTTTATCTCAGCCCACATGGTGGACCAGAGGGGCAAGGGGCCCACTCTCAATGTTTTTTCTTGCCCTAGACACTGAAGACCTGGGTTTGGGGTGGGACCTAGTTATTAGAAGGGAAGAGGGATATAAGGTGCAAAGAGCTGAAGACAAAATAGAGGCAAAAGGTCTGGAAGAGAACATGAAGCCCACCTCAGTCCTCTTTGAGGTTAACCTGAAGTCAGGTGTAATGGAGGGAGGTGGGCTGCTTGCTCCACCGAAAGCCTTCCGGGAAATATTTATCCAGCTATGCTTGGGGGACAGTTGGGCGAGTTTACAGTGCTTCAGTAAGGAAGCGCCTGGAAACAGCCACCCTGAAGGGCAATCAATGGGAACTATTCCATGGGCTTGGAAATTGTCTTATAAGAAGTTATATGACATGGCGTGGAGGGATGTTGGAGTAACAAAGGCCAACAAAGAGGTTACTATGATGTTTAAAAAAGAGCAGAGTGGAAGAAGTTTGAATTATTAGATTTCAATTAGCAGTATTCTAGGAAAGAGCATTCTGTTTCTTTAATTTAAAATCTCTCTCAACGTGAAAATATTTTCTGTGCTGACTCCCTGTCTCCTATAAACTTGTGATATGTGGTATCAGACTCCTTAGTGGTCTTGTACACGTGATAGGCACATCCTAGTGCCTGGCCTGAGGATGACTGGTGTCTGTTATACATGAGTACTGGTGTTTGGCTCATCAGTCAGGAAATCTGAGTGTTGTTCCTGTGAATCAGACTCCTGGTGCCTCAAGACCCCAGGGGGAACCCATGAGCTGGCTCCTTAGCCATCAACCTCCCAGTGGAATATACTTCAGATTATCCTCCAGGGTGGCTGCTATATTGCATGTTAGCTTTCTAGCTTTCTGGCTGGCTTGACCTCAGCTGAAAGCTGCCACAAGTTCACCCTTACATTTGGCACTTGTAGTTTCTTGTTATGGAAATAGGCTTTCTAATAAGAGTCAGAAAAACCCGGCTCACATCCCTACTCTTGCATTGATGAACCATGGGTTGTTGGCCAGGACAATTTGCCTGTGTGTTTCTTAGTTTTCTCATGTGCACAACAGCTAAGAGTGGGAAGGAATAAGGAGAGCATTGGTCCTGTTCAACTTTGTCAGTCCTGGCTCTAAGATGTCTGGGAGGGTTACCCGTTCCTCCACATTAATCAGCAGCACAAGCTCATGGAGTTGCTCTGGAATCTTGCATTTCCAACATGTCTCCCTCTGGATCTCTCCCCTGTGGTTTTCCTTTCCTGCCAGTTTTCATCTCTTAAAATTATGGCCAGAAATAAAATGAAATCAGTGAACACTCACAGTTGCTCACCAGGTACTAAAGGGACCCTTAGCAAGGGTGCACGGGATGAGAGTGGTTCTCAGATCAAGGCCTGAGCTATGAAGGAGGTAGAGGGGAAGAGCCCCTAGGTAGTGGTGGGGCAGCACTGCAGCTGCCACAGTTGGTACCAGGTTAACTGGATCTGGACAGGATGTGTGTCAGTTCTACTCTAGCATAGAGTGTCATTCAGCACCTTGCTCAGGGCTTCATGGAAAAGTGCTGAGTTGGAATCAGGGCAGCAGAACTGCAAGACTGTATTCCTGGGCATGAGTCTGCCTCAGGCCCAGAGGCTTGCTTCTCCCTGACTGGTGCTGAAGCTGCTGTACTGCCATCAATCTCTGGGTATGGAGGAGGCACATACTGGCTGGCTCCTACAGTGGGCCTGGTGGTGCTCTGAGTGCCCTCTATGGGAATGGGGGGACCCCAGCAAGTGGACTGGCCCACATGTGGCAAGGAACAGGGTGGGATTGGCCCTACGCTGGAGGGCTTGGTGGAAGCCAACACCTGGGGGCAAGTGACTGGCTGAACAACATATATAGGTAATGTCAGATGGGAGTGCAAGAGCTAGTCAGGGGTTTTCCACTGAGTCCTCCCTGGTGCAGAGCCCTTTAGGACAGGTGATTCCAAATGCCACTGTGTTTGAGCTGCTGTTGAGCTGGTGTTTGGAGCCCCTCTAGCTACAGCCCTGAGTCTTAGGAATGGAGCTCTGGTGTTTATGCAATGCAGGGAGGTGGAAAAGAAGAGGGGACAGGGGAAAGGATGGCAAGAAGAGGGAAAGGGGATGTAAGAGGAGGGTGTATAAGGTGTAAAGGAGGGAAGAATGCAGAAAGGAGGAGATAGAAGGAGGGGGAGAGAAGAGGTGGGAAAGGCAGCTGGTGATCCCCTAGGGTAGCTGTAGCAAGTCAGGGGAACCCAGGCCGTGGAAGTCTGTGTGCCTGTGACCCTTGGCCTCCTCAGATTGGCTCAGCTAAGCCTCACCCCATGTTATGCATCATACCACCCATATGGGTCTTCAAAAAGAGCTAGTGTTGCCACTGGGGAGATGTCTGCCATTTTTCAGGGAAGCCATTCTTTAGGGTAGAGGGGCAACCACCTTATATGGACATAAAATCCCATATTAAGAGTTCACACAAAGCTCTCAAGTTTGTCACCATTGGAGCTAATTCAACAAGCATTTACTGAGCATCACTACATGTAAGTTACCTTGTGTGGTGCTGGGAATAAAAGAAAGCGAAGGAATTTATGATCCAGCGGTGGTGGTATGCACTTGTGTAAACAGGATAAACACATAAATAGAGGCAGTGCGAGCCTGAACATGCTGGATGATACTGATGGCCCCTGAGCTGCAGGTACCAAGTATGTGCAGAGGAAAAAGAAGTGAATATCTACCTCCAGGTTTATCAATAGCTGGAACTGATGACAGGGGAAAGAGAGGTAGAAGTTTGCAGTTGGGGACCCCTGTTGTACGCTGAACAATGCTAATGCGTTCCTGTGCTCATGGAAGACAGATATTAAAGGCACAAAGAGGAAAACTTATTTGGGCCTGCTGGAGCAAGCTGGACATTTTAGTGCTGAAATGAAGGCATCTGAAGGCATAGCCAAGAACTTCTCAGGTGTGTAAAGGGTCAGAGCCTGGGGTGGAGGTTCAGGGAAACAGAGGGGTGATTTAAATCTCTTTTCTGGAGGCGCCTGCGTGGCTCATTCAGTTAAGTGTCTGCCTCCGGCTCGGGTCATGATCTCAGGGTCCTGGGATCAAGTCCCTGCTTCTGCTTCTGCTTCTCCCTCTCCCTCTGCCCACCCCCTCCACTCATGCTCTCTCTCTCCTTCAAATAAATAAAACCTTTAAAAAAAATCTCTT
Source organism: Zalophus californianus (assembly GCF_009762305.2). NCBI lineage: Eukaryota > Metazoa > Chordata > Mammalia > Carnivora > Otariidae > Zalophus > Zalophus californianus. The sequence continues at coordinate 106,267,368 of NC_045598.1, forward strand.
TTCTGGTGGACTAGAGGGTTCTCCTTTGGTTGGGATGACTTAAGTGTTATTCTGTGAAGAGGTAGAGGATGGGTGATTTGATGGAATCATATGATTCTTTCTGTGAAATCTGTTTCTCCTTCCCAGCCCTGGAGCACTAGCTCATGGAGTTCATGCTCCATGAGCTCTAACTGGGTCTGAGCACTAACCAGCCACCCAAACCGGGTCTCTAGTGCAAAGCCCTCTACTGATACACCCTGTGTCCTTGGGCTGGCTACTTCCCTCTCTGTTCCAACTTCCACATTTGTTGACCCGGAAGTCAAACAGGGGTAGTGTGAGTGTGTATAGACACCTGGTGGCAGTTTGGAGGAATTAAAGTCAGTATTATCAGAGCAAAGCCCTGTAGGTTGCTTAGATGTGTCTCAGACACCTAAAAACACTTCCTGGGTTTAGAGGCTAAGTTAGTCAGTCTGAGGGGTTCATCCTGGGAAGATGGGCCTGTTTTCTAAGTCAGGTTTATCTAGAAGTTTATCCTTGTCACTGGACCAAATGTTCACATTTTGTTTAATTTTTACTATTTCTACAATCTGCAATTAATTTCCTTTCTTAGTTCCATAGATTTTATTCTAGAGGTAAAATGCTTGTGGATAAAGGACTAACACAACGTCTAAAAGGTAGCTGAAGTTTTTTGGTGCTTGCCAAGTGTCTTTTAGGTTCCTACTATTATCCGCATTTTATAGATGAAAAAACTGAGGCAGAGAGGTGATGTAACCTACCCAAGGTCACAGACCTAGTCAGAGAAAGAGATAGGGTTTGAAGCCAGACTGTCTTAGCTCCCTAATCTCTACTTTTTAAAAAAAAAATTTATTTTATTATGTTATGTTAATCACCATATAATACATCATTAGCTTTTGATGTGGTGATCCATGATTCATTGTTTTCGTATAACACCCAGTGCTCTCTGCAGTACGTGCCCTCCTTAATACCCATCACCGGGCTAACCCATCCCCCCACCGCTCTCCCCTCTAAAACCCTCAGTTTGTTTCTCAGAGTCCATAGTCTCTCATGGTTCATATCTCCCTCCAATTTCCCCCCCCCTTCATTTTTCCTTTCCTTCTCCTAATGTCCTCCATGCTATTACTTATGTTCCACAAATAAGTGAAACCATATGATAATTGACTTTCTCTGCTTGACTTATTTCACTTAGCATAATCTCCTCCAGTCCCATCCATGTTGATGTAAAAGTTGGGTATTCATCCTTTCTGATGGCTGAGTTATATTCCATTGTATATATAGACCACATCTTCTTTATCCATTCATCTGTTGAAGGGCATCTCGGCTCTTTCCACAGTTTGGCTCTTGTGGACATTGCTGCTATGAACATTGGGGTGCATATGGCCCTTCTTTTCACTACATCTGTGTCTTTGGGGTGAATACCCAGGAGTGCAATTGCTGAGTCATAGGGTAACTCTATTTTTAATTTTTTGAGGCACCTCCACACTGTTTTCCAAAGTGGCTGTACCAGCTTGCATTCCCACCAATAGTGTGAGAGGGTTCCCTTTCTCCACAACCTCTCCAACATTTGTTTCTTGCCTTGTCAACTTTTGCCATTCTAACTGGTGTAAGGTGGTATCTCAATGTGGTTTTGATTTGAGTTTCCCTGATGGCTAATGATGATGAACATTTTTTCATGTGTCTGTTAGCCATTTGTATGTCTTCTTCAGAGAATTGTCTGTTCATGTCTTCTGCCCATTTTTTGACTGGATTATTTAGTTTTTGGGTGTTGAGTTTGAGTTCTTTATAGATATTGGATACCAGCCCTTTATCTGTAGTGTCATTTGCAAATATCTTCTCCTATTCTGTGGGTTGCCTCTTTGTTTTGTTGACGGTTTCCTTTGCTGTGCAGAAGATTTTTATCTTGATGAAGTCCCAAAAGTTCACTTTTGCTTTTGTTTCACTAGCTTTTGGAGATGTATCTTGAAAGAAATTGCTGTGGCCAGTATCAAAGAGGTTATTGCCTATATTCTTCTGTAGGATTTTGATGGATTCCTGTCTCACATTGAGATCTTTCATCCATTTTGAATTTATCTTTGTTGTGGTGTAAGAGAATGGTCCAGTTTCATTCTTCTGTATATAGCTATCCAATTTTCCCAGCACCATTTATTGAAGAGACTGTCTTTTTTCCATTGCATATTTTTTCTTGCTTTGTTAAAGGTTATTTGACCATAGAGCTGAGGGTCCATATCTGGGCTCTCTCTTCTGTTCCATTGGTCTATATTTCTGTTTTTGTGCCAGTACCATGCTGTCTTGGTGATCACTGCTTTGTAATATAGTTTGAAATTGGGCAATGTGATGCCCCCAGCGTTGTTTTTCTTTTTCAACATTTCCTTGGTGATTCAGGGTCTTTTCTGATTACATACAAATTTTAGGATTGTTTGTTCTAGCACTTTGAAAAATGTCATTGGAAGTTGGATCAGGATGGCACTGAAGGTATAGATTGCTCTGGGCAGCATAGACATTTTAACAATGTTTATTCTTCTGATCCATGAGCATGGAATGTTTTTCCATCTTTTTGTGTCTTCTTCAATTTCTTTCATGAGTGTTCTGTAGTTCCTAGAGTATAGATCTTTTACCTCTTTGGTTAGGTGTATTCCGAGGTATCTTATGGTTTTTGGTGCTATTGTAAATGGAATCATTTATCTAATTTCTCTTTCTACAGTTGCATTGTTAGTGTATAAGAAAGCAACTGGTTTCTGTGCATTGATTTTGTATCCTGCCAGATTACTGAATTGCTGTATGAGTTCTCGTAATTTGGGGGTGGAGTCTTTTGGGTTTTCCACATAAAGTATCATGTCATCTGTGAAGAGAGAGAGTTTGACTTCTTCTTTGCCAATTTGAATACCTTTTATTTCTTTTTGTTGTCTGATTGCTGTTGCTAGGACTTCTAGTACTATGTTGAACGGTAGTGGCGAGAGTGGGCATCCTTGACGTGTTCCTGATCTTAAGGGAAAGGCTTTCAGCTTTTCCCCATTGAGGATGATATTTGCTGTGGGTTTTTCATAGATGGATTTTATGAACTTGAGGAATGTTTCCTCTATCCCTGAAGAGTTTTAATCATGAAAGGATGCTGTATTTTGTCAAATGCTTTTTCTGCATCAATTGAGAGGACCATATGGTTCTTCTCTGTCCTCTTATTAATGTGTTCTATCACATTGATTGATTTGCGAATGTTGAAACACCCTTGCATCCCAGGGATAAATCCCACTTGGTTGTGGTGGATGATCCTTTTAATGTATTGTTGGATCCTATTAGCTAGGATTTTGGAATCCATATTCATCAGGGATATCAGTCTGAAATTCTCCTTTTTGATGGGGTCTTTGCCTGATTTGGGGATTAAGGTAATGCTGGCCTGATAGAATGAGTCTGGAAGCTTTCCTTCTGTTTTTATTTTTTGAAACAGCTCCAGGAGAATAGGTATTATTTCGTCTTTGAATGTTTGGTAGAATTCCCCAGGGAATCCGTCAGGCCCTGGACTCTTGTTTTTGGGGAAGTTTTTGATCACTGCTTCAATCTCGTTACTGGTTATAGGCCTATTCAGGTTGTCAATTTCTTCCTGTTTCAGACTTGGCAGCTTATAGGTTTCCAGGAAGGCATCCATTTAATCCAGATTGCTCAGTTTATTGGCATATAATTGTTGATAATAATTTCTAATAATTGTTTCCATTTTCTTGGTGTTAGTCGTGATCTCTCCCCTTTCACTCATAATTTTATTAATTTGGGTCCTTTCTCTTTTCTTTTGGATAAATCTGGTCAGTGATTTATTGATCTTATTAATTCTTTCAAAGAACCAGCTTCTAGTTTTGTTGATCTGATCTACTGTGTTTCTGGTTTCTAATTCATTGATCTCTGCTCTAATCTTAATTACTTCTCTTCTAATGTGTGGCTAGGCATTGTTTGTTGCTTTTTCTCTAGTTTTTTAAGGTGTAGAGTTAGTTGGTGAATACAGGATTTTTCTGTTTTTTTTGAGTGAGGCTTGGATGGCTATGCATTTCCCCTTTAGGACTGCCTTTGCAGTATCCCATAGGTTTTGGTCCAATGTGTTTTCATTCTCATTGGTTTCCATGAATTGTTTAAGTTCTTCTTTGATTTCCTGGTTGACCCAAACATTTTTGAGCAGATTGGTCTTTAGCTTCCAAGTGTTTAACTTTCTGCCAAATTTTTTGTGATTGAGTTCCAGTTTTAAAGCATTATGGTCTGAGAATATGCAGGGAACAATCTCAATCTTTTGGTATCAGTTGAGACCTGATTTGTGACCCAGTATGTGGTCTATTCTGGAGAAAGTTCCATGTGTGCTTGAGAAGAATGAGTGTTCTGTTGTTTTATGGTGGAATGTTCTGTGTATATCCTGTGGTCCATCTGGTCCAGTGTGTCATTCAAAGCTCTTGTTTCTTTGTCGCTTTTCTGCCTAGATGATCTGTCTATTGCTGAGAGTGGAGTATTGAGGTCTCCTACAGTTTACGTATTGTTATCAATATGACTCTTTATTTTGGTTAACAGTTGGCTTATGTAGATGGCTGCTCCCATGTAGGGGGCATAGATATTTACAATTGTTAGATCTTCTTGTTGGATAGACACTTTAAGAATGATATAGTGTCCTTCTGTGTCTCTAACTACAGTCTTTAGTTTAAAATCTAATTTGTCTGATATAAGAATTGCTACCCCAGCTTTCTTTTGGGGTCCGTTGGCATGGAAGATGGCTCTCCATCCCTTCACTTTCAGTCTGGATGTATCTTTAGGTTCAAAATGAGTCTCTTGTAGACAGCATATGGATGGGTCCTGTCTTTTTATCCAATCTGCAACCCTGTGCCATTTTATGGGAGCATTTAGACCATTCCCTTTGAGAGTGGTTATTGAAAGATAATAATTTATTGTCATCATGTTGCCTGTGAAGGCCTTGTTTTTATAATTTGAGAAATGTAAATTTCTCAAGAACAGAAATGTAAATTTCTGTTCTATATCACTCTTGGGGTCTTTCTCCTTTTATAGAACCCCCCCTTAATATTTCTTTCAGGGCCGGCTTAGTGGTCACATATTCTTTCAGCTTCTGCCAGTCTTGTAAACTCTACATCTCTCCATCCATTCTAAATGACAGCCTTGCAGGATAAACTATTCTTGGCTGCATGTTCTTCTCGTTCTTCTATGTCTTGCCAGGTCTCTGTGGATAGGTCTGACACTATTCTGATGTTCCCCCCTCTGTACATAAGGAATCTCTTCCCCCTAACTGCCCTTAAGATGGTTTCCTTGGTTTTAAGATTTGCGAGTTTTACCATCACATGCCGGGGTGTTGGCCTGTTTTCCTTGATCTTGGGAAGGGTCCTCTCTGCCTCTAGGACACGAATGTTTGTTTCATTCCCCAGATTAGGGAAGCTCTCAGCTACAATTTGCTCAGATATATCTTCTAGTCCTCTGTCTCTCCACCCCCTCTGGGATTCCAATAATTCTGACATTGGAACGTTTCATGGTGTCACTTATTTCTCTGATTCTATTTTCAGGGATTCTGAGTTGTTTTTCCCTGGCCTCCTCTTTTCCCTTTCTATCTATTATATTGTCTTCCAGGTTGCTTATTCGTTCTGCCTCGCTTACCCTAGCTGTTAGATTATCTAGATTAGATTGGCTCTCATTGATAGCATTTTTAAGTTCTGCCAATTTAGCTTTCATTTCTGCCCTTAGAGACTCTATGTTGCCATTAATTGATTTCTCCATTCTAGCCATTGTCTTCACAATTGCTAGCTTGAATTCCATCTCCGACATCTTGGTTATATCTGAATCCATTTGTAAATCTGTGGCATAAATCATAATCTCTGAGTCTTTCCTATTTTGGGGGTTTCTCCTCATCATCATTCTGTTGAGGGGTGGTTGAGGGAATGTATAGAGTCCAAATTATTGACCACAACCCAAGCAAGATGCACCTGTTTTCTAGGGACCTTAGGATTGCTGGCCTCTTGTTCTCCCAGCCTGTCTTCTGTGGGAGGGGCCTGCCACGCTGTTACTCAGGCACCCTGTTTGGGCAGAGTTGCCCTGCCCCCTGTGGTGGGGGATGGGCTCAGTGAAAACCGTTTTTGGGGGGCTTTAGTCTCTTGTGGCTTTCCCTGGCGGCTTTCCGCATCTCTTCCGAGAGTCAGAGCAGAAGAGACCATTTCCAACCCTCTGCCTCAGAGCAGAGAGATCGCTGTCTGTTCTTCAGTGAGCTCTCCAGGCCACATTATCTCCATTTCTGTCTGTGTTGCTATAAACTGCAGCATCCTGGGTTGTACACCCCTCAGCAGCACTCCCAGTCCTTGCCGCCAGGTCAGGGCACAGGGGCACGTCTCTGCCCTTTGTGCTTCTAAAACCGCCAGCCACCCCTGTTTCACATGCGTGACCTCGCTGCTCTGGGTTTCCATCCAGAAAGCTGCCTTAAATTCCTTTCCCCGCCGCTACTGGTCCTTGAGTCTATGCCTCATCCCCAGCACGGGAGGCTATCTCTCACTGGCGGTGTAGGATCCCCATGGCCAGGCTCCCTCCTGCTGCCGTTTATCCTCCGATATCTGCCCGCGGAATCACGGCTCCACAGCTCCCAGCTTCGTACCTTGAAACCAACCGCCTGAGATATTCTGTTTGTAGAGATCCATATCTATCTTCTTACATCTCAGGCTGATTTTGTGGGTATTCACAGTGGTCTGGTAGATATCCAGCTCAATTCTGGGGACTGGTTGGAATAGGGTCCTCTACTCCTCCACCATCTTTTCCCCCCTCCATAATCTCTACTTTTAACTTCTAATAAACAATAGTTGACTGACTGATACACATGTTTGTTACTTGAGGGACCCTGAAAAAGATCTTACTTCAAAATATACTTTCCACCAAGGGTATATAGCTGTATATTTACCATCAGGCATTGCGCATTTTCGAAGTTTCTTATAGTGATTTTTTGAATATTTTTAAATTATCTTTTTTATTCAAGTATAATTAACCTAGTGTTATATTAGTTACAGGTGTACAATATAATCATTCAACAATTCTATACATTTCTCAGTGCTCATCACAGTAAGTGTGCTCTTAATCCCCTTTACCTATTTCATCCATTCTTCCACCCCTTCTCTCCTCTGGCAACCACCAATTTGTTACAGTCTGTTTTTTTTTTTGTTTGTTTGTCTTTTTTCCCCCTTTGTTCATTTGTTTTGTTTCTTAAATTCCACATATGAGTGAAATCATATGATATTTGTCTTTCTCTGGCTGACTTATTTCACTTAGCATTATACTCTCTAGCTCCATCATTACAAATGGCATGATCTCATTCTTTTTAATATTCCATTGTGTGTGTATATATACACACATATATATTACATATATACACATATATGTATGTATAATATATTACTCACATATATACAGCTTTACATATATATACATATATGTATATATATCCATTGTATATATACATACATACACATACATATATATTAAGACTGAGTAATACACACACACACATATATATACACATATATATGTGTATATATATATATATATATATATATATATATATATATATATATATACCACATCTTCTTTATCCATTCATCAATGGATGAATAGTTAGGTTGGTTCCATATCTTGGCTAGTGTGAATAATGCTGCAATAAACATGAAGGTGCATATATCTTTTTGAATTAGTGTTTTCATTTTCTTTGGGTAAACACCCAGTAGTGGAATTACTGGATCATATAGTGCTTCTATTTTTAACTTTTTAAAAAAATTTAAGTTCAATTAGGCAACATATAGTACATCATTAGTTTCAGAGGTAGAATTCAGTGATTCATCAGTTGCGTATAACACCCAGTCCCCATTACATCACATTCCCTCCTTAATGCCCAGCACCCAATTACCCATCCCCCCACCCACCTCCCCTAAAGCAACCCTCAGTTTGTTTCCTAGAGTTAAGAGTCTCTCATGGTTTTTCTCCCTCTCTGATTACTTCTCATTCAGTTTTCTCTCCCTTCCCTTATGATCCTCTGCACTATTTCTTATATTCCACATATGAGTGAAACCATATGATAATTGTCTTTCTCTAATTGACTTATTTCACTCAGCACAATACCCTCCAGTTCCATCCATGTTGATTTCTGATGGCTGAGTAATATTCCATTGTATATGTTTACCACATCTTCTTTGTCCTTTCACCTGGCGATGGACATCTCATTTCTTTCCATAGTTTGGCTATTGTGGACATTGCTGCTATAAACATTGGGGTGCAGGTGCCCCTTTGGATCATTACATTTGTATCTTTGGGGTAAATACCCAGTAGTGCAATTGCTGGGTCATAGGGTAGCTCTATTTTTAACTTCTTGAGGAAACTCCATAGTGTTTTCCACAGAGGCTGTACCAGTTTGCATTCCCAACAGTGTAAGAGGGTTCACTTTCCTTCACATCTTTGCCAACACTTGTTACTTCTTGTGTTTTTGTTTGTATCCATTTTGACAGGTATAAAGTGATACCATATTATGGTTTTAGTTTGCATTTCCCTGATGATGAGTGATGTTGAGCATCTTTTTGTGTGTCGTGAAGTCATCTGTATGTCTTCTTTGGAAAAATGTGTATTCAGGTCTTCTGCCCATTTGTTAATTGGATTTTTTTTTGTGGAGTTGTATAAGTCCATTATATATTTTGGATATTAACCCCTTATCAGATATATCATTTGCAAATATCTTCTCCCATTTAGTAGGTTGCCTTCTTGTTTTTTTGATGTTTTCCTTCACTGTGCAAACACTTTATTTTGGTGTAGTCCCAATAACTTAGTTTTTCTTTTGTTTCCCTTGTCTGAGGAGACATATATAGAAAAATGTGTTGATATGGCCAATGTCAAAAAAAATTGCTGTCTGTTTTCTTCTGGAATTTTTATGGTTTCAGGTCTCACATTTAGGTCTGTAATCCATATTGAGTTTATTTTCCTGTATGCCGTAAGAAAATAGTTCAGTTTCATTCTTCTGCATGTTGCTGTCCAATTTTCCCAACACCATTTGTTGAAAAGACTGTCTTTTGCATATTGCATATTCTTCTTATAGTGTTTTTGAAGGTGTAGATAGCTTATGAAGGGTTACCTTAACCCACTGATGTGAATTTATTCATTAGATGTTTTCATTGCTTATTGAGTGGAAATGCTAGAAGGGGCTAAAAGGAATTGCTGGATTCTTCAAATGTGTTTCAATAAATAGTATATCTCTCCCCTGCTCTTGTTCTGAACAAGATTGAAAAAATTAAACCAAAAATATAGTAGAAAAGATCCCACCTTTTTTCTGATAGTGGCTAGATTATAGGCCATGGCTGTAGGTCTGTTAGCCAAAGCTTGCTCATACTAGACCTCAGAATTAGGCAGATTTTGCCCACCCAGTGGCAACCTTGGGCTGGGGCAGGCATCTCTGCATAGGTATATGTTCCCGTTATGGCCTGGAGCATCTGTAGTTTCCGAGCAGAAGCCGGGCAGACCCGAGCCAATTATTCTTACAAAATTTGCCAACCAGTCCTTCTTCCATCTCCAGGGCAAAGAAAAGAAAGGAGTGGAGAGAGGCTAGGGGTGGGGAAAAGGCACTCACATCCCTCAGAAACCTTAAACATCATCTAGTTGCACAGATGCATTGCATCATTGTACAGATGCAACAGAATTCTAGGGAGGGGAAAGGATTTTGATAAATGAGTGTTGCCAAGCTTGTGAGGGAGATGATCCAGGACACCAGACATCCTGACTTGGGTCCAGAGGTCCATCTATATTGCACTACACTGTTCTCCTTCAAAGAGGAAGCAGAGGTAGTAGGAAGGCAAAGGAAGACAGAAGCAGTGAAGCCTACATAACTGGGTCAGTGAACAGGGCATAGGGTGACTCCCTTAGCACTTCAGAGCATCAGATGTTGGAGTCAAGCCCTTTTGCCCTGCTGATCTCCTTACAGCCCCACCAAGAGTCAGAGTTGGAGACTATTTGAGATTATCCACTTTATTACCAGGGCTCCAGAGAAACAGAACCAATAGGATGTGTGTATGAATATATATAATATATACAATATATAATTATATATTATACAATATTATATATTATCATATTATATATAGTTATATTATGTATTATATACCATATATATAGTATATATGTGATATACTATATATATGATGTATAATTGTGTGGGACTGGCCTGGCTCACATGATTACAGAGGCTGGCAAATGGAAAATTTGCAGTGTGAGCCAGCAGGCAGGAGACCCAGGAGAGCCGATGTTGTGGATACAGTCTCAAGGCAGTCTGCTGAAGAGTTCCCTCTTGCTCAGGGCAATGGGTCTTTTTTTCTTTTCAGGCCTTCAATTGATCGGGTGAGACCCACCTACATCATGAAGGGTATTCTGCCTTACTCAGAGTTCACTGATTTAGATGTTAATCTCATCCAAAAACACCCTGCAAGTTGAAACATAAAATTAACCATGACACCTTGGTTGTCCTTGTTGGGTTGGTCATTCCCCCGATGTTAGTTATTTGACTATCCCTTTCACGATTTTTTTGCAGTATCTGTGTATTATTTATTAATACTTTCTTTAAAACAATGCTAACCACTCACTTTACAACATGGATGGAGCTAGAAAGTATAATGCTAAGTGAGGTAAGTCAGTCAGAGAAAGAGAAATACCATATGATTTCACTCCTTTGTGGAATTTAAGAAATAAAACAAACAAAGGGAAAAAATAAGAGAGAGACAATGCAAGAAACAGACCCAGCTATAGAGACAAACTGATGGTTACCAGAGGGGAGGGGATGGGGAGATGGGTTAAACAGGTGATAGGGATTCAGGAGGGCACTTGCCGTGTCAGTACTGGGTGATGTATCACTATACTATACACCGGAAACTAATATAACACTATGTTAAGTAACTGGAATTAAAATAAAAATTTAAAAGAAATAAAGCTACTAAGCGGGACTGTTCAATTGCCAGATGTCGCACGTACCCATTTACTTGCTTAGCCCTGGATTGTTTCATCTCCAATACCATAAAAAAAAAACCCCAGGTTTTATATATGCACACACACACAACTTACCCTTATACTTAAACACTATTCGAGATAAATGGGATTTGATGCACTAGTTGTAATTTTTTTTCTAACACGCACAAGAATAAGTAACTCAAACACTGTTAAAAGTGTAGGTAGCACTTATAACCGTCTTACACACTCCATTTGGGAAGCTACCAACCAGGGCTGTGGGGAGGGCGCCGAAGCTCCAGAACACCACCAGGGGGCGCCATCGCCCACCGTCCCGGAAGCGCTTGGCGTTCCAGGGCTCGAGCCCAGGCGGGCTGCAGCGGCGGGGAGACCCCGCAGCGTTACATGCCAGAGGGCGAACGAGCGCTCCCGAATGGGGCGCCGCGGAGGCGCGGAGCTGAGTCCCACCGTCCCCCGGGGAGGTAAGGGCGGGGCTGCATGCGGGCCCTCCAGGCGGCGCGTGTGGGGCGGCGGGGCGCCGGCTCTGCACCGGCCCTGGCCGCGGTGCCGGGGGTAAGAGGGCCGCGCTTCCGGGAAGGTCGGGGTCCCGGCTTCCGCCTGCTCGGCCGGAAGGGGCCGTGGGAGTCCAGGGATCTCCGGCTGGCTTTGGGGCACGGTCGGGTTGGTGAGCACCCTGACGTTTTGTGGGTTCTCCGTGGCGGTGTCACGCCGGCCAGCGCACGTGCATGAGCGTTTCCCAAGCTTCGTGCGCACGCCTGGGCCTGATGTCTCTTATTCATATTTTGGTGTGAATGGTTTCGCCACTTTACTTAAATGGAAACATTTGTTTTTCCGTTTTGAAAATCTTTACTTTTAAAGGAAATTTTCTTCATCTATAGAATGATGACAACGGTACCAGCATCAGGGGGTTGATTAAATGAAATAATACCGGTAAGTGCTTAAAACAGCTTAGTATATGGTATTACTGTTATCACTGTAGGTGGAAAAGGAGTTTTGGGAAACACTGGGACATGTGGCTCTTCAGAGAAGGTTTTAACTCTCTCTTCCAGGAGCTTTTGGAAACTTCTGATTTCCAGACTAGCCTCCTTCCTCCCGTTTTTACGTGTAGCCTGGTCGTCCTCACTTCTCAAGGGAGATGTTGCCTGCAATTCCATTTTCTCCACTGGAAATGTCTTGTCAGTTTAATTGCTTAGGTAGCAACTGAATAGATTTGCCAGCAGGTGGCCCCAGAGCACCGTGAGTGTGTTTGCCCTTTTGGGTCCTATAATTTCACAGGGGCTTATTGAACATCTACCCCACATTATGGTGCAAGGTATGGGGGTGGGGTATAGGGATGCATGAAGATGTGGGCAGGAGCCCCTGGCCTCAGGGAGAATATAAATGATTTATCATCCTGGTCTTTTTCTTTCACAAGATTTTGGTCTTTATCGGTTCATGTATGTAATCATTCAATAAGTATTTATTGGATGCCTACTCCGTTCCAGATGCTATTCAAAGACTTGATGTACATCAGTGAGCTAGAACAAAGATCCTTGCTCTCATGGAGCTTACATTCTAGTAGGCAGCAATAAAGATAATAAGTAAATAAGTTATATAGTTTGTTGGAAGTGTTATGAAAAAGAGAAGTGTAAACCTGAGTGTGTGGGGGTGGGGTTTTTGGGATGGGCAGTTTGCAGTATTGAAGAGGGTGGCTAATAAGCCTCATGAGGAAAGCAAAATTTGAGCAAAGATTCAATTTTAGTATATGTGCTGCCAAAGCGAACACTTGAGCAAAGATTAAAAAGAAATGAAGTTAGCCAGGCAGAAATCTGGGGGAAGGGTGTTCTAGAGACTATGAAAAATTTGCAGCAGTTACATTATGTCCCCTTTTATAAATGAGGTAACTGAGACTCAGAGAAGTGAAATGAATTGTTTAAGGTCTTATGGGGGGTTACTGGCAAGTTGGTGTAGCTTTACTGCCTCATTCCTAGCCCTGTGTTGATGTACAAGATCACATTACTACTCTGTGTTTGCCGAGGTGATGGCGCCTTCTTGTAAAGCTGCACGATACACAGCCTGCTTAAGTGATGACTCAGGTCAGCTTGGCATATTTCCACCCATTGGGTAATACCAAAACTGCCTGTGATCTTTCTCTTTTACATAATCAGTAAATATTTATTTGAGTGCTGTGGAGGCTAGAAATGAGGCATGGCCCCTGCACCTAAGGGACCTAATAATCTATCCATAAACATTTTTGGTCTTCATTTCCTCTCTTTTATCTGCTTTCCCTGCTTCCCCCCAAACAAGTCCACTGATGGTCTCTACTTACACCTTGGAATTGAGTTCGTTCTCAAACTTGGTCACCCATTCCCGGATTCTCCCCAGATTCCTTTTGCTGCCAGCTGACACCTGGTGCCCCTCCCTGGTTATCTCTAGGTCATGACTCTGCATTCCCTCTACACTGTTTTGGACGAGTCTATGAGACCAGGCTTATGCTTTGCACTCTAGTCCTAGGCTTTGATTAGATGCCCCTTACTTAGTGCCCCTCTAGAACTGTCTCTTTGTCACCCGTATTCACCGTTGCTGAGATCTGTCCACTTGATTGGAGACTCTGTGTCCTCCTCCTTGGAAATTGTACTCCTTGGGCATTCTGCTTGGTCCCCTTGAACTGCCTCTCTGAGCCTGAGTCACCTCTCTCAGCCTCTGGCCCTGAGAACTCAGGACATGTGCTGGGTCTCCTTCCTGCCCACATTTGCTGGGAGGATATTGTGTTACTTGGTGTTAAAGTCCTGGGTTATGGTGCTTGTGGAACAGCAATGAAGGACAGAAAGCTGTATTTAGGTAATTAATTGAGAACTAGTAGTTTGGAGGAGAGCGGAGCTTGGTAAGCCTGTAGAGGATAAGAATGAGGAAGCCTGGTATTGAAGAATGGGTAGAATTAAGATGTGTAGGGGAGAGAACAGGGTGGGGGTGAACTTGGGGTGTTGTGGGACAACGAGAGATTAGCCTGAATAGAACAGAGAGGGTGTGTTTGGGAGTGCTGTGGGAAGATGGTAGATAGGGCAGGGCTGGAGCAGGGCTTGGAGCACCCAGGTTAAGAAGTTTGTATTACAACATCATAAACTATTCTTAAATATGGAAGTTCCTGGGAAGCTGGTCCAAAGGCCTTAAGGACAACATGTCATTAGGACCTCTATATCCACCTGCTTATCTTTGAGCATCTTAAATTTACTACGTTCTTGAATGCCCCGTATAAAAGAGGTCCCATTGGTTATTTTGTCATGGTTTCCTGTTTCTTATTCTTTGCTTGTTTATTCTCAGTCTCCTCTAGAGTGTCCTCTAATGAATGCTGCCACAGCAGGGAATCCATCTGGTTCCCTTTTGTATCCCCAGGATGCAGCATAGTATGAGCTACTAAAGGCTCTAAAAATAATTGTTGACTGAATGAATACTCTAAACTAAATATCTGTTTCTCAAACCTTGCTCTACCTTCTGGATACTTGAATTCTCTTAGTGCTAACACCATCTGTGTGGTCTGCACAGTTGGGAACTTGGAGTCAGCCTTGATGCAGACATGAACACAGAACCTGACTGCTCCTGAACTGAACATGGGCTGTAGTCCCACTGAGACCTTGTTTCAGACTCCAGTATGATAAGATAACAACGCCCCCTGTTGCATTTTAGATGCAAAGGCTGAAAGCATCAAATGTAAACATTGAGGGAAAAGAAGTTAGAATTCACTGGGAAGCAGGGCCAATGGCAAATCGTAAATCACGTCTTTTCTAACCATGATATTAATTATTCTGATCTCTTCAAGGGGCAGAATTACATAGTGGTTTAATAGTAGTATTGGCTTATGTTAGGTTGCCTGGGCTCAGATCTTGCTTCTGCCACTTACTCGCCGTGTGTCTTTGGAAAATCTGCTTTAACCTCTTTGTGGCTCTGTTTTCTCATCCACAAAATACAAGCAAGAATAATACTTCACAGAATTATTGTGATTAAGTTCTTAGAGCAGTGCTAGCACATAGTAAATGCTCAACAAGGGATAGGTATTTTTAGCTATTAACATTCACTGAGCATTTAAGCTAATATATGATCTATTGCCATTTTGAGCTGCTGATCTGAAACAGGCAGCCACATTTCATCAGGGAATGATCTTTACAAGATGTGCCCAAGGGTGTGGTAGTGAAGGGACATTGGAATTTGTTGAGTGAGGACTGAGTTTCTGCAGGAGAGGCAGTGGCCAGGGAGAGCACCAGGTCTGGATGGGATTATTTTGGGTAGAACGTGCACATGAATTCCCTGACACAACGAAGGAAATATTACCACTTAGCTCTCTATATGCTGGGCTGCACAGAAATCTAAAAGAACTCTGCTTCTCCCCTGTTTTTGCTTTGTAGGAGGAGAAAGCAGCTGTGTTTGAAGCCAGGCCAATTATGATCATGGTGGTTGGTGCCTTGTCAAAGCCCTCTTTTACGTTCCCATCCTCTCTCTTCGCTATGGCTGTCTGCCTCAGTGAACATAATCGGATGTTTCATTCCAAGAGTCGTGGTGGACAGGAGGGTTTGGAGGTTTTATCAAACTGGTTACCCCAAAAAAGTTCCTTTTCACCCCGAGTCCCTGTGCCCCACCATTTCAGGTACTCAGTATTCTTACCACCTCCTCTAACAAACAGCAACAGTGGATTTGATAACCAATTATTTTACACTTTAGAGTGATTTTCTTTTGCTGAATTTTGAGATACTTGGAGGTGAAACATTTAAGAGCTACAGAAACAACTGTGGCAGATCTGTGCAGTGTTGATGAGGTCTCTCCCAGGCCCTCTGGGCTTCCTACAGGTGTCCTCTAGGGGCCCCTCAGTCCAAACTGAGGGAACTGAGGGTGCAGACACAAGCATTCTTCTCTTCTAAATGCCAAAGGCAATTAGCAGGTGTGAGACACAAAAGTCTGTGAGAAGATGCTATGGGACACTTCCATCCAGAATAGAAAAAGATTGCCTGAACCCAGATGGAGGGGAGTTTGGAGAAAAAATAAAGAGTAGGATATAGCATGTGAGGCTCAGCTCTCCCTTGCCCCAGACTGAGTGTGAGGGATGGTGATTTTTTTTTTTCCCAGAAAGGGATCGATGGAGGGCATATGTGGTGATGAGCACTGGGTGTTATATGCAACTGATGAATCGTTGAACATGACATCAAAAACTAATCATGCACTATATGTTGGCTAACTGAACATAATAATAGTAAAAAAAAGAAAGGGATTGATGTATTTCTGAATAAGGCCTTGATCAGGGTGGCCAACTCTCTTTATAGCACATTTTATACTGCCCATAGGTAAAGGAGTCTCTGTAAATGAGTATGTCCAGTATCAGTGAACAGTCCACTCGGTAAATGTGGGCATGCCGGAGCTGAGAGGACACGTGCCTCCCTGTCTTACTGTCCCCACAGTGCCTGCAAGCCCTGTAGAGAGTTGCTTTGGTGCTGTGGAGTAGAAGGCATGTCTTGGCATGAGTGTTGCAGAAACTCAGCCGCTGAGTTTGCCTTAGCCTGAAAATGGCCTGAGAGGGCATTCGTGGGTGTCCAGCGAGCCCTGTCCCCCTCCTGGGCTCTTGCCTGTCTTCCTTTTCAACACTCTGGTCTAGTCACTTTTCTAATTCTATCTCTAAGAGGATTTAAGTCTCATATATTGGTTTTTCCCCATCACATGGGGCCATTCTGGACTCTAACCCTCAAGTTTCTTCTTGGGTAGGCCCCGCTCTCCATTCATTCCTTGATACATCTGCAGACCTGTTTCCAGAGTCACAGTCATCATTGAACCAGTCACCTCTTCACCGACAATGTTCTGGAATCTCTCTGCCTGCTCCCTCAGGTCCTTTCATTCATTTAGTGCTGACCTGATTTCCTGACAGTTTCACTGATTGTCTGGCCTTTGGCTTTTTGGTGATTTCCTTCAGCATTCCCTCCTCCTTGATGTGCTTGGTGGCTTTATTTCCAATACACAGCATACCCAGTTCTTTGCTTATTTGTTTGCCAGTAAAACCTGCCATTACTCTTTGGTTGAACTCATAGTTTTGGATCATGGAATTATACCATTAGAATTTCAGTGGGATTTCTGAGGTAACTTATCTCCTCACCTAACTAAAACCGGGCTGTTCCTGAATGACGCTGCTTTCCAGCAGTTCCTGTATAGGGCACTCCTTCTCCCTGCACTGTGTACGGCCTGGAGGTGGGCTAAGCATGCTTTCTGCGCACCGTGTGTCTTCTTTCAACAGCCACTCCTCCACTGACGCACATACACTCCACCCTCTTACCATCCTCATTTTTAGCTCAAGTAATCTCCTTGCCCTATAACCATATTCAGTGAGAACTTTGGCACCTGTCTCTTTCCACCCTGGCTTTTGTCATCATTCTGGAAAACTTCAACAACCATGTTGATGACACATCTGGATCCTTAATTTCTTCTACCCCATTGATTCCCACCTCCACTCTGCGTCAGCCACCCAAACAGCCACACCCCACACCTTGCTGCCGCCCACGATTGTTCCACCTCTAAAGCCATGAACCTGAAATTTCAATTATTATTATTATTTTTTTAAGTAGGCTCCACGCCTAGTGTGGAGCCCAGTGCAGGGCTTGAACTCACAACCCTGAGATCAAGACCTGAGCTGAGACCAAGAGTTGGATGCTTAACTGACTGAGCCACTCAGGTGCCCCATGAAATTCCAATTACTGATCTCACAGCACAGCTTTCTAACTCTGTGACTCCTAGGTTCCCACTAAGTCTGTTATTAAAAAATAATCTGTATTTTTATTTTGAGTAATTGCATGCCTGCCTCCCAGAATTAATACCAATAAGCATTTTTTGTCATATTTGTTTCAAGTCTTATTCAAGTGAATAAAACATTAAAGGTACACTTAAGTCTCTTTCCTGTGCTCTTTCCCAGGTTCTAAAATGATTTTATTTATTTGTCAGAGAGGGAACACAAGCAGGGAGAGCAGCAGGCAGAGGGAGAAGCAGGCTCGCCACTGAGCAGGGAATCCAATGCGGGACTCGATCCCAGGACCCTGGGATCACGACCTGAGCCGAAGGCAGATGCTTAACTGACTGAGCCACCCAGGTGTCCCCTTCCCCCTGTTCTAATCTCCCTTCCTCATCAGAAGTAACCACCATCATGAATTTGGTGAATGTGTATGTGTGTGTATATAAAATACAATATTGGGGCACCTGGGTGGCGCAGTCGGTTAGGCATCTGCCTTTGGCTCAGATCATGATCCCAGGGTCCTGGGATCCAGCCCTGCGTCAGGCTCCCTGCTCAGGGGGAAGCCTGCTTCTCCCTCTCCCACTCCCTCTGCTTGTGCTCCCTCTCTGTTAAATAAATAAAGAATATCTTTAAAAAAAAAGTAATCTTGTTTTTTTGTTCCTGTACATAATTTGCAACTTGATTTTCACTCAGTGTTATCTTTGAAAATCTACATGTACTGGGACACCTCGTGGCTCAGTCAGTTAAGCATCTGCCTTCGGCTCAGGCCATGATCCCAGCCCTGCAGGGAGCCTGCTTCTCTCTCTCCCTCTCCCTCTACTGTTCCCCCTGTTTGTGCTCTCTCGCTCTCTCTGTCAAATAAATAAAATAAAATCTTTAAGAAATGTGTGCAACAGGGACACCTGGGTGGCTCAGTTGGTTAAGCATCTGCCTTCAGCTCAGGTCATGATCCCAGGGTCCTGGGATCGAGCCCCACATTGGGCTCCCTGCTCAGTGGGGAGCCTGCTTCTCCCTCTGCCTGCCGCTCCCCCTGCTTGTGCTCTTTCTCTCTCTCTGACAAATAAATAAATAAAATCTTAAAAAGAGAAAATCTACATGTACATAATAGTCCGTTCTTCTAAGTGCTCCATAGTATCCCAATGTAAGAATGTAGTGCAATTTATCCATTTTCCAAGTTCATCACTACAAAGAGTTCTGCATTAAACACCCTTGTAAATATCTTCCCACACAGAACAGTCTGTACAGCTCTGTGGCAAGTTGGGACTACTACCCTAGTAGACTCTACAGTGGACTAGACTCTATGGTGCCCTTGTGTGCATTAGAAAGGCTTCTTCTTTGCATGGACCTAGTCCTCTGAACACACAGCTTGACAAATGGAGGGGCCTGGGCAAAGAGTAAAGTTCTCAGGTGGATGCAGCTTTGTGCTCAGGATGCATGAATTGTTAAGTGGATGTGGACTGGGTTTCTTGGACTTACTCCCTGTGGGCACCTCTGGACAGGGGACATATTTCACAGCCATCTTTGGTGCCTTGGGTTAAGACAAAACAAAACTTTAGAGTCAAACTGTGAGTGTTTAAATGCTAGCTATTGTGACCATAGCAAACTGCTTAAAATCTGTGCGTCACTGTGCTGATCAGTAAAATGGGAATATGGAATTCTCTCCCATGGGTTGTATAGTAGGGGTAATCAGAAAGTTATATATAGTAGCATTTAGCATATAGTAAGTTTTACATAAATGTTAGGTATTATTATTTTCTTACACGTGCAAATTCCTTTATGGTATAACAGCAGGACTATAGCTGCTGGTCGGGAGGGTATGCACTTTGAAATAAACCTGTTCTTTATCCCATCCCTATTTTTTCAGTCTATCAGTCTCCCTCTTGCTTTCTTTCATATCCAGCCTGGATCCTATAATCACACTTTTGAAACTGTGGACCGCAGTCATGTTATAGGGAATTGGAATTATTCAGAGCAATGGGAAAGCATCGCAAAGAGGAGCAAACCAAGTCACCCAGGCTGCTCCCCAAAGTGGGCAGAAGGAAAGGCTTGGATTAAGGGTGCAGTAAGAGTGACCTCCTTCTGGGATGCCTGGGTGGCTCAGTCGGTTAAGCATCTGCCTTCGGCTCAGGTCATGATCCCAGGGTCCTGGGATTGAATCCTGCATTGGGCTCCCTGCTCTGCAGGGAGCCTGCTTCTCCCTCTGCCTCTCTCTCTCTGTTGCTCATGAATAAATAAATCTTAAAAAAAAAAAAAGAGTGACCTCTTTCTGCCAGTCATGAGGACTCTTCTTATCTAGATAGGGCCTCCACCTCCTTTGAGAGATGTCTCACATAACAGTGGCGAGTGGTCTGAGCTCATTTTCTTCCTCTCACTTCCTTCTTTCCACCCCCACCTCCCCATGCACACACTCTTCAGCCCACAGTCTGATACATTTCTTATTAACAGCTGCTTACTGCCTGTGTTATTTGCTTTCCTCTCCCTGCTAATTCTCCCACATTATGCTTCTCTCATTTTCTTCATTTCTGTTGCTAAAAAAGTCCCAATATTCTTAATTCTTTCTTAGAATACTCCCTGCAACCCCTTGTTCTACCAGAAATTTGGTTTCCCTTTATCCTATAAAGTGGAGCCTAGCTGTTCCTGGTGAGGTCAGTGGGCTAGTGGATGGATTGAGAACAAGTTTTGCAGTCAAGTCACACTGGAATTTGAATCTGAACTATATCATGGGTAGATTGTGTGTCCTTGGCCTCATGACAACTTTTAAAGATCTCAGTTTGCACACCTTGGTTTAAGGATCTCTGCTCCAAAGAGTTGTGAGGTAAAAAAGGGATAGGTAACCTCACATCGATACATAGCTTCTAGTATATTACATATTGTTATTTACCTTTACCCAAAAAGTTGCTGCTACTAGCAAGCCCATCCTTACTACAGTAAATGGAATATAGAAGAAAATTTGCCTGTAACTTTATCCCTCTCTTCACACACATACTGTTTGGGCCCAAGAGAGGTCCTACAGGTGTCTTTCCCGTCTTCCCATACCTGTACATTAAGTGTCCTTGAAACCCTTCACTTTTCCTTGCACCTGCCCTGCCCATTCCAAACCTGTGGTTAACCTAACTTCATTTTCTTTGCTGCTTCTGCCAGGTTGTTGGGTGTTGGGTTAGCTTCTCTCTGCACATTTATGATGTGCAGCCTTATCTAGGCTCTGAAGACTTCCTGGCAGTCTCTTTTCTGATTCCTAGTTGGTGCCCTTTCTCAGACCCTCAACAGGTGTATCACACCTTTTCTGCCTTTTTCAAGCCTCCGTCCCTTCCCATCTTCCTTTTAGGAGATCACTTCACTTCTCCTTTATTAAGGTGGTGGAATAATTGAAAAAACATTAAGAGCCCAGTCTCAAGAAGAATGTTTCCTTGAATAAATGACACCGTAGATATTTAAAGGGAAAAGAGCCACAAGGTTACCAAGGTTACAGTTAGTGTGTTCATGTGGGTAAAACAGCAGTTCCTCCACATGATTATCATACTTGTAGAAGTTAGTATTGCAGATGTCAGGGAGAAAGCTTTTCATGTTAGGGAGACAGTAATTTACAGGAAAGGGCTCAAGGCTTCATTGATTTGGGGAGACTAATTCTAGGTAGAAGCTTCTTCCTTATTTTTAGCTTATTTCAGGGCATAAAGAAGATTTTTCCTCTCCGACTCTGGGACCCGGTGGGCTTAGTCATAATTGTGGCTGGGCAAGGGGTCAGTTTTGTTTTCTCCATAGGGGCCAATGGATGTGAAGTTTCCTAAATTCCATTTTTCTCTAAGGAAGCCACTGGATCATAGGGCATTCAAATGCAGGTTGCTGGGCCCCATCTCCTAGAAGTTTGGATTCAGTGGGTATGGGGTGGAGTCCAAGAATTTGCTTTTTAAATAATTACCTCAGCTGATTCTGATGCAGCTCGTCCAAAGGACCCCTTTTTAGAAACACTGACTTAGTTATATTTTCTCTTATTTTTATCTCAAGAGTGTGAGGTACACTAATTCCTTTTCAGGGCTGTTTTCTCTCTATGTGCTCTTGATTGCATTTTGTCATTTCTTCTTGGTCCTCCAGCCAGCAGTGGACTTCCGTTTCTCTGGTACCTACTGTCTCACAATCTCCTTCCCCTTGGCTTATCAATATTATTCACTGATAACTTTTTTAATTTAGTGTCTTGTATGTTTCCAGCATATAGTTTAATTTCCTTCTTTGTAAAGCCTGCTTCTTTCCTGCTCTTCTCCTCTTTACCACTGAACTCTGAAGGAATCTTTCCTTTCCATACTGATTTTTAATAATTACAACCACCATAACAACAAATAGTAATAAGGATAGCCACTAACATATACTGGTTGATTCCTGTGGACCAGACGCTTCTAAGTGCTTTATATATATTGACTGTGTAGCTGATACTCCACATATCAGTTAAAAAATATGTATATCAGGATATGATACTGGACTACTTATTCAGTCATGTTGATGTGTACTTTTCTACCAATACCCTACGGTTTTGTTTATTATAACTTTATTAACTACATTTTATGTTCATGCCCATTACTTACAGGAATTCTCATTTTGGTTTCTGGAACACCCCTTTTTTTGTGCTTGTCTTCAAGCACAAAATTTGATTCATCTTTATCAATGTCCTTCACTGGCTTTTCTGCTTATGTCAACTCCTTTTAGAGCCCTTTGAGCTTGTTTCCAGCTTGGTTTTCCAGCCACAGTTCCCAATACTCTTTCTTGGCCCTACATGCTTCAGCCAGAGACACCTTCTCTTTGGTCCCTGAATATACTATTTCCTCCATATCTCTGCACACGGAGTCCCCTTCTTTGCTGTGAAGTCTGGCAGTATTGCATAGCAGATTGTCCCAGCTATGTGCCTCAGAGTGCCTGCTGATTTAAGATCTTCAATACCTGGAAAGCTCAGGCTTTGTAGATAAGGACCAAGCAGCAGCTGGGAGGGCTGCTCAGGGATCTTTCATCCATGGGGTAGAGCACACGGGGTGGGGGGGTTGGAGAGCACAGGAATAGGTAGTGGGGCAGGGCGGAGACAGGGAATTCTGGCTGTTGGGGGCAGTGGATATAGGGTCTTTGTCTTTTAAAAAAGAGTGCAAGACTGTGGGTTGTTGTTTTTAATTAGTCCACAGTGAACTTCAAATGAGGCCTGCACTAAGGAGGACTAGGTCAGAAATGCCACCCCTTGGAATTGAAGCTAATGAGGACCATTAAATGTGATGAGATAGATAAAATGTGAGGACGTGAGTTCTCTGTAGCAGGGATCCTCCCTTGGAAATTGTTCTTAAGTGTGTTGCTAATGAGCTAGGGTATTTCTCAAGTGTCCCTCAAGGACATTAAGTATCCTTGTATTGAGGGTAGGAAAGGAGAGTCAGAGGAATATTAATTGATGTGTCCCCAGCGGTGCCCAGAAGAGGGTGCTGCTCTGGTTTTAGGTGTTCAATTGTACAGATGGCCCTTGAACAACATGGGTTTGAACTGCACAGCTCCACTTACGTGTGGATTTTTTTGGATAAATACAGCACAGTACTGTAAATGTATTTTCTTTACGATTTTCTTAACATTTTCTCTAGCTTACTTGATTGTAAGAATATGGTATATTATACATATAACATACAAAGTAGGTGTTATTTGAATGTTTATATTATTGGTAAGGCTTGCAGTCAGCAGTAGGCTGTTAGTAATACAATTTTTGGAGGAGTCAGAAGTTACATGCGGGTTTGCAGTTGTGCATGGAGGGGAGAGGTCAGCACGCCTAACCTGCATCTTGTTTGTTAACTGTAGTTGTTTAAAGAGAAATATTACTAGAGTGGAAGACCTTTCTGGTAGCAACTCATGTTCTTCAGTGTCAAACAGATCTGGGTCTCAACCTGGCTCTACTAATGTAAGGAAGTCACTTAGCCTTTCCGAGTCTTCTTTTCCTCTTCAATAAAATGAATATAAAAACACCTCTTGTCACAGGGTTGTTATGAGAATGAAACTAAGCAATGAATAATATATTAAATAATATATATAAAACATAATTTAATATTCCCCCGCTCACATGGTACTCAATAAAGATGTTAGTTTCATACTCTCTTTTCCTTTTAGGACAAATTGTTAAAATTGTCAGGTTATCATAGCATGATAGAGCAACATTTTGAGAATAAAACTCTTTTGCTCTAAAGCTCATTTAACAACCTCTGATATCTCTTAAATGAATCTATCCATTGGAAGGGAATACCCCATGGTAGACAACTGGTTCCTGTTCCCAATGTGCATGTATTTTGTAGTTAGTAAATTAGATCCTTAAGACTTTGCTTACTATGACTCTGTCTTTCAGAGCTTGGTTACATCTGAGTGTACAGAAAAATAGTTGATTTTCTTCACCTTCAAAAGTGAGATCCAGATTCTGGACAAGGAATTGAGACCCTATAAGATCCTGCCTAAAACAATGACCTTCGGCTTCTACCTTTAGATTCTGTAGTCATAACAAAGAGAAGAGAAACACATGAAAAATGGGCTTAGCTATACAACAAGGCATTTATATGAAATTTCTTTGCTTTCTCTTACTAGAATAATTTTTATTTTTTTTCTCCAGAACTCTCAACATTTGGAAGAGGCAAAGAATAAGTTTGGGCTGTTGCCTGGAAAAGGGGTCAGGGTTTGGTCATCATCCTTGTAGACTCAGATAGGTTGCACTACTGTCATAGAGTTGATTAGACTCACGAAAGCTGTTTCTTTGTAACTAAACTCACCAGGAACTGAAGTAAGAAAACCAGAATGCCAAGAGAGAGTAAGAAAGTCAGAAATGCACTGCCAGAAACACTAGGTGTCTATGTTAGCGAATGGCTGGTGAATGCCTTTTCTTTTTGGGAAAATTATAGGAAGCCAAAAATTACAAGGCTCCCTGGTGAGTTTCAAGTCGAGCCAGACAGTTTTGGTTGTGTGATTCAGATGATGACTATCATCAGGCACTGATGTACTGATAGATACATTTCAACAACTGGGACATGCTGGACCAGATAGTCTATGGGCTAGCTTGGTAGAGTACTTTCTCCCTTGAGCAGTCCTTGATGGGCATTCTAACATGGATCTTTGTGTCCTCCTTTTTCTTGTGAAATAATTTGAGGTTTACAAATAAGTGTAGGGAATAATATAATAGACATCTTTTTGCTTAATGAGGCACCTGGGTGGCTCAGTCAGTTAAGCGGCTGACTCTTGGTTTCCTCTCAGGTCACGATCTCAGGGTCCTGGGATCAAGCCCCATGTAGCGTTCTGCACTCAACAGGGAGTCTGCTTGTGGATTCTTTCTCTCCCTCTCAAATCAATCAATCAATCAATGAATCTTAAGAAAAAGAACACTGTTGGCCTTGTTTATTCTTTTTTTTTGAAAGAAGTTTTTCCTTCCTTCCTTTCTTTTTTGTTTCAAGTTTTTATTTGAATTCTAGTTAGTTAATATACAGTGTAATATTAGTTTCAGGAGTAGAATTTAGTGATTCATATAATACCCAGTGCTCATCTTAAGTGCCCTCCTCAGTACCCATCACCACTCTCTCCAGAGGTAACCACTATCCTGAATTTGGTGTTTTAACATTTCCATAAGGATTTATAAATTATAAATAAATTAATAAATCATAATTTACCAATTATGTAGTTAATAACTACAAACAATGAATGGGATTATTATGTATGTTGTAAAGCTAAGTAAATGGTATCACACTATATATACATGTTTTACAACTATTTTACTAAATATTCTATTTTGGGAACTTGTTCATGTTGAGATATATATATGTATGTGTGTGTGTATATATATAAATAAAAATATATATATATGCATATATATATATAATCAAGTAGAAGCAGAAAACTTTTCCCTTCTTCCCTTCTAGGTTCTTTGGCTGCCCTAATAATTAAGTTGACATAAGACAGGGTAACAGGAAAAAAATTTAATTTCCTATGTTTGGGAGCCCCCTAAAAATATGAGACTCAAAAGCAGTCAGGCAGTTCAGGTTTGTATACCATCCTGAGCTAAGGAGATCAGGTCTGGGGCTTCAGTGGGGAGGAAGGCAATTCACGGAAAGACAAGAAGAGCAAATGGTTGCCATGCCATGCAGATAAGTCTTTCTGACACAAAAAGTGGTCTCTGGTAATAGCTGTCTCCCTGGTACAGGTTTCCCATCTAAATTCTCTTAGACAGTTAGAGAGGTACAAACAACTCATCCTGAGTCTGCTAGGCCTTGATTACCTTCAGCTCAAAATCATCCACATGCCAAAGTGGCGTATTTTGGGGTGTTGTATTCTGCCCTCTCCATATACATGCCATCAATTTTAACTGCTGTATAGCATTCTAGTATACAAATATTTCTCTATTTCTCTATTCTTCTGTTGAACTTTTAAGTTGTTTGCAACATTTTGGTGACTCTTTTTTTTTAATAATTTTTTATTGTTATGTTAATCACCATACATTATATCATTAGTTTTTGATGTAGTGTTCCATGATTCATTGTTTGTGCATAACACCCAGTGCTCCACGCAGAATGTGCCCTCTTTAATACCCATCACCAGGCTAACCCATCCCCCCACTCCCCTCCCCTCTAGAACCCTCAGTTTGTTTTTCAGAGTCCATCGTGTCTCATGGTTCGTCTCCCCCTCTGACTTACTCCCCTTCATTCTTCCCCTCCTGCTCTCTTCTTCTTCTTTTTTTTTCTTAACATATGTTGCATTATTTGTTTCAGAAGTACAGATCCGTGATAAATCAGTCTTGTACAATTCACAGTGCTCACCATAGCACATACCCTCCCCAATGTCTATCACCCAGCCACCCAATCCCTCCCACCCCCCGCCACTCCAGCAACCCTCAGTTTGTTTCCTGAGATTAAGAATTCCTCATATCAGTGAGGTCATATGATACATGTCTTTCTCTGATTGACTTATTTCACTCAGCATAACACCCTCCAGTTCCATCCACATTGTTGCAAATGGCAAGATCTCATTCCTTTTGATGGCTGCATAATATTCCATTGTGTATATATACCACATCTTCTTTCTCATTTTGGTGACTCTTGTGTGGTTGCCAAATTGCTTCCTAAGTGGTTACCAGTTTGGACCTTATTGCTCCATGTCATCCCCAACACTGGATATGGTCAGAATTTAGTTTTTTCTAATCTGATGGTTATGAAATGGTATTTCATTGTGTTTTAATTTTCTGTTCCCCTGAGAATCATTTTAAAAATGCCACTTGGCCATTCAGATTTCTATTTTGGAGAATTTTTATAAGTTTGGCTGTTTTTTCCTAATTTGATATTTGTAAGTTCTTTGTAGAATCTGGCTATTAGTCAGTTGTCTACAGGCATTGCAAAAGTTTTATCCTAGTCTTGTCTTGTCTTTTTTATATTTTGAGAGTGTCTTTTGATTGTAAAATGTCTTTTACAGACATTTAGAATTTAATTGTAGTAAAATTCATGAATTTTTTCTTTGTGGTTTTTATATTTCTTGTTCAAGACTTCAATCTACTTTGAAGTCATAAAGATATTATCCTATATTTTCTTTAACATATAAAAATGTTTGGCTTATCACACGTTAGGTCTTTAATTCACTTGGAATTGATTTTGTGTATGGCATATGAAATGGATGTATAATTTTTTTCACATGGAAAACCAAAGATGGTGGCACTATTTATTGAAAGGTTTGTCTTTTCCCACTGAGATGTGGAGTCATTACTGTTATATATGAGGTGTGTATGGGTCTGTTTCTGGATATTCCACTGTTCTATGTGTCTGTTCTTACAACAATTACATACTGTCCTAAATAATATAACTTTGTAATATCTTTTAAATCTGATGACTTTCCTCTTCCTTATTTAATAATTGTCCTGGTCATTTTTAAAAAATTTTTTTATTGTTATGTTAATCATCATATATTACATCATTAGTTTTTGATGTAGTGTTCCATGATTCATTGTTTGTGCATAACACCCAGTGCTCCATGCAGAATGTGCCCTCTTTAATACCCATCACCAGGCTACCCCATCCCCCTACGCTCCTCCCCTCTAGAACCCTCAGTTTGTTTTTCAGAGTCCATCGTCTCTCATGGTTCATCTCCCCCTCTGACATACTCCCCTTCATTCTTCCCCTCCTGCTATCTTCTTTTTCTTTTTTCTTAACATATGTTGCATTATTTGTTTCAGAAGTACAGATCTGTGATTCAACAGTCTTGCACAATTCACAGCGCTCACCATAGCACATACGCTCCCCAATGTCCATCACCCAGCCACCCCATCCCTCCCACCCCCCACCACTCCAGCAACACTCAGTTTGTTTCCTGAGATTAAGAATTTCTCATATCAGTGAGGTCCTATGATACATGTCTTTCTCTGATTGACTTATTTCACTCAGCATAACACCCTCCAGTTCCATCCATGTCGTTGTCCTGGTCATTTTTAAAAAAATATTTTATTTATTTATTTGACAGATAGCAAGAGAGCACAAGCAGGGGGAGCGGCAGGCAGAGGGAGAGGGAGAAGCAGGCTACCCGCTGATTAAGGATCCTCATGCAGAGTTCGATTCCAGGACTCTGGGATCATGACCTGCGCCAAAGGCAGATGCTTAACCAACTGAGCCAACCCAAGTCATTTTTAATTCTTTGTTCTTCTATATATAAAAAAAAAATTGGAATTAGTGTATCAAGTTTCACGAAAAGCCTTGTGAAGACTTGAAACAAAATCAACTTTATTGAGATATAGCTTTCATATGATAAAGTGCATTTGTAGAACAATTCCATCACTCTTGTGCTCCTTTGTGTTCCTCTTTCTAGCCTATTCATAAATCATAAGTTCTACCCCCATTCCTAGTTAACCACTAACCTACTTTCTGTTTTTATCTTTAGTAAGCTTCATGTAAATGGAATCATATTGTATGTACTCTTTTGTGTCTGGCTTCTTTTGATCAGTATAATGTTTTTGAGGTTCATCCATCATGTATATCAATAGTTAATTCTTTTTTCCTTCCTAAATAGTGTTTTATTGTATCGTTGCACCACGTTTGTTTATCTGTTCATTGGTTGCTTTTGGGTTGTTTCTAGTTTCAGGCTCTTATTATTAAATCTGCTATGAACATTCATGTAAAAATCTTCATGTGAACATATGTTTTCATCCCATCTAGGAGCAGAATTGTTGGGTAATATAGTCAGGTATATTTAACCTTATAAGAACTTGCCACACTATTTTCCAAAGTGACTATGCCATTTTGTTTTTCCACTTGTTATATCTACACCTGGTGTTGCTGGCATTTTTACTTTTGGCCATTCTCATGGTGTGTAGTAGTATCTCATTATGTTTTAACTTGCATTTCTTTGATGACTAATGACATCATGCATCTTTTCATGTGCCTGTTGGCCATCTATACATCATTTTTTTTTTAGATTTTTTATTTATTTATTTGACAGAGAGAGAACAGTGAGATAGGGAACACAAGTGGGGGTAGTGGGAGGGGGAGAAGCAGGCTTCCCGCGGAGCAGGATCCTGGGATCATGACCTGAGCCAAAGGCAGACGCTTAACGACTGAGCCACCCAGGCGCCCCTCTGTACAGCTTTTTTTGGTTAAGTGTTCATTTAGATCTTTTGCTCATTCTTAAATTGAGTTATTTGTCTTATCCTTAAATTTTAAAAATTCTCTATATAATCTGGGTTGTTTGTGAAGGATAGGACCTTGGAGAAAAGCTTTTTGAGTTAATTTCTAGTCTGACCACCTATGTGTGAGAAGTGAAATGAAGCAGAGATGACACAGACCTCAGTATTTGATCACCATTATTTATTATTATTAATGCAATCCAGTTATTTAGATCCAAAGACTTGAAACAAATACATTATAGTAAAACCAATGAACTATATAGCAGTGGCAGATAGTCTTCCTTTCCATCTGGGCACAAATGATATTTTCCTATGTGGGAAGACCAAAGTAGTTGGAGACATTGTATTTCCATGCTATTGCTCTTCTTTTTTAAATTTTTTATTGTTATATTAATCACCATACATTACATCATTAGTTTTTGATGTAGTGTTCCATGATTCATTGTTTATGTATAACACCCAGTGCTCCATGCAGAATGTGCCCTCTTTAATACCCATCCCCAGGCTAACCCATCCCCCCTCCCCCCCCCCAGAACCCTCAGTTTGTTTTTCAGAGTCCATCATCTCTCATGGTTCGTCTCCCCCTCCGATTTCCCCCCCTTCATTTTTCCCCTCCTGCTATCTTCTTCTTCTTCTTCTTCTTCTTCTTCTTCTTCTTCTTCTTCTTCTTCTTCTTCTTTTTTAAACATATATTGTATTATTTGTTTCAGAGGTAGAGGTCTGTGATTCAACAGTCTTGCACAATTCACAGTGCTCACCATTTGCTCTTCCTTTTTTAACCTGGGGCAAATTCTTAGGAGCAGGGGGCAAGAACTTTCTTGCTGAAACCAAGTTAGAGTCCACATTTGGATCCTTTAATCCTGAAACGTCCATCCCTGCTCTTTAAGAAAGAATGCTCTTCCTCACTGGCAAGGGAGAAATTCCTGGGGCCACTTTTTAAATGCTACTTGTTAACTTACTGATTAAAGATTTACCCAAGAATAGGGTCTTGGTGGTTTTGATAAGTAAGGAGACAATCAATGCTGCATTTTTGCTTTTAGAATATTCCCCATTCTGTCACTGTCCAATGTGGGGGATACCACAATTATGGTCCATATTGCTATAAGAGAGGCTTTGGCCCCAGAACTGGTAATGCATTTCTAATACTTTGTTCTTTAGACTTAAGATGAAAGCTTTAGTAATGAGCTCTCAAAAAGATACCTCAACTAAACCCCATGCTTCTCATATGCTTTGTATTATTCTTTCAAAGTGACTCCCGCACATAATTTGTTCAACTCAGTGTTTCCTAACAAAATGCCCACATACCCTACATTCTTCTGAGGGATTAATAACAAGGAATAGAGTACATGTTTAGAAGAAGAAATAGATATACCCACTTTTAAAAGCAGTTTTATAATGGATTGCTTATCTGTAACAGTTTTGCAGTTCTTAAATGGCTACTTGAATTAATTTCACTTCTGTTTATTCATCCTTAGAATTGGCACCTCTGCTCTTGGATGTACTCATAGAGTGGCGTGCTGCTAGGGAAACTCTGGCAACTTGGGCCGGTACTTCCCCTTGCACAATTATCTCCTCCTCTCTTACAACAATAGTCACCTTGTCTATTACCCTCCTTGCAAATTAACAATGTATTTGCAGTGTTGGATCTAGACTGTCCATAGGAGGGTGTAAATTGTCCAGAGCCACAACTTGAGGAGCTTTCTACTTGTCTATAACTGCATCTTGATTGCCCTTCATTACAATTTGAATGGATACAGTCAGATTCCCATTGACCTTGGCTCCATCCTTGGCTTTGTTGCCTACATGTTCTTGATTGTCCATGAATACTGTCATATCCATCAGGCCCACTACCTGGTAGGCCATAACTCCTACCTCTTTCTTTTTGGCCACACTCTAACCATTCGTGGCTATTGCTTCTTGATTGATTAGGGATTGAGTGCATTTTGGGTCTGCTGTACTCATGAGTTCCACTTGATCTTGACCTACATCTCCCTTGTGTTTCATGTTGCTCATAGCTAGAACACTGACCAGATTCAGAACCACATTGCCCAGAGCTAGATGAGTGACACGAACCAGATCTGTACTGTTTAGAGCCAGAATACTGACCAGATCCAGAACCACATTGTCCAGAGGTAGATGAGTGACATGAGCCATATCCATATTGCTTAGAGCTAGAACACTGACCAAATCTAGAACCACACTGCTCAGAGCTAGATGAATGGCATGGGCCAGACCCATATTGTTCAGAACTAGAACACTGACCTGAGCCAGACACATGTCGGCTATGGCTAGAAGATCTACTTGAGCCAGACCTGTGTCGGCCATAGCTAGAAGACTGACCTGATCCAGACCCATGTTGCCCAGAGCTTGAAGAATGACCTGATCCAGACCGATGTTGGCCATAGCCAGAACACTGACCTGATCCAGACCCATGCTGGCCATAGCTAGAATACGGACTGGATCTAGACTCATGTTGCCCAAAGCCAGAAGACTGACCTGATCCAGACTCATGATAACCATTTCTAGAGGACTGACCTGAGCCAGATCTATGTTGGCCATGGCTAGAAGACTGGCCTGACCCAGATTCATGTTGACTGCAGCTTGATGTCTGTCCTGAAGCAGAACCGTATTGTCCATAGCTAGAGGATTGACCTGAGCCAGAACCATACTGACCATGGCCAGAAGACTGTCCTGATCCAGACCTATGGTGACCATAGCTAGAAGATTGACCTGATCCAGACCCATGTTGCCCAAAGCCAGAAGACTGGGCTGATCCAGACCCATGTTGCCCAAAGCCAGAAGACTGACCTGAGCCAGACGTATGTTGCCCAAAGACAGAAGACTGACTAGATCCAGACTCATGTTGCCCAAAGCCAGAAGACTGACCTGAGCCAGACCCATGTTGTCCAAGGCCAGAAGACTGACCTGAGCCAGATCCATGTTGGCTATAACTAGAAGACTGACCAGATCCAGACCCATGTTGCCCAAAGCCAGAAGACTGACCAGATCCAGACCCATGTTGCCCAAAGCCAGAAGACTGACCTGAGCCAGATGTATGTTGCCCAAAGCCAGAAGACTGACCTGAGCAAGACCCATGTTGCCCAAGGCCAGAAGACTGACCTGAGCCAGATCCATGTTGGCTATAACTAGAAGACTGACCAGATCCAGACCCATGTTGCCCAAAACCAGAAGACTGACCAGATCCAGACCCATGTTGGCCATAACTAGAAGACTGACTGGATCCAGACCCATGTTGCCCAAAGCCAGAAGACTGACCTAAGCCAGACCCATGTTGGCCATAACTAGAAGACTGATTGGATCCAGACCCATGTTGCTCAAAGCCAGAAGACTGACCAGATCCAGACCCATGTTGCTCAAAGCCAGAAGACTGACCTAAGCCAGATGTATGTTGCCCAAAGCCAGAAGACTGACTAGATCCAGACTCATGTTGCCCAAAGCCAGAAGACTGACCTGAACCAGATCCGTGTTGCCCAAAGCCAGAAGACTGACCTGAGCTAGACCTATGCTGACCATAGTTAGAAGACTGACTGGATCCAGACCCATGTTGGCCATAGCCAGAAGACTGACCTGATCCAGACCCATGCTGGCCATAGCTAGAATACTGACTGCATCCAGACTCATGTTGCCCACAGCCAGAAGACTGACCTGAGCCAGACCCATGTTGGCCATAACTACAAGACTGATTGGATCCAGACCCATGTTGCCCAAAGCCAGAAGACTGACCTGATGAGCAAGACCCATGTTGCCCAAGGCCAGAAGACTGACCGGAGCCAGATCCATGTTGGCTATAACTAGAAGACTGACCAGATCCAGACCCATGTTGCCCAAAACCAGAAGACTGACCAGATCCAGACCCATGTTGGCCATAACTAGAAGACTGACTGGATCCAGACCCATGTTGCCCAAAGCCAGAAGACTGACCTAAGCCAGACCCATGTTGGCCATAACTAGAAGACTGATTGGATCCAGACCCATGTTGCCCAAAGCCAGAAGACTGACCATATCCAGACCCATGTTGCCCAAAGCCAGAAGACTGACCAGATCCAGACCCATGTTGCCCAAAGCCAGAAGCCTGACCTGAGCCAGACGTATGTTGCCCAAAGCCAGAAGACTGACTAGATCCAGACTCATGTTGCCCAAAGCCAGAAGACTGACCTGAACCAGATCCGTGTTGCCCAAAGCCAGAAGACTGACCTGAGCCAGACCTATGCTGACCATAGTTAGAAGACTGACTGGATCCAGACCCATGTTGGCCATAGCCAGAAGACTGACCTGATCCAGACCCATGCTGGCCATAGCTAGAATACTGACTGCATCCAGACTCATGTTGCCCACAGCCAGAAGACTGACCTGATCCAGACTCATGATAACCGTATCTAGAGGACTGACCTGAGCCAGATCTATGTAGGCCATGGCTGGAAGACTGACCTGATCCAGATTCATGTTGACCACAACTTGGTGTCTGTCCTGAAGCAGAACCGTATTGTCCATAGCTAGAGGATTGACCTGAGCCAGAACCATACTGACCATGGCCAGAAGACTGTCCTGATCCAGACCTATGGTGACCATAGCTAGAAGATTGACCTGATCCAGACCCATGTTGCCCAAAGCCAGAAGATTGACCTGATCCAGACCCTTGATGGCCATAGCTAGAAGACTGACCAGATCCAGATTCATGATAACCATATCTAGAGGACTGTCCTGATCCAGATGCATGTTGACCACAGCTTGATGACTGTCCAGAAGCAGAACCGTGTTGTCCATAGCTAGAAGATTGACCATATCCAGATTCATGCTGTCCAGAGCTTGATGACTGACTTAAGCCAGATCCATGCTCAGTGCCAGAGGACTCTCCTGAGCTAGACTCATGTTGCCCAAAGCCATAAGACTGACCTGAGCTAGGCCCATGTTGCCCCAAACCAGAAGATTGGCTTGATCCAGATCTATGCTGATCATATCCAGAAGACTGACCAGAGCCATATTTGTGTTGATCATAGCCAGAAGACTGGCCTGAGCCACACTTATGTTGGCCATAGCTAGAGGACTGTCCTGATCCAGATGCATGTTGACCACAGCTTGATGACTGTCCAGAAGCAGAACCATGTTGTCTATAGCTAGAGGATTGACCATATCCAGATTTATGCTGTCCAGAACTTGATGATTGACCTGAGCCAGATCCATGCTCAGTGCCAGAAGACTCTCCTGAGCTAGACTCATGTTGCCCAAAGCCAGAAGACTGACCTGATCCAGACCCGTGATGACCATTTCTAGAGGACTGACCTAAGCCAGATCTGTGTCGTCCATAGCCAGAAGGCTGGCCTGATCCAGACCTATGTTGGCTGTGGCTAGAAGACTGACCTGATCCTGACCCATGTTGCCCAAAGCCAGAAGACTGGCCTGTTCCAGATCCATGTTGCCTGGGGCTAGAAGATCGACTTGAGCCAGACCTGTGTTTTCCGTAGCTAGAAGACTCTCTTGCGCCAGACCCATGTTGGCTGTGGCCAGAAGATTGACTTGAGCCAGACCTATGTCGTCCATAGCGAGAAGACTCCCCTGAGCTGGACCCGTGTTGGCTATGGCTATAAGATTGACTTGAGCCAGATCCATAGTGTCCACAGCTTGATGACTGTCCTGAGGTAGAACTGTTTTGTCCATAACTAGAAGATTGACCTAAGCCAGACCCATGTTGCCCAAAGCCAGAAGATTGATATGATCCAGATCTATGTTGTTCATAGCCAGAGGACTGACCTGATCTAAATCCATGTTGTCCACAGCTTGATGACTCACCTAAACTGGATCTTGAGCTAGACTCATGGTATTTCTCACTAGAAGACTGATTAGAACCAGGTCCATATTTTCCATAATTAGAGGACTGGCCTGACACAGAGCCATGATTTTTTCTTCCATAACCTCCTGACTGATGACTAGGGTTGCTGCTATGTTTTCTCTGAGTAGAGGACTCATAGGAGCTTGATTGATTTTTGCCATTGCTTATGGACTGGCCTGATTCAGACCCATATCCCTCATAGCTTGAAGACTGTTTTTGTTGTCTACTAAGTCCTGATTGACCGCTTGAATTGGATCTATGTTGCCTCTGACCAGAAGAATGACTCTCAGACCTCTCTTGTTGATGAGAGCCATGCCTGTTTTTCTTACTGTCTTTGAAGTGGCCTGAACTTGACTCTCTCCTTCTTTCCCCAGAGCTTTGCCTATGCTCTGAACTAGATAAGCCTCCTTGATGCTCTCTTTCTCTGGAGCTGGACCCAGACCTGTGTTTAATGCTTCTTCTGGAGCCCCTGGAATAGGAATTATTCTCTCCTGTACTTGACCTTGAATGACTTTGCCTTTTGTCCTCTTCTGTTTCACTTTGTTCCTCTTGGTGCTGGTGATGGTGGTCTCTCTGCTTTGACCCTGAAGCTTGGCAGTAATCTTTGCCGATGATTTTATTACAAGCCTGAGCCAGTTTAAATATCATCAGAAGATACTCAATAAAATCCACTTTCTTGTCATGGTCTTGATCCAGATTTTGCATGATGATATCTATAGTGTCTGGATCATCTGGATTCTGTATAGGAACAAGGTACAAGGGGCAGCTATGTCACTATGGACTACATACCCAGCTAACCATTTGAAAGAAGATTGTAGAAATGTGAAGTTTGGCTTACTTAGGTGGAGCTCAGCCACCTAGTCCTTTAGGCAGGACTGCTCTATCTTGAGCAGAAAGAAAGAAAGAAAGAAATATGTAATGAACAATGCAGTGAGAAATTGTTAGAAGATGCAAATGGAAGATGTTAGGGAACAAGGAAATCGATTATATTTTGTAAGAAATAGGTCAGATATGATTAGCTAATTTATAAATAGGAATTTTAAAAAATGAAAAAAGAATAGGTCAGATATGATTAGCATAATTATATATGACTTTTAAATTTTCCTAGCTATTATCATTAATTCATTTAACAAAGATTTATTGTGCACCTACTATCTGCTTAGCATTGAGTTAGGTACAGGGGATAAAGCAGTGAACAAGTTTGTTTTATGACAAAATGGAAGTTAAAGTTTAGTGGCACAGACACACAAACTTAAAATTACAGTGTATTGTGATAATGTTTCTGAAAGTATACCACAGGAGAACCAGTGGGGGTTCATGGAAGGTTAATGGGAGAAAGTGATGTATTTTGAAGTATGGGTTAGACTTAGCCAAAGGAAGGGGTAGGAAAGGAGGGAGAGAGGGCAAAAGATTGTTCCAGGCAGAAGGAACAATATGAACAAAGCTGGAGGTTAGAGGATGTATGGCTCATATGAAGAACTGAAAGAAATTCAGGATTATTAAATTTTGAGTCTCAATAGTCAAGAGATATTGCTGGAGAAACAGAGATCAGATCATGCCTTCTAAGTTGTGTAAAGGAACTTTGGACTTTATTTATTTTAAAGGCTGTGAGCTTTGGGGGCACCTGGGTGGCTCAGTTGGTTAAGCATCTGACTCTTGGTTTCAGCTCAGGTCATGATCTCAGGGTTGTGAGATGGAGCCCAGCCCCTCTCTCCTTTCCCCCCTACCCCCTGGCGT
The DNA here is from genome assembly GCF_009762305.2 of Zalophus californianus. Lineage (NCBI taxonomy): Eukaryota > Metazoa > Chordata > Mammalia > Carnivora > Otariidae > Zalophus > Zalophus californianus. The sequence continues at coordinate 106,304,319 of NC_045598.1, forward strand.
AAGCACTCTCTCTCTCTGTCAAAAAAAAAAAAGGTGGGAGCTTTTGAAGGATTTTGAATTGAGCTGTGAAAAGATTAGATTTACACTTATGGCTGAGATTAGAAATAGAAAGTGGCCTGAGCTAGAGGACTGGCAATAGTGATGGAGAGAAATGGGCTGTTTTGAGAGACTATTGATGAATTAGATGGAGGGTGGAGGATGGAGGTGCTTGCTGAGAGAAGAAGCCATGAATGGAACCAGATTTCTGCCTTGGGCAAATAGGAGGATAGAGTTTGGAGGGAAAATGGTTTCATATCTGACACACTGAATTACACCCTTAGGAGTCCAAATAAGAAACATTTAGTAGGCAGCTGAATATAATGAATTGACAATCAAGAGCTAGATCTAAGCTCCCAAATATTTATTTTCAGAGCTGACGTTTTAAGATGGTGGTCACGATATTTTATGATTTAGGAGTAAGATGCTAACTTCCTGAACTGAGGACTTGTAGTGTCACAGTCTCAGAAATGGGCAGTGGTCAGGATGTTCTGGGCTGAAGAACTACAAATAAAGGAAAGAAGATGCACTTTACGTACTTTTTTCCCCCTGAGAACCATCTTAATTTTTTATTCCATAAGAATTACTCACACAGATAGGACATTATATAATCTATGGATTTTGTCTGTTCAGTAGGATCACATCCCTTGGTCATGTTTTGGAAACCATGTGTGTCAACTTTTGATCATATTTCAAGCCTTTACCAAACCCTGTTCTCTATCACCAAGTAGAGAGAGTCCTATAGGAGTTTGACACATGTGACAAAAAGGTACAAAGGGGTGAAAAAGAGAATTGCAGCTGTCTTCAGTCCTGACCTGGAGTTCTTACCTTCAGAATTTGATGAAACTCATTTTCCAAAAGTTCTTTCAGTTCTGCCTTGTTCAACATGTCACAATCCCCATCCTGGGTGGCATATTGGTAGAAAAACTCAATGACAGTGACGATACTTTTTAGGAGTTTAGGCATTTTTTTGTAAATTTAACCTAAAGGAAAAAAAGGAGAGAGACCCACCTTTTATTATTCCTTTTTCTTGCTTAAATACATAAATAGTTCCAGTCATTTGTAATATTTGTTCAGAATTAATCAAGCATGTTTAATTTCATCTTTTGAAATCAAGAACCAATCTAGAGTTGAAAGACTTGTTCAAGCCATGTAGCAAGAGAGTGATGAAATTAGGAACAGAATCTATATCTCTTATTTTCATTCCTGAATGAATGTAGGAGCAAAGACTTTCTGTTTTGAGCTCCCCACCTCTACCAGGGATAATTTTATGAGCATTGTTCTGGAGCTAGAGAAATCCTGGGTATGCGAATCTACCCACTTCCTCAATTCCTCTCTAGGTGCCAACCATCACTGAAGAGGGACAGGTCTGTCATCCACATGGTATGTCTGACTCCAACCAAGGGATACCAGTGGCTAAGCTAGACCCTCAAAACTTGTAGGCCAGAGAAAGTACACAAAGTGGGCAACACAGGCCTAGGTGATATGGAGCTGGAGGCAGGTGTTATCGGGCCCACTTCTGTTTTCATTCTACAAACAGGGACTGACTCTCAGGCTTTACTGATTATACAACAGAGAGAAAAAGCTCAGTAGTTCAGGAAGCAACCTGCCTAGTGATCATTAAAGCCCCATGATCTTTAAGGAAATGACCCTGAAGAAAGAAGGTACTATCATTCCCAGTCATCTCTTTATTTTCCTTCTCAATAAAGTTAAAATTATATCAAAGTCCCCAAGGTACATTAAAAAGAAGCCTGGTATCCAGTGCCTTTTTGCCTTAGAGCACATACTGGATTCTTGTAATTTGTAGCCCAAAGTACTCCTGTTCACTTACCTAGTTCACCAGAGAAACAAGTAGGATGAGACTGGAGCAGCTTACAGGGTGCTGCTAGTTGGGGAGAGTGGCCTTTTTATAGGGGAAATAATGGTCCATCTTAGGGAGGAGCTCCTCTTTGAGATGTTCTGATTCACTTCCAAATAAGCCCAGCTCCACCTCCACCTCCATCTCCACCTCCCAGCTGTTTGCCTTCTTACTTCCTTACATGTTCACCTGAGATTGCATTAGCAGTTCCCAAATCTGGGCTAGTATCAGCCCCACCTGCCAGAGTCTCTGGACACTGCAGAAAGACCTCTTTGCATATTCAACAAAGTATCTAGCATAATGCATTGATAACCAATTATATGGACTTTAATTGAAGTTGAATGGAATGTGTGCAGGAATATCAGGGACCGAATGTCCAAGAATCATGGAATCTGATGTTTAAAAGGGACCTTAAGGATCATCCAGTCAAACTCTCTCATTTTGAGCTACATTTTCTTGTATGGATTTCCAGCCAAAGTATCATCCATGATATTATTACCCATGATATTATTACCATTCCTTTTGAATCGATAATGACTGTAGAGCCCTTCTTGTCTCTTTACTTAATCTTATTTACTATACCTTAGTGGCCATTCCTCAATGTAGCTTTCATTTTAACCACTATATAACCTTAGAAAGAAATCCATGTTCTTTAGCATGGTATCCAAGGTATTTCATGATCTGGACTGTGGCTTCTCTCCCTGTTCTTTATGCTTTACCAGTAATTAATTACTTAAGCCTTCCTGAATATACCATCCTATTTCATGTTTTTTCTTGGAATATCTTTCCTCATTATCTGCCTAGTGAACAGCAGTTCATTTTCATTTTTCAAAATCTACTTTAGACATCCTGGAGGAAATACTTCTTGAATTACTCAAGAGAGTTATAATTGTGTACCTTATTCATAGTTTTATTGTAGTATCAATCATTCTATATTATAAAATCTTTTAAAATTGTTTTACTATTGTAATTGTTTAATATAAAAAATTACAAAATACAGATAAGCAAAGCAAAGCAAATGAAATAACCTTACTACCCAGAAATAGCTACAACAGTAGTTATTTGGTGTATATCCTTTCTTACCAGTGGATGTGTATGCACACCATATGTATCTGTCTATGTGTTTATATCACTTCTATCCTGTGAGTTCCTTGAGAATAGGGAATGGGCATTATTATTACCTATATCACTGGGGGACACAGCACATTGCTTGGCACGTAAAAGTTCCTAGTAAATGTTTGTCAAATTGAATTGAAAGAAGAGTGAGGGTCATGACTATAGTACTTGGCATTGACCAACTTCTACTTTTTCATAGGATTGGGGTCTACCCTCTCTATTGCCATCTTTACCTCAGAGGACATGATTTCACCTAAATAGAAACTGAATCTTAACATTGGGAATCAACAAGTGGCTTTCTGCTTATCCCTGCGACCTTACTCTGCATTTCATCCATTGTGAATTGTATGTATAGCACGAATGTTACTGAAGCTGGGTGAAGTCACATAGCCTTGAAGCTTGTGCAATATAGTCATTAGGATTTGGGAAGGAGTGGTAGCAACTATTAGTAAATGATAAATTGCATGATTCCAAATTCAACCATTATGACACTCAGAGGGCTGCAGAGTCAGTATCCATTCTGTGGCTGTGTTTCCTCTGGATGCCTAATTTGGGCCAGATTGTCATGCTTCCGTCAGAGGAGGGAGCTTTTTGAAGGTGTGACTGAGACTGTGGGAATGGAGGGGAGGTAGAATTTTCTGAGTGAAGACTAATTTCCTGTAGGAAACAGTTGTTGCCACAGAGGGAAGAGGGGGTTGCTGGTAAAGACTATTCCAGGTGAAACATGCTCTTGGAGCCAGTGTTCTCCTAAATGAGGGGTTAGCACAATTTTTCTGTAAAGGGCCAGATAGTGTATCTTTTAGGCTTTGTGGGACAGTCTTTTTTGCAGCTACTCAGCTGTGCTCTGGTAGCATGAAAGCATTCATAGATGATGTGTAAACAGATAAGCATACCTGTGTTTCAGTAAAACTTATTTATTGACACTGAATTATTGACAATTTAAATTTCTTTTTTTATTAACATATAATGTATTATTTATTTCAGGGGTACAGATCTGTGATTCATCAGTCTTACATAATTCACAGCGCTCACCCTAGTACATACCCTCCCCAATGTCCATCACCCAGCCACCCCATCCCTCCCACCCCCTCCACTCCAGCAATCCTCAGTTTGTTTCCTGAGATTAAGAGTCTCTTATGGTTTGTCTCCCTCTCTGGTTTTGTCTTGTTTCATTTTTCCCTCCCTTCCCCTATAATCCTCTGTCTTGTTTCTCAAATTCCACATATCAATGAGATCATATGATAGGCAATTTAAATTTCTTACTTTCACATGTCACAATGGATGAATGTGAATCCTGACCCTCCTCTGCATTTGCTTGTCAGGAAGATTCCCCAGGAGAGGAGAGTCTCAGAGGGAAGAGAAGGGCTGGGAAGTGTGGTGCAGCAGAACCATGAATTCCTGTGGGAGAGAGAAGTGTGCAGGTCTGTTTGTGTCAGTGTGCATGAGGTGGTAGGTAAAGGGAACAGAACAAGGGACCTTTGTGCACTTGTGAAAGAGAGGTAAATTTTGACTTTATGTAAGGAAGTTTTAACCTCTGCATTGACTGAAAATGCATTGAGCTCTTTGCAAAGTAATTGAATTTATTGTGATGGGCATTAAAGATATTTCCATGTATCATAGAAACAGTTTTAACCCTTTCGGGCTACATTTTCTGAATATCCTCCAATGTCACCAACCAGAGATTTGTTGGGCTTTATTTCCGGGCTTCATGTCCTGAAAACAGGCATATTATTGTGTGTTTTGGCATCTTCATTCCCTTTTGAACATTACTAATGTAAGAGTTGGACTAGATTATCACAAAAATCCTTTCCCAAACAGAGAGTCATGATTTTACCAGAGTATGTACTCCACAGTAAAAGGGTGAGCATGAAGACTCCCTCCTCATAAGTCTGGTTCATGGTTTTCCCCTTGGAGATGACAGTGTTTGGGAAAAGAAATTTCTTTTTTTTTAATTTAATTTAATTTATTTATTTGACAGAGAGAGAGAGAGAGACAGTGAGAGAGGGAACACAAGCAGGGGGAGTGGGAGAGGGAAAAGCAGGCTTCCCGCCGAGCAGGGAGCCCGATGAAGAGCTTCATACCAGGACCCTGGGATCATGACCCGAGCTGAAGGCAGACGAGACGCTTAATGACTGAGCCACCAGGCGCCCCAGGAAAAGAAATTTCTTATGCTATGTGCCACATTCTAGGTTTTTTAGTACCTCCGCATTTTGGCAGAAGAAAGAAAATTATGTTCCCCTTTATGCCAAGCACAGTGCTTTGCACACTTATGTTCATCATTTTATTAATCCTCACAACCACTATATGACGTAGGGTTCTTACCTCCATTTTGCAGATGATAAAACTGAGGCTCAGAGAAAATATGTAACTTGTTTTAAGTCACTTAGTTATTAAGTGGAAAAGATGGGATTCACACTCAAATCTGCTTCTTCCTAGGAATAGCCAGGGAATACGGGACTATTCATGTCTTAGAAAAGGCAGGGTTTGGGGGGCTGTTCTTGAAGAATAAAGTGTTTGACCTAAAACAACAACAAACAACAACAAAAAACAACCAAGAATCACGGGGCGCCTGGGTGGCTCAGTCGTTAAGTGTCTGCCTTCGGCTCAGGTCCTGATCTCAGGGTCCTGGGATGGAACCCCGCATCGGGCTCCCTGCTCAGTGGGGAGCCTGCTTCTCCCTCTCCCTCTGCCTGCTGCTTCCCCTGTTTGTGCTCTCTCTCTCTGTGTGTGTCAAATAAATAAATAAAATCTTAAAACAAAACAAAAAAACAACCAAGAATCAAAACAGTGAAGTTCTCTTCCTGCCCCAGGGCACTCACTTTCACCCTTGTCCAGAAGGTAATGTTCTTATAGCACCATCTGCTGGGTCTTAGGAAAACTCTTTTCCTCCTTGCTCTTTCTTTACTCTTCTCTCACATCTCCCGTGCCTTTCCTGGCAATTCTTCATAGCTTAGTCTTTATGAATGAGGAAACTACATAAAAACCAGGGACATAACAAACAGAGAATGTTGATGCTCATGACTTTAGGTTAAGGGAAGTCAAAAGAAGTTAGCTAAAACCGGTCGGTAGGCATTTCCCTCCATATTGTTCTTTCTAGGTATGGTCATTTTTCTCTTATCTGAAAAAATAAAAAAATAAATGTAATATAATTTTATAGCTTAGTATCTATTCTCTAGGGAGTGGGGCAGGCATGGTGATATATCTTTTAGCTCCAGCCCCAGGCCCTGGAACATACTCTGCTTGAGTATTGGTCTTCCTCTTCAGCTGTTTCTCTCTCTCCTGTTGGTATTTTCCCTTTGCTCCTCCAAGTTCTAAAAAATGCTTCAGATGCTGAGAACCCAGAGCTCATTCTTACTTGTATCCTCTTATTTATTCTGTCAATATCTTTCTGTAGTGTGTGTTCATCTCCTTAATTTGCCTTTTAATGCTCTTGTTGGCATGACCGTTCATAGTCTGTATCTCTTGTTGCGCCTACCTGAGGCTTTCTGCATGTAGATCTGGTCAATCATAGCAAGCAGTTGGAGGAGAGTGATGAAAGTGGTTCTCAAGGACCCTCCAAGTGTTATAAAGGTGATGCAGAACACCGGTTAGCATGGGTGATATTGGGGTGACAGCTGAGCTTCAGGTATGGGGAAGGAAGAGCTAAGATATAGAGCCCTTGGTTGTTGGGAGTCAGATATAGAGCCTTTGCCTGTGTGTGTGTGTGTGTGTGTGTGAGAGAGAGAGAGAGAGAGAGAGACAGAGACAGAGACAGAGAGAGAGAGAGAGGGAGGGATACTTTTTAAAAGTTTTTATTTAAATTCTAGTTAGTTAACATATAGTGTAATATTAGTTTCAGGTGTACAATATGGTGATTCAACACTTCCATATATCACCTAGTGCTCATCACGACAAGTGCACTCCTTAATCCCCATCACCTATTTCACCCATCCCCCCACCCATCTCCCCTCTGGTAACCACCAGTGTGTTCTCTATAGTTAAGAGTCTGTTTCTGTTTCTTGGTTTCTCTCTCTCTCTTTTTCCAAGAGGGTTGGATACTTTAGTGTGAATGTGATGAGTATGACACTGATCAGGTCCTGTTTCCTTTTGACTTTCTCTCCTCCAGCTCTCTCTCTCATCATGGACTCTGCTGAAGCCATAGTACTTCCTTGTTATTCACCAAAACCTCCAGGCATACTCTTTCCTTAGGACTGTTTTCAGGAATGCTTTCCTCCCAAATATTCACTTCGTTTTAGCCTTTATGTCCTTCAAGTGCTTGTTCAAGTATCACCTTCCCTGACCACTCAATTTCGCATGTACTTCTAACGCACTGCATAGTCAGCTTATTTATTTTGCAGGGTTTTGAGTAGAGGAGAGACAAGATATAACTCACTGCTATGGTGATGCTTGACCATAGGGAGATGAGGTGAACAAGGAAGATCAGTTAGGTGAGAGGCAAGGGAATGGATGTAATCAAGGCTCCGGCTTGGATGACTGTGTGTATGGTGGTGTACACACTATGAAAAGCAATAAAAGAGAAAGAGAAGGCTTGAGATGAGGGGAGTGATGATAAGTTGTCATCTAATTTATGTCCATCATCTAACTCTTTCCACTCCTTCATAACCTAACTCCTTAAAAGAGCACTGAGCACTCCCTGTCCTTCACCTTCCATTTACTCTTCAACACAATCTGATTTTTCTTTAACTCTTCAATTACAATCTGATTTTCACACCCTCTTTCAGGCTTTTTTGGGGGCTCTTCTTTCTTGGCCAGTGCTTAAATGTTTTTGTTCTCCAGAGCTCTGTCATTAGTTCTCTGCATTTTTGGACCAGTGTCCAGTCTTACCATTTATAAAGTTGGGTAATGGAGCAGGAAAGAGGCAAGACATATTGTTCACAAATTTTTATTGGCAATTTTTACGCATATGCATAGTCTGAAACCAGAGACTTGGACGCTTGGTTTATAAACTCAAAGGAATTTCTGTCACAGTTATGTGATGATGCTGTAACACCTAATACATCTCCTTAAAGAGTCATGTGTAATATCAAAATTTGCAGAAACATTAGAACTTGAACTCTCATCTTTAACACTCTAATGAACCCCACACGACATTTTTAATAATATTATTAAAATTTAAACTTACACTGCTAACATATGCTAACTGAGGAGGACAAATACACACTATCCTTTAAAAGAAGATTAACACTAAGTAGAAGGATTAAAGTAGATTTACATATTTAAAGAAAAGGAGAGATAACTGTCCTCAAAAAGAAGTTTTTACAATAAATTCCTGTGCTTTATGTTTTTCTTCTCATGTCTTCATTTAGTTCCTCTTCTGTTGGTGTCTTAAGATAATGATCCTTTTGTTCGTGGATGTATTTATAAAGTGGAATGTTGGTACAAAAATAGTCAAATCCTGCTTTTTGCTTGCTTTCGTTGTTACCTGTTGTCTCAGAGCTGCCATCTTGATAAATATCCTCATCCTGTCGGTACCTTCCACTGTCCCTCAGCTGACTATGGCCAGATTCCTATCTACACCTTCCACTAAGCCCCTTGGTTTTGGTACTAAATGACTCGTAATAGCTGTATTCTCCTATTCTTTTTGGGCCTTTGCTGTCACCAGATTGGTAAGAACTGGAGATGTGATCGCCACTTTTGTGAACTTTTTTTTTTTAACTATTTATTTATATGTCAGTGAGAGAAAGAGAGAGAGAACGAGCGCACAAGCAGGGGGGAGCCGCAGGCAGAGGGAGAAGCAGGCTCCCTACTCAGCAAGGAGCTTGATTTAGGATTCAATCCCAGGACCCTGGGATCATGACCGGAGCCGAAGGCAGATGCTTAACTGACTGAGCCACCCAGGCGTCCCCACTTTTGTGAACTTGATTGCCTTTGTTCATACCAAGGTCACCCAGACATCGGACATTATCATCCTGGCTTTCTATCTGTACTGGACTTGAGCTGATTGTATGTGTGTGTGTGTATGTATGTATATATATATGTGTGTGTGTATGTATATGTGTGTGTGTGTGTGCATATATATATATATATATATATATATATATATATATGTATATATATAGTCACTTGAGTGGATATTACTTTATTTCTGTCTTCCAGTATCATTGAGTTGAATCCTGGTCCTTCATGGCCAGAAGTCATCTGTCCACTAGTAGATGAGCATTTTCTATTTGAATAGCCTGACTGAACTTCAGAGTCACTAGAATGTACATTGCTGGGTGCCTGATTTCTAGTTGAAATGGATGATGGACCATGAGAGGAAGACATAGATAAAAAAAAATGACAGGATTCTTATTGTCTGTCATTCAGGGGACTAGGTATAAGTAGTTGGTGGTCTTCCACCTGTGTTAGATCTAGACTGACCATGAGTGTCAAATTAAATTTATAGCTTATCCTTGAGTATCCAAAGTTAAATCTTTGCTCTGGACCCTGCATGATCAGAGGTAGACCTTGACTGTTCAAGACTAAGCTTATTTGTACTTCTATTCCTAGATTTCAGTAGACTGGAATCAAGGCTGAGTTTCTATTGTTTTCACACCATGTATAGTCATATCTAGCACTTTCATAATTAACATGTTTGTAGCTATAACCCAATCCGCTTTTGTTTATGCTACTGTCTGGATATTATTAGACCCAAATTACTCTTGGGTTTGAATTGTCTGGCTTCTGAGTATGGCATCTCCTGTCTGATTATAATTATGACTAATTTGTTCCTGGGGAGAATTTGCTGTATAAATTATTCTTTTGGTATTGGATTCCGACTGCCCATGTGTTGACATCATCTGTTTGACTAGACCTTGAATTTAATGCTTTGTCTTCAGAATATTCATGAATGGATCCTTTTTGGCTTATTTTACTAATTTCCAGTTATCTGTGGCTCTCCTCAGACTGTGCATGGGTTGATGTTGACTCTCTACTTGAATCTCCTTTATTACCTTTAAACTGACAATAACTGTACCCGCACTGTCTATTTTTTACTAGGATCAGACTGTGTAGATGAAGTTTGTCTATAAGCTGACCATGAGTGTCTGGAGCTCTTTTCTGATTGTTGGTGGCTTGACACATGTCTTCCTATTGTGCCAGACCTAAATTCCTCATTCGTAGACCCAAACCCCTTTAGTGGATGTCTGGTCATGATGAGATCCTCACTATCTAGTGTACTTTCCTGTCTGCCCCAAGTGAGAGGCTTGTCTGCTTGTTGGGTTGAATACTGACTGCCCATGAGTGACTTTTTGGCCCCAATTAAATTCTGACTGTATGGCCCTATCTCCTTGTCTTCCTCTGTGCTAGACCCATATTTCACATGTCTACATCCACTGTCCATGAGTTGCTGCTGATGCTCTCTCTGAATCTTCTGATTGTCCTTCACTCTTCCTGGCCTGATTGGGTGAACAAAACTGGATCTTTGATGTCTGCTTGCTCTGCACCCAGATGATGATTGTCCACGTCCAGGCCGAGTCTCTAGATCTGTGTCCTGTGTGTTCATGGAAGGATCTTTGTCTTTCTCTTATACTTGATCTTGATAGTCCACAGAAAGAATCAGACTCTCCACAAACAGTTGCATGACTTTCATGAGACCCTGAGTTATCAAGACTATTGCAAAATAAAGTGGGGGGGGAATCAGAGGGGGAGATGAACCATGAGAGACTGTGGACTCTGGGAAACAAACAGGGTTTTAGAGGAGAGGAGGGTCGGGGGATGGGTTAGCTTGGTGATGGGTATTAAGGAGGGCACGTATTGCATGGAGCACTGGTGTTATACACAAACAATGAACCATGGAACACTACATCAGAAACTAATGATGTACTGTATGGTGACTAACATAACATAATAAAAAAATAAATAATAAAAACGAAAAAAAAAAGACTATTGCAATTAGTCTCCTTTTTATTCTTGCCTTGTCTCACAATCTGCTGTACACACAGCAATCAGCCTGAAGTTTTAAACATGCAAGTCAAGAGTGTTACTTTTCTGCTCAAAACTCTCCAGGAGCTTTTCATCGTATTAGAATAGCAGACAAACTTCTTGCTATTATTCTTTTTGTGATTTGACCTCCATCAAACTCTTTGATCTTATTTTGTACCTTTACTCCCCTTGTTGATCATGCTGTAGACACACTGACTTTTCAGCTCAAAATAATGTCCTGTTTGTTCAGCCTGTACCTTCCTGAGGACGTTGATCTTTGACTTGATTGTTGGTTTTTTGTTTTCTGCATTGCTGACTTCTGTTTATAATTCTGGTCTCTGCTCAAATGGTGCCTCATACAAGTAACTTTCCTTCCTACCTAGACATGCTGACACTTTTATTTTCTTTATAGCATTTATTACCATTTGTCATTTGTTTAGTGTCTGTCTCCCCTTACAGAATGTGTAAGCTCTCTGAGAGAGTGATTTTGTCTGTCTTGTCCTCTACTGTAAACTCAGAAACTAGAATAAAGTCTAGTTTATAGTAGGTAGGCACTTATTAATATCTGTTGCATGAATGAACAAATGAATATTTTTATCTCTGTAAAGTTTCCCTCATTTTTCCTTAGCACATTGTTCACATTGTTTCCTTTGCATGCTTAGCTCATTGTTCTACATATGTCATGGAATATACTAGATTATAGTTGGCATTTATGGGATTATCTCATGTGATGAATAATCTTTGTGAGGGAAGTATATTCATTTCTGTATCTCCACAGCTTATTCATCTTTGTGTCTCTAGCATGTATCAAAGCACTTAATGGTAGAATTCAATAAATATTACCTGAATAAATGGAATCATTAAATTAGAATTCGGTGAATCACTGGATTAGAATTTGGCCATCACTAATCTAGATAATGGAGAATCATAGAATTGGTCTCCTTAGATCAGCTTCTATCTCACTGAAGACTTGTCTAAATTAACATATATCCAAAAGGAGTAGGAGGACACAAGAATTTACTGCATCTTTAGATTCAACAGTACAAGAGGCAGTATGACTCATCTGTTCCATAGTAAGAGCAATATGATATTTAGATAAAGCTCTCTGAACATAGTAGACACTATCAATAATGCTGACCCTCTTTTGACCTACCATGTCTTAGGGCTGTATAATGCAGCAGTGCAAGAGAATACAGAGCAATCTCAGAGAAGGCATATCTCTGTCCCCAATTTCCTCTTTATATAGAACCTTGTGATAATAGAGGACCTAAAATAAAGAAAAATTATCTAAGCATCTAGTAGTGTTATGCCTTAGAGCACATTTCTAGATTTCTACTTGGTTTACACTGAATAGGAGTAGTTGGATGAATTCCTTCTTACCCAGTTTACCAAAGGTACAAGTAGGATATGGACCAGTGGATCTGGCAGGATACTGGAGGTCAAGAGAGTAATTATATTATAGCAGTCAGCTGAAGAGACATGCTCAGGAGGAGCCACCTTTCATGAGATGGTCTGATTTATTTATAATCATATTCTGATCTATCGAATCTCCACCTTTCTTTACTGTTTATTTCCCAGCCTTTCCAAGCATTTATTTCTGCTTGTGTTAGCAACTTCCAATTTTATTTATTTTATTTTATCTTATTTTTATCATGATGAGTGTACTCTTTAATCCCCATCACCTCTTTAACCCATCCCCCCCACCCACCTTCCCCCTGGTAAACATCAGTTTGTTCTCTATAGTTAAGAGTCTGTTGGTTTGTCTCTCTCTCTTTTTTTCCTTCGCTCATTTGTTTTGTTTCCTAAATTACACATTTAAACTGACATTAGTCCTATGTAAAATAAATTTCAGAGAAGGGTCTTTTTGCAATCACTGGTTCCTTGTGTACATCTATCATCCCTTAAACTGTCTTGTGTCTTCCATATTGACTTAACAGATCCTTGATGTATATTTGCTCAATAGCAGTGATCCTTGAACTGAGAGTGGTAGAACAGGTCCATGCAAGAGAGATCTGAAATCCAAGAGAGATGAAGAGGTTTTTTGGTTTGTTTGTTTATAAAGTAAAAATTCAGTTTATTCATTTGTTTATGACACAGTACAGAAGAGGCAAAGTGTTTTACATATAGATTTCACTTCCAACTCCTTGGAACGTTCATTTCTTTGGCTAAAAGGAGAGACTAGACATGAGAGGCAGGTAATGCTTAGGCAACTGAAATAAGGATGGGGAGGGGGCAGTGCTAATGTCATCCTCACAGGGACGGGCACAAGGGGACTGCTAGTCACAAGCTATTTTCTATAACTGTTAGCTGGAAACAAAGGAGCACCACTCCTGGATGCTCATGCTGTCCTGGGCTTCAGTCATCCTCACCACACAGGTACATCAGCACTTTCTGGTAGTTGCCTGTGGTGTCTTGCTGGATGCAGTAGTATAGTCACTTGCCATACTTTCCGTTGAAATCAGACCTAATTTGCAACATGTCCACTTCCTGGGAGAGAACATGATTCAATCAGGACTTTATTGTGAGTCCCCTTGCCCTTCATGGAGTCATACATTTGGTCAGCAAAATAGAGGGGCTTGTTCTGAATGCACTGGACCAGGTTCAGGAAAGCATTTTCCAGGTCTCTTTTGACCTCCTTCTTGATGCTCTTCAGCATGTTATATGGGCTGTAGCTCTTGTACCTTTCAAATACTTTCTGGAGATGACACACACTTTGCTTGGTCATGATGCTAATCTACTTGGGCACATCAGTTCCTTTCCTCTTCACTCCATCATAGAGCTTCTGGGTGTCCTGGTCAATCAGTTCATAATCAGTGACAGCCATTCTCTGTTCTTCTACCCTTTGCAAGGGCAACCATCAGCTTGCAGAAGTCACCAGATGTGTCAGAAAAGATGTCCTTCTCCAGATCAGTCTTGTACATTTCCTTGTAGACTCTGTTAATTTCCTGAAGCTCCTGGTTGGTCCTTGAGTAGATGGTCTCAATGAGGGAGTCCTCATCAGTCCCCAGCCCCTTCATGGAGGCTTTCAGCTCAGAAGCATCATACTGAGCAGGTGTTTTCAATAGGCCCCAAATCATGGTCCCCAGGTTTCCAGACAAGGCTGACTTCAGTGCTGATGCAAGTTCCTTTTGGTCCAAAGTCCTTTTGGTCCATAGTTCATAGGTGAAGGCAATATACTGTCTCTGTTCATTGCTGTGTTGGTCAAAATGTCAACAGTAGTGACCTCATTCACACCTGTGGTCTTGATGGCCATTTCAATGTTCAGAGCATCATGCTCTGCAGCAAAATTGGTGTATGCTTTGACTGATCCATATGCACTTAGGGGCATGGAGTGATCACCCTCTAAGTTGAGCTTGCAGAGAATTTTGTGAATAGTAGGTATTTTGAAAGAAGGTAGGCCAAGCTGTGAGTGTCCCCAGTCGTGGAGCTAAGAGATGAAGAGTTTAAAAGAGAATACCCAGTACCTCTGAAACAAATAATACATTATATGTTAAAAAAAAAAAAAGGATAGCAGGAAGGGAAAAATGAAGGGGGGTAATCGGAGGGGGAGACGAACCACAAGTGACTATGGACTCGGAGAAACAAACTGAGGGTTCTAGAGGGGAGGGGTGTGGGGGATGGGTTAGCCTGGTGATGGGTATTAAAGAGGGCACTTACTGAATGGAGCACTGGGTGTTATATGCAAACAATGAATCATGGAACACTACGTCAAAAACTAATGATGTATGGTGATTAACATAACATAATAAAATAAAATTAAAAATAAATAAATAGGATTAGAGGAGCAAGATGGCAGAGGAGTAGGAGACCTAAATTTTGTCTGGTCCCGGGAATTCAGCTAGATAGGGATCAAACCATTCTGAACGCCTATGAACTCAACAGGAGATTGAAGAAAAGAATAGCAGCAACTCTCTGAGCAGAAAAGCGACCACTTTCTGGAAGGTAGGACATGCGGAGAAGTGAATCCGAGATGATATTCGGGAGGATAGACTGCGGGGGAGGGAGCCTCCGTCGGCCGCTTCTGGCAAGTGATAGAGCCGTGGAGCACAAAATTAGAACTTTTCGAAGTCCGCTCCACTGAGGGACATTGCTCCAGTGGGTAAGCGGGGGATGGAACCCTCGCAGGACAGTGTGGTCTCAGGACCCTCGGGGTCACAGAAAGACTGGGGGTGCCTGAGTGCGGCAGAGCTCCCAGGTATTGGAGCAGGGAAGCTGGCTGCAGAGACGGAGCTGAGGAGTGGGCTCTCAGCTCGGGGTTGCCATAAACTGTGATCCACGGCACAGTTGGGCCACTGCTCTTCCAGCAGGGACCCAACAATTGGCAGATCTGGGGAGACTCCCCTTCCTCCCCTGGGAGGAGTGGCACAGGAGTGCACCGCAGGAATCTGCTGAGTTTGGAGACTCCACACAGGGTCATGTGCCAGAGATAGAAATGCTCGGTCACAGGCCAGGTGAGCACAAAGTGCGGCCGGAGACAGGGGAGACGGGAGTGATCAACTGCTTTTCTCTGGGGGCTCACTGAGGAGTGGGGCCCGGAGTTATCAGCTCCTCCAGGGTGGAGATTGGGAGGCTGCCATTTTCACTCATCCTCCAAAGCTGAAGGGAAAGCTTGCAGGGAAAAAAAAGCTCCCAAGAGCAAACCTGAGCAGATTACTCAGCCTGACCCTGCAAGGGTGGGGGCAATTCCGCCTCTGTCAAAAACATCTGAGAACCATGGCAACAGGCCCCTCCCCCAGAAGGTCAGCGAGAACAGCCAGCCAAGCCCAAGTTTACCGATCAATGAGAATGGCAGAACTCCAGCTCTAGGGGAATACAGCACATAGAATTCATGGCTTTTTTCCCCATGATTCTTTAGGCTTTCAAAGTTAATTTTTTTTTACTTTTTTTTTTTTTGAATTTTTCTTTTTCCCTTTTTCAACCAACATCTTATCAATCACTTTTTAAAAAATCTTTTTTAGTTTTCATTTTTAGAGTCATATTCTATCCCTTCATAGTAGTTAAACTTATTTTTGGTATATATATATAAGTTGTTCTCTTTAAAATTTTGGGATACAGTTTCTTCTAACAGACCAAAATATACCCTGAATCTCTAGTGTATGGCTTTGTTCTAGTCTCCTGCCTGATCATATTCTCAACCTTTTCTTTCTTTTTTAAAAATCTTCTTTCTTTTTTCAACCAACTTCTTATCTTATTAATTCCTTTTATAAAATTTTTTATAATTTTCATCTTTACATTCATATTCCATCCCTTCATCGTATTTACCCTTATTTTTGTACATATAAGTTTTTCTTTCTTTAAAATTTTGGGAGGCACTTTCTTCTAACAGACCAAAATACGCCCAAAATCTAGAGTGTGGCACTCATCTATGCACCAGCCTGATCATATTTGATCATATTCTGTTCTTTTTTGTTTGTCTGTTTTTATCTTTTCCTTTTTTTTCTCTTTTTTCTTTCTTTCCCTTTCTTTTCCCCCAGTTTTAGGTCTCTTTTGATGTGTTTAGTGTATATTTTTCTGGGGTTGTTGTTACCCTGTTAGCATTTTGTTCTCTCATTCATCTATTGTACTCAGGACAAAATGACAAGATGGAAAAACTCATCTCAATAAAAAGAACAAGAGGCAGTACTGACTGCCAGGGACCTAATTAATATGGACGTTAGTAAGATATCAGATATCAGATATCAGAACTAGAGTTCAGAATGACGATTTTAAAGATACTAGCTGAGCTTGAAAAAAGCATGGAAGATATTAGAGAAACCTTTTCTGGAGAAATGAAAACTAAAATCAAGTCAAAATCAAAAAGGCTATTAATGAGGTGCAATAAAAAATGGAGACTCTAACTTCTAGGACAAATGAGGCAGAAGAGAGAATTAGTGATACAGAAGACCAAATGATGGAAAATAAAGAAGCTGAGAAAAAGAGAGATAAACAACTACTGGATCATGAGGACAGAATTTGAGAGATAAGCGATACCGTAAGATGAAACATTAGAATAATTGGGATCCCAGAAGAAGAAGAAAGAGAGAGAGGGGGGCAGAAGGTATATTGGAGCAAATTATAGCAGAGAACTTCCCTAATTTGGGGAAGGAAACAGGCATCAAAATCCAGGAGGCACAGAGAACCCCTCTCAATATCAAGAAAAATTGGTCAACATCCCGACATCTAAAAGTAAAACTTACGAGTCTCAGAGACAAAGAGAAAATCCTGAAAGCAGCTCAGGAGAAGAGATCTGTAACCTACAATGGTAGAAATATTAGATTGGCAACAGACCTATCCACAGAGACCTGGCAGGCCAGAAAAGACTGGCATGATATATTCAGAGCACTAAATGAGAAAAATATGCAGCCAAGAATACTGTATCCAGCTAGGCTGTCATTGAAACTAGAAGGAGAGATAAAAAGCTTCCAGGACAAACAAAAACTAAAGGAATTTGCAAACACGAAACCAGCCCTACAAGAAATATTGAAAGGGGTCCTCTAAGCAAAGAGAGAGCCTAAAAGTAATATAGACCAGAAAGGAACACAGACTATATACAGTAACAGTCACCTTACAGACAATACAATGGCACTAAATTCCTATCTTTCAATAGTTACCCTGAATGTAAATGGGCTAACTGCCCCAGTCAAAAGACACAGGCTATCAGATTGGATTAAAAAACAAGACCCATCAATATGCTGTCTGCAAGAGACTCATTTTAGACCCAAAGACACCCCCAGATTGAAAGCGAGGGGGTGGAAAACCATTTACCATGCTAATGGACACCAAAAGAAAACTGGGGTGGCAATCCTTATATCAGACAAATGAGATTTTAAACCAAAGACTGTAATAAGAGATGAGGAAGGACATTCTATCCTCCTTAAAGGGTCTATCCAACAAGAAGATCTAACAGTTGTAAATATCTATGCCCCTAACATGGGAGCAGCCAATTATATAAGGCAATTAATAACAAAAGCAAAGAAACACATCGACAACAATACAATAACAGTGGGGGACTTTAACACCCCCCACACGGAAGTGGACAGATCATCTAAGCAAAAGATCAACAAGGAAATAAAGACTTTAAATGACACACTGGACCAAATGGACTTCACAGATATATTCAGAACATTCCATCCCAAACAGCAGAATACACATTCTTCTCTAGTGTCCATGGAACGTTCTCCAGAATAGATCACATCCTGGGTCACAAATCAGGTCTCAACTGGTACCAAAAGACTGGGATCATTCCCTGTGTATTTTTGGAACACAATGCTTTGAAACTAGAACTCAGTCACAAGAGGAAAGTCGGAAAGAACTCAAATACATGGAGGCTAAAGAGCATCCTACTAAAGAATGAATGGGTCAACCAGGAAATTAAAGAAGAATTTAAAGAATTCATGGAAACAAATGAAAATGAAAACACAACTGCTCAAAATCTTTGGGATGCAGCAAAGGCAATCCTAAGAATAAAGTATATAGGAATACAGGACTTTCTCAAGAAACAAGAAAGGTCTCAAATACACAACCTAACCCTACACCTAAAGGAGCTGGAGAAAGAACAGCAAATAAAGCCTAAACCCAGCAGGAGAAGCGAAATAATAAAGATGAGAGCAGAAATCAATGAAATAGAAACCAAAAGAACAGTAGAACAGATCAACGAAACTAGGGGCTGGTTCTTTGAAAGAATTAACAAGATTGATAAACCCCTGGCCAGACTTATGAAAACGAAAAGAAAAAGGACCAAATAAATAAAATCATGAATGAAAGAGGAGAGATCACAACCAACACCAAAGAAATACAAACAATTATAAGAACATATTGTGAGCAATTATATGCCAGCAAATTAGATAACCTGGAAGAAATGGATGCAATCCTAGAGATGTATCAACTACCAAAACTGAACCAGCAAGAAATAGAAAACCTGAACAGACCTATAACCACTAAGGAAATTGAAACAGTAATCAGAAATCTCCCAACAAACCAGAGCCCAGGACCAGATGGCTTCCCAGGGGAATTCTACCAAACATTTAAAGAAGAATTAATACCTATTCTTCTGAAACTATTCCAAAAA
This sequence comes from Zalophus californianus, assembly GCF_009762305.2. Lineage (NCBI taxonomy): Eukaryota > Metazoa > Chordata > Mammalia > Carnivora > Otariidae > Zalophus > Zalophus californianus. The sequence continues at coordinate 106,323,278 of NC_045598.1, forward strand.
ATAGAAATGGAAGGAAAACTTCCAAACTCGTTTTATGAGGCCACCATTTCCTTGATCCCCAAACCAGTCAAAGACCCCATCAAAAAGGAGAACTACAGACCAATATCCTTGATGAACATAGATGCAAAACTTCTCACCAAAATACTAGCAATAGTATCCAACAGTACATTAAAAGGATTATTCACCACGACCAAGTAGGATTTATCGCTGGGTTGCATGGTTGAGTCAGCATCTGCAAAACAGTCAATGTGATACAATACATTAACAAAAGAAAGAACAAGAACCATATGATCCTCTCAATAGATGCAGAAAAACCATTTGACAAAGTACAGCATCCTTTCTTGATCAAAACTCTTCAGAGTATAGGGTTAGAGGGTACATACCTCAATATCATAAAAGCCATCTATGAAAAACCCATAACAAATATCATTCTCAATGGGGAAAAACTGAGACCTTTCCCCCTAAGGTCAGGAACACGGCAGGGATGTCCACTCTCACCACTGCTATTCAACCTAGTATTAGAAGTCCTAGCCACAGCAATCAGACAACAAAAAGAAATCAAAGGCATCCAAATCGGCAAAGAAGAAGTCAAACTCTCACTCTTTGCAGATGATATGATACTGTATGTGGAAAACCCAAACGACTCCACCCCAATACTGCTAGAACTCATACAGGAATATGAGTGACGGGATATAAAATCAATGCACAGAAATCAGTGGCGTTCCTATACACCAACCACAAGATAGAAGAAAGAGAAATTAAGGAGTCGATCCCATTTACAACTGTATCGAAAACCATAAAATACCTAGGAATACATCTAACCAAAGAGGCAAAGAATCTGTATTCAGAAAACTATAAAATACTCATGAAAGAAATTGAGGAAGACACGAAGACATGTAAAAACGTTCCATGCTCATGGATTGGAGGAAGAAATATTGTGAAGATGTCAGTGCTACCTAGAGCAGTCTACACATTCAATGCAATCCCTATCAAAATACGATCCACTTTTTTCAAAGAAATGGAACAAAGAATCCTAAAATTTGTATGGAACCAGAAAAGACCCCGAATAGCCAGAGGAATATTGAAAAGGAAAAGCAATGCTGGCGGCGTCACAATTCCGGACTTCAAGCTCTATTACAAAGCTGTCATCATCAAGACAGTATGGTACTGGCACAAAAAGACACATAGATCAATGGAACAGAATAGAGAGCCTGGAAATGGACCTTCAACTCTATGGTGAACTAATCTTTGACAAAACAGGAAAGAATGTCCAATGGAAAAAAGACAGTTTCTTCAACAAATGGTGTTGGGAAAATTGGACAGCCACATGCAGAAGAATGAAACTGGACCATTTCCTTACACCACACACAAAAACAGACTCAAAATGGTTGAAAGACCTAAATGTGAGATAGCAGTCCATCAAAATCCTAAAGGAGAACACAGGCAGCAATCTCTCGACCTCAGCTGCTGCAACTTCTTCCTAGAAACATCGCCAAAGGCAAAGGAAGGGAGGGCAAAAATGAACTATTGGGACTTCATCAAGACAAAAAGCTTTTGCACAGCAAAAGAAACAGTCAACAAAACCAAAAGACAACCAACAGAATGGGAGAAGATATTTGCAAATGACATATCAGATAAAGGGCTAGTATCCAAAATCTATAAGGAACTTATCAAACTCAACACCCAAAGAACAAATGATCCAATCAAGAAATGGGCAGAAGACATGGACAGACGTTTTTCAAAGAAGACATCCAAATGGCCAACAGACACATGAGAAAGTGTTCAACATCGCTTGGCATCAGGGAAATCCAAATCAATACCTCAATGAGATACCACCTCACACCAGTCAGAATGGCTAAAATTAACAAGTCAGGCAACCACAGTTGTTGGCGGGGATGCGGAGAAAGGGGAACCCTCCTACACTGTTGGTGGGAATGCAAGCTGGTGCAGCCACTCTGGAAAACAGTATGGAGGTTCCTCAAAAAGTTGAAAATCGAGCTACCATAAGATCCAGCAAATGCACTACTGGATATTTACCCCAAAGATAGTAATGTAGGCATCCGAAGGGGTACGTGGAACTCAGTGTTTATAGCAGCAGTGTCCACAATAGCCAAACTGTGGAAAGACCTAAGATGTGCATCAACAGCTGAATGAATAAGGAAGATGTGGTGTATATATACAATGGAATATTATGCAGCCGTTAAAAGAATGAAATCTTGCCATTTGCAAGGACGTGGATGGAACTGGAGGGTATTATGCTGAGCTCAATAAGTCAACCAGAGAAAGACATGTATCATATGACCTCACTGATATGAGGAATTCTTAATCTCAGGAAACAAACTGAGGGTTGCTGGAGTGGTGGGGGGTGGGAGGGATGGGGTGGCTAGGTGATAGACATTGGGGAGGGTGTGTGCTATGGTGAGCACTGTGAATTGTGTAAGACTGTTGAATCACAGACCTGTACCTCTGAAACAAATAATACATTATATGTTTTAAAAAAAAGATGACGAAGAAGAAGATAGCAGGAGGGGAAAAATTAAGGGGGGGAAATTGGAGGGGGAGACGGACCATGAGTGACTATGGACTCGGAGAAACAAACTGAGGGTTCTAGAGGAGAGGGGTGTGGGGGGATGGGTTAGCCTGGTGATGGGTATTAAAGAGGGCACGTTCTGCATGGAGCACTGGGTGTTATATGCAAACAATGAATCATGGAACAGTACATCAAAAAATAATGGTGTAATGTATGGTGATTAACATAACATAATAATAAAAAAAAGAAAGGAAAAACTAATGATGTATGGTGACTAACATTACATAATAAAATAAAATAATAAATAAAAATAAACTTCCAGTGAGGGGGAATGAGAAGCAAAACAAAAGAAAACAAAACTGGAAGCTACCCAAATACCCAACAATAAAGAGAATATGTGATTTGTAATACATTCATACAATGCATAAGATAGAACAATGAAAATGAACAAAAATGGCTACGTATAAAAATAGGTCAAATTAATCTATGGTGTTAGGAGTTAGCATGATGGTTACTCTTTTGGGGAGTCAGGAGTGCCTGGAAGGAGACATAACTGGGGGCTTTTTGGGGGTGCTGGTAATGTTCTATTTCTTAGAGTGTCAGTTGCATGGATAGTTCACTTTGAGAAAATTCATCAGTTTGTACACTTGATGATTTGTGTACCTTTCTGTATATATGCATATGTATGTTTGAATATATATATGTGTGTGTGTATATATATATATACATATATACACACACACAATAAAAGTCTCTCAGAAGCAAATAGATTAGGATATAGACAGCAGGTCAAAAAGTAGAATCCCCTGCTCCTCTTCCCTGTTCTCCCTATCCAACTGGCCATCCCTACCAAAGGCCAGCTTGTATTCTTCCCATGCTACCCTCTCCTAGACATCCTGTAGCCATTTGAGAACTCCTTGATAATTACTTTCTAATTCTGCCTTCAGTCCCACTTGGCAAGATTAAATGTCATTGCCCTGAATGCTGAGAACCTCAAGATGCCAAAAGGTTTGAGGCACAAAATAAAGTTAACCCAGCAAGATCGTGAAATAATCTTAGGAATGAGAGGGAACCCTCCAGGATGGTAGGATAGCTAAGAAAGACAAAAAGCACTTGCGAATTAGGTTTGGGGACCCTGACCTCTGAGGGTCTTGATAGAAAAGAAGGAGAGAATAACTGGAGACCAAAAGCAGAAAGAAAGGAAGATTAGCACTCATGGAGCAGAGCAGGCTGCAGGTGCTGGCTAGAGCTGGACTCCCAGGGGCCAGGGCCTACAGACACACATTCTCCTGCTAAAAAGTTCCTATACATAGGACCGCACAACCCCAGCCAGATACCCAACTGTGCCCCCAAAATGAAGTCTCGCTAAATATTTACAATGTGACTTGATATAGCAGATCACGTTTCACTTGGAGGAGGGAGAACACATTATATAGGACACCTGAAGTCAGGGACAAAAAGAAGGAACAAATGCAATTTTGGGTTTTTAACCATTTAGTAGCATAGTCATCCCCCACCCTCATCCCATTTCTCTACTCTTTTCTCCTTACCATGTTCTTGGCTCTTTTGCTATGCTTTTCCAGTAAGGTCTTCATTCACAGCATCTGGAAATACAGAGAAAATCAGATTAAAAGCAACACACTACTTGGAGGAACTCAACTCAGAAGTCACAATTTCCCTGAAGCTATGCTCTAAGAGACATGGAAATCTATGGTGATTTTTGAAGTTTAGAAAGGGGATGGGGATAGGTGCCTGGATGGCTCAATCAGTTAAGCATCTGCCTTCAGCTCAGGTCATGATCTCAGGGTCCTGGAGTTGAGCCCCACATCAGGCTTCCTGCTCAGTGGGGAGCTTTCTTCTCCCTCTGCCCCTGCCCCTCCCCCTGCTCATGCTCTCTCTCAGGCTCTCTCTCTCAAATAAATAAAATCTTGAGGGAAGGAAGGAAGGGAGGGAGGGAGGAAGGAAGGAAGGAAGAAAGGGGAAGGGGAAAGGGAAGGGAAGGGAAGGGAATGGAAGAAGGAAAGAAGGGAGGAAGGAAGGAAGGAAGGATGGGGCAGGACCCAGATCACACTGTGCCCACTGCATCATTCTTCCTGAGGTCTCCAGGAAAATAAACTTTAAAGGAAAAGCCCTTGAAAAAGACATTCACATTCTTAGATCCCCTCTTACTGGAAACACATACAAGTACATAAGGTCACACAATTAAAACAGTCATCATTAGGTTAGCAACTAAACTCTATAATCCTCCTCTCTCCACTTATCTCAGGCCTCCAGACTAATCCTATCAAAGCTGGGTGAGAGCGGCGTGGCATAGACAGAGTCCTGGCAAAGCTGGATCAATAATCTTGAAGATTAGGGATAAAATGTGTGGCACAGTCCTGGGAATGGCCGGAGTGAAAGATAGTAGAAGATGATGGATGAGAAAATGGTAAACTACCAAAAGGCAAGAAAAGAGGCGACCAGAAAACCACAATCCAGTGTGAGGATTCCTACAAGGAGTGATGGGGCGGTGGGGGGGGGGGGGGGCGCTGTCAAAGCAGAGAAAGCAGAACAAAATGAAAGGACACTCCACTCCTTGCCCCCAGTCAACTGGGACAGGTTCTGACCTTAGGCAGGAATTATTTAGGGATAAGTGTCTCTACACCCACATCACATTTCCACTGCCACTAATCATGCTCTGATCCTTGTACCCTGGCTATAGTAATTGGGGTTCTGCCTAATTTCATGTGCTTTAGGCCCTCATGAATTAGGTCTTGCTGTTGTTCTTGCCAGTCTCCCCAATCCAGTGCCTACAGGGCTGCTAGCTGCTGCCAGCCATCTTACCTCAGACTCCCACATACCCAATGTCTACTTTCTCTGGTGCCTCTGCCCCTCAACCCCAGCTAAACTCACACCTGCTGTGCCCCCCACCCCCACACTGATGCATCAATAGGACATTCCTCCTAAATCTTTCTTATATTTTCCATGCCCTCCAGACTGACCACCAGGGCCTCATCTATAGACTCTCCCATTTCAGCCCAATATTCATATTGCTTTTATTTTTTTATATTTTTTAAAGATTTTATTTATTTATTCATAAGAGACAGAGAGAGAGAGAGAGAGAGAGAGAGAGAGAGAGAGAGGCAGAGGGAGAAGCAGGCACCCTGCCGAGCAGGGAACCCAATGCGGGACTCGATCCCAGGACCCTGGGATCATGACCTGAGCCGAAGGCAGATGCTTAACCATCTGAGCCACCCAGGCACCCTATTCATATTGCTTTTAGAGTTAGTTTTCCTGAACAGAAATATGATCCTGCACTATCTGCTTTAAAAATCTTTGAGTCCATTAATAGAGGACTGGTTAAATAAATTATGGTACACCCACATGATGGAATACTAACCAGGATAAAAAGGAATGAAGACATTTTTTACATGCTAGTACAATCTCCAAAAGGTATTATCAAGTAAGAAAAGTAAGTTCCAGAAAATTATATATGCCATAATTTGTAGGGGAAAATGGTAAAATATTTACATGTAAGTATTTGCTTGGATGTCCATAGACTATCTCTGGAAGGTTACAGATAAAACAGTATGACTGATTGCCTTTGGGTAAGTAAAACTCAGCAGTGATAGGGATAGGAGTGAAATACATCTCTGTATATCCTTTTATGCCTTTTAAATTTTGAATCATGAGAATATATTTATTCAAAAGATTTTAGTTTAATTTAATTTCAAAAACATTTCAAGTCCTAAGGCACCTGGGTGGCTTAGTCAGTTAAGCATGTGACTCTTGGTTTCAGCTCAGGTCATGACCTCAATGTTGTGAGATCAAGCTCTGCATCAGGCCCCATGCTCAGCAGGGAGTCTGCTTGGGATTCTCTCTCTCCCTCTCCCTCTGCCCCTCCCCTCTCTCTCCTTCTCTCTCTAAAAATAAATAAATAAATCTTAAAAAAATTTTTTTCGGGGCAATTGGGTGGCTCAGTCGTTAAGCATCTGCCTTCGGCACGGGTCCCAAGGTCCTGGAATCAAGCCCTGCATCGGGCTCCCTGCTCGGCAGGAAGCCTGCTTCTCCCTCTCCCACTCCCCCTGCTTGTGTTCCCTCTCTCACTGTGTTTCTCTCTGTCAAATAAATAATAAATAACTAAATAAATTATATATATATTTCAATGGGCACCTGGGTAGCTCAGTCGGTTGAGTATCTGACCCTTGATTTTGGCTCCAGTCATGATCTCAGTGTTGTGAGCCCCTCATCAGGCTCTACACTCAGCGTGGAGTCTGCTTATCCCTCTCCCTCTCCCCCACCCCCCACTTGTGCTGTCTCTCTCTAAAATAAATAAAAATCTTTTAAAAAAGTTTTTCAAGTCCTGTTCCACTCTGAAGTACCAGATAATCTCCAAATTCCTTAGCATGGCATTTGAGACCTTTCTCATGTGGCCTTACCTGCACATCTCCCACACTCCCATTCCATTGACAGTCTAGGCTACCAATAGTTACCAACACCATTAGAATCACTTCCCTCCTCAAGATATTCCCCCTGCCCTAGAACGCATGATCAACAGATAATTTACTGAATACTTCTTCGTGTTCAGCATTATGCAAAGCACTGAAAACACAGGAATGGAAGAATCTAGCAAACAAGGCCCTGCTTCTGTGGTACTCTTGAGAGATGGTCCATGATCTTCCTGAGAAGAATGGGTTACTCCCTCATCTGTCATTCCACAGCAATTTGGGAACACCTGGATTAGAATCATTACCTCATATTCCAGGTGGTTGTTGCATGTCTACACCCTGCATTAGATTATGAACTCCTTGAGGGCAGAGACCATGTCTTCTTCACACTTGTAACCCAATGACTAGCTTGGTGTCTTGCATGAGGTAGGCCCTCAAAATATGCTTCTGAATGAACTGATGACCCCTGGATACTGAGATTCTTTTCCTACATTGAATTCCTCTCAATTACACAGAACTGAACTGATGCCTCCAGAACATGGCTCCACCCGGGACTTGGCAGGGAGGCAGGAGAGTCCTTCATGATTTCCAGCTCTTCTTTATGACTCTTTCCACCTGCAGCAACACTCACAAGGTGATTTGCATCAATAAACACGATGCTTCTGACACCACCAGAGCTGTAACTCTAAATGCAAGTTCCTTGTTCCTTTTCTACCCCCATCCCCTCCATAAATATGCAAGGCAGCTGGCAATTGAGCTCTCCTCCTGAAGTAAAACATATGGTGCCTCCAGCTGCACCTGGCCCAAGCATGCCTCTTCACAAGTGACAGAAGTCTGCAGGGTCACATGTATCTTGCACCCTACCTCTGTAAGTTCCTTCTCTGTACCTGCTCTCTATCTGCCATCTGTGGTGTTTGTTCTCACCTTTGACATCCAGACTGAGCATGCTTCAGTGTCTACAGCCCTCTTTAAAAGCAGCAGCTACCCATGAGAGACTCTTAACTATAGGAAACAAACTGAGGGTTGCTAAAGGGGAGGTGGGTGAGGGGATGGGTAACTGGGTGATGGGCATTAAGGAGGGCATGTGATTAATGAGAACTGGATGTTATACACAACTGATGAATAACTGAACTCTACCTCTGAAATTAATGATACACTATATGTTAATTAATTGAATTTAAATAAAATATATATTTTTTTTAAAAAGCAGCAACTACCATTAAACACACCACTGCAGGTAAGGTTTTACTAGTGTGGAATGGAAAAAGAATACTACCTCCTTTGTCTAGATACTATACTTTTATAAATGTGCTCAAAAATTGAATCTGCGGGTCCAGGGTTCATGTCCCTGTTCAGGCATCTGCTTGGGGCACCTGGGTGGCTCAAGTAAGTTAAGTATCTGCCTTTAGCTCAGATCATGATCCCAGAGTCCTAGGATCAAGCCCCGCAACAGGCTCCCTGCTCTGTGGAGAGTCTGCTTCTCCCTCTCCCTCTGCCCCTCCCCCCGGTCATGCTCCCTCTCTCCTCTCTCTCAAATAAGTAATAAATAAAATCTTTTTAAAAAAATTACATGGACCTTTTTGGACACCATATAACATGACCAGCTCATTTTAAGCTATTACGTCTATCTCGTTCTCTCGCTCATACACACACACACACACACACACACACACACACACACACACACACACAGTCTCTTACACATATTGCTGCCAAAATACATGTTTTCTATCTTGTGTTTATATTGCTATTTTAGTCCCAAGTTCAGGTTTTAACATTTATCCTTATTTAAATGGCTCCTATTAAATTCTCACATCATTTCATTCCAGCCCATAAAATCTTCATGCATCTTGAATCTTACATACGTGTTTGCCATCTATTCACAGTGTTTTTTAAGTCACTAATGGGTTAAAATGGTGACCCACATACAATCAAGGAAATAGCACCATAGCATACTAGCTAACCACACTGCAAATTGTTAGCAAGCCATGAATCAGCTGGATTCAAAAGCAGTACATTGTAAGCATAGACCCTGGCCACCAGTCCCCTGAGGGCCATCACTCACATCATAAGCTTCCAGCAAAGTGGCTAGAGTCACTTTCTACCTTCAGAGGCAAAAACTTCTGAAGAAGAGAAGAGAGAAACAAGAGGACAAATGTAAGAGAAGCTAATGCTGATAAGGAAGCAAAAAGATGGATTTTGTGCTTTTTTTATGCTTCAGAGAGTATTGGTACTGAACACCATTTCCATTTGTGTATTCATTGACTAGTAGTAGATGTCCTTCAAAAGAAGAGTTCCATGGAGAAGAAACATTTGGGAAACTCTAGTCAGACACAGGGTCTCAGGTACCACAGAGCTTCTGAGTCAGAGCCCTTAATAGTCAGTCACTCTGGAAAACAGTATGGAGGTTTCTCAAAAAGTTAAAAATAGAACTACCCTATGACACAGCAATTGCACTACTAGGCATTTATCCAAAGGATACAAACATAGTGATTCAAAGGGGCACATGCACCCGAATGTTTGTAGCAGCAATGTCCACAATAGCCAAACTATGGAAAGAGCCCAAATGTCCATTGACAGATAATTGAATAAAGAAGATGTTACTTACTCAGCCATCAAATATTACTCAGCCATCAAAAAGAATGAAATCTTGCCATTTGCAATGACATGGATGGAACTAGAGGGTATTATGCTAAGTGAAATAAGTCAGAGAAAGACAAATACCATATGATTTCACTCATATGTGGAATTGAAGAAACAAAACAGATGAACATAGGGGATGGGAAGGAAAAATAAGATAAAAACAGAGAGGGGGCAAACTATAAGAGACTCTTAACTATAGGAAACAAACTGAGGGTTGCTGGAGGGGGGATTGGGTATTTGGGTGATGGACATTAAGGAGGGCACTTGATGTAATGAGCACTGGGTGTTATAGGCAACAGACGAATCACAAAATTCTATCCCTGAAACTAATAATACACCATATGTTAACCAAATTGAATTTAAATAAAATTTTTTTAAAAATAATCTAATGCACACTATGGCCCCAAGAGGGGGACAGTCTGTGCCTTCCCTAAAGGTCCTGAACCACTATAATTTATTTATTCTAGAATAACTATAAGCATCCAATAGCTCTAATGATACAAACATGAGCAAAAAGGAGACATCAGTGTGCAGATGGGGTGGGGCAATGGGGTGATGGGTTAACAGGTCCATGAACAAAGAATTATATTATAATACAAGAGAGATAGGAGAGGCCTGTGTAGATGCAAGTGATTGCACTAGAAGGAATGACTTGAACCCCAGTGGAAGTCAGAGAAAGTTATAAAAGGAGATGACACTTCAACTAGATCTTACAGTATGTGTAGGAGAGTGTGTCTAGTGGAGAAGAAAAATGGCAACAGGAATAGCATATGCAAGTTCAGGAGCGAGGGTGGGATGATAAAGGGTAGCTGATAACATTCAAGGGACGAAATCCCATAAGAGACAAGTAGTAGAGAAGACAGCTTAAACAGTGAAGATTGGGGCGCCTGGGTGGCTCAGTTGGTTAAGCGACTGCCTTTGGCTCAGGTCATGATCCTGGAGTCCCGGGATCGAGTCCCACATCGGGCTCCCTGCTCAGCAGGGAGTCTGCTTCTCCCTCTGACCCTCTTCCCTCTCGTGCTCTCTATCTCTCATTCTCTCTCTCAAATAAATAAATAAAATCTTAAAAAAAAGTGAAGATTGGTGCCTGATTTCAAGGAGGCTTGTAGACCTAAATTTCAAATAAATTTAAATTCATTCTATATGCAAAGGAGAGACATCAGGAGCTTTAAGACAGGGAAATGGCATGACAGGTTTGTTGATAGGAAGATATTGAAGCTGGCAGCAATGTGGAAGGACTGATGGTAAAGAAAGACTAATAAGAAAGTGGCTGGAAGCAATCAAGATGCAAGGTGTCCAGGACCAGGATAAATCCAGCTGAGGACAGGTGGGCTTAGAACTAGAAGACAAGTCTGGGTAGGACTGACAGAATAGAAGGTGGTGGTCAACTGAGTGTGAGGGCGAAAAATGGGGAGAAATACAGAATGACTACAGAGTTCCTAGCCCAAGACACTCAAGAAGGGTGATGTCACTGATATGTGACAGAAGAAAAAATACTGCTGGGGACATATTACAATGCATTCAGTTTGAAGCTCTTAGGTTTAAGATGACAGGGACATTTAAGTATCCAAGTAGAGAGATGATATAGGCAGTGACGTATAAAGATCTAGAAGTATAAAGTCCAAGGTTGACAGTATCCTGCAAAGAGATAATATACTTTTATAGGAGTGAACACACTGTATATGGCATATGTGTGATATTCCAGGGTAATAACCATGATTTAAAAAAAAAAGGTAGACCCCTCCCCAATTTGGGATGATATAAATTTTTTCACCTCTAACATCCTCTCCTTTCACATTCACCACAGTATCTCAAAGGCTACCAACAATCAGTTATCTCATAGGTAGGTTTCTTCAATACTGAGAGATGGAATTCACAGTAACCAACCAGGTGACATTAAATCTTAGCTGGGTACTCTCTTCCCCCCCCCGATTTAATTTTTATTTATTTCTTTTTTCTTTTTTTTTTTTACCATATATATATATTTTATTATGTTATGTTAATCAGCATACATTACATCATTAGTTTTTGATGTAGTGTTCCATGATTCATTATTTGCATATAACACCCAGTGCTCCATTCAATATGTGTCCTCTTTAATACCCATCACCAGGTTAACCCATCCCCCATCCCCCTCCCCCCTAGAACCCTCAGTTTGTTTCTCAGAGTCCATAGTCTCTCATGGTTCATCTCCCCCTCTGATTTCCCCCCATTCATTCTTCCCCTCCTGCTATCTTCTTCTTTTTTTTAAAACATATAATGTATTATTTGTTTCAGAGGTGCAGGATGGGAGGGATGGGGTGGTTTTGGTACAATTGTAAATGGGATCGACTCCTTAATTTCCCTTTCTTCTGTCTTGTGGTTGGTGTATAGGAATGCCACTGATTTCTGTGCATTGATTTTATATCCTGCCACTTTACTGTATTCCTGTATGAGTTCTAGCAGTTTTGGGGTGGAGTCGTTTGGGTTTTCCACATAAAGTATCATATCATCTGCAAACAGTGAGAGTTTGACTTCTTCTTTGCCAATTTGGATGCCTTTTATTTCTTTTTGTTGTCTGATTGCCGTGGCTAGGACTTCTAATACAAGGTTGAATAGCAGTGGTGATAGTGGACATCCCTGCCGTGTTCCTGACCTTAGGGGGAAAGTTCCAGTTTTTCCCCATTGAGAATAGATTTGAATTTCCCTGATGGCTAATGATGATGAACATTTTTTCATGTGTCCATAAGCCATTTCTATGTCTTTCTGAGCAGTGTCTGTTCATGTCTTCTGCCCATTTTTTGACTTGATTTTTTGTGTTTTGGGTGTTGAGTTTGAGAAGTTCTTTATAGATCACAAAAAGGGAAAAGAGGAGGCTAGGGAAAAACAACTCAGAATCCATGAAAACAGAATCAGAGAAATATGTGACACCATGAAGCATTCCAATGTCAGAATTATTGGGATCCCAGAGGGGGTGGGTGAGAGAAGAGGACTAGAAGATGTATTTGAGCAAATCGTAGCCGAGAACTTCCCTAATCTGGGGAATGAAACAAACATTCGTGTCCTAGAGGCAGAGAGGACCCCTCCCAAATCAAGGAAAACAGGCCAACACCCCAGCATGTAATAGTAAAACTCACAAATCTTAGAACCAAGGAAACCATCTTAAGGGCAGTTAGGGGGAAGAGATTCTTTATGTACAGAGGGAGGAATATCAGAATAATGTCAGACGTATACACAGAGACCTGGCGAGCCAGAAAGGTCTGGCAAGATGTATTCAGGATACTGAACGAGAAGAACATGCAGCCAAGAATACTTTACCAGGCAAGGCTGTCATTTAGAATGGTTGGAGAGATGCAGAGCTTCCAAGACTGGCAGAAGCTGAAAGAATATGTGACCACTAAGCCGGCCCTGCAAGAAATATTAAGGGGGATGCTATAAAAGGAGAAAGACCTGAAGAGTGATATAGAAAAGAAATTTAAAGAGACAATCTATAAAAACAAGGTCTTCACAGGCAACATGTGGACACTTAATTCATATCTTTCAATAATCACTCTCAAAGGGAATGGTGTAAATGCTCCCATAAAACAGCACAGGGTTGCAGATTGGATAAAAAGATAGGATCCATCCATAAGCTGTCTACAAGAGACTCATTTTGAACCTAAAGATACATCCAGACTGAAAGACAAGGGATGGAGATGCATCTTCCATGCCAACAGACCTCAAAAGAAGGCTGGGGTAGCAATTCTTATATAAGACAAATTAGATTTTAGGCTACAGACTGTAGTTAGAGACACAGAAGGACACTATATCATTCTTAAAGGGTCTATCCAACAAGAAGATCTAACAATTGTAAATATCTACGGCCCCAACATGGGAGCAGCCATCTACATAAGCCAACTGTTAAGCAAAACAGAGTCATATTGATAATAATACGTTAATTGTAGGAAACCTCAATACTCCACTCTCAGCAACAGACAGATCATCTAGGCAGAAAATCAACAAAGAAACAAGAGCTTTGAATGACACACTGGACCAGATGGACCTCAGGATATACACAGAACATTCCACCATAAAACAACAGAACACTCATTCTTCTCAAGCACACATGGAACTTTCTCCAGAATAGACCACATACTGGGTCACAAATCAGGTCTCAACTGATACCAAAAGATTGAGATTGTTTCCTGCATATTCTCAGACCATAATGTTTTAAAACTGGAACTCAATCACAAGAAAAAATTTGGCAGAAAGTTAAACACTTGGAAGCTAAAGAACACTCTCCTCAAGAATGTTTGGGTCAACCAGGAAATCAAAGAAGAACTTAAACAATTCATGGAAACCAATGAGAATGAAAACACATTGGTCCAAAACCTAAGGGATACTGCAAAGGAGGTCCTAAAGGGGAAATACATAGCCATCCAAGCCTCACTCAAAAAAACAGAAAAATCGCGAATTCACCAACTAACTCTACACCTTAAAGAACTAGAGAAAAAGCAACAAACAATGCCTAGCCACTCATTAGAAGAGAAGTAATTAAGATTAGAGCAGAGATCAATGAATTAGAAAACAGAAACACAGTAGATCCGATCAACGAAACTTTGAAAGAATTAATAAGATCAATAAACCATGGGCCAGACTTATCCAAAAGAAAAGAGAAAGGACCCAAATTAATAAAATTATGAATGAAAGGGGAGCGATCACGACTAACACCAAGGAAATAGAAAGAATTATTAGAAATTATTATCAACAACTATATGCCAATACTGAGCAATCTGGATGAAATGGATGCCTTCCTGGAAACCTATAAGCTGTCAAGATTGAAACAGGAAGAAATTGACAACCTGAATAGGCCAATAACCAATAACGAGATTGAAGCAGTGATCAAAAAACAAGAGTCCAGGGCCTGATGGATTCCCTGGGGAATTCTACCAACCATTCAAAGAAGAAATAATACCTATCCTCCTGAAGCTGTTTCAAAAAATAGAAACAAAAGGAAAGCTTCCAGATTCATTCTATCAGGCCAGCATTACCTTAATCCCCAAACCAGGCAAAGACCCCATCCAAAAGGAGAATTTCAGGGGCACCTGGGTGGCTCAGTCGTTAAGAGTCTGCCTTCAGCTCAGGTCATGATCCCAGGGTCCTGGGATTGAGCCCCGCATCGGGCTCCCTGCTCAGTGGGAAGCCTGCTTCTCCCTCTCTCATTCCCCCTGCTTTTGATCCCTCTCTTCCTATGTCTCTCTTTGTCAAATAAATAAATAAAATCTTTTTAAAAAAGGAGAATTTCAGACCGATATCCTTGATGAATATGTATTCCAAAATCCTCAACAAAATCCTAGCCAATAGGTTCCAACAATACATTAAAAGGATCATCCACGAGGACCAAGTGGGATTTATCCCCGGGATGCAACGGTGTTTCAACATTTGCAAATCAATCAATGTGATAGAACACATTAATAAGAGGAGAGAGAAAAACCATATGGTCCTTTCTATTGATGCAGAAAAAGCATTTGACAAAATACAGCATCGTTTCCTGATTAAAACTCTTCAGAGTATAGGGATAGATAGAACATTCCTCAAGTTCATAAAATCCATCTATGAAAAACCCACAGTGAATATCATCCTCAATGGGGAAAAGCTGAGAGCCTTTCCCTTAAGATCAGGAACACTACAAGAATGCCCACTCTCGCCACTATTGTTCAACATAGTACCAGAAGTCCTAGCAACAGCAATCAGACAACAAAAAGAAATAAAAGGTATTCAAATTGGCAAAGAAGAAGTCAAAATCTCTCTCTTTGTGGATGACGTGATACTTTATGTGGAAAATCCAAAAGACTCCACCTCCAAAATACAAGAACTCATACAGCAATTCAGTAATCTGGCAGGATAAAAAATCAATGCACCGAAATCGGTTGCTTTCTTATACACTAGCAATGCAGCTGTAGAAAGAGAAATTAGAGAAACAATTCCATTTACAATAGCACCAAAAACCATAAGATACCTCAGAATAAACCTAACCAAAGAGGTAAAGGATCTATACTCTAGGAACTACAGAACACTCATGAAAGAAATTGAAGAAGTCACAAAAAGATGGAAAAACATTCCATGCTCATGGATCAGAAGAATAAACATTGTTAAAATGTCTATGCTACCCAGAGCAATCTATACCTTCAACGCCATCCCGATCAAATTTCCAATGACATTTTTCAAAGTCCTGGAACAAACAATCCTAAAATTTGTATGGAATCAGAAAAGACCCCGAATCGCCAAGGAAATGTTGAAAAAGAAAAACAAAGCTGGGGGCAACCCGTTGCCCGATTTCAAGCTATATTACAAAGCAGTGATCACCAAGACGGCATGGTGCTGGCACAAAAACAGACATATAGACCAATGGAACAGAATAGAGAGCTCAGATATGGACCCTCAACTCTATGGTCAAATAACCTTTAACAAAGCAAGAAGAAATATGCAATGGAAAAAAGTCTCTTCAATAAATGGTACTGGGAAAATTGGACAGCCACATGCAGAAGAATGAAACTCGACCATTCTCTAACACCCTACACAAAGATAAACTCAAAATGGATGAAATACCTCAATGTGAGACAGGAATCCATTAAAATCCTGGAGGAGAACATAGGCAGTAACTTTGTTGACATCGGCCACAGCAACTTCTTTCATGATACGTCTCCAAGGGCTAGTGAAACAAAAGTAAAAATGAACTTTTGGGACTTCATCAAGATAAAAAGCTTCTGCACAGCAAAGGAAACAGTCATCAAAACAAAGAGGCAACCCACAGAATAGGGGAAGATATTTGCAAATGACACTACAGATAAAGGGCTGGTATCCATTTTGTCTATTAATTGGTCTTACAGGTCACTAATTTGTTCTTCTGCCTCGCTTACCCTAGCTGTTAGATTATCTAGATTAGATTGGATCTCATTGATAGCATTTTTTATTGTTATGTTAATCACCATACATGACATCATTAGTTTTTGATGTAGTGTTCCATGATTCATTGTTTGTGCATAACACCCAGTGCGCCACGCAGAACGTGCCCTCTTTAATACCCATCACCAGGCTAACCCATCCCCCCAACCCCCTCCCCTCTAGAACCCTCAGTTTGTTTTTCAGAGTCCATCGTCTCTCATGGTTCGCTCCCCCTCCGATTTAACCCCCTTCATTCTTCCCCTCCTGCTAAGTTCTGCCAATTCAGCTTTCATTTCTGCCCTTAGAGACTCTATGTTGCCATTAATTGATTTCTCCATTCTAGCTATTGTCTTCACAATTGCTAGCCTGAATTTCATCTCTGACATCTTGGTTATATCTGAATCCATTTGTAAATCTGTGGCATAAGTCATAATCTCTGAGTCTTTCCAATTTTGGTGGTTCCTCCTCCTCATCATTCTGTTGAGGGGTGGTTGAGGGAATGTATAGAGTCCAAATTATTGACCACGACCCAAGCAAGATGCACCTCTTTTCTAGGGACCTTAGGGTTGCTGGCGCCTTGTTTTCCCAGCCTGTCTTCTGGGGGAGTGGCCTGCCGTGCCGTTACTCAGGCAACCCTGTTTGGGCAGAGTTGCCCTGCCCCCTGTGGTGGGGGATGGGCTCAGTAAAAACCGGTTTTGGGGGGCCTTTGTTCTCTGGCGGCTTTCCGGGTCTCTTCTGATAGAGCAGATTAGCGCATTTCCAACCCTCTGCCTCAGAGCAGAGAGATCCCAGTCTGTTCTTCAGTGAGCTCTCCAGACCACACAATCTCCGTTTCTGTCTGTGCTTCTATAAACTGCAGCATCCTGGGTTGTGCGCCGCTCAGCATTGCTCCCAGTCCTCGCTTCCAGGTCGGGGCACATTTCTGCCCTTGGTGCTTCTAAAACCACCAGCCACCCCCAGTTTGCAAGCACGGCCCCACCGCTCCGGGTTTCTGTCCGGGGGGGCTGCCCTAAAGTCCTTTCCCCGCTGCTACCAGTCCCTGAGTCTGTGCCCCGTCCCCAGCGTGGGAGGCTATTGCTCACTGGCCGTGTAGGATCCAGACAGCTGTCTCCCTCCCCCTTCAGTTTATCCTCCGGTATCTGCCTGTAGAATCACGGCTGCCCGCTTCATACCTCAAAACCAACCACCTGCAATATTCGTTTGTAGTGATCCAAATCTATCTTCTTCCATCTGAGGCTGATTTCATGGGGTGTTCAGAGTGGTCTGGTAGATATACAGCTCAATTCCAGGGACCGGTTGGAATAGGGTCCCCTACTCCTCTGCCATCTTTCCCCCCTCAATAAAATGCTTTTATAAAACTGAGTTAGGAGACTTTGAGGTCTAATTGCTGTTTGGTATGGATTATTTTTGTGACAGACTCAAATGCAGAATTTGAACACCGACCTAGATATTCCCTAATGTATATTCTGGTCTGATATTATGGAGAAGGAAAACTTGGGTATGATTCTCCCACAGTGATTTCCTTCTAATGGTAGAATCTTGTACACATTTGTACTACTCTTCATTTATTTCTTCATTCACCTGCCAACATCATGAACTGTATGCATTTTCTTTCTAGGGTGGGCATTTTCTTTATTGTTTTTCCCTTTGTCAAGATATTTCTGCACAAATTCTTGCTTTCCTTAATCTCCACTGGAAAACAACTCCTAGTGTCTTTGGAAGAAGGACCTATGGTTAGTAATTTCTGTTTACTAATCTTGGTTTGATGTGCCTAATAGCCACTTTGGTTGTTGTTTGGGTAATAATTATGGTCCTATTCATGATTGAGCTAAGTCTTTTTGCATCCTGAAGGTAACTACATGGGACAGTGATTATGTTGATTAAATTCTTACTTCATTGGACTTGTTATTACTTTTGCATGGTGTATAACTGCCATTTGGTCATATAGTTTTCCAGTGATATAAGAAAAACATGTAATTTTGGCCATGGAGAATTAAGTCTTCGGGGGTCTATGAGAAATAAGAATAGAAAAGACAAACTATGGGGGCTTCTGGGTGGCTCAGTCAGTTAGGCATCTGCCTTTGGCTCAGGTCATGATCCCAGCGTCCTGTGATCGAGCCCCACATCGGGCTCTGTGCTCAACAGAGAGCCTGCTACTCCCTCTCCCTCTGCCTGCCTGCCTGTCTGCCTATCTCTCTCAAATAAATAAATAAAATCTTAAAAAAAGGAAAAGACAAACTATGACATATGCTCAATTGTTTATTTTGAATCTTTATGCAGTTCAGTGTTTTGATTTTAATGAATCCAGAATAATATAGAATTCCATTTGAAGAATAGTAGAGGAAGATGCACCGAGCCTTGATATTAACATAGTAGCTTTGGTCTTTAGAGCAGTGACTTTATATTTTTGGCAAAGATAATTTGTGACAATCTACAAAGTTCCTAAAATTTAACCTCTCAAAAGACAAATCCTTACTTGAACTCCCAACTACCAAAAATATTGAGGTTTCTAAATTTCCTTCTAAATGACATTGATTTTGCCCATTCACCATTTCCTAACTTAAGGTTTAAATCTTCCTAGAGAAGAAATGAAACTATCACCAAAGGAAAGAAATAGTTTAACTTATTTAAAATACAATGGTAAGATAAACTCTTTGCAAGTATAATGAGAAAGTTTCCTGATTCAATGTTCTGTCTTGGCTCAGGTTTATACTCTTTGGATTAACTATTCTTCCATTGGTTTCTCACTCATAATAATAATAACGTTGTGACTGAATAAATCCCAACTGCTTTGAATTATCCCTTGAATGGCCATATGTTCCTGGGTTCATATTACTGTCTGTTATATTGGATGACATAAATTTTTCTCCAAACTCACATATGTCCCTGGATTCCATATAGGTGGAATCAAGACTTCCACGACCATGCTGAAACTGTCCAGATCCTGACTCAGACTGCCCATGATTTCCACTCTGCCCCTGAAGAGGCCCTGATTTTCTAGAGATATCTACAGAGTGTCCATGACTAGATCCTTGTCTCCTTCCAGTACCAGTGTCTGAGTGTCCATGACCAGACTCAGACTGTCCATGATTATTGTTTCTCTGCCCTTGACGAGACTCAGAGTGTCTAGAGCTGTCTCCTACATGGCCATGGGCAGATCCATGTTGGTTTCCTGAGCCAGATCCAGATTGGCTCTCGGAATCTTCAGTGTGCCCTTCGCTATCACTGTCCTGACTAATACTGGACCCCCGGTTTCTCACCGGCCTGAATTCAGATGACGATTGTCCATGCCCAGACTGCGATTGTCTAGAGCCATGTGCCCGAGTATCGGATGATTGCTGGTGGTGAGATCCTGAGTCAGAGTGCCCACCATCGGCTGCCTGACCCTCATGAGATCCTGTAGGTCTAGAGTTGTCATGTGCCTGCTCGTGGCGGGATCCTTGTCTCCCCCTGGCACTGGATTGAGACTGTCCATGGACAGAATCAAACTGTTCTTGGGAGGATATCTGGTAGAAGTGATACCCTGAGTGCTCAGGACTGCCATGTGCACTGCCATGTTGTCTCCTTTGCCTGGACCTGGACCATTCCTGGACTGAGGCTGACTGAGTATCTGAGTCTTCTGATTGTCCTTCAGCATCACTGGACTGACTGATACTGGATCCCTGGTGTCTGCTGTTATCGGATCCAGAAGAGGTTTGTCCATGTCCAGTTTCCCAGTGTCTGGCGCTATCCTGTGACTGCTCATGGTGGCGCCCTTGTCTTTCCCTGGTGCTGGATCCTGAGTCTCGGTGGGCCGAGTCAGACTGCCTATGGGAGCCTGCCTGTCCTTGATGAGTCCCTGGGTGTCTGGATCTGTCTCCTGTCTGCTCAGCATGGCGCCCTTGTCTTTCCCTGGTGCTGGATCCTGAGTCTTGGTGGGTTGAGTAAGACTGCCCTTGGGTGTCTGTTTGCCCTTGATGGGACCCTGGGTGTCTGGATATGTCTCCTGATTGCTCAGGGTGGCGCCCTTGTCTTTCCCTGGTGCTGGATCCTGAGTCTTGGTGGGTTGAGTCAGTCTGCCTATGGGTGCCTGCCTGTCCTTGATGAGTCCCTGGTTGTCTGGATCTGTCTCCTGTCTGCTCAGCATGGCGCCCTTGTCTTTCCCTGGTGCTGGATCCTGAGTCTCGGTGGGCAGAGTCAGACTGCCCGTGGATGGCTGTCTGTCCTTGATGGGTCCTGGAGTGTCTGGATCTTTCACCTGACTGCTCAGGGTGGTGCCCTTGTCTTTCCCTGGTGCTGGATCCTGAGTCTTGGTGGGTTGAGTCAGTCTGCCTATGGGTGCCTGCCTGTCCTTGATGAGTCCCTGGGTGTCTGGATCTGTCTCCTGTCTGCTCAGCATGGCGCCCTTGTCTTTCCCTGGTGCTGGATCCTGAGTCTCGGTGGGCAGAGTCAGACTGCCCGTGGATGGCTGTCTGTCCTTGATGGGTCCTGGAGTGTCTGGATCTTTCACCTGACTGCTCAGGGTGGTGCCCTTGTCTTTCCCTGGTGCTGGATCCTGATTCTCGGTGGGTTGAGTCAGACCGCCTATGGGTGCCTGTCTGCCCTTGATGGGACCCTGATTGTTTGGATCTGTCAGCTGACTGCCCATGTGTAGACCCATGTTGGTTTCTTGAGCTGGACCCAGAATTTCCATGGGTCTTTAGGAATTCTCTTCCTGAATCTTCTGAATGTCCTTTGCTGCTGCTGGCCAGAGTCACGCTGGTTCCCTCATGTCTGCTTGCTCTGGATCCAGAGGACAGTTGTCCGTGTTCAGTGCCTGAGCGTCTGGATCTGTCTGCTGACTGCTCATGCTGTGATTCTTGTCTTCCTCTTGTGCTCGATGTTGACTGTCCATGGTAGGAGTCAGTGTGTCCCCAAGAGGATGACTCTCCACCATGAGACCGTGATTGTCTAGGGGTATCTATAGAGTGTCCATGACTAGATCCTTGTCTCCTTCCAGTACCAGTGTCTGAGTGTCCATGACCAGACTCAGACTGTCCATGATTATTGTTTCTCTGCCCTTGACGAGACTCAGAGTGTCTAGAGCTGTCTCCTACATGGCCATGGGCAGATCCATGTTGGTTTCCTGAGCCAGATCCAGATTGGCTCTCGGAATCTTCAGTGTGCCCTTCGCTATCACTGTCCTGACTAATACTGGACCCCCGGTTTCTCACCGGCCTGAATTCAGATGACGATTGTCCATGCCCAGACTGCGATTGTCTAGAGCCATGTGCCCGAGTATCGGATGATTGCTGGTGGTGAGATCCTGAGTCAGAGTGCCCACCATCGGCTGCCTGACCCTCATGGGATCCTGCATGTCTAGAGTTGTCATGTGCCTGCTCATGGCGGGATCCTTGTCTCCCCCTGGCACTGGATTGAGACTGTCCATGGACAGAATCAAACTGTTCTTGGGAGGATATCTGGTAGAAGTGATACCCTGAGTGCTCAGGACTGCCATGTGCACTGCCATGTTGTCTCCTTTGCCTGGACCTGGACCATTCCTGGACTGAGGCTGACTGAGTATCTGAGTCTTCTGATTGTCCTTCAGCATCACTGGACTGACTGATACTGGATCCCTGGTGTCTGCTGTTATCGGATCCAGAAGAGGTTTGTCCATGTCCAGTTTCCCAGTGTCTGGCGCTATCCTGTGACTGCTCATGGTGGCGCCCTTGTCTTTCCCTGGTGCTGGATCCTGAGTCTCGGTGGGCCGAGTCAGACTGCCTATGGGAGCCTGCCTGTCCTTGATGAGTCCCTGGGTGTCTGGATCTGTCTCCTGTCTGCTCAGCATGGCGCCCTTGTCTTTCCCTGGTGCTGGATCCTGAGTCTTGGTGGGTTGAGTAAGACTGCCCTTGGGTGTCTGTTTGCCCTTGATGGGACCCTGGGTGTCTGGATATGTCTCCTGATTGCTCAGGGTGGCGCCCTTGTCTTTCCCTGGTGCTGGGTCCTGAGTCTCGGTGGGTTGAGTCAGACTGCCTATGGGTGCCTGCCTGTCCTTGATGAGTCCCTGGGTGTCTGGATCTGTCTCCTGTCTGCTCAGCATGGCGCCCTTGTCTTTCCCTGGTGCTGGATCCTGAGTCTTGGTGGGTTGAGTAAGACTGCCCTTGGGTGTCTGTTTGCCCTTGATGGGACCCTGGGTGTCTGGATATGTCTCCTGATTGCTCAGGGTGGCGCCCTTGTCTTTCCCTGGTGCTGGATCCTGAGTCTTGGTGGGTTGAGTCAGTCTGCCTATGGGTGCCTGCCTGTCCTTGATGAGTCCCTGGTTGTCTGGATCTGTCTCCTGTCTGCTCAGCATGGCGCCCTTGTCTTTCCCTGGTGCTGGATCCTGAGTCTCGGTGGGCAGAGTCAGACTGCCCGTGGATGGCTGTCTGTCCTTGATGGGTCCTGGAGTGTCTGGATCTTTCACCTGACTGCTCAGGGTGGTGCCCTTGTCTTTCCCTGGTGCTGGATCCTGAGTCTTGGTGGGTTGAGTCAGTCTGCCTATGGGTGCCTGCCTGTCCTTGATGAGTCCCTGGGTGTCTGGATCTGTCTCCTGTCTGCTCAGCATGGCGCCCTTGTCTTTCCCTGGTGCTGGATCCTGAGTCTCGGTGGGCAGAGTCAGACTGCCCGTGGATGGCTGTCTGTCCTTGATGGGTCCTGGAGTGTCTGGATCTTTCACCTGACTGCTCAGGGTGGTGCCCTTGTCTTTCCCTGGTGCTGGATCCTGATTCTCGGTGGGTTGAGTCAGACCGCCTATGGGTGCCTGTCTGCCCTTGATGGGACCCTGATTGTTTGGATCTGTCAGCTGACTGCCCATGTGTAGACCCATGTTGGTTTCTTGAGCTGGACCCAGAATTTCCATGGGTCTTTAGGAATTCTCTTCCTGAATCTTCTGAATGTCCTTTGCTGCCGCTGGCCAGAGTCACGCTGGTTCCCTCATGTCTGCTTGCTCTGGATCCAGAGGACAGTTGTCCGTGTTCAGTGCCTGAGCGTCTGGATCTGTCTGCTGACTGCTCATGCTGTGATTCTTGTCTTCCTCTTGTGCTCGATGTTGACTGTCCATGGTAGGAGTCAGTGTGTCCCCAAGAGGATGACTCTCCACCATGAGACCGTGATTGTCTAGGGGTATCTATAGAGTGTCCATGACTAGATCCTTGTCTCCTTCCAGTACCAGTGTCTGAGTGTCCATGACCAGACTCAGACTGTCCATGATTATTGTTTCTCTGCCCTTGACGAGACTCAGAGTGTCTAGAGCTGTCTCCTACATGGCCATGGGCAGATCCATGTTGGTTTCCTGAGCCAGATCCAGATTGGCTCTCGGAATCTTCAGTGTGCCCTTCGCTATCACTGTCCTGACTAATACTGGACCCCCGGTTTCTCACCGGCCTGAATTCAGATGACGATTGTCCATGCCCAGACTGCGATTGTCTAGAGCCATGTGCCCGAGTATCGGATGATTGCTGGTGGTGAGATCCTGAGTCAGAGTGCCCACCATCGGCTGCCTGACCCTCATGAGATCCTGTAGGTCTAGAGTTGTCATGTGCCTGCTCGTGGCGGGATCCTTGTCTCCCCCTGGCACTGGATTGAGACTGTCCATGGATAGAATCAAACTGTTCTTGGGAGGATATCTGGTAGAAGTGATACCCTGAGTGCTCAGGACTGCCATGTGCACTGCCATGTTGTCTCCTTTGCCTGGACCTGGACCATTCCTGGACTGAGCCTGACTGAGTATCTGAGTCTTCTGATTGTCCTTCAGCATCGCTGGACTGACTGATACTGGATCCCTGGTGTCTGCTGTTATCGGATCCAGAAGAGGTTTGTCCATGTCCAGTTTTCCAGTGTCTGGCGCTATCCTGTGACTGCTCATTATGGCGCCCTTGTCTTTCCCTGGTGGTGGATCCTGAGTTTTTGTGGGCAGATTCAGACTGCCTTTTTTTGGCCCTCTGCCCTTTATGGGACCCTGGTTGCCTGGATCTGTCAGCTGACCTCCTATGGGTAGACCCGTGTTGATTCCTTGATGTGGAACCAGTTCTTTTGTGGGTCATTGAGGATTCTCTACATGAATCTTCTGAATGTCCTTCAGTGTCGCTGGCCTGACTCACACTGGATCCCTGATGCTTGCTTGCTCTGGATCTGGAGGATTGTTGTCCATATTCAGTGCCTGAATGTTCGGATCTGTCTGCTGACTGCTCATGCCAAGGTTCTTGTCTTCCTCTTGTGCTTGGTTTTGACTGCCTATGGAAGGAACCTGTGTAGGCCTGAGAGGATGTGTCTCCATAAGGAGACCTTGATTGTGTAGAGGTGTGTGTAGAGTGTCTATGACTAGATCCTTGTCTTCTTCTGGTACCAGAGCTTGACCATCTATGGGTAGACTTAGACTTTGCATGATTGTCTGTCTGCCATTGATGAGGCTCAGAGCATCTCGAGCTGTCTCCTGCATGGCCATGGGCAGATCCATATTGGTTTCCTGAGGCAGATCCAAAGTGTATTTCCAAATCTTCTGAGTGTCCTTCACTATCACTGTCCTGGCTAATCCTGGACCCTGGGCTTTTCGCTGGCCTGATTTCAGATGATGATTTTCCATGTGCAGACTGTGATTGTCTAGAGCCATGTGTCCAAGTGGATGATTGGCGATGGGGAGATCCTGACTCAGAGTGTCTACTGTCAGCTACCTGACCCTCATGGGATCGTGCATGTCTAGAGCTGTCTGATGTCTGTTCATGTCCCTTTCCTCCTCTTCCTTTTGGGCTGTTGGAGATTGTTTTCTTCCCCTTTCTATGATTTTTTCCTGATTGACTGGATTTTCTAATTCTTTCTTCTTTCTCTTCTTCTACTTTGTCTTCCCCTATGTCATCTTCTTCATCTTGTGTGTGGTACGCATATTTTTTTTGGTTTTGTTCTGATGCTTGGAAGTTCTGTCTTCTGTTCATATCATAGTATGCTTGAGCCAATTTGAATACCATCAGAAAAAACTCTGAGAAGTCTATTTTCTTGTCATGGTCTAAATCAAGAATATGCATGAAGACATCAGCAGTGTCTGGGTCATCTGGATTCTGTACATATGGAAGACAGGGGGAGGTTACATGAGAATGACTCACATGATCAGTTGAATAATTCAAAACCAATTTGGTGAATGTGATTTTTGGTAAGTAAATGTGGGACACTATGTGGGTTTTTTCTTTAATAATGTTCAGCTTATGATGAGTTCAGAAGAAACTCTAGCTATTGTACTAAAAGAATATATCTTTAATGCTGGTTTGTTGACACTAAAAAGTTTGATGTGTCATGTGCCCCTTTTTTTTTCTTTATATGTCAATATGTTATGAAATCTATCAGTGAGTTGTCTCTTAACTATATCTTCTTAACATTCTTGAGGTTAGGAAACGTAATATGAAGAACTAATTATTTGGTGTTCATTTGTTGTCAATAAATATTTATATGTTTTTCACAGAAGATGTATGTGGTGGGTTTGTGTATTGTGCACATCCATGTGTGTGTGTAGTGTATTAAGGTATAAAGAGAGGAAAACAGATTATATTTATTTTGAAATCAGATAAAATCTGTTTCTCTTCCAAAAACAATTCACAAAAGTTCACAGTTATTATTTGTCATATTGCTGCTGCAGAGCAAGCATCATGCACCTTTATGTTCCAGCAGATATCCCTTACCTTCAGGATTGGCCGAAACTCCATTTCCAGGAGCTCCTTCAGTTCTTCTTTGCTCAGTGTGTCAGTTTCCTTGTCTGTTGTTGAATAGTCATGGAATAGGTTGATAATGGCCATGATATTTTCCAGTAGAGTAGACATCTTTTGGAAGCACAAGTGAACCTGGAAAGAAGAAATAAAAGGGGACTTCTTGTATATCTTTTCTTTTTCTAATTCTTATCAATTATTATAATGAATTTCCACATTTAAAAAAAGGATTTATTTAATTAATTTTAATTTTAATTTTTTTAAATTTTATTTTATTATGTTATGTTAATCACCACACATTACATCATTAGTTGTTTTTTTCATTATGTTATGTTAATCACCATACATTACATCATTAGTTTTTTTTTACATCATTAGTTTTAGATATAGTGTTCCATGACTCATTGTTTGCATATAACACCCAGTGCTCGATTCAGTACGTGCCCTCTTTAATACCCATCACCAGGCTAACCCATCCCCCCATCCCCCTCCCCTCTAAAACTCTCAGTTTGTTTCTTAGAGTCCATAGTCTCTCATGGTTCATCTCTACCTCCAATGTCCCCCCCTTCATTGTTCCCTTCCTTCTCCTAATGTCCTCCATGCTATTCCTTATGTTCCACAAATACGTGAAACCATATGATAATTGATTTTCTCTGCTTGACTTATTTCACTTAGCATAATCTCCTTCATTCCCATCCATGTTGATGTAAAAGTTGGGTATTCATCCTTTCTGATGGCTGAGTAATAGTCCATTGTATATATGGACCACATCTTCTTTATCCATTCGTCTGTTGAAGGGCATCTCGGCTCTTCCCACAGTTTGGCTATTGCCAACATTGTTGCTATGAACATTGGGGTGCATATGGCGCTTCTTTTCACTACATCTCTTGTCTTTGGGGTAAAGGCCCAGGAGTACAATTGCTGGGTCTTAGGTAGCTCTATTTTTAATTTTTTGAGGCACCTCCACACTGTTTTCCAAAGTGGCTGTACCAACTTGCATTCCCACCAACAATGTAAGAGGGTTCCCCTTTCTCCACAACCTCTCTAACATTTGTTGTTTCTTGCCTTGTCAATTTTTGCCATTCTGACTGGTGTAAGGTGGTATCTCAATGTGGTTTTGATTTGAATTTCCCTGGTGGCTAATGATGATGAACATTTTTTCATGTGTGTGTTAGCCATTTGTATGCTTCTTTTGAGAAGTGTCTGTTCATGTCTTCTGCCCATTTTTTGACTTGATTATTTGCTTTTTGGGTGTTGAGTTTGAGAAGTTCTTTATAGACCTTGGAAATCAGCGCTTTGTCTGTAGTGTCATTTTCAAATATCTTATCCCATTCTGTGGGTTACCTCTTTATTTTGTTGACTGTTTCTTTTGCTGTGCAGAAGATTTTATCTTGATGAAGTCCCAAAAGTTCATTTTTGCTTTTGTTTCACTAGCCCTTGGAGCTGTATCTTGAAAGAAGTTGCTGTGGCCAATGTCAAAGAAGTTACTGCCTATGTTCTCCTCTAGGATTTTGATGGATTCCTGTCTCACATTGAGATCTTTCATCCATTTTGAGTTTATCTTTGTGTAGGGTGTTAGAGAATGGTCCAGTTTCATCTGTATATAGCTGTCCAATTTTCCCAGCACCGTTTATTGAAGAGACTCTTTTTTCCATTGCATATTTTTTCCTGCTTTGTCGAAGATTATTTGACCATAGAGTTGGGGATGCATATCTGGGCTCTATTCTGTTCTATTGGTCTATATGTCTCTTTTTGTGCCAGTACCATGCTGTCTTAGTGATCACTGCTTTGTAATATAGCTTGGAATCAGGCAACGTGATGCCTCCAGTGTTGTTTTTCTTTTTCAACATTTCCTTGGTGATTCGGGGTCTTTTCTGATTCCATACAAATTTTAGGATTGTTTGTTCCAGCACTTTGAAAAATGTTGTTGGAGTTTTGAATGGGATGGCATTGAAGGTATAGATTGCTCTGGGTAGCATAGACATTTTAACAATGTTTATTCTTCCCATCCATGAGCATGGAATGTTTTTCCATCTTCCAAAGGACTCCACCCCCAAATTACTGGAACTCATACCGCAATTCAGTAATGTGGCAGGATACAAAATCAATGCACAGAAATCATTGTGCTTTTGCTTTTGTAGTTGTCCTCTTCTCTACTGGATATATCCATGTGTTCACACTGATGTGTCTCTTTTTTAATGCCTTTCCTGCCCCCCATCCCACATCTCCCATTAGGCACAATCTGATTTATCTTTTCCCTTTTATAGTAATAGTCCTTCAAAAGCTATAAGTATGCTTTTTTTTTCACTTCCTGTTTCATTTTACTCAGATTGTCTTTCTCTCTAAAAAATCCATGAAATCTCTCATGAAGATAAAAAAATGTTCTTCACCTTGGCAAATTCAACTATCCATTTTCAATTCACACATTGCTTGTCATATCAGCAGCATGGCTACGTTGTCCTTCAGAGGCCTCATACTCTTATTTCTTCTCCAAGCTTACTGCCCACTTTCTCCTAGTTTCCTCTTCCAGCCCCTAATGTTGCTCTGCTCTGAGATTCACTCCTTAGCTTCCTTTCTCTATTTATACTTCCTTGGGAGATCTCATCTAGCCCTATAACTTTAAATCCTATATTAGGTTGACAATTAACAATTCCCACTTTTATATGTTAAGCAACAGACTCTTCCCTAGGCTTCAGATGTGTATGTCTAAAGGCCTATACGATATTTCTTCTTGGCTAATAGCGATCTCCAAACTATTATGTTCAAAACAGAAGTCTTAATTTCCAGCTACTTTAAAATGTGGAGGGCCAAGACTAGCCAAGACAATCTTGAAGAAGACAAAGTTTGAGGATATACTAGATGTAAAAGTGTATTATAAAGGCAGATAGCATGGTATCGGTGAATGGCTAAACAGATGGATCAGTAGAAGGTAATAGTCCAAAATCAGACCTGTGTCACTATGCATATTTGATTTATGATGAAGATGTGATGCAGGTCAGTAGGAAAAGAACAGACTTTGAATAAATGGTGTTAGGTTAATTGAAGTATCATATAGTAAAACAAATTAGTTCCTAGGTAGATTTTACATGTAAAAGATAAAAGAAAATAACATAGGAGAATATCTTCAAGACCTTGAGGGTAGAGAAATGCTTTTTAAATAGAATTCAAAAAGTGTTAATCATAAAGAAAAGATTGATAAATTGGATTCCATTGAAAGTAGGAATGGCTGTTTATTCAAGGACCCTATTAAAGGAGAGAAGGGAAAGCCACAGAGTGGGAGGATATGTGCAACACATTAGACTAATAAAGGGTTCTATCCTGATTATAAAATTAACTCTTGTAAATCAATACAAAATACACAGACAACCCAATAGAAAAATGGGTAGAATCCATAGGAACTTTATAGAAAAGGGTATCCAAGTGGCTAATAAATATACCAAAAGTTCTCAACTTTATTAATCATCAGGGAAATATAAATTAAAATTAGAGTGTGAGACCACATTACACCCACCAAAATGAATAAAAAGACAAAAAGGAAGAAGAAACTTTACAATACTAAATATTGGTGAGGATGTGGAGAAACTGGATCTTTCATATGCTGCTAGAAGGAGCATAAACTAGCCGAAGTACTTTCAGGATTTGTTTGGCAGTATCTAAGACCCAGAAATTTACTCCTTGGGAATATTTTAAGTAGAAATATATGTAATCAAATATATGCACCCAAAAATCATGTACAAAAGTGTTCTTAGCCCCATTATTTATAATACCTCCCCCAATGGAAACAACCCAAATATCTGCTGATAGAAAAATGAATAACTAAGTTGTGTTTTTTTCATATAATAGTCAGGGGTAGAGTGAAGGATAGCCTGGACTAGGGTGGTAGTGGTGGTCAGGGAGACAGATGGATTAGGCATGTCTTAAAGGCAGAGTTGACTGGGCAGGGTGATGGATAAGTGTGGGGTAGGGAAAGACAGGGATTGTGGATAACCTCTAGATTTTGGCTTGAGCAAAGAGTTACTTCTCACTACTCTTACTCCCATCATCTCTCACCTAAACTTCAGTCTGTCTCCCTGCTTCCACTCTTGCCTTCTTATTAACTTATTTTCCACAAAGCAGCCCAGAATGATCTTTTAAAAACATACATTAGATTGTCTCATTTTTCCTGCTGAATACTCTCCAGTGACTTCTCATGTACTTAAAATAATGTACAAACTCTACTATGCCTTTTACATGGTCTACCCCATCTAGCTCTCTGATATCACCATACACCACTGTTCCTCTTGTTAAATATGCTCTTAGGCACACTAGCTTCTTTTTATTCTTTGAAACAAGTTGACTCCTGTTTAGAATATTGCTTTTTGCCTTGACTTGTTCCTTTTGTCATTAAGATCTCAGCTCAAAAGAAAATTCCCCAGAGAGATCCTTTGTGGCCATCCAATCTAAAGTTCTCTCCTCTCATTACTTTACTACATCATTCTCTTATTTTCTTCATTGTTCTTAGCACTATTTGAAATTTTTGTTCATTTATTGTTTACTGGGTGTCTCCCCCTACTAAATGCAAGCTCCTAAGAGTAGGGAGTTTATGTTGTCCCTGTTATATAATCAGCCAAATAGAGCACTTCGCAAATAGAAGGCAGTTAGTATATATTTGTTCAGTGAATGAATAAATGGAAAATCCAGCAATATTTAAAGAGAGTATTGAACACTACACCAAAACAAATTATGTAATATATGGTGATTAACATAACAATAAAAAAATTAAAAAAAAAGAAAAAAATAGAGTATTGAGTAGCTTTATAGAAAACACATTTATGCTCTCATTTTTCTTGTATATCAAAATAAGTTTTTAGTAACAGTTCCACTAAAAATGAAGAACCCCAAACATCTAAGAACATTTTGCCTTAGAGCATACATACATACATTCCAGATTTCTACCTTGCTTAACACCAAGTAGGCAAAGTTAGATGTATTCCCTTTTACTTACTTCCTTTACCAGAAGAGCAAGTAGAATGTAGTCTGATGGAGCTTGCTGGATGCTAAAGTCTGGGATAGTAGCCTTTTTATAGCAAGTCCATCCAGGGAGGAACCATCCTCTGTAGGATGGTCTGATTCATTCCTAACCAAATCCAGATCCACCCGTATCTCCACCTCTATTTCTCTAGCAATGTGTTTACTTCCCACCTTCCTCACGTACTCATCTATACTTGTTTTACCAAGTTCCAAATTTAGGTTTACACAAACCCCACATACTGGAGATTTTATGGAAGGTTTTCTTTGGTTATTATAGGTTCTTTGTGTGCAGGGTCCACACCTGCTACTTTTTTTTTTATAACCCCCACTTTGACTTGATAGATGCTTGATAAATATCCATTGATAAATATACATTCTTATCTTTGTCTTTAGAGTGGTGGAATATGCATTTATGGGAACCCCAAATTCACTTTGTGGTAGGAAAACATCATAAGGGCCTACATGCATGTCCCTTTTTATCTATGAATTCTATCTCTGGATACTGGGAGAACTTGCCATGAAATGAATGTTGGTCTTCCAGAAATTATGATGAACTGAGAGAAGCTAGGCATATTTAATTTTGATTTTTCAAAAGAAAGCAAGAAAATGAGCTCTTGAGTTAGAAGCGGTGATCATCAGAAGCTAGCATGACTTTATTGGGCAAGAACCAGTAGTCTAATTTTACATTGCTTTCAAGGTTATTACCTTGGGGTATCAAGGATATGTTCTACTTACTCTTCCTATAGATTAAACTGTGGGTTTTCTAATTTATTCTCATAAATATACAGGAGATTCCTATCTGTGGTCTCTCTCTCAATTTCCAGACTTTTATGTGGAACAGACTACATCTCCATTTGGATGTCCCCTAGTTACCTCTGCCCATACTGTTCAAAACTGCGGTGGGTGAGGGGATGGAGTAACTGGGTGATGGGCATTAAGAAAGGCACTTGATGTAATGAGCACTGGGTGTTATATGCAACTGATGAATCACTAAATTCTAAACTAAACAAACAACCCCCTCCCCCCCACACACAAAAAAACCCAGAGCTCATTATTGTGGCCTATACCAAAGCGTACTATCCTCCAGAAGTCCACATATTGGTTAATGACATCCCCATCCACTGACTGTCTCAAGCTATACCAAGTTACTTTTCACTTCTCACTCTCCTTTACCCCTCATGTGCATGCCACATCCTGCCAGTTCTCTCTAGACTTCATTCTGCACTGTAGGTCTGTTCTGTTTCTAGAGCTGCAATTTTAGTTCTGGACTTTATCATCTTTCAGTTAGGTATTTGTAAAAAGTTTTGTATCTAGCCCCTCTGCTATAGGCTGCCTGATTCATCTTCTAAACTTATGTCATTCCCTCCTGCTTGTGGGTAGAATTCCAAAATTTTTCTCCTTAACCTAGAGGCCCCTTCACAATAGGCATGAATCTGTATCTTTCCAGCTGCGTGTCTTACTGTTTGTATTCTATGGGAAAGTCACTCTGGACTGATAAACATTTCTTGGATGATACTTTAGTGGTATCCCACTGTTTAAAATCTCTACTACTATCCTTACTACCTGAAGAGTCCCTTAATCTTATCTTCTCCTCACCCTTTAAAACTTTCCGGGATCATTCCCTTCTTCATAAAGCCTTACCTGACATCTCCAGATAGATCACAGTTTCCCACATGCTCTGTATTTATCTTTCTCATGGCATTGGTGATATTTTATTGTAATTATTTACTTATATGTCTGCACCCCCTGCCCCATTTTGTGTTTCTTCTCACCCTAGTGTTGAGTAGGTTTGAATCATCTTTTGTGTCCTATGACAGTTTCTGGGGCATGATAAAATAAGAAATGCAAGGGGGTGGCCAATCTTGTTTAAAGCCAATGAGACAGAAATGTGTCTGAGTTTTGAAAATGTTGTTTAATGCCCTTATTTCTAACCTTACTGGACCATCAGTTCTTTCTTTTGTGGAACATTAGTTACTGTCCACAGAACACATCTTCATCTTCTCCCCTTTTCTTCCTGGGTTTACTTGTCTTTTTTGCCAGTAGTTATTGCGTTCTTGTCTCTCTCACCATGCTGTAATAATAAAAGTAATCTATATTGCATGCCCATTTGGTGCTGAGGATGTGCTGAGATTTTGCATGTATCACTTCTAATCCTCAGAACAACCCCATGAGGTCATTATTATTATCCCTATTTTTGAGATGAGGGAACTGATAGTGGTAGGGTGCCTGAGGTTACCCAGTGAGTAAGTTACAAAACCAGGATTCAATCCCAGGTCATTCTAACTCCAACTCCCACATTATTTCTACAACCCATGCAGCTATGGGTGTGAACTTTTCTCCTTTTTTGTTAGGTTTATTTATCATTTTAGTGTTTTAAATAGCAGTTTCTCTGAAAGTGCCTAAGTCCTGGCGGGAACTTACTGTGGAGACCATTGCAGGGGCAGCAGAAAGACTTGGCTGTGGTATGTGTGTGAGCTCAGAAAGGTGGAGTTCAGAGAATGGCAAGGATGGGGCAACCTGGGATCTGAGGTTTTAATGGCAGAGACCCAAATCTTGCAGATTTATATCAATGTGGAGGGCAGTCTAGTGGTCTGCTCCAGGACTGTTTTCTTGACCATGATTATGATCATTATATTTTCATCAATTGCTTGGATGAAAATTTGGGCAGCTGGCAAACAATTTTAGAGTAGACTGAGGCTCCAAGAAAATTTTAGCATGTCACACCACAGCTCAGATCTAATAGAAGTGAGTCCTACTGAAATAAAGGTAAAATTCTGACTTTGGTTCTAAATTAAACTTTGCAAGGATGGGGTAGAAGACATAAGTAAAGGCAGGAGGATATTATGACACAAGAAGTGTGATGTTGTAACAGAAAGGTAATGCTGTTTTAGGCTGCATTAAAAGAAGCACCTTAGCCAGAACAGAATAAGTGGTGGTGGTCTGCACTCAGCATTTTCCAGATTGTATCTATAGCTTTTTGTTCAGTTCTGATTACCACTTTTCAGTAGGGATGTGGACAACTTGTTATATGTTCTGAGTAGAGTAAATAGGATAATTAGCCAGGTGGGTGGTAAAGGGAACTGAGTGAGAAGCAGGTGGTTGGGAGATGAGTGTCTGTCTTCGATTATATGAGTGGCTCTTACAAAGAATTAGGATTATACGTGGGTTGTATAAAAAGTCAGATAAATGGGTAGAAACTATAGAGAAGCATATTTTGGCTCTGTATAGTGAAGAACTGTTTAATAGTCAGAATTGTCCAAACATGAGGAGAATTATCTTTGGAGATAGTTCCCTATCACTGCCTAGAGAATTTTGAATTGCCTGAGAAGTTGGCAGTCAAGTAGTTGAGCCTCCTCATAGTGTAGTTGATGACCAGGAGGCCCAATGTTGCATGGCTGATAAATCAGAAAGTCAGGACCCAGGCCTCCAACTCAGGGAGGCCTTTTCACTGTAAATCCTCTTTGCATTGGATCAGGTTACATCAGTTACAGGAAATGAGTATGAGACCAGGGATATCTTGGAGGGGGGTTAAATAGAGGAACATTGGGTGAATATCTGATAAATTCCTCTTTCAACCTGAGAGCTATGATTCTATTATTCAAATGAGTTTCTTTGCCTGACTTGATTCAGATGATTATTTGATCAGTGCAGTTTAATAACTGCAGGGATAACAGGATTATCAATTCCACTTTATAGTGTGAACAGGAAGATAGCACTTGGCCATTCCCTGGTTTCTTCCAACATAGCTGATCCCTCTTGCATATTAGCTTTTTACCTTTGAAATCCTAAAGAATTTTTCCCCCTAAACATTTAAAATTACTGACCATGCAACAGTGAACTCTGAGATGTGGGGCATCTCCTCTATCTTCATAGAGAATTTATTATTTGTTTCATTGTTACCAGATGATGATATGTTTCAGAGGCATTT
Organism: Zalophus californianus; assembly: GCF_009762305.2. Taxonomy (NCBI): domain Eukaryota; kingdom Metazoa; phylum Chordata; class Mammalia; order Carnivora; family Otariidae; genus Zalophus; species Zalophus californianus. Next base: position 106,358,405 of record NC_045598.1, read on the forward strand.
TAGGAGTCCACGGTTACATATTGTGGCTGTCAGAATGTGTTAAGGGGTGCAGAAAACTCCCCCAAATCAGGAGATATTGACAAATCACAAATTACAGGATTTCAATGACAAACATTCAATTGGTTGTCCCTCCCTTTTCCTATCCAATGGGCTAGAAAGGCATTATGTTGCCATATGGCCTCTGGGCTGCTGATGTGGGTCAGATTGTCACGATTCAAGGGAACAGCCCTTTGAGATGGGTGATAGGCTGTGGGAGTGAAGGGGAGTTGGAATTTGTGGTTAAATTATTTCCTGCAGGAGCTGTAGTCATCTCCTGGGAGGTGCTGTTTTGGGGTTGGAACTTTTCCATGTTGAATATCCTCTTGGATTCCTTGGCATGGTTGTCCCTGTGTGCCTGCTTAGCCATACACTGTGGGGCAGAATCTGGCAAGAACACTTCTACTTCTAGCTTATATTTGCTAGGACAGTGTTGAAGGAAGGAAAGGTTTATCCCAAGGAAAAATTTCAAGTTGCCTTCAGTGACCTCAGAGTCTGCTTTCTTTAGCCTCTTCTGTGTGTTGTGTGTGTGTGTGTGTGTGTGTGTGTGTGTGTGTGTGTGTGTGTGTGTGTGTCTGAGAGAGAGAGAGAGAGAGACAGAGACAGAGACAGAGTCAGAGACATGGAGAGACAGATGGAGAGATGGAGAAGAGGAGGGAAGGGATACTGGAGTGGGGGCAATGAAAATGAGAAAGAGCTTTTTCCAGATATAAGCAAGCCATTTTTAAAATTTTAATTCCACCATTTATTGAAGAGACTGTCTTTTTTCCATTGCATATTTTTTCCTGCTTTTTCGAAGATTATTTGACCATAGAGTTGAGGGTCCATATCTGGACTCTCTATTCTGTTCCATTGGTCTATATATCTGTTTTTGTGCCAGTACCATGCTGTCTTGGTGATCACAGCTTTGTAATATAGCTTGAAATTGGGCAACGTGATGCCCCCAGCTTTGTTTTTCTTTTTCAAGATCTTTGGCAAAGCAGGGGAAAAAATGCAATGGAAAAAAGACAGTCTCTTCAATAAATGGTGCTGGGGAAATTGGATAGCTATATACAGAAGAATGAAACTCGATCATTCTCTAACACCATACACAAAGATAAACTCAAAATGGATGAAAGACCTCAATGTGAGACAGGAATCCATCAAAATCCTGGAGGAGAACATAGGCAGTAACCTCTTTGACATCAGCCACAGCAACTTCTTTCAAGATACAGACCCAAAGGCTAGTGAAACAAGCAAAAATGAACTTTTGGGACTTCATCAAGATAAAAACTTCTGCACAGCAAAGGAAACAGTCAACAAAACAAAGAGGCAACCCACAGAATGGGAGAAGATATTTGCAAATGACACTACAGACAAAGCGCTGATTTCCAAGGTCTATAAAGAACTTCTCAAACTCAACACCCAAAAAACAATCAAGTCAAAAAATGGGCAGAAGACATGAACAGACACTTTGCCAAAGAAGACATACAAATGGCTAACAGACACGTGAAAAAATGTTCAACATCATTAGCCATCAGGGAAATTCAAATCAAAACCACATTGAGATACCACCTTACACCAGTCAGAATGGCAAAAATTGACAATTTTTGTCAAGGGCAAGAAACAGCAAATGTTGGAGAGGTTGTGGAGAAAGGGGAGCCCTCTTACACTGTTGGTGGGAATGCAAGTTGGTACAGCCACTTTGGAAAACAGTGTGGAGGTGCCTCAAAAAATTAAAAATAGAGCTACCCTATGACCCAGCAATTGCACTCCTGGGCCTTTACCCCAAAGACACAGATGTAGTGAAAAGAAGGGCCATATGCACCCCAATGTTCATAGCAGCAATGTCCGCAATAGCCAAACTGTGGAAAGAGCTGAGATGCCTTTCAACAGATGAATGGATAAAGAAGATGTGGAATATTATGGAATAGAATATTACTCAGCCATCAGAAAGGATGAATACCCAACTTTTACGTCAACATGAATGGTACTGGAGGAGATTATGCTAAGTGAATTAAGTCAAGCAGAGAAAGTCAATTATCATATGGTTTCACTTATTTGTGGAACATAGTGAATAACATGGAGGACATTAGGAGAAGGGAGGGAAAAATGAAGGGGTGGAAATCGGAGGGGGAGATGAATCATGGGAAACGATGGACTCTGAGATACGAACTGAGGGTTTTAGGGAGGAGGGGGCTGGAGGGATGGGTTATCCCGGTGATGGGTATTAAGGAGGGCATGTACTGCATGGAGCACTGGGTGTTATATAAAAACAATGAATCATGGATCACTACATCAAAAACTAATGTGTATGATGACTAACATAACATAATAAAATAAAATTAAAAAAATTAATTCCAGTATAGTTAATATACAGTGTTATATTCATTTGAGGTATACAATATAGTGATTAAATGTGTCTAACATTACTCAGTACTTATCAAGATAAGTGTACTCTAAATATAAGCAAGCCGTTTTATGCCAGTCTAAATTGCCTTGCGTTTTTTTCCATGCCTGACGTAGTCATTCCCAGGCATTCGCTGACAGTTTCTGTGAGGTATGGAGAAAACGTGTGTGTGTGTGTGTGTGTGTGTGTGTGTGTGTGTGTGTGTGTGTGTGTGTGTGTCACTGATTTCTGCATCTGCAGTAGCTGGAATACCATGTGTTACACACACACACACACACACACACACACACACACACAAGTATATGTGAGAGACAGTCACAGAGAAAGAATAATCAAGGACAGGTGTTTTGAATAGTGGGGAAATATTCTCCAGGAAGTTATTTTTCTAAAAATCAGGATGGTTTATTAAACCATTTGTACAACTGCTGAGATAGCCAAAGGCATTGCATTCTAGGATGTGAAGGGGGTTGTATCCATGCAGTAACTGTGTTGTATGTATGAAAGTTTTCTTTTAACAATTAGGGACAAAAGTAAGAACAGAAAAAAATGATAGGAGGGATCATAGAAAAGCAGTGGATCACCCCGTGTAGTTAAGGGAAATGTTTTCATGACTTAACTTTTTAATGGTTATGAGCAGAGAGATTATGAGATCTTAAGAGTGGTCATATCAGCAATCATTAGTATCAGCAGTAAAGGATGGGCTATCACCATTTCTCATCCCATAGAAACAGTAAGTTCTGGTGACAGAGTGTTGTAGCACTAGGAAACTAGAAAAAAAAAAAAAAGACCCAGAAGCAAACCAGGATGGAGACATTATAGCCATTCTGACCAGACTTCACCAATATCATCTGTTCACCTAGGGTCTAGAATAGGCCAGAAATTACAGGTAATGCGGAAGATCAGGAGGGCTAGAATTTGGAATAAGCCCCTACTCCCCTTTCTTACCTGTTCCCTTTATATGTAGTGATATTACAGACAGATGGATAGACTAGAGTGTATTCTGGAGGGGAAACTTCTGCAGATGTCAGAGGGAGGTTCAGATTAAGTATTCAGAGATCATTCATTCATTCAACAAGCATTTGTTACCAGCTGACTACTCCCCAGTCACCACACTTGTCACAGGTCTATCAGTGAAGTCATGCTCCCTGTCCTCAAGGAGTCCATAATCTAATGAAGAAAGTAGACATGTAAACAATGTGACATGTGTTATAATAAAGATATTTATAAATTACTATAGAAAGAGAGGTGAGGAAGCAACTCATTCTCTCGTATTTTTAAATTTTCCCCTCAACTTTATTGAGGAATAATTGACAAATATAGTTGATGGTTGTACATATTTAAGTTGTATACTGTGATGATTTGACAAAAATGGAACGATTACCCACATCAAGATAATTAACACATCCATCAACTCACATATTTTCTCTTGTTTATATGTGGTGAGAATAATTACAATCTATTCTCAGCAACTTTTAAGTATATGATGCTATATTATTAACTATAGTCACCATGCTGTAACTCAGAGCTTACTCTTCTTATAACTGAAAGTTTTTACCCTTTGACCTACATCTCCCCATTCCCTGCCACCACCCTCCCCCCAGCTCCTGGCAACTGCCATTCTGTACTCTGTTTCTATGAAATTGACTTTTTTTTGATTCCACATATAAGTGATACTATACAGTATTTGTCTTTGTCTTACTTATGTCACTTAGCATAATGTTCTCCAGGTTCATCTATGTTGTTGCAAATGGAAGGAGTTCAGGGCACCTGGGTGGCTCAGTTGGTTGGGCGTCTGGTTCAGCTCAGGTCACGGTCCTGGGGTCCTGGGATCCTGGGATCGGGCCCTGCATAGGGCTTCCTGCTCGGTGGGGAGCCTGCTTCTCCCTCTCCCTCTCCTACTCCCCCTGCTTGTGCTCTCTCTCTCTCCCTGTGTCAAATAAATAAAATTTTTTTAAAAAATGGCAGGAGTTCCTTCTTTTTTTAATGGCTGAATAATATTCCATCATATGTTTATACCACATTTTTTTAATCCATTCATCTGCTGAAGGACATTTAGGTTGTTTCCATATCTTGGATATTATAAATAATACTTCAATGAACATGGGAGTGCAGATATTTCTTGGAGATACTGATTTCATTTCCAAGGAATTGGGTGGGGTTCCTTGATCATATTTAATTTTTTGAGGGACTACCATGTTGTTTTCCATAGTGGCTGTGCCAATTTAAATTTCATACCAACAGTATATGAAGGTTCACTTTTTTCCACATCCTCACTAACATTTGTTATCTCTTGTCTTTTTGGTAATAGCTATTCTAAAAGGTTCGTGAGGTGATAGCTTGTGGTTTTGATTTGCATTTCTCTGATAGTGATATTGAACATCTTTCGTGTACGTGTCGACCATTTGTATGTCTTTTTTTGGAAAAATGTCTCTTCAGATCCTTTGCCCATTTTTAAATTGGATTATTAGCTTTTTTTTTGCTTTTAACTTGTATGAACTCTTTATATAGTTTTGATATTAACCCCTTATTAGATAGAGGTTGCCATTCTATAGGTTGCCTTTCAGTCTATTTCAGTCTATTGCTTGTTTCTTTTTTTAAATTTAATTTAATTTTATTATGTTATGTTAGTCACCATACAGTATATGATTAATTTTTGATGTAGTGTTCCATGATTCATTGTTTTCATATAACACCCAGTGCTCCATGCAGTATGTGCCCTCCTTAATACCCATCACCGGGATAACCCATCCCCCTAACCCCTGCCCCTCTAAAATCTGTTTGTTTCTCAGAATCTATAGTCTCTCATGGTTCATCTCCCCCTACGGTTCCCCCCCCCTTCATTTTTCCCTTCCTTCTCCTAATGTCCTCCATGCTATTCCTTATGTTCCACAAATAAGTGAAACCATAAGATAATTGGCTTTCTCTGCTTGACTTATTTCACTTAGCATAATCTCCTCCAGTCCCATCCATGTTCATGTAAAAGTTGGGTATTCATCCTTTCTGATGGCTGAGTAATATTCCATGGACCATATCTTCTTTATCCATTCATCTGTTGAAGGGCATCTCAGCTCTTTCCAAGTTTGGCTATTGTGGACATTGCTGCTATGAACATTGGGGTGCATATGGCCCTTCATTTCACTACATCTGTGTCTTTGGGGTAAATACCCAGGAGTGCAATTGCTGGGTCATAGGATAGCTCTATTTTTAATTTTTTGAAGCAGCTCCACACTGTTTTCCAAAGTGGCTGTACCAACTTGCTTTCTTACCAATAGTGCAAGAGGATTCCCCTTTCTCCACAACCTCTCCAACATTTGTTGTTTTTTGCCCTGTCAATTTTTGCCATTCTGACTGGTGTAAAGTGGTATCTCAATGTGGTTTTGATTTGAATTTCCCTGATGGCTAATGATGATGAACATTTTTTCATGTGTGTGTTAGCCATTTGTATGCTTCTTTTGAGAACTGTCTGTTCATGTCTTCTGCCCATTTTTTGACTTGATTATTTGTTTTTTGGGTGTTGAGTTTGAGAAGTTCTTTATAGACCTTGGAAATCAGATTTTCAATAAGTGGTGCTGGGAAAATTGGACTGCTATATACAGAAGAATGAAACTCGACCGTTCTCCTATACCATACACAAAGATAAACTCAAAGTGGATGAAAGACCTCAATGTGAGAGAGGAATCCATCAAAATCTTAGAGGAGAACATAGGCAGTAACCTCTTTGACATCAGCCACAGCAACTTCTTTCAAGATACAGCTCCAAAGGCTAGTGAAGCAAAAGCAAAAATGAACTTTTGGGACTTCATCAAGATAAAAAGCTTCTGCACAGCAAAGGAAATAGCCAACAAAACAAAGAGGCAACCCACAGAATGGGAGAAGATATTTGCAAATGACACTACAGACAATGAGCTGATCTTTAAAGATTGAACTTTTGGATTGTATGCGAGAAAACAGAGGGAGGTGGAAGTGGAAGACTATATGGAAAGGCCTCAAAAGCCATGCTAAATGATGTGGATATTATCTTATTTATATTGGATAGCAACTAAAGAGTTTTTAAGTAGAAAACTGACAGGACCAGATTTTTATTTAGTAAAAATACCTCCACTAAGAATATGAATGGTGAATAGATTTTGATACTGGCAAGGATTTGGCAACTTGAAAAAAGGAGGGGAGATAAAGAGGTTTCAGACCAAGGTATTGGCATCGGTATTGAAGGGAAGAGATATTCAGAAGTAGAGCTTGATGATGCATTGAACATGGAGACTAAGGGAGGGCAAAGAAAAAGGAGCCATAGGCCAGAGTCTTGGGAAGCAGCTAGTGGAGACAGACAGGTTCAGAAGAGGTAATCTCAATAGAGTAGGGTCTGACAGGTGGACAGAACTCAATGACGAAGAAGCCAGGAATAGGAGATTTAGATGGGCAGGTGATGGGAAGTTGGTACCAATAATAGGACAGGACCCTATGGTTCAACTTTCAGGCCAGGATTTTAATTTTGGAAGTAGAGAAGACAGAAAAATAAAGAAGAGTTTCTAACATGAGACACTCACGGACAAAGAGCCAAGCAGAGACTTTGTTATCATAACTGAGAGGCATCAAAGACAAATTATCAGCACAGATGATCTGATGCTGATTCCTGAGCTCTGGGAAACTTCCATCCTTAAATTCCTTCTGCTGAAGGTCAGTAGTTGAATGGGTGAGGGGGAATCTGAACTTCTAGTACCTGAAGACCCCTCCATCTGCTCTGCACCCACTTTTTGTCAACTTGGACTTTAGTACCCCCCCCCACCACCTTGCAAGTCTCTTGTTTATTCATCCATCATAATTTCCTACCTACACTCTGTAGATTAGGCAGATGCTTGATTGATAATCCCCACAAATATTGGTGTAGCTAGCTCCAGACTTTGACTAAATCACACCTCTCTCACAAAGGCATAGCCAGGGGAGGCCCCAGAGTGGTGTATGTGGCTTAGCTGCAGGACCAGCAGGGCTGCATAGTCTAATCACTAGGAACTGGTGGGATCAGAAGTGAACATCAGAACCACTCTAGAGTTATACTGGCATATTATTTACAATTTCTGCTTATAGAAAAAGTTTAAAAGAACTCTAAAGTACCTTATGTCTCTAAGAGTCACTGAGACCCAAGCCTCCAGAGTCTTTAAAGTATGACTATGAGACTAATGATACTCTTCTTGTTAACTTCCTAGATTTTCACAACAATGGTGATCTTGTTGAAGTAGAGGTGGACTCTTGCCCCACCAACATTCCTCCTTTTTTATCAGCATTGCCTGAATATGACCAGATTTTCTGTTTCTTAGATTATTAATTTCAGGGGATTTATCTTTTTTTTAGGATATCTGAGTAACTTGGGACAAAGTCCCCTGGGCTAGATCAGACAACTTTTTGTGGCATTGTTTATTATTAAATCAGTGTGTCATTCTGGAGCCCATATATTTTGTCTGCAGTTTTGTCAAGATGACTTCTCTGCTTCTCTGCAGATGTCCTTGAGAAATTGAGGAAGTTTTTGTCCTCAATTTTTGTTTAATAATTTAAATCCATATTTCCTTGATTTTACCTCTTATTTATTTATTTAATTTTTATTTAAATTCTAGTTGGTTAACATATAGTGTCATATTGATTTCAGGAGTAGAATTTAGTGATTCATCAGTTAAACATGACATCCAGTGCTCATCACAAGTGTCCTCCTTAATACTCATTATCCATCTAGCCCATTCCCCACCCACTTCCCTCTATCAACCTTCAGTTTGTTCTCTATCATTAAGAGTTTCTTATGGTTTGTTTCCCCCTGTTTCTACCTCTGTAACTCATTCCGTCGTTTTTTTTTTTTTTTAAGATTTTATTTATTTATTTGAGAGAGGGAGAGAGAAGGACAAGCAGACTTCCTGCTGAGTGTGGAACCTGACATGGGGCTCAGTCTCAGACCCTGAGATCATTACCTGAGCTGAAATCAAGAATCAGATGCTCAACCAACTGAACTACCCAGGAACCCCCATTCTATCATTTTTCTAACCAGAACATCAGTTACTCTTGCAAAGTGTACTCTGGAAGCAGTTAATATATATTTATGTTTACAGCAATTCACAGAAAACTGTTTACAGTTCTTTTTACAGTACAGAATTAATAATTAAGAAATGTTTTATTTTCTCCATGAAATTCCAAATTATAAGAATTTTTTAGTTGAGGTATATGAAATGATTGGATTCAAATAACACTGTGGTCACAGTATCAGAGCCCTAATTAATATCAAGATCACAAAATCCATGGGATAGTGTGGAGAGCACAGTGTTGCAACTGCACAGACTTGCCTCTAATTGCTGGCTCCTCCAGTTACCGGGTCTGTGATTGAGCAAATTTCCTAACTTCCCTGAGCCTGTTTCCTCATCTTTAAAGTAAGGATTATAATGCATAATTTGCGTGGTCATCAAGGTTCTTAAGTGAATTACATACAATGGTCTGGCACTCTGCCTGACATAGCAGGTGTTCAATAAATGGTAATTATTAATATTATGTAATTATGAAATCTTATGGACTTAGAACCCAATATGTCATTCTTTTTTAAGGCATTCTTATTTTGATTTAATTTTTACATGTGTATGGTTTCCATCAAAAGAGAAGAGCAGAAAATATGTGTATTTTTGTTTTCTTTTTCAAGGACTTTTTCTTCAAGAGTTGACCCCCTCTCCCTGAGATTATGGAAGTTATTGAAGGTCCTTTAGCGAGCAGTGTGATCTGTTGGATTCCTTTACTATCTCTAGGAGATCAAAGAGAAGGTTTTCTTCTGTTTCAGGAAGAGTGTAGCTTTTGATGAATAGTGAATGATAAATGTAAATACTAAAAATTTGTTGAAAATTCCCCCAGATACTTTTATTGTTTAACTCCCTTGTATACATTCTACCCTCTACAACAGTCCCTGATTTTGATGTGGGCATTTACCCACTGCCTACTCTTACTACTTATGGTTGTGGTGGGGTAGAGGGTCTGCTTTTGACTTGGAGGGTGAAGAATGTTACTTGGCTATTACTAGGCAATGGTGAGTGGGCATGCAACCTGGGTTAACAAAGGCAGAGAAGATCTCAGGACACCTGTGTGAACCGCCATCAAGGAGACATCATTCCATGTTCCCCCTCCCCCTACACCTTGAGATTTGAGCCTGGAATTGTGTAGGCTGAGATGCTGCAGCCGTCTTGTGACTGTATGCCAACAGTCTGCCCGAAAATGGAGTCAGCAAAGAGAAAAGCAAGCTGAGAGACTGAGAGATTCACTCAACTCTGATGATACCCTTTGAGCCTCCAATTGAATACTGCCTGCAAGTTCTATCTAGGACTTTTGAATTATATGAACCAATACATTCTCCTTTTCACTTATCAAAGTTTGAGTTGAGTTTTTTTTTGTTACTTCAAATGGAAGTGGAACTGACTGATAGAATTGCTAATTGCTTTTTACTATGTTCTGTGTTTATAATAAATTAAAAAAACACCAAGATAACTGGGGCATGTTAAGGAAAGAGAAGTAATAGAGAGAGGGGAGAAGGAGGAATAAACAAACCCTCCCCCCAATTCTTTCATAGCTCCATTTTTCCTCCAAAGCAGACTGAGTCAATACCAATCACATTATACTTTATTTTTTGATACATTCCACTGGGAGCAAGAGCAAGGGCTTCTCTGGGGATGCTGGAGGCCTGCTTCTAGGAACTTCTGCAGAAATAGGACTGTGAGTCTATGGCCCCAGCCCTGTTCAACTATGGTAACTACCTGGGTGTCTAAGCATGGTGCTTGCTTTAGAAAATGATTTAACTGCTTCCTTGTCTAACATTCCTTTTATCTTCTCAAGTCAGAGATCCAGAACCCTTTTGTTTTTAGGTCTTCTATTCTCTCCCAACATCCAGGACACCAAGGCCTATTTTTAAATTCCAGTAGTAGAGATTTGAGTAGACCATAGTCCTCACTTCATGGCATATTTCATTATTGGTCTATGTAGATGCTTTTTTGGAATGGTTGATTAACTATTTCCATTCTTCACTCTCATTCCTCCATACCTCCCCCACCAGACAATTGTTATAATGAGTTTACTGTGTGTCTCCTAATTTGTATGGGTTCCATAGAATATGCATCGTTAAGATACCTAGGAATAAACCTACCTAAAGAGGTAAAGGATCTGTACTCTGAAAACTATGGAACACTTATGAAAAAAATTGAAGAGGACACAAAGAAATGGAAAAGCATTCCATGCTCATGGGTTGGAAGAACAAACATTGTTAAAATGCGTATACTACCCCAAAAACAATATACACATTTAATGCAATCCCTATCAAAATACCAGCAGCATTTTTCACAGAGCTAGAACAAACAATCCTAAAATTTATATGGAGACACAAAAGATCCCGACTAGCCAAAGTAATTCTGAAAAAGAAAACAAAACTGGAGGCATCACAATTCCAGATTTCAAGCTATATTACAAAGCTGTAGTCATTAAGACAGTATGGTACTGGCACAAAATCAGACACATAAATCAATGGAACAGAACAGAGAACCCAGAAGTGGATCCACAACTGACAGTCAACTAATCTTTGACAAAGCAGGAAAGATTATCCAATGGAGAAAAGTCAGTCTCTTCAAAAAATGGTGTTGAGAAAACTGGACAGCAACATGCAGGGAAATGAAACTCGACCACTTTCTTACACCATACACAAAAATAAACTCAAAATGGATGAAAGATTTACTACATTGAGATGTTTTAAATATATATATATAATTTTTAAAAAATTTTTATTTTATTTTATTATGTTATGTTAGTGACCATGCAATACAACATTAATTTTTGATGTAGTGTTTCATGGTTCATTGTTTCCATATAACACCCAGTGCTCCATGCAGTACATGCCCTCCTTAATACCCATCACCGGGATAACCCATCCCCCCCTCCTCTTCCCTTCTAAAACCCTCAGTTTGTTTCTCTGAGTCCATAGTCTCTCATGGTTCCTCTCTCCCTCCGATTACCCCCTCTTCATTTTTCCCTTCCTTCTTCTAATGTCCTCCATGGTATTCCTTATATTCCACAAATAAGTGAAATCATATGATAATTGACTTTCTCTGCTTGACTTAATTCACTTAGCATAATCTCCTCCAGTCTCATCCATGTTGATGTAAAAGTTGGGTATTCATCCTTTCTGATGGCTGAGTAATATTCTATTCCATAATATTCCACATCTTCTTTATCCATTCATCTGTTGAAAGGCATCTCAGCTCTTTCCACAGTTTGGCTATTGCGGACATTGCTGCTATGAACATTGGGGTGCATATGGCCCTTCTTTTCACTACATCTGTGTCTTTGGGGTAAAGGCCCAGGAGTGCAATTGCTGGGTCATAGGGTAGCTCTATTTTTAATTTTTTGAGGCACCTCCACACTGTTTTCCAAAGTGGCTGTACCAACTTGCATTCCCACCAACAGTGTAAGAGGGTTCCCCTTTCTCCACAACCTCTCCAACATTTGTTGTTTCTTGCCGTGTCAATTTTTGCCATTCTGACTGGTGTAAGGTGGTATCTCAAAATGGTTTTAATTTGAATTTCCCTGGTGGCTAATGATGATGAACATTTTTTCATGTGTCTGTTAGCCATTTGTATGTCTTCTTTTGAGAAGTGTCTGTTCATGTCTTCTGCCCATTTTTACCCACAGAATGGGAGAAGATATTTGCAAATGACAATACAGACAAAGCATTGATTTCCAAGTCTATAAAGAACTTCTCAAACTCAACACCCCCCAAAATATATATATATATATTATATATATATAAATTTGAGAAACAATACAGAGGATCATAGGGGACGGGAGGGAAAAATGAAACTAGACGAAACCAGAGAAGGAGACAAACCATAAGAGACTCAACCTCAGGAAACAAACTGAGTGTTGCTGGAGTGGAGGGGGGTGGGAGAGATGGGGTGGCTGGGTGATGGACACTGGGGAAGGTATGTGCTATGGTGAGTGCTGTGAAATGTGTAAGACTGATGAATCACAGACCTGTACCCCTGAAATAATACATATGTTAATAAAAATAGATGGATCAAATATATATATAATATATAAATTTGTTTCAGATATGCAAAAGCAATTGGCAATACTTTTACAGCATTTGATTTATAGAATGAAAATTTCATACAGTACTCATTTTGATATTAAAAAAATTCTCATAAAAAATTTTTATTACAAGCCTGACTGAATGATACTGTTCTCTTCAGTTTCTGGTTATGGTAATTAAAACCTTCATTAAGTCTGCTAACAAATCATTACCTGTACATTTATGAAGGCAACTGACACGATTTGCAAACAAAACCTTCAGGTTTTATGTTATTTACCAAAGAGTGCAGTTTGGCAAGAACAGAAAGCCCAGTATGCAAATTTATAAACTGTTTTACAAATTTAGCAGTTCTTGTGACACAAACTGGTTCAACCTTTCAAGGTACCATCCATAAAGTTCCACATCATTGTGACCTGCCCCCTTGACCCACAGAGGCTCCATGGGTCTTTGACAATGCTCAAACAATGGAAGGCCATGTGAGAAGTCATTGACTTCATCTTCAGCCCCATGAATTATTAATACAGGAGATGTTATCTTAGAGTTTTTGTCAATGTTTGGGAATGCATCCAAACAGTAGGTCTTCTTAGTATCAGGAAAAGTGACTCCCATTCCCGAGGTCAAAGGAGAATGAATAGTAGCAGCAGCACTCTCAGACTGAGCAGCAAGACCCACAGATGGTCCTGTCCCTCTACTATGTCCATATATACTCACATTTTCAGGGTGAATGCCATATCTTGTCATAAGAGCAAGCCAAGCAGCTTCTATATCTGCATAGAGGTTCTTCTCCAGGCTGGCTATGTGTCGTTTTTCACTTGGGCTATTTTTAATAGGACCTATTGGTTTGGATTCCTGTCTGAGAATTTAATGGATTCACTCCTGAATGCAGGAGATAAGGGAACATGTGATTCATAACTTTTATATTTAACAATGCAATAAAAAACAAAGCTCACACACAAATATTAAGTTGCCTTTCCTTGATGAATTTTGCCTGAATAAAGTAATGAAAGAAAAAGAAAAAAAATGGATGGAAGACCTCAATGTGAGGCAAAAATCTATCAAAACCGTAGAGGAGAACACAGGCAGAAACCCCTTTGACCTTGGCCACAGTGACTTATTAGACACATAGCCAGAGGCAAGGGAAACAAAGGCAAAAATGAATTATTGGGACCTCATGAAGATTAACAGCTTCTGCATAGTGAAGGAAACAATCAACAAAACTAAAATGAAGCCTACAGAATGGGAGAAGATATTTGCAAATGACGTATCTGATAAAGGTTTAGTATTCAAAATCTAGAAAAACTTATCAAACTCAATACCCAGAAAATAAATAATCCACTTAAGAAATGGGCAGAAGATATGAATAGACACTTTTCCAAAAGAAGACACCCAGATGTGTATAACCCAGTTACCCAACCCCCACCCACCTCCCTATCCACAACCTTCAGTTTGTTTCCCAGAGTCAAGAGTCTCTCATGGTTTGTCTCCCTCTTGACATCTTCCCATTCATGAATCATTGAAGATTATATTAAAAACTAATGATGTGCTATATGTTGGCTAATTGAATTAAAAAAAAAAAGACATCCAGATGGCCTACAGACACATGAAAAGATGCTCAACATTACTCATCATCAGGGAAATACAAATGAAAACTATAATGAGATACTACCTCACACCTGTCAGAATGGCTAAAATTAACAACACAAGAAACAACAGGTGTGGGTGAGGATGCAGAGAAAGGGGAACCCTCTTATACTGTTGGTGGGAATGCAAACTGTTGCAGCCACTCTGGAGAACAGTTTGCAGGTTCTTCAAAAAGTTAAAAATAGAACTACCCTATGATCCAGCAATGGCACAACTAGGTATTTACCCAAAGCATACAAATATAAAGATTCGATAGAAAAACTTCCAAAAAGAAACGAGAAACGACCCAAATAAATAAAATCATGAATGAAAGAGGAGAGATCACAACCAACACTGAAGAAATACAAACATTTAGAATATTATGAGCAACTGCATGCCAACAAACAGGCAATCTGGAAGAAATGGATAAATTCCTAGAGACAAACTACCAAAACTGAAACAGGAAAAAATAGAAAATCTGAACAGACCCATAACCAGGGCTCATGCTACTCAAAGCAATCTACACATTCAATGCAATACCATTCAAAATACCACCAGCATTTTTTCACAGAGCTAGAACAAACAATCAAAAACTGTATTCAACCAGAAAAGACCCTGAATAGCCAGAGGAATGTTGAAAAAGAAAGCCAGTAAGAAATGCAGAGGGACACTATATCATACTTAAAGGGTCTATCCAACAAGAAGATCTAACAGTTGTAAATATCTATGCCCCCAACATGGGAGCAGCCAACTACATAAGCCAACTGTTAACCAAAATAAAGAATCATATTGATAATAATACTTTAAAAATAGAAGACCTCAACAGTTCTATTACAATCAGCAATAGACAGATCATCTAAGAAGAAGATCAACAAAGAAACAAGAGCTTTGAATGACACATTGGACCAGATGGAGTTCATAGATATATACAGAACATTCCACCCTAAAACAACAGAACACTCATTATTCTCTAATGCACATGGAACTTTCTCCAGAACAGACTACATACTGGGTCACAAATTAGGTCTCAACCAATACCAAAAGATTGAGATTATTCCCTGTATATTTTCAGACCACAATGCTTTGAAATCGGATCTCAATCAGAAGAAAAAAATTGGAGGCATTCAAACACTTGGAAGTTAAAGACCATCCTCCTAAAGACTGGGTCAACTAGGAAATCAAAAAGAACTTAACAATTCATGGAAACAAATGAGAATGAAAACAAACCGGTCCAAAACCTATGGGATACTGCAAAGGCGGTCCTAAGGGGGAAATACATAGCCATCCAAGCCTCACTCAAAAAAGTAGAAAAATCTTGAATGCACAAGCTAACCTTACACCTAAAAAGGCTAGAAAAGGAAGAGCAAATGAAACCTAAACCAAGCAGGAGAAGAGAAATAATAAAGATTGAGCAGAGGTCAATGAAATAGATATGAGGAAAAGAGTAGAGCAGATCAATGACACTAGAAGCTGGTACTTTGAAAGAATTAAGAACAATAAACCACTGGGCAGACTTATCTAATAGAAAAGAGAGAGGACCTAAGTTAATAAAATCATGAATGAAAGGGGAGAGATCATGACTAACACCAAGGAAATAGAAACAATTATTAGAAATTACTATCAGCAACTATATGCCAACAAATTAAGCAACCTGGAAAACATGGATGCCTTCCTGGAAACTTATAAACTATCAACATTGAAACAGGAAGAAGACAACCTGAATAGGCCAATAACCAGTAAAGAAATTGAAGCAGTAATCAAAAACCTCCCCAAAAACAAGAGTCCAGGGCCAGATGGTTTCCCAGGGGAATTCTACCAAACATTTAAAAAAGAAATTATACCTATTCTTCTGAAGCTGTTTCAAAAAATACAAACAGAAGGAAAACTTCTAAAGTCGTTCTTTGAGGCCAGCATTACCTTGATCCCAAAGCCAGGCAAAGACCCCATCAAAAAGGAGAATTTCAGACCAATATCCCTGATGAAATGGATGCCAAAATACTCACCAAGATCCTAGCCAATAGGATCCAACAGTACATTAAAAGGATTATTCACCACCACCTGGTGGGATTTATTCCTGGGATGCAAGGATGGTTCAACATTCGCAAATCAACCAATGTGATAGAGCACATTAATAAAAGAAAAGACAAGTACCATATGATCCTTTCAATTGATGCAGAAAAAGCAATTGACAAAATACAGCATCCTTTCCTGATCAAAAGTCTTCAGAGTGTAGGGATAGAGGGAACATTCTTCAATTTCATAAAAACCATCTATGAGAAGCCCACAGCAAATATCACTCTCAACTTTTCCCTTAAGATCAGGAACACGACAGGGATGCCCACTCTCACCACTATTGTTCAACATAGTACTAGAAGTCCTAGCATCAGCAATCAGACCACAAAAAGAAACAAAAGGTATTCAAATTGGCAAAGAAGAAGTCAAAGTCTCTCTCTTCCCAGATGACATGATACTTTATGTGGAAAACCCAAACGATTCCACCCCCCAAATTACTAGAACTCATACAGCAATACAGTAATGTGGCAGGACACAAAGTCAATGCACAGAAATCGGTTGCATTTCTATACACCTACAATATAACTGTAGAAAGAGAAATTAAGGAATTGATTCCACATACAGTAGCACCAAAATCCATAAGATACCTAGGAATAAACCTAACAAAAGAGGTAAAGGATCTATACTCCAGAAACTACAGACACTTATGAAAGAAACTGAGGAAGACAGAAAGAGATGGAAAAACATCCCATGATCATGGATTGGAAAAATAAACATTGTGAAAACGTCTATGCAGTCTGCACTTTCAAAGGAGTCCCTATCAAAATCCCATTGACACTTTTCACAGAGTTGGAACAAACAATTCTAAAATTTGTATGGAAACAGAAAAGATCCGAATTGTCAGGGGAATGTTGAAAAAGGAAGCCAAAGCTGTGGGCATCACAAGGCCTGACTTCAAGCTATATTACAAAGCTGTGATCCTCAAGACAGCCTGGTACCGGTATAAAAACAGACACATGGATCAATGGAACAGAATGGAGACCACAGAAATGGACCCTCAACTCTATGCTCAATTAATCTTCAACAAAGCAGGAAAGAATATCCAATGGAAAAAAGACAGTCTCTTCAATAAATGGTGCTGGGAAAATTGGACAGCCAAATGCAGAAGAGGGAAGGTCGACCTTTCTCCTATACCATACACAAAGATAAACTCAAAATGGATGAAAGACCTCAGTGTGAGACAGGACTCCATCAAAATCCTAGAGGAGAACATAGGCAGTAACCTCTTTGACATTGGCCACAGTGACTTCTTTCAAGGCATGTCTCTAAAGGCAAAGGAAACAAAAGGAAAGCAAACTTTTGGGATTTCATCAAGATAAAAAGTTTCTGCACAGCAAAGGAAATAGTCAACAAAACCAAAGGACAACTGACAAAATGGGAGATGATATTTGTAAATGACATTACAGATAAGGGATGGTATCCAATACCTATAAAGAACTTTTCAAACTAACACCCCCCCAAAATAATCCAGTCAAGAAATGGGCAGAAGACATGAAGAGACACTTCTCAAAAGAAGACATACAAATGGCTAACAGACATATGAAAAAATGCTCCATATCGCTAGCCATCAGGGAAATAGAAATCAAAAGCACAATGAGATATCACCTTACACCAGTTAGAATGGCAAAATTTGTTTTTAAATTTTTTGTTATATTAATCACCATACATTACATCATTAATTTTTGATGTAGTGTTCCATGATTCATTGTTTGTGTATAACACCCAGTGCTCCATGCAGAACGTGCCCTCTTAAATACCCATCACCAGGCTAACCCATCCTCCCACCCCTTCCCCTTTAGAACCCTCAGTTTGTTTTTCAGAGTTCATCATCTCTCATGGTCCGTCTCCCCCTCCAATTTCCCCTCCTTCATTTTTCTCCTCCTGCTATCTTCTTTTTCTTCTTCTTTTTAACATATATTGTATTATTTGTTTCAGAGGTACAGATCTGTGATTCAACAGTCTTGCGTAATTGACAGCACTCACTATGGCACATACCCTCCCCAATGTCTATCACCCAACCACCCCATCCCTCCCACCCCCCACTATTCCAGCAACCCTCAGTTTGCTTCCTGAGATTAAGAATTCCTTATATGAGTGAGGTCATATGATAGATGTCTTTCTCTGATTGACTTATTTCGCTCAGCATAACACCCTCTAGTTCCATCCACGTCGTTGCAAATGGCAAGATCTCATTCCTTTTGATGGCTGCATAATATTCCATTGTGTATATATACCACCTCTTCTTTATCCATTCATCTGTCGATGGACATCTTGGCTCTTTCCACAGTTTGGCTATTGTGGATATTGCTGCTATACACATCGGGGTACACGTACCCCTTCGGATCCCTACATTTGTATCTTTGGAGTAAATACCCAGTAGTGCAATTGCTGGATCATATAGTAGCTCTGTTTTCAACTATTTGAGGAACCTCCATACTGTTTTCCAGAGTGGCTGCACCAGCTTGCATTCCCACCAACAGTGTAGGAGGGTTCCCCTTTCTCTGCATCCCTACCAACATCTGTCGTTTCCTGACTTGTTAATTTTACCCATTCTGACTGGTGTGAGGTGATATCTCATTGAGGTTTTGATTTGGATTTCCCTGATGCCCAGTGATGTTGAGCACTTTTTTGTGTGTCTATTGGCCATTTGGATGTCTTCTCTGGAAAAATGTCTGTTCATGTCTTCTGCCCATTTCTTGATTAGATCATTTGTTCTTTGGGTGTTGAGTTTGATAAGTTCTTTATAGATTTTGGATACTAGCCCTTTATCTGATATGTCATTTGCAAATATCTTCTCCCATTCTGTTGGTTGTCTTTTGGTTTTGTTGACTGTTTCTTTTGCTGTGCAAAAGCTTTTTATCTTGATGAAGTCCCAATAGTTCATTTTTGCCCTTGCTTCCCTTGCCTTTGGTGAGGTTTCTAAGAAGAAGTTGCTGCTGCGGCTGAGGTCGAAGAGGTTGTTGCCTGTGATCTCCTTTAGGATTTTGATGGACTCCTGTTTCACACTGAGGTCTTTCAACCATTTTGAGTCTATTTTTGTGTGTGGTGTAAGGAAATGGTCCAGTTTCATTCTTCTGCATGTGGCTATCCAATTTTCCCAACACCATTTGTTGAACAGACTGTCTTTTTTTCCAGTGGACATTCTTTCCTGCTTTGTCAAAGATTAGTTGACCATAGAGTTGAGGGTCCATTTCCAGGCTCTCTATTCTGTTGCATTGATCTATGTGTCTGTTTTTGTGCCAGTACCATACTGTCTTGAAGATGACAGCTTTGTAATACAGCTTGAAGTCTGGAATTGTGATGCCACCAGCTTTGTTTTTCTTTTTCAACATTCCTCTGGCTATTCAGGGTCTTTTCTGGTTCCATACAAATTTTAGGATTATTTGTTCCATTTCTTTGAAAAAAGTGTATGGTGTTTTGATCGGGATTGCATTAAATGTGTAGATTGCTCTAGGTAGCATTGCCATATTCACAATATTTGTTCCTCCAATCCATGAGCATGGAACGTTTTTCCATTTCTTTGTGTCTTCCTCAATTTCTTTCATGAGTATTTTATAGTGTTCTGAATACAGATCCTTACCCTCTTTGGTTAGATTTATTCCTAGGTATCTTATGGTTTTGGGTGCAATTGTAAATGGGATCGACTCCCTAATTTCTCTTTCTTCTGTCTTGTTGTTTGTGTATAGGAATGCCACTGATTTCTGTGCATTGATTTTATATCCTGCCACTTTACTGAACTCCTGAATGAGTTCTAGCAGTTTTGGGGTGGAGTCTTTTGGGTTTTCCACCTAAAGTATCATATCATCTGCAAAGAGTGAGAGTTTGACTTCTTTGCTGATTTGGATGCCTTTTATTTCTTTTTGTTGTCTGATTGCTGTGGCTAGGACTTCTAATACTAGGTTGAATAGCAGTGGTGATAGTGGACATCCCTGCCATGTTCCTGACCTTAGGGGGAAAGTTCCAGTTTTTCCCCATTGAGAATGATATTGGCTGTGGGTTTTTCATAGATGGATTTTATGATATTGAGGTATGTACCCTCTATCCCTATACTCTGAAGAGTTTTGATCAAGAAAGGATGCTGTACTTTGTCAAATGCTTTTTTTGGCATCTATTGAGAGGATATATGATTCTTGTTCTTTCTTTTGTTAATGTATTGTATCCCATTGATTGATTTGCGGATGTTGAACCAACCTTGCAGCCCAAGGATAAATCCCACTTGGTCGTGGCGAATAATCCTTTTAATATACTGTTGTATCCTATTGGCTAGTATTTTGGTGAGAATTTTTGCATGTGTGTTCTTCAAGGATATTGGTCTGTAATTCTCCTTTTTGATGGGGTCTTTGGTTTGGGGATCAAGTTAATGGTATCCTGATAAAACGAGTTTGGAAGTTTCCCTTCCATTTCTATTTTTTGCAACAGTTTCAGAAGAATAGGTATTATTTCTTCTTTAAATGTTTGATAGAATTCCCCTGGGAAGCCATCTGGCCCTGGGCTCTTGTTTGTTGGGAGATTTTTGATGTCTGCTTCAATTTCCTTAGTGGTTATAGGTCTGTTCAGGTTCTCTATTTCTTCCTGGTTCAGTTTTGGTAGTTGATACATCTCTAGGAATGCATCCATTTCTTCCAGGTTACCTAATTTGCTGCCATATATTTGCTCATAATATGTTCTTAAAATTGTTTGTATTTCTTTGGTGTTGGTTGTGATCTCTCCTCTTTCATTCATGATTTTGTTGATTTGGGTCATTTCTCTTTTCTTTTTGATCAGTCTGGCCAGGGGTTTATCAATCTTGTTAATTCTTTCAAAGAACCAGCTCCTAGTTTCATTGATCTGTTCTACTGTTCTTTTCGTTTCTACTTCATTGATTTCTGCTCTGATCTTTATTATTTCTCTTCTTCTGCTGGGTTTAGGCTTTATTTGCTCTTCTTTCTTCAGCTCCTTTAGGTGTAGGGTTAGGTTATATATTTGAGACCTTTCTTGTTATTTGAGAAAGACTTGTATTACTATATACTTTCCTCTTAGGACTGCCTTCGCTGCATCCCAAAGATTTTGAACAGTTGTATTTTCATTTGTTTCCATGAATTTTTTAAATTCTTCTTTAATTTCCTGGTTGACCCATTCATTCTTTAGTAGGATGCTCTATAGCCTCCATGTACTTGAGTTCTTTCCAACTTTCGTCTTGTGATTGTGTCCTAGTTTCAAAGCACCGGGGTCTGAAAATATGCAGGAAATGATTCCAGTCTTTTGGTACCAGTTGAGACCTGATTTGTGACCTAGGATGTGATCAATTCTGGAGAATGTTCCATGGGCACTAGAGAAGAATGTGTATTCTGCTGCTTTGGGATGGAATGTTCTGAATATGTCTGTGAAGTCCATTTGGTCCAGTGTGTCATTTAAAGTCTTTATTTCCTTGTTGATCTTTTGCTTAGATGATGTGTCCATTTCATTCAAGGGGGTGTTAAAGTCCCCCAGTGTTATTGTATTGTTGTCAATGTGTTTCTTTGCTTTTGTTATTAATTGGCTTATATAAGTGGCTGCTCACATGTTAGGGGCATAGATGTTTACAGTTGTTAGATCCTCTTGTTGGATAGACCCTTTAAGTAGGATATAGTGTCCTTCCTCATCTCTTATTACGGTCTTTGGTTTAAAATCTCATTTGTCTGATATAAGGATTGCCACCCCAGCTTTCTTTTGGTGTGCATTAGCATGGTAAATGTTTTTCCCTCCCTTCACTTTCAATATAGGGGTGACTTTGGGTCTAAAATGAGTGTCTTGCAGACAGCATATCGATGGGTCTTGTTTTTTAATCCAATCTGATCGCCTGTGTCTTTTGATTGGGGCAGTTAGCCCATTTACATTCAGGGTAACTATTGAAAGATATGAATTTAGTGCCACTGTATTGCCTGTAAGGTGACTGTTACTGTATATTGTCAGTGTTCCTTTCTGGTCTATGTTACTTTTAGGCTCTCTCTTTGCTTAGAGGACCCCTTTCAATATTTCTTATAGGGCTGGTTTCGCCTTTGCAAATTCCTTTAGTTTTTGTTTGTCCTGGAATCTTTTTATCTCTCCTTCTAGTTTCAATGACAGCCTAGCTGGATACAGTATTCTTGGCTGCATATTTTTCTCGTTAGTGCTCTGAAGATATCATGCCAGTCCTTTCTGGCCTGCCAGGTCTCTGTGGATAGGTCTGTTGCCAATCTAATGTTTCGACCATTGTAGGTTACATATCTCTTGCCCCGAGCTGCTTTCAGTATTTTCTCTTTGTCTCTGAGACTCGTAAGTTTTACTATTAGATGTCAGGGTGTTGACCTATTTTTATTGATTTTGAGAGGGGTTCTCCGTGCCTCCTGGATTTTGATGCCTGTTTCCTTCCCCACATTAGGGAAGTTCTCTGCTATAATTTGCTCCAAGATACCTTCTGCCGCCCTCTCTCTTTCTTCTTCTTCTGGGATCCCAGTTATTCTAATGTTGTTTCATCTTATGGTATTGCTTATCTCTCGAATTCTGTCCTTGTGACCCAGTAGTTGTTTATTTCTCTTTTCCTCAGCTTCTTTACTTTCCATCATTTGGTCTTCTATATCACTGATTCTCTCTTCTGCCTCATTTATCCTAGCAGCTAGAGCCTCCATTTTTTATTGCACCTCATTAACAACCTTTTGATTTCAACTTGGTTCGATTTTAGTTCTTTTATTTCTCCAGAACGGGTTTCTCCAATATTTTCCATGGTGTTTTCAAGCCCAGCTAGTATCTTTAAAATCATCATTCTGAACTCTAGTTCCAACATCTTATAATGTCCGTATTGATTAGGTCCCTGGCAGTCGGTATTGCCTCTTGTTCTTTTTGTTGATGTGATTTTTTTCGTCTTGTCATTTTGTCCAGCGGAGAATAGATGAATGAGAGAACAAAATGCTAACAGGGTAAAAACGTCCCCAGATATTATACACCAAACAAATCAGAAAAGACCTGAAACCCGGGGAAAAGTAAGGGAAAGAAAGAAAAAAGAAGAAGAAGAAGGAAAAGAAAAAGATAGAAACAAACAAAAACAAAACAAAACAAAACAAAAAACAGAATATGATCAAATATGATCAGGCTCGTGCATAGATCAGTGCCACACACTACATCCTGGGCATATTTTGGTCTGTTAGAAGAAAGTGCCTCCCAAAATTTTGAAAAAGAAAAATTTATATATGTACAAAAATAAGGGTTAATATGATGAAGGGATAGAATATGATTGTAAAGATGGAAATTATAAAAGATTTTATAAAAGGAATTGATAAGATAAGAAGTTGGTTGAAAAAAGAAAGAAGAGGATTTTTTTTTTTAAAAAGGGAGAGAATATGATCAGGCAGGAGACTAGAACAAAGCCATACACTAGAGATTTAGGGTATATTTTGATCTGTTAGAAGAAACTGTATCCCAAAATTTTAAAGAGAGAACAACTTATATATATACTAAAAATAAGGGTAACTACTATGAAGGGTTAGATTATAACTCTAAAAATTAAAAATAAAAAACATTTTTTAGAAAAAGGGATTGATAAGATATTGGTAGAAAAAGGGAATAATAAAAATTTAAAAAAAAAGAGTTAAAAGAAAATTACCTTCAAAAGACTAAAGAATCATGGTAAAAAAGCCATGAATTCTATGTGCAGTATTCCCCTAGCACTGGAGTTCTGCCATTCTCACTGATTGGTAAACTTGGTCTTGGTGTGGCTGTTCTTGCTTATCTTCTGGGGGAGGGGCCTTTTGCTGTGGTTCCCAAATTTCTTTGCCTAGAGGCGGAATTGCCCCACCCTTGTTTGTTCTAGGCTAAGTAATCTGCTCAGGTTTGCTCTCTGGAGCTTTTGTTCCCTGCAAGCTTTCGGTACAGCTTTGGAGGACGAGAGTGAAAATGGTGGCCCCTCAATCTCCACCCCAAAGGAGCTGAGAACTCGGGGGCCCCACTCCTCAGTGAGCCCCCAGAGAAAAACAGTCAATCACTCCCATCTCCCTGGTGTCCGGCTGCACTCCGTGCTCGCCTGGCCTGTGACTGAGTGTTTCTATCTCTGGCACATGACCCCATGTAGAGTCACCAAACCCAGGAGATCCCTGTGGTGTGCTCCCGCGCTGCTCCTCCTGGGAGAGGAAGGGGAGTCTCCCCGGATCTGCTGCTTCTTGGGTCCCTGCTGGAAGAGCAGTGGCTTGACTGTGCCACAGATCACAGTTTATGGCAACCCCGAGCTGAGAGCCCGCTCCTCCACTTTCTCTGCAGCCAGCTTCCCTGCTCCGGTACCCAGGAGCTCTGCCACACTCAGGCACCCCCAGTTGTTCTGTCACCCCGAGGGTCCTGAGACCACCCTGTCCCAGTGAGGGTTCCACCCCCGCTAAGCCACTGGAGTGATATCCCTCAGTGGAGCGGACTTGTAAAAGTTCCGATTTTGTGCTCCGCTGCTCTATCACTTGCCAGAAGTGGCTGATGGAGGCCGCCTCCCCGCCATCTATCCTCCCAAATATCGCCTTGAATTCACTTCTCCACATGTCCTACCTTCCAGAAAGTGGTCACTTTTCTGTTCAGACAGTTGTTGCTATTCTTTTCTTCAATTTCCTGTTGAGTTTGTAGGTGTTCAGAATGGTTTGATCCCTATCCAGCTGAATTCCTGGGACCAGATGAAATCCACGTCTCCTACTCCTCCCCATCTTGCTCCTCCCCCTCTAATTACATAGAAATTTTAAATTTTTGTTTGACAAAAAGCACTATAATGTAAAAGAGAACTGTTGAATTAGAAGAAAATATTAGCAATATATTTAACAAGGGAATGGTTGGTATTCAAACTACATAAAGAGATAAGATACCTACAGGGTGCCTTTTGGCTCAGTCAGTTAAGTGTCCGACCCTCAGTTTCAGCTCCTCTAATGATATCAGGTTTATGAGGTCATGATATGGAGCCCCATATTGGGCTCCATGCTTAGCATTGTAGTCTGTTGGAGATTCTTTCCCCCTCTGCCTCTCCCCCGACTCATGCTTTCTAAGTGAGTAAGTAAGTAAATAAATAAATAAATAAAACCATTTAGGAGAGAGAGAGAGAGAGATAAGATACCTAGATACAATAACCAAATAGTAAAATGATCAAGGATTACAATAAAGATTTCATAGACAAGAAAGCCCCATTTACATTTTTATCTTGTGTATCACTTAATTATTATTACCAGTTATTTTTACTGTCTTTGTCTTTTAACCTCAATACTAGCTTTTTAGGTGATTAATCCATTACCTTTACTATATGTGTGCTTTTACAGTGACGTTTATTCTTTCATATGTTCCCTTATTACTAATTAGCACTCTTTCTTTTCCTTTTTTTCCTTTTTTGTATTATGTTCAATTAGCCAAAATAAAGTACATCATTAGTTTTTGATGTAGTGTTCAACAATTCATTAGTTGCATATAACACCTACTGCTCACCACAACACATGCCCTCCTTAATACCCATCACCCGGTTACCCCATCCCTTGACCCCCTCCCTTCTGTAACTTGAGCACCCTTTCTTTTCATCTTAACGAAGTTTCCTTAACATTTCCTGTAAGACTGGTTTAGTGATTATTAATTCTTTTAGCTTTTGCTCTGGAAAACTCTATCTCTCCTTTAAAAATTATTTATTTATTTATTTGACAGAGAGAGAGAAACAGTGAGAGAGGGAATACAAGCAGGGAGGGTGGGGGAGGGAGAAGCAGGCTTCCTCCCAAGCAGGGAGCCTGATGCAGGAGTTGATCCCAGGACCCTGGGATCATGACCTAAGCCAAAGGCAGAGGCTTAATGACTGAGCCACCCAGGCGCCCCTCTATCTCTCCTTTAATTCATAATAATAACTTTCCCTGGTAGAATAGTCTTTCTTTTCTTTCAGCACTTTGAATATATTATGCCACTCCTTTTTGGCCTGCAAAGTTTCTGCTGAAAATCTGCTCATAGTTTTATGGGGGATTGTCTTGTATTTAACAAGTTATTTTTCTTTTGCTGATTTTATGATTCTCACCTTGTATCTAACTGTTGATATTTTAATTATAACATGTCTTGGTATGGGTGTCTTTGGGTTCCTTTTATTTGGAACTCTCTGGGCTTCCTGGATCTCAATATATGTTTTCTTCCCAAAGTTAGGGAAGTTTTCAGACATTATTTCTTCCAATAAGATTTCTGCCACTTAAAAGATGTAAAATGTAACATCAAAAACATAAAATATGGGAGCAGGTAGAGTAAAACGTTGAGTTTTAGAATAGGATCAAACTGAAATTGTTATCAATTTAAAATAGACTCTTATAGATACAACATATCTATATATAAAGCCTCATAGTAACCACAAAGCAAAACCTACTATAAATATACAAAACAGAAAGAGAAAGAAATAGAACCACACCACTAAAGAAAGTCAATAAAGCACAAAGGAAGTGAGCAAGAGAAGAAAGGAACAGAGAGGATCTATAAAAACAGCCAGAAAACAATTAACAAAATGTCAATAAGTACATACCTCTCAATAATTGCTTTAAATGTAAATGGATTCAATTTTACAATCAGAAGCTATAGGATGTCTGAATGGAAAAATAAAGAACCTACCTTTATCTGCCTACAAAAGACCCATTTTATTTTATTTTTTATTTATTTTATTTTTATTTTTTAATTTTTTAAAGATTTTATTTATTTATTTGACAGAGAGATCTAGATAGTGAGAGTAGGAACACAAGCAGGGGGAGTGGGAGAGGGAGAAGCAGGCTTCTTGCTGAGCAGGGAGCCCAATATGGGACTCGATCCCAGGACCCTGGTGCCCCCAAAAGACTCATTTTAGACATAAGGACACACACAGATTGAAAGTGAAGGGATGGAAAAAGTTATTCTATGCAAATGGAAACTAAAAGAAAGCTGGAATAACTATGCTTGCATCAGACAAAATAGACTTTAAAACAAAGACTGTAATAAGAGACAAAAAATGGCACTTTGTAATGACAAAGGGGTCAATCCAGCAGGAGAATACATTTGTAAATATTTATACACCCAATATAAGAGGACTTATGTGTAAAGCAAATATTAACAGGCCGAACGGGTGAAATAGACAGCAATGCAATAATGGTAGGGGATTTTAATGTTCCATTTACATCAATGGATAGATCATCCAGTCATAAAATCAATAAGGAAATATTAGTTTTTTTATGACACATTAGACCAGATGGACCTAACATATTTACAGAACGGTCCATTCAAACGCAACAGAATATACATTCTTCTTCGCAAGTGCACATGGAACATTTTCCAGGATAGATCATATGTTAGGCCACAAAACAAACCTTAATACATTTAAGAGGATTGAAATTATATCCAACATCTTTTCCAACCATAATGGTATGAAATTGGAAATTAATTACATGAAGAAACCTGGAAAATTCATATTTGGAGATTAATTAACATGCTACTGAACAATAAGTAGGTGAAAGAAGAAATAAAAAGAGAAATTTAAAAAATACCTTGAGACAAATGACAACAGAAATACACCAAAATTTATGGGATGCAGCAAAAGGAGTTTCTAAGATGGATGTTCATAGTGATAAATACCTACCTCAAGAAATAAGAAAAATCTCAAATAAACAACCTTACTTTACACCTCAAAAAACTAGAAAAAGGAGAACAAAGAAGCCTAAAGCTGGTAAAAGGAAGAAAATAACAAAGATTAGAGCAGAAATAAATAAAATAGAAACTAAAAAGACAGTAGAAGAGATCAATGAAGCTAATAACTAGTTCTTTGAAAAACTAAACAAAATTGACCTTTAGCTAAGCTCACTAAGAAAAAGATAGGACTCAAATAAATAAAATCAGAAACAAAAAAGATGTTACACCTGACACCACAGAAATAAAAAAGATCATATGAAGAATTACATGCCAACAAATTGGACAACCTAGAAGAAATGGATAAATTCTTAAAAACATACACCCTGCCAAGACTGAATCATGATGAAATAGAAAATCTGAACAGACTGATTACCAGTAAGAGGATTGAATTAATAACAAAAAAATCTCCCAACAAACAAAAGGATAGGACAAGACAGCTTTCTCAAACTCTTTCAAACTCATTTTATGAGGCCAGTGTTACCCTGATACCAAAACCAGACAATGACACTACTAAAAAGGAAAATTACAGGCCAGTATTCCTGATGAAGATAGATGCAAAAATCTTCAACAAAATATTAGCAACCTGAATTCAACAATACATTAAAAGGATCTCTCACTACGATCAAGTGGTACTCATGACAAAGGAGCCAAGAAAATACAGTGTGGAAAGGAGGGTCTATATTTTTTTCTGTGTAGGAACCATCTTTCTTTTTGTTTTGTTTTCGTTTTCTTAAAATTGTTTATTTCAATTCTATTTAGTTAATATAGAGTGTATTGTTTGTTTCAGATGTAGAATTTAGTGATTCATCAGTTGCATACAACACCCAGTGCTCATTCCATCAAGTGCCCTCATTAATGCTCATCATCCAATTACCCACCCCCCACCCCAGCCCCTTTAGCAACCCTCAGTTTCTTTTCTAGAGTTAAAAGTCTCTTATGGTTTGCCTCATTCTCTGTTTTTATCTTATTTTATTTTTCCTTGCGTTCCTCCATGTTATTCTGTTTCATTTCTTAGATTGCACATATGAGTAAAATCATGATATTTTTCTTTCTCTGACTTATTTCACTTGGCATAATTCCTTCTAGTTCTATCCACGTTGTTGCAAATTGAAAGATTTAATGCTTTTTGATGGCTGAGTAATATTCCATTTTATACACACACAGACACACACACACACACACACACACAAATCTTCTTTATCCATTCATCTGTCAGTGAGCATCTGGGCTCTTTCCATAGTTAGGCTATTGTGGACATTGCTGGTATAAACATTGGGGTGCCTGTGCCGCTTCGGATCACTACATTTGTATCCTAGGAATGCAATTGCTGGATTGTAGGGTAGTTCTATTTTTAACTTTCTGAGGAACCTCCAGACTGGTTTCAGAGTGGCTGCACCAGCTTGCATTCCCACCAACAATGTAAGAGAGATCCCCTTTCTTTACATCCTCACCAACATCTGTCCTTTCCTGAGTTGTTAATTTTAGCCATTTTGACAGGTGTGAGGTGGTATCTCGTGGTTTTGATTTGTATTTCCCTGATGCTGAGTGATGTCGAACATTTCTTCATGAGTCTGTTGCCATTTGTATGTCTTCTTTGGAGAAATGTCTGTTCATGTCTTCTGCCTATTTCTTTTTTTAAAATTTTTTTATTATGTTATATTAATCACCATACATTACATCATTAGTTTATGATGTAGTGTTCCATGATTCATTGTTTGCATATAACACCCAGTGCTCCATTCAGTACATGCCCTCTTTAATGCCCATCACCAGGCAAACCCATCCCCCCACCCACCCTCCCCTCTAGAACCCTCAGTTTGTTTCTCAGAGTCCATAGTCTCTCATGGTTCGTCTCCCCCTCAGATTCCCCCCCTTTATTTTTCCCTTCCTACTATCTTTTTTTTTTTTAACATATAAAGTATTATTTGTTTCAGAGGTACAGGTCTGTGATTCATCAGTCTTACACAATTCACAATGCTCACTGTAGCGTATACCCTCCCCAATGTCTATCACCCAGTCACTCTATCCCTCCCACACCCCACCACTCCAGCAACCTTCAGTTTGTTTCCTGAGATTAAGAATTCCTCATATCAGTGAGGTCATATGATACATGTCTTTCTCTGATTGATTTACTTCGCTTAGCATAATATCCTCTAGTTCCATCCACGTCTTTGCCAATGGCAAGATTTCATTTTTTTGATGGCTGTGTAATATTCAATTGTATATATATACCACTTCTTCTTTATCTATTCATCTGTTGATGGACATCTCGGGTCTTTCCATAGTATGGCTATTGTGGACGTTGCTGCTATAAACATCAGGGTGCACATACCCCTTCGGATCACTACATCTGTGTCTTTGGGGTAAATACCCAGTAGTGCAATTGCTGGGTCATATGGTAGCTTTATTTTCAACTTTTTGAGGAACCTCTGTACTGTTTTCCAGAGTGGCTGCACCAGCTTGCATTCCCACCAACAGTGTAGGAGGGTTCCCCTTTCTCCACATCCTCGCCAACATCTGTAGTTTTCTGACTTGTTAATTTTAGCCATTCTGACTGGTGTGAGGTGGTATCTCATTGAGGTTTTGATTTGGATTTCCCTGATGCCAAGTGATATTGAGCACTTTTTCATGTGTCTGTTGGCCATTTGGGTGTCTTCTTTGGAAAAATGTCTGTTCATGTCTTCTGCCCATTTCTTGATTGGATCATTTGTTCTTTGGGTGTTGAGTTTAAGAAGTTCTTTATATATTTTGGATACTAGCCCTTTATCTGATATGTCATTTGCAAATATCTTCTCCCATTCTGTTGGTTGTCTTTTGGTTTTGTTGACTGTTTCCTTTGCTGTGCAAAAGTTTTTTATCTTGATGAAGTCCCAATAGTTCATTTTTGCCCTTGCTTCCCTTGCCTTTGGTGATGTTTCTAGGAAGAAGTTTCTGTGGCTGAGGTTGAAGAGGTTGCTGCCTGTGTTCTCCTATCAGATCTTGATGGACTCCTGTCTCACATTAGGTCTTTCATCCATTTTGAGTCTATTTTTTGTGTGTGGTGTAAGGAAATGGTCCAGTTTCATTCTTCTGCATGTGGCTGTCCAGTTTTCCCAACACCATTTATTGAAGAGACTGTCTTTTTGCCATTGGACATTCTTTCCTGCTTTGTCAAAGATTAGTTGACCATAGAGTTGAGGGTCCATTTCTGGGCTCTATTGTCTTGATGATGACAGCTTTGTAATAGAGCTTGAAGTCCGGAATTGTGACGCCACCAGCTTTGCTTTTCTTTTTCAACATTCCTCTGGCTATTCGGGGTCTTTTCTGGTTTCATACAAATTTTAGGATTATTTGTTCCATTTCTTTGAAAAAAGTGGATGGTATTTTGATGGGGATTGTATTGAATGTGTAGTTTGCTCTAGGTAGCATTGACATCTTTGCAATATTTGTTCTTCCAATCCATGAGCATGGAACGTTTTTCCATTTCTTTGTGTCTTCCTCAATTTCTTTCATGAGTATTTTATAGTTTTCTGAGTACAGATTATTTGCCTTTTGGTTAGATTTATTCCTAGGTATTTTATGGTTTGGGGTGCAGTTGTTAATAAAAAAAAAGTCTCTTGTAGACAGATGCTTCTTTTTTTTTTTAAATCCAATCTGATACCCTATATCTTTTGATTGGAGCACTTAGTCCATTTCGGTTTAGAGTATTTATTAAAAGATATGAATTTAGTGCCATTGCATTACCTTAAAGTCATTGTTCCTTTCTGATTTTTGTTTTCTTTTGTGGTCTCTCTTTGATCAAAAGATTCCCTTTACTATTTCTTGCATGGCTGGTTTAGTGTTCACAAATTCCTTTTGTTTTTGTTTGTCCTGGAAACTATCTCTCTTTCTTTCTTTTTTTTATATTAGGTTTTTTTTATTTTATTTATTTTTTAATAATTTTTTATTGTTATGTTAATCACATTGAACAAGCAGACCAAAATATACCCAGGATCTAATATTTTGTTCTGTTCTGTTTGTAATGCATTACATCATTAGATGTAGTGTTCCATGATTCATTGTTTGTGCATAACACCCAGTGCTCCAACTATCTCTCTTTCTATTATGAATGATGGCTTTGCTGGATAAAGTACTCTTGGCTGCATATTTTCCCCATTTTGCACATTCCCTATATCATGCCAGTCCTTTCTGGCCTGCCAGTTCTCTGCGGACACGTTTACTGCCGGCCTTATGTGTCTGCCCTTGTAGGTTAAGGATCTCTTTTCCTGAACTACTTTCAGGATTTTCTGTCTCTGAAATTTACAAGCCTCACTATTATATGTCGAGGGGTTGTCCTATTTTTGGATACTGAGGGGGGTTCGTGGTGCCTCCTGGACTTGAATGCCCGTTTTCTTCCCCAGATTAGGGAAGTTCTCAACTGTAACTTGTTCAAATAAACTTTCTGCTCCCCCTTCACCTTCTGGGACCTTTATTATCTAAATATCAGTTCGGTCTGATATCACTGATTTCTCAAAGTCTCCCTTCATGATGTAGTACTTTTCTTTCTCTCTTCATTTCATTTTCCTTATTTTCTATCTGTCGGGAGCCATGAGCAACAAGGGGGTTAATCAGGTAGAGCAAAGGCTCCCTGATCCCTTTGAACCATGGCCACCTGACTGCCCCCATACAAGAACATGTTGTACTGGCTAGCCCGAGTTGTATATAGGCCAAGAAAACCACAGTGTTATTGACAGGCCCTGAAACATAGCGCACCGGGCCCCTTGAAGGCATACCGTGTGAGCAAAACAAGGAAGAAGCTATGGGCTTGAGGAACCTGACCGTTCGAACCAGGAACTCAAGACGGAACCAAGGGAGGGCAAGGAGGAACCTGTGGAACTTGTTTATGTGCTAATGTTATATAACCTGAGCCTATATAAAGTGTGTAAGTAAGAATAAAGTTGTTGCTCGCGGCACCCCCGTGGGCAACCCTCCTGTTCCCATACTTTTGTGTTTCATTCTCTTACCCTCATCCCTGTTCGACCTTGCATACGGGCTGTGACATCTATCATTTTATCTTCTATATCACTGACTCTCTCTTCTGCCTCATTTTTCCTCACTGTTAGAGCCTCCATTTTTGACTGCATCTCAATAATAGCATTTTTAGTTTAGACCTTATTAGATTTTAATTCTTCTATTTCTACAATAAGGGTTCTCTAGTGTCTCTATTCTTTTTTCAAGCCCAGCTGCTATCCTTATAATCATTGTTTTAAATTTTAGTTCAGACATCCTACTTATACCCATATTGATTAAATCCCTGGCAGTGAGTGCTACCTCCTGTTTTTTCTCTTGGAGGGTATTTCTCTGTCTGGTCATTATGTCCAGAATAGAATAAAAGAAAGAGAGAGAAAAGACAAAATACCACCAACA
This sequence comes from Zalophus californianus, assembly GCF_009762305.2. Classification (NCBI taxonomy): domain Eukaryota; kingdom Metazoa; phylum Chordata; class Mammalia; order Carnivora; family Otariidae; genus Zalophus; species Zalophus californianus. The sequence continues at coordinate 106,391,617 of NC_045598.1, forward strand.
ACAATAGAAAAAAATAACAAAACAAATTGGAAGAAAAGAAATAGAAGACAAAATAAGAAAAAAATGAAAGTAGAAACAAACAGAACAAAACAAAATATTAGATCCTGGGTATATTTTGGTCTGCTTGTTCAAAGAAACCAGATCTCAAAATAGGAAAGGATGAAAAACTTAAACGAAAATAAAGTAAAATAAAATAAAATACAGCTAAAGGAAACCAAAGATAATATATATAATGTATATATAAAAATAAAAAATAAGAAAATAGTGAAAAAGTAAAACTGAAACGCAAAGAATAAAACAAAACAAAACCGTGAATGCTGTATACTCTTTTCCCTAAGTGCTGAAGTTTTGCATCTCTCTATGATGGGTAAACTCGGTGCTAACCAGGTGTTTCTGCTGTGTTCAGGGTGAGGGTCCTGTGTGCACTGATTCTCAGGTGTCTTTCCCCTGGTGGAATTGTGTCTCCCTGACAGGGTTATGAGATCAGTGTTAGTGGTTTTGATCCCACTATGTGGCACTGTTTTACTTCCTGAAGACTTTTAACACCAATGGGGGTGGGGGGTGAAAAAGGTGGTGCCCAACTCTCTAACCCCAGAGCTGAAAGTTGTTGCCCCCCACTCTTCAGTGGGCTCTTAGAGAAAAGCAGTCAATCACTTTTGTTCCCTGGTTTCTGTCTGAACTCCATGTACACCCAACCTGTGACTGAGCATTTTTATCTCGGGCATGCAACTAGGTTCAATTGGCCAAATTTTGTGGACTCCTGTGGCACTGACCCACACTGTTCCTCCCAGGGGAGGGAGGGGATCTCCCCATACTTCTGCCTTTTGCTGGGCCCTGCCTGCAGAGCAGCTGACGGGCCATGTAGTGGTTTGCAGTTTATGGTATCACCACACAGAAAGCCATTGCCTAGACTCACTATTTTCAGCCAGCTTCCCTGCTCTGATGCCTGGGAACTCTGCTGCACTCAGGCACCCCCATTCTTCTTGTGACCCTGGGGATCCTTAGACCATGCTGTCCCACCTGGGATTTCACCCCACTCTGCCACCTGAGCACCTTTAATCCAGGGATATCCCCCACCGTAGTAGACTTCTAAAAGTTCCAATTTTGTGCTCTGCTGTTTATAATACTTAGTGGTAGCCTCCTTAAGCCGGCTCCCTCCCCTCATAGTATCCTCCAATATATTGCCCCTGATTCAAGTCTCTGCACCTCCTATGTTCCAAAAAGTGGTTACTCTTCTATTTGTAGAATTGCAGCATTTGTTTTCTCAGATCTCCGATGATTTTGCAGGTGTTTAGCATAATGTAATGATTTTCTAGCTGAATTCCAGGGACCAGACGAACTTAGGGTCCCTTTCTCTTCTGCACTGTGTTTTCACTTTCATTTGCTTCCATATATTTTTAAAATTCTTCTTTAATTTCCTGGTTGACCCATTCATGTTCTTTAACCTCCATGTATTTATGGTCCTTCCAAACTTCTTCTTTGGTTGACTTCGAGATTCATAGCACTGTGGTCTGAAAATATGCATGGTATGATTTCAGTCTTTTTGTACTGGTTGAAACCTGATTTGTGACTCAGTATGTCTCTATTCTAGAGAATGTTCCATGTGCACTTGAAAAGAATGTGTATTCTGTTTCTTTAGGATGAAATTTTCTGAATATATCTGTGAAGTACATCTGGTCCAATATGTCATTCCAAGCCATTGTTTCCTTTTTGATCTTCTCCTTAGATGATCCATGGGTAAGGACACTCTATTAAATAAATGGTGCTGGAAAAATTGGACACCATATGCAAAAGAATAAAACTGGATCACTTGCACCATACACAAAAATTAAATCCAAGTGGATGAAAGACTTGAACATAAGACCTGAAACCATAAAACTTGTAGAAGGAAACCTAGTCAGTAAGCTCTTTGACATAGGTCTTGGTGATGATGTTTTGAAACATTTTACAGTGAAAGCAAAAGCAACAAAATGAAAATAAACAAGTGGGACTATGTCAAGCTAAAACCTGCAAAGCAAAGGAAACCATCAACAGAATGAAAAGGTAACCAACTGAATGGAAGAGAATATTTGCAAATCATATGTTTGATAAGGGGTTAATAGCCAAAATATATAAATGACTCATACAACTCAATAGCAAAATAACAACGGATTAAAAAAAATGGGCAGAAGATCTGAATAGCCATTTTCCCCAAAAAGACATACAGATAGGCAACGGACACATGAAAAGATGCTCTACATCAGTAATCATTAGACAATGAGATATTACCTCACACCTGTTAGAATGGCTATTATAAAAAAAACAAGAAATAAGTATTGGCGAGGATGTGGAGAAAAGGGAACCAATGTGCACTGTTGATGGGAATGTAAATTGGTGCAGCCTCTATGGAAAATAGTATGGAGGTTTCTCAAAAACTTAAAAGTAGAACTACTGTATGATCTAGCAATTTCACTTCTGGATATTTACTCAAGCTTAAAAAGATATATGCACCCCCATGTTCATTGTAGTGTATTCCTAATAGTCAAGATAAGGAAACAACCTAAGTGTTCACTGGACTAATGAATAAAGAAAATGCAGTAGATATATATAGTGGGATATCATTCAGCCATAAAAAAGAAAGAGGGGAGCTAAGATGGCAGTGTAGTAGGAGGATGCTAGCTTGCCTTGTCTCTTAAACACAGCTATAACTATCAAATCATTCTAAATACCTAAGAAATTGACCTGAGGACTGACAGAACAAACTGCACAACCAGATGGAGAGAAGAGGTCACACTGAGGAAGGTAGGAAATGTGGAGACGTGGTTTGGGGGAGAAATGGATCATGAGTGCTACAGTGGGAAGGAAGCCCTGGTCATGGAGAAAAGCAGGAAAGAGAGAGAGGGAGAGAGAGAGAGGAGCACACAGGAGAATGCACAAGGAGAACACTTCCCTAAAGCCATTGGCTGGGAAAATGAGAGGGGCTGGTTTTCATGAGTTTTTGCAACCAGCAGGGCTCAACGACTGGTGTTTTATAGGTTTACAGGCATGAGGGTCATGCCCTATTCCTGGAGAGAAGGCAGGCAAGCAACCCAGGGGCAGATGGCATGATGCAAAGAATGCCTAAGGTGCACGGAGAGAGACTGTTCGGTCTTCTTGGAGCACATCTGTGATTTTCTCAGAGTTGCCTGTCAGGGAACAAAAGAGCAGGCAGGCACCATTTCCTTCTCTTGGCCCCCACCATGGGCTCAGAGACACCTGCTGTGGGTGGCTAAATCAGACACTGGCTGTTTAGCCTACTTTGCTCCAAATCCCATGCACTTTGGCACAATTGCCCTTCTCGGTCAAACCTGCATCAGTCTCAGTACAGCAAGATCCTCCCCCAGAAGGAAGTCCAGCACAAGTCCCTGCCTGCCACACCAGGTAACTAAAGTTTGGATTTTTAAAAGTCAGCAGGCTTGGCTGGGATGGAGCCTGAAGTGCACTGTGCAGTTCCAGGCAGGCAGGCAGGCAGGCAACCTGAGAGAGACAGTGTGAAAACAGTGATCTAAAAAATGCATGGGACACATGAGGGGAAATTACTCACTCTTCTGGGAGTGCTTCCCTGAGAGCAACAAGCACTGAATTCCCTCTTGGGGAACAAATGAGCTGGCTGGTGTCATTGTCCTCCCCCATGCCTCAAGACTAACCAATTCAGTACAGCACCAACACTGGCTGCCTAACCTGCTTACACTGAGTCCTGCCTCCCTCCACTCTGCTGGTACTGCTTTTCTTGTTTTTTATTTATTATTTATTATTTATTATTTATTATTTATTTATTTATTTTTTTATGTGAAGTTAGCCACCATACAGTACATCATTAGTTTTTGATGTAATGTTCAATGATTAATTAGTTGCCTATAACACCCAGTGCTCATTACAACACATGCCCTTCTTAATACCCATTATCCGGCTGCCCCATCCCCCTAAAAACCTCCCACTGAAACCCTCAGTTTGTTTCCTGGAGCCCATAGTCTCTAATGGTTTGTCTCCCTCTCTGATTTCCCCCCCTTCAGTTTTCCCTTCCTTCTCCTAATGTCCTCCATGCTATTCCTTATGTTCCACATATGAGTGAAACCATATGATAATTGTCTTTCTCTGCTTGACTTAATTTCACTTAGCATAATCCCCTCCAGTTCCATCCATGTCGATGCAAATGGTGGGTATTCATCCTTTCTGATTGATGAGTAATATTCCATTGTATATATGAACCACATCTTCTTTATCCATTCATCTGTTGAAGGGCATCTCGGCTCCTTCCACAGTTTGGCGATTGTGAACATTGCTGCTATGAACATTGGGGTGCATGTGCCCCTTCATTTCACTACATCTGTGTCTTTGGGGTATATATCCAGTAGTGCACTTGCTAGGTCATGGGGTAGCTCCATTTTTAACTTTTTGGGGAACCTCCATATTGTTTTCCAGAGTGGCTGCACCAGCTTACATTCCCATCAACAGTGTAAGAGGGTTCCCCTTTCTCCATATCCTCACCAACATTTGTTGTTTCCTGCCTTGTTAATTTTGGCCATTCTAACTGGTGTAAGGTGGTATCTCAATGTGGTTTTGGTTTGAGTTTCCCTGATGGCTAATGATGTTGAACATTTTTTCATGTGTCTGTTAGCCGTTTGTATATCTTCTTTAGAGAAGTGTCTGTTCATGTCTTCTACCCATTTTTTGACTTGATTATTTGTGTTTTGGGTGTTGAGTTTGGTAAGTTTTTATAGATCTTAGATACCATTATCTGTAAAGTCGTTTGCAAATATCTTCTCCCATCCCATGGGTTGCCTCTTTGTTTTGTTGACTGTTTCCTTTGCTGTGCAGAAGCTTTTTATCTTGATGAAGTCCCAAAAGTTCATTTTTGCTTTTGTTTCCCTTGCATTTGGAGATGTGTCTTGAAAGAAATTGCTGTGGCTGATGTTGAAGAGGTTACTGCCTATGTTCTCTTCTAGGATTTTGATGGATTCCTGTCTCACATTGAGGTCTTTCATCCATTTTGAGTTTATCTTTGTATATGGTGTAAGAGAATGGTCGACTTTTCTTCTTCTGCATGTGGCTGTCCAATTTTCCCAGCACCATTTATTGGAGATACTCTCTTTTTTTCCATGGGAAATTTGTCCTGCTTTGTCAAAGATTAGTTAATCATAGAGTTGAGGGTCCACTTCTGGAGACTCTATTCTGTTCCACTGATTTATGTGTCTGTTTTTGTGCCAATACCATGCTGTCTTGGTGATTACAGCTTTGTAATATAACATGAAGTCAAGCAATGTGATGCTCCCAGCTTTGTTTTTCTTTTTCAACATTCCCTTGGCAATTTGGGGTCTTTTCTGGTTCCATACAAATTTTAGGATTGTTTGTTCCAGCTGTGTGAAAAATGCTAATGGTATTTTAATAGGGATGGTTTTAACAGTTTGGATTGCTCTGGACAGCATAGACATTTTAACATTCCATTCCAATCCATGAGCATGGAATGTTTTTCCATCTTTTTGTCTTCCTCAATTTCTTTCATAAGTGTTCTGTAGTTTCTGGAGTATAGATCCTTTACCTCTTTTGTTAGGTTTATTCCTAGGTATCTTATGATTTTTGGAGCTATTGTAAATGGAATTGATCCCCTAATTTCTCTTTCTACAGTTATATTGTTAGTGTATAGAAAAGCAACTGATTTCTGTGCATTGATTTTGCATCCTGCTACATTACTGAATTGCTGTATGAGTTCTAGTAATTTGGGGGTGGTCTTTTGGATTTTCCACATAAAGTATCATGTCATCTGGGAAGAGAGAGAGTTTGACTTCTGCTTTGCCAATTTGAATGCCTTTTATTTCTTTTTGTTTTCTGATTGCTGATGCTAGGACTTCTAGTACTATGTTGAAAAATAGTGGGAAGAGTTGGCATCCCTGTCGTGTTCCTGATCTTAAGGGAAAAAGAGCTTTTCCCCATTGAAAATGATATTTACTCTAGGCTTTTCATAGATTTTTTTTTTTATGAAATTGAGGAATGGTCCCTTTATCCCTATACTCTGAAAAAGGATGCTGTATTTCATCAAATGCTTTTTCTACATCAATTGAGAGGATCATATGGTTCTTGTCTTTTCTTTTATTAATGAGCTCTATCACATTGGTTGATTTGTGAAAACTGAACCATCCTTGCATCCCAGGAATAAATCCCACCTGGTTGTGGTGACTAATCCTTTTAATGTACTGTTGGATCCTATTGGCTAGGATCTTGGTGAGTATTTTGTTATCCATATTCATCAGGAATATTGATCTGTAATTCTCCTTTTTGATGGGGTCTTTGGTTTTGGGATCAGGATAATGCTGGCCTCATGGAATGAGTTTGGAAGTTTTCCCTCTGTCTCTATTTTTTGAAATAACTTCAAAAGAAAAGGTATTATTTCTTCCTTAAATATTTGGTAGAATTCCCCTGGGAAACCATCTGGCCCTGGACTCTTGTTTTTGGGGAGGTTTTTGATTACTGCTTCAATTTCTTTACTGGTTATTGGCCTACTTCTTCCTGTTTCAGTCTTGGTAGTTTATAAGTTTCCAGGAAGGCATCCATGTCTTCTAGGTTGCTTAATTTGTTGGCATATAGTTGCTGATAGTAATTTCTAATAATTGTTTCTATTTCCTTGGTGTTAGTAGTGATCTCTCCCCTTTCATTCATTATTTTATTAATTTAGGTCCTTTCTCTTTTGTATTGGATAAGTCTGCCCAGTGGTTTATCAATCTTATTAATTCTTTCAAGGAATCAGCTTCTAGTTTCGTTCATCTGCTCTACTCTTTTTCTCGTTTCTATTTCATTGATCTCTGCTCTAATCTTTATTATTTCTCTTTCCTGCTTGGTTTAGGTTTTATTTGCTGTTCTTTTTCTAGCTCCTTTAGGTATAAGGTTAGCTTGTGCACTCAGGATTTTTCTACTTTTTTGAGTGAGGCTTGGGTCGCTATGTATTTCCCCTTTAGGACCACCTTTGCAGTATCCCATAGGTTTTGGACCGGTTTGTTTTCTTTCTCATTAGTTCCATGAATTGTTAAGTTCTTTGATTTTCTGGTTGACCTAGCAGGATGCATTTTAACCTCCAAGTGTTTGCATCCCTTCCTAATTTTTCCTTGTGGTAGAGCTCCAGTTTCGATGTGTTGTGGTCTGAAAATATGCAGGGAATAATGTCAATCTTTTGGTATTGGTTGAGACCTGATTTGTGACCCAGCATGTGGTCTATTCTGGAGAAAGTTGCCTGTGCACTCAAGAAATGAGTATTCTGTTGTTTTAGGGTGGAATGTTCTGTATATATCAATGAAGTCCATCTGGTCCAATGTGTCATTCAAAGCTCTTGTTTCTTTGTTGATCTGCTTAGATGACCTGTCCATTGCTGAGAGTGCATGTTGAGGTCTCTACTATTAAAGTACTATTATCAATATGATTCTTTACTTTGGTTAACAGTTGTTTTATGTAGTCAGCTGCTCCCATATTGGGGGCATAGATATTTACAATTGTTAGATCTTCTTGTTGGATAGACCCTTTAAGTATGATACAATGTCCCTTTACATCTCTTACTACAGTCTTTAGTTTAAAATCTAATTTGTCTGATATAAGAATTGGTACCCCAGCTTTCTTTTGAAGTCCGTTGGCATGATAAATGATTCTCCACCCCTTCATTTTCAATCTGGAGGTATCTTTAGGTTCAACATTAGTCTTTTGTAGAGAGCATATGTATGGGTCCTGTCTTTATCCAATCTGCAACCCTATGCTGTTTCATGGGAGCATATAGGCTGTTACTGTTGAGAGTGCCTATGGAAAGATATGATTTTAGTGCCATCATATTGCCTGTGAAGTCCTTTTTGGTATAGATTGTCTCTGTAAATTTCTGGTCTATATTACTCTTGGGGTCTTTCTTCTTTTATAGAATCCCCCTTAATATTTCCTGCAGGGCCAGCTTGGTGGTCACATATTCTTGCAGTTTCTGCCAGTCCTGGAAGCTCCTTGTCTCTCCATCCTTTCTGAATGACAGCCTTGCTCAATAAAGTATTCTTGGCTACATCTTCTCATTTAGTACCCTGATTATGTCTTGCCAGCCTGTCCTGGCTTGCCAGGTCTCTGTGGACAGGTCTGATGTTATTCTGATATTCCTCCCTCCATACATAAGAAATTTTTTCCTCCTAGCTGCTCCCAGGTTAGTTTCCTTGGCTCTAAGATTTGCAAGTTTCACTGTTATATGCCGGGGTGTTCATCTGTTCTTATTGATCTTGGGAGGGGTCCTCTCTGCCTCTTGGACAGGCATGCTTGTTTCCTTCCCCAAATTAAGGAAGTTCTCAGGTATGATTTGCTCAAATATATGTTCTAGTTCTCTCTCTCTCTCCACCCCTTCAGAGATCCCAATAATGCTGACATTGGAATGTTTCATGGCATCACTGATCTCTCTAAGTCTGTTCTCATTGGCTTCTAGCTATTTATCCCAGTCCTCCTCAGCTTCCTTCCTTTCTATCATCTTATCTTCTAGCTTACTAATTCATTCTTCTGTCTCATTTACTCTGCCTGTTAGGGTATCCAGTTTAGACTGCATCACATTCAGAGCATTTTCTTTTTTTTTTTTTAATTTTTTTATTGTTATGTTAATCACCATATATTACATAATTTGTTTTGGTGTACTGTTCCATGATTCATTGTTTGTTCATAACACCCAGTGCTCCATGCAGAATGTGCCCTCCTCAATACCCATCACCAGGCTAACCCATCCCCCCAACCTCCTCCCCTCCAGAAACCTCAGTTTGTTTTTCAGAGTCCATCATCTTTCCTGGTTCGTCTCCCCCTCTGACTTACTCCCCTTCATTCTTCCTCTCCTGCTATCTTCTTCTTTTTCTTTTTTCTTAACATATGTTGTGTTATTTGTTTCAGAAGTACAGATCTGTGATTCAACAGTCTTACACAATTCACAGCGCTCACCGTAGCACATATCTTCCCCAATGACCATCACCCAGCCACCCCATCCCTCCCACCCCCGACCACTCCAGCAACCCTCAGTTTGTTCCTGAGATTAAGAATTCCTCATATCAGTGAGGTCATATGATACATGTCTTTCTCTGATTGACTTATTTCACTCAGCATAACACCCTCCAGTTCCATCCACGTCGTTGCAAATGGCAAGATCTCATTCCTTTTGATGGCTGCATAATATTCCATTGTGTATATATACCACCTCTTCTTTATCCATTCATCTGTCGATGGACATCTTGGCTCTTTCCACAGTTTGGCTATTGTGGACATTGCTGCTATAAACATTGGGGTGCACGTACCCCTTCGGGTCCCTACATTTGTATCTTTGGGGTTAATACCCAGTAGGGCAATTGCTGGATTGAATGGTAGCTCTAATTTCAACTGTTTGAGGAACCTCCATACTGTTTTCCAGAGGGGTTGCACCAGCTTGCATTCCCACCAACAGTGTAGAGGGTTCCCCTTTCTCCACATCCCCGCCAACATCTGTCGTTCCCTGACTTGTTAATTTTAGCCATTCTGACGGGTGTGAGGTGGTATCTCATTGAGGTTTTGATTTGGATTTCCCTGATGCCGAGCGATGTTGAGCACTTTTTCATGTGTCTGTTGGCCATTTGGATGTCTTCTTTGGAAAAATGTCTGTTCATGTCTTCTGCCCATTTCTTCATTGGATTATTTGTTCTTTGGGTGTTGAGTTTGATAAGTTCTTTATAGATTTTGGATACTAGCCCTTTATCTGATATGTCATTTGCAAATATCTTCTCCCATTCTGTCGGTTGTCTTTTGGTTTTGTGGACTGTTTCTCTTGCTGTGCAAAAGCTTTTTATCTTGATGAAATCCCAATAGTTCATTTTTGCCCTGGCTTCCTGTGCCTTTGGTGATGTTTCTAGGAAAAAGTTGCTGCGGCTGAGGTCGAAGAGGTTGCTACCTGTGTTCTCCTTTAGGATTTGGATGGACTCCTGTCTCACATTTAGGTCTTTCAACCATTTGGAGTCTATTTTTGTGTGTGGTGTAAGGAAATGGTCCAGTTTCATTCTTCTGCATGTGGCTGTCCAATTTTCCCAACACCATTTGTTGAAGAGACTGTCTTTTTTCCACTGGACATTCTTTCCTGCTTTGTCAAAGATAAGTTGACCATAGAGTTGAGGGTCCATTTCTGGGCTCTCTATTCTGTTCCATTGATCTATGTGTCTGTTTTTGTGCCAGTACCATACTGTCTTGATGATGACAGCTTTGTAATAGAGTTGAAAGTCCGGAATTGTGATGCCGCCAGCTTTGCTTTTCTTTTTCAATATTCCTCTGGCTATTCGGGGTCTCTTCTGGTTCCATACAAATTTTAGGATTATTTGTTCCATTTCTTTGAAAAAAGTGGATGGTATTTTGATGGGTATTGCATTGAATGTGTAGATTGCTCTAGGTAGCATTGACATCTTCACAATGTTGGTTCTTCCAATCCATGAGCATGGAACGTTTTTCCATTTCTTTGTGTCTTCTTCAATTTCTTTCCTGAGTATTTTATAGTTTTCTGAGTACAGATCCTTTGCCTCTTTGGTTAAACTTATTCCTATGTATCTTATGGTTTTGGGTGCAATTATGAATGGGATCGACTCCTTGATTTGTCTCTCTTCTGTCTTGTTGTTGGTGTATAGGAATGCCACTGATTTCTGTGCATTGATTTTATAGCCTGCTACTTGACTGAATTCCTGTATGAGTTCTAGCAGTTTTGGGGTGGAGTCTTTTGGGTTTTCCACATAAAGTATCATATCATCTGCAAAGAGTGAGAGTTTGACTTCCTCTTTGCCGATTTGGATGCCTTTGATTTCTTTTTGTTGTCTGATTGCTGTGGCTAGGACTTCTAATACTATGTTGAATAGCAGTGGTGAGAGTGGACATCCCTGCCGCGGTCCTGACCTTAGGGGAAAATCTCTCAGCTTTTCCCCATTGAGAATGATATTCGCTGTAGGTTTTTCGTAGATGGCTTTTATGATATTGAGGTATGTACCCTCTATCCCTATACTCTGAAGAGTTTTGATCAAGAAAGGATGCTGTACTTTGTCAAATGCCTTTTCTGCATCTATTGAGAGGATCATATGATTCTTGTTCTTTCTTTTGTTAATGTATTGTATCACGTTGATTGATTTGCGGATGTTGAACCAGCCTTGCAGCCCAGGGATAAATCCCACTTGGTCGTGGTGAATAATCCTTTTAATGTACCATTGGATCCTATTGGCTAGTATTTTGGTGAGAATTTTTGCATCCATGTTCATCAAGGATATTGGTCTGTAATTCTCCTTTTTGATGGGATCTTTGTCTGGTTTTGGGATCAAGGTAATGGTGGCCTCATAAAATAAGTTTGGAAGTTTTCCTTCCATTTCTATTTTTTGGAAGAGTTTCAGGAGAATAGGTATTAATTCTTCTTTAAATGTCTGATAGAATTCCCCTGGGAAGCCATCTGGCCCTGGGCTTTTGTTTCCTGGGAGATTTTTGATGACTGCTTCAATTTCCTTAGTAGTTATAGGTCTGTTCAGGTTTTCTATTTCTTCCTGGTTCAGTTTTGGTAGTTGATACATCTCTAGGAATGCACCCATTTCTTCCAGGTTATCTAATTTGCTGGCATAGAGTTGCTCATAATATGTTCTTATAATTGTTTGTATTTCTTTGTTGTTGGTTGTGATCTCTCCTCTTTCATTCATGATTTTGTTGATTTGGGTCATTTCTCTTTTCTTTTTGATCAGTCTGGCCAGGGGTTTATCAATCTTGTTAATTCTTTCAAAGAACCAGCTCCTAGTTTCGTTGATCAGTTCTACTGTTCTTTTGGTTTCTATTTCATTGATTTCTGCTCTCATCTTTATTATTTCTCTTCTCCTGCTGGGTTTAGGCTTTATTTGCTGTTCTTTCTCCAGCTCCTTTAGGTGTAGGGTTAGATTGTGTATTTGAGACCTTTCTTGTTTCTTGAGAAAGGCTTGTATTGCTATATACTTTCCTCTCAGGACTGCCTTTGCTGTATCCCAAAGAGTTTGGACAGTTGTGTTTTCATTTTCATTGGTTTCCATGAATTTTTTTTAATTCTTCTTTAATTTCCTGGTTGACCCATTCATTCTTTAGTAGGATGCTCTTTAGCCTCCATGTATTTTAGTTCTTTCCAACTTTCCTCTTGTGATTGAGTTCTAGTTTCAAAGCAGTGTGGTCTGAAAATATGCAGGGAATGATCCCAATCTTTTGGTACCGGTTGAGACCTGATTTGTGACCTAGGATGTGATCAATTCTGGAGAATGTTCCATGGGCACTAGAGAAGAATGTGTATTCCGTTGCTTTGGGATGGAATGTTCTGAATATGTCTGTGAAGTCCATTTGGTCCAGTGTGTCATTTAAAGTCTTTATTTCCTTGTTGATCTTTTGCTTAGATGATCTGTCCATTTCAGTCAAGGGGGTGTTAAAGTCGCCCACTATTATTGTATTGTTGTCAATGTGTTTCTTTGCTTTTGTTATTAATTGCATATATAATTGGCTGCTCCAATGTTCGGGGCATAGATATTTACAATTGTTAGATTTTCTTGTTGGATAGACCCTTTAAGTAGGATATAGTGTCCTTCCTCATCTCTTATTACAGTCTTTGTTTTAAAATCTAGTTTGTCTGATATAAGGATTGCCACCCCAGCTTTCTTTTGGTGTCCATTAGCATGGTAAATGGTTTTCCACCCCCTCACGTTCAATCTGGGGGTGTCTTTGGGTCTAAAATGAGTCTCTTGCAGACAGCATATGGATGGGTCTTGTTTTTTAATCCAATCTGATAGCCTGTGTCTTTTGATTGGGGCATTGAACCCATTTACATTCAGGGTAACTATTGAAAGGTATGAATTTAGTGCCATTGTATTGCCTGTAAGGTGACTGTTACTGTATTTTGTCTGTGTTCCTTTCTGATTTTTGCTGCTTTTAGGCTCTCTCTTTGCTTAGAGGACCCCTTTCAATATTTCTTGGAGGGCTGGTTTCGTGTTTGCAAATTCCTTTAGTTTTTGTTTGTTCTGGAAGCTTTTTATCTCTCCTTCTATTTTCAATGACAGCCTAGCTGGATATAGTATTCTTGGCTGCATATTTTTCTCGTTTAGTGCTCTGAAGATATCATGCCAGTCCTTTCTGGCCTGCCAGGTCTCTGTGGATAGGTCTGTTGCCAATCTAATATTTTTACCATTGTAGGTTACATATCTCTTCTCCCGAGCTGCTTTCAGGATTTTCTCTTTGTCTCTGAGACTCGTAAGTTTTACTATTAGATGTTGGGGTGTTGACCTATTTTTATTGATTTTGAGAGGGGTTCTCTGTGCCTCCTGGATTTTGATGCCTGTTTCCTTCCTCACATTAGGGAAGTTCTCTGCTATTATTTGCTCCAATATACCTTCTGCCCCTCTCTCTCTTTCTTCTTCTTCTGGGATCCCAATTATTCTAATGTTGTTTCATCTTATCAAATCACTTATCTCTCGAATTCTGCCCTCGTGATCCTGTAGTTGTTTCTCCCTCTTTTTCTCAGCCTCTTTACTTTCCATCATTTGGTCTTCTATATCACTGATTCTCTCTTCTGCCTCATTTATCCTAGCAGTTAGTGCCCCCATTTTTGATTGCACCTCATCAATAGCCTTTTTGATTTCGACTTGGTTAGATTTTAGTTCTTTTATTTCTTCAGAAAGGGTTTCTCTAATAACTTCCTCGCTTTTTTCAAGCCCAGCTAGTATCTTTAAAGTCATGATTCTGAACTCTAGGTCCGACATCGTACTAATGTCCGTATTGAGTAGGTCCCTGGCTGAGGGTACTACCTCTTGTTCTTTTTGCTGAGGTGATTTTTTTCGTCTTGTCATTTTTGTCCAGAGGAGAAGAGATGAATGAGAGAACAAAATGCTAACAGGTTTACAACGTCCCCAGCAAATATACTGTATACAAATCAGAAAAGACCTGAAACGAGGGGAAAAGAAAGGGAAAGAAAGAAAAAAGAAAGAGAAAAAAAAAGAAAAAAAGATAAAAACAAAAACAGAACAATACAAAAAAAGCAGAATGTGATCAAATATGATCAGGTTAGTGCATAGATCAGTGCCACACACTAGATTTTGGGCGTATTTTGGTCTGTTAGAAAAAAGTGCCTCCTAAAATTTTAAAGGAAGAAAGACATATATGTACAAAATAAGGGTTGATACAATGAAGGGATAGAAGATGACTGTAAAGATGAAAATTATAAAAGATTTTATAAAAGGACTTGATAAGATAAGAAGTGGTTTGAAAAAAGAAAGAAGATTAAAAAAAAAAAAAGAAAAGGAGAGAATGTGATCAGGCAGGAGACTAGAACAGAACCATACACTAGTGATTTAGAGTATATTTTTATCTGTTAGAAGAAACTGTATCTCAAAATTTTAAAGAGAGAACAATTTATATATATATGCCAAAAATAAGGGTAACTACTATGAAGGGATAAAATATGACTCTAAAAATGAAAAATAAAATATGTTTTGTTTTTTTTTTTAAAAGAGATTGATAAGATGTTGGTTGAAAAAGGGAAAAAGAAAAAGAAAAAAAAACAGTTAACAAAAATTAACTTTGATGAACTAATGAATCATGGTAAAAAAAAGCCATGAATTCTATGTGCAGTATTCCCGTAGCGCTGGAGTTCTCCTGTTCTCCTTGTTCAGTGAACTTGGTCTTGGCTTGCTGGGTGTTGGTGCTGATCTTCTGGGGGAGGGGCCTGTTGCTGTGGTTTCCAAATGTCTTTGCTGGAGGCTGAATTGCCCCGCCCTTGTCAGTCCGGGCTAAGCAAGCTGCTCGGGTTTGATCTCAGGAGCTTTTGTTCCCTGCAAGCTCTGTACAGCCTTGGAGGACCAAGGCAAAAATGGTGGCCTCCCAATCTCCGCCCGGAGGAGCTGAGAACTCGGGGCCCCGCTCCTCAGTGCGCCCCCAGAGAAAAGCAGTCACTCCCTTGTCCCTGGTCTCCGGCCGCACTCCGTGCTCACCCGGCCTGTGACCGAGCGTTTTATCTCTGGCACCCGACCCGGTGTGCAGTCTCCAAACCCAGCAGATCCCTGCGGTGCGTTCCCGCGCCGCTCCTCCCCGGGAAGGAAGGGGAGTCTCCCCGGATCTGCCGCCTGTTGGGTCCCTGCTGCAGGAGCAGTGGCCCGACTGGGCCGCGGATCACAGTTTATGGCAACCCTGAGCTGAGAGCCCGCGCCTCGGCTCCGTCTCTGCAGCTGACTTCCCCGCTCCGATACCTGGGAGCTCTGGCGCACTCAGGCTCCCCCGGTCGTTCTGTGACCCCAAGGGTCCTGAGACCCCACTGTCCCGCGAGGGTTCCACCCCCGCTTAGCCACTGGAGCGACGTCCCTCAGCGGAGTCGACTTCTAAAAGGTCCAATTTTGTGCTCCGTGGCTCTAGCACTTGCCAGAAGCGGCCAGCGGAGGCCCCTCCCCCGCTGTCTATCCTCCCGAATATCGCCTCGGATTCACTTCTCCACACATCCTACCTTCCAGAAACTGGTCGCTTCTCTGTTCAGAGAGTTGTTGCTACTCTCCTCTTCGATCTCCTGTTGAGTTCGTAGGTGTTCAGAATGGTTTGATCCCTATTCAGCTGAATTCCTGAGACCAGACGAAATCTAGGTCTCCTACTCCTCTGCCATCTTGCTCCGCCCCCTCATAGCATTTTTAAGTTCAGCCTGATTAAATCTCATTTCTGCCCTTAGAGATTTGATATTATTGCTAATATTTTTCTCAAGCCTAAATATCGATTTCATAATTACTGCTCTGAAGTCTATCTCTGACATCTTCCTTATATCCATATCCATTAGGTCTGTGGCAGAGGCCATTATCTTTGGTTCTTTTCTTTGTTGGGAGTTCTGCCTCCTAGATATTCTGTATAGGGGTGGTTGAGGGAATGTACAGAGTCCAAAGTATTAACTACAACCCAAGTAAGATGCACCCGTTTTATGGGGACCCTAGGGTTTCTGTCCTCTTGTTCTTTTAGCCTGTCTTCTGGGGGAGGGGCCTGCTGAACTGTTTCTCAGGTAACCCTGCTTGGGCAGAGTTGCCCTGCCCCCTGCTGGGGGGCTGGGTGCCTTGGAAACTGTTTTTTTTTTTTTTTTAGATATCATTCTTTAAATTTTTTATTATTATGTTAATCACCATACATTACATCATTAGTTTTTGATGTAGTGTTCCACGATTCATTGTTTGTGCATAACAGCCAGTGCTCTACGTAGAACGTGACCTCTTTAATACCCATCACCAGGCTAACCCATCCCCCCCACACACCTCCCCTCTAGAACCCTCAGTTTGTTTTTCAGAGTCCATCATCTCTCATGGTTTGTCTGCCCCTCTGATTTACCCCCCTTCATCCTTCCCCTCCTGCTATCTTCTTCTTCTTTTTTCTTAACATATATTGCATTGTTTCAGAAGTACAAATCTGTGATTCAACAGTCTTGCACAATTCACAGCGCTCACCATCCCACATACCCTCCCCAATGTCTATCACCCAGCCACCCCAACCCTCCCACCCCCCACCACTCCAGCAACCCTCAGTTTGTTTCCTGAGATTAAGAATTCCTCATATCAGTGAGGTCATATGATAGATGTCTTTCTCTGATTGACTTATTTCACTCAGCATAACACCCTCCAGTTCCATCCACGTCGTTGCAAATGGCAAGATCTCATTCCTTTTGATGGCTGCATAATATTCCATTGTGTATATATACCATCTCTTCTTTATCCATTCATCTGTCGATGGACATCTTGGCTTTTTCCACAGTTTGGCTATTGTGGACATTGCTGCTATAAACATTGGGGTGCACGTACCCCTTCGGATCCCTACATTTGTATCTTTGGAGTAAATACCCAGTAGTGCAATTGCTGGATCGTATGGTAGATCTTTTTTCAACTGTTTGAGGAACCTCCATAGTGTTTTCCAGAGTGGTTGCACCAGCTTGCATTCCCACCAACAGTGTAGGAGGGTTCCCCTTTCTCCGCATCCCCGCCAACATTGTCATTTCCCGACTTGTTAATTTTAGCCATTCTGACTGGTGTGAGGTGGTATCTCATTGAGGTTTTGATTTGGATTTCCCTGATGCTGAGCAATGTTGCGCACTTTTTCATGTGTCTGTCGGCCATTTGGATGTCTTCTTTGGAAAAATGTCTGTTCATGTCTTCTGCCCATTTCTTGATTGGATTATTTGTTCTTTGGGTGTTGAATTTGATAAGTTCTTTATAGATTTTGGGTACTAGCCCTTTATCTGATATGTCATTTGCAAATATTTTCTCCCATTCTTTCGGTTGTCTTTTCGTTTTGTTGACTGTTTCTTTTGCTGTGCAAAAGCTTTTTATTTTGATGAAGTCCCAATAGTTCTTTTTGCCCTTGCTTCCCTTGCCTTTGGTGATGTTTCTAGGAAGAAGTTGCTGCGGCTGAGGTCGAAGAGGTTGCTGCCTTTGTTCTCCTTTAGGATTTTGATGGACTTCTGTCTCACGTTTAGGTCTTTCATCCATTTGGAGTCTATTTTTGTGTGTGGTGTAAGGAAATGGTCCAGTTTCATTCTTCTGCATGTGGCTGTCCAATTTTCCCAACACCATTTGTTGAAGAGACTGTCTTTTTTCCACTGGACATTCTTTCCTGCTTTGTCAAAGATTAGTTAACCATAGAGTTGAGGGTCCACTTCTGGGCTCTCTATTCTGTTCCATTGATCTATGTGTCTTTTTGTGCCAGTACCATACTGTCTTGATGATGACATCAAGACATGATGACATCTCTTTGTACTAGAGCTGGAGGTCCGGAATTGTGATGCCGCCAGCTTTGCTTTTCTTTTTCAACATTCCTCTGGCTATTCGGGGTCTTTTCTGGTTCCATACAAATTTTAGGATTATTTGTTCCATTTCTTTGAAAAAAGTGGATGGTATTTTGATGGGGATTGTATTGAATGTGTAGATTACTCTAGGTAGCATTGAGATCTTCACAATGTTTGTTCTTCTGATCCATGAGCATGGAACATTTTTCCATTTCTTTGTGTCTTCCTGAATTTCTTTCATGAGTATTTTATAGTTTTCTGAGTACAGATCCTTAGCCTCTTTGGTTAGATGTATTCCGAGGTATCATATGGTTTTGGGTGCAATTGTAAATGGGATCGACTCCTTAATTCCTCTCTCTTCTGTCTTGTTGTTGGTGTATAGGAATGCCACTTGTCGCGAGCCAAGCTACTCATGCTGTTTGACAAAGTCCAAGTATGGGGGATAATCCTGAAAATCAGGAGACTCCACAGCTGGCTCCTGCTACTTCCTTTCATTTTATTTGTGGCAATCTTTATAATCATGGGATTTTTTCTAGGGTTTCATGATAAAATGATGTATAAATTTAGTTATACCTATGCAAGCAATCATAATGAAACTGACTCCAAAATGGCTGATGATGGGCCAAGAAGTAAAGTTACCCAATGTCCTCCAATCTGTCATTCATCTAATATGAGCAATGCGGATTTCTTTGATAAGCTTCCTTTAAGAGAGCTGTTGGATCCAGGCCCAGTAAAAATTCGTATTGATGAGATCCCACAGGCACCTCAGAAGCGCCAGGTTTCTAAGAGAAGGGCATCTCATTGTCGTTCCCACAGTACAGGGACTTCCCTATGTTGCATACAAAATAGGAGGCCACCTTTGGTATACCCCTTGAGGCAAGCCCTGGAGTAGGATTAACTTCCTTACCCCTACTCCTCCCATTCCTTATACTGGAGTTGATGATGAGGACATGAATAAATGGTACAAGATTAGGGGAAAACAGGTGCGGGCATCATCTGACAGCCTCTGGGAAAGGATTAAGAGGAGTAATCCTGTGTGGTATCTATGGAGCAAGGACAAGAGACGAAAACATATAGAAATGGAATAAGTACTTTGATAAGATAGGGTGCACACATTGTAAGCTGCCTTTGGAGAAAGAATAAACTTTAGATAACTTTTATAGGTCATGCTTTCTTTCGCATGGTCACGCTCTGTTTCTAAATCTGAAATGATTGCGATAAAATGTAAAAAATAAAATCACATGTTATAAAAGAAGGGAAAAAACAAGGAAACATTCTAATGAGTAAATAAAGTCCCTCCGAGGCTATCGGGGGAGATGCTTACAACCTGATCCTGTGTCTGTGTCTCCTCACTCGCCGACGCTGTCCTTTCCTTCGAGAAACCCTTTCCTGCTGGAGCTGGACTCTGACAGCCACTGATTTCTGTGCATTGATTTTATATCCTGCCACTTTACTGAATTCCTGTATGAGTTCTAGCAGTTTTGGGGTGGAATCTTTTGGGTTTTCCACATAAAGTATCATATCATCTGCAAAGAGTGAGTTTGACTTCTTCTTTGCCAATTTGGATGCCTTTGATTTCTTTTTGTTGTCTGATTGCTGTGGCTAGGACTTCTAATACTATGTTGAATAGCTGTGGTGATAGTGGACATCCCTGCCGCGTTCCTGACCTTAGGGGGAAAGCTCTCAATTTTTCCCCATTGAGAATGATAATCGCTGTAGGTTTTTCATAGATGGCTTTTATGATATTGAGGTATTACCCTGTATCCCTATACTCTGAAGAGTTTTGATCAAGAAAGGATGCTGTACTTTGTCAAATGCTTTTTCTGCATCTATTGAGAGGATCATATGGTTCTTGTTCTTTCTTTTGTTAATGTATTGTATCACCTTGATTGATTTGCAGATGTTGAACCAACCTTGCAGCCCAGGGATAAATCCCACTTGGTCGTGGTGAATAATCCTTTTAATGTACTGTTGGATCCTATTGGCTAATATTTTGGTGAGAATTTTTGCACCCATGTTCATCAAGGATATTGGTCTGTAGTTCTCCTTTTTGATGGGGTCTTTGTCTGGTTTTGGATCAAGGTAATGCTGGCCTCATAAAATGAGTTTGGAAGTTTTCCTTCCATTTCTATTTTTTGGAACAGTTTCAGGAGAATAGGTATTAATTCTTTATATGTTTTGTAGCATTCCCCTGGGAAGCAATCTGGCACTGGGCTTTTGTTTGTTGGGAGATTTTTGATGACTGCTTCAATTTCCTTAGTGGTTATTGGTCTGTTCAGGTTTTCTATTTCTTCCTGGTTCAATTTTGGTAGTTGATACATCTGTAGGAATGCATCCATTTCTTCAAGGTTATCTAATTTGCTGGCATAGAGTTGCTCATAATATGTTCTTAAAATTGTTTGTATTTCTTTGGTGTTGGCTGTGATCTCTCCTACCCTCATTCATGATTTTGCTTATTTGGGTCATTTCTCTTTTCTTTTTGATAAGTCTGGCCAGGGGTTTATCAATCTTGTTAATTCTTTCAAAGAACCAACTCCTAGTTTCGTTGATCTGTTCTACTGTTCTTTTGGTTTCTATGTCATTGATTTCTGCTCTCATCTTTATTATTTCTCTTCTCCTGCTGGGTTTAGGCTTTATTTGCTGTTTTTTCTCTAGCTCCTTTAGGAGTAGGGTTAGGTTGTGTATTTGAGACCTTTCTTGTTTCTTGAGAAAGGCTTGTATTGCTATATACTTTCCTCTTAGGAACACCTTTGCTGCATCCCAAAGATTTTGAACAGTTGTGTTTTCATTTTCATTGCTTTCCATGAATTTTTAAAATTCTTCTTTAATTTCCTGGTTGACCCATTCATTCTTTAGTAGGATGATCTTTAGCCTCCATGTATTTGAGTTCTTTCCGACTTTCCTCCTGTGATTGAGATCTAGTTTCAAAGCATTGTGGTCTGGAAATATGCAGGGAATAATCCCAAACTTTTGGTACCGGTTGAGACCTGATTTGTGACCTAGGATGTGATCTGTTCTGAGAATGTTCCATGGGCACTAGAGAAGAATGTGTATTCTCTTGCTTTGGGATGGAATGTTCTGAATATGTCTGTGAATTCCATTTGGTCCAGTGTGTCATTTAAAGTCTTTATTTCCTTGTTGATCTTTTGCTTAGATGATGTGTCCATTTCAGTCAGGGGGGTGTTAAAGTCCCCCAATGTTATTGTATTGTTGTCGATGTGTTTCTTTGCTTTTGTTATTAATTGGCTTATATAATTGGCTGTTCCCATGTTAGGGGCATAGATATTTACAAGTGTTAGATCTTCTTGTTGGATAGACCCTTTATGTAGGATATAGAGTCCTTCCCCATCTCTTATTACAGTGTTTGTTTTAAAATCTAATTTGTCTGATATAAGGATTGCCACCCCAGCTTTCTTTTGGTGTCCATTAGCATAGTAAATCGTTTTCCACCCCGTCACTTTTAATCTGGGGGTGTCTTTGGGTCTAAAATTAGTGTCTTGCAGACAGCATATCGTTGGGTCTTGTTTTTTAATCCAATCTGATAGCCTGTGTCTTTTGATTGGGGCAGTTAGCCTATTTACATTCAGGGTAAGTATTGAAAGAGAGGAATTTAGTGCCAGTGTATTGCCTGTAAGGTGAGTGTTACTGTATATTGTCTTTGTTCCTTTCTGGTCTATGCTGCTTTTCAGCTCTCTCTTTGCTTAGAGGACCCCTTTCAATATTTCTTGGAGGGCTGGTTTCGTGTTTGCAAATTCCTTTAGTTTTTGTTTGTCTTGGAATCTTTTTATCTCTCCTTCTATTTTCAATGACAGCCTAGCTGGATATAGTATTCTTGGCTGCATATTTTTCTCATTTAGTGCTCTGAAGATATCATGCCAGTCTTTTCTGGCCTGCCAGGTCCCTGTGGATAGGTCTGTTGCCAATCTAATATTTCTACCATTGTAGGTTACATATCTCTTCTCCCGAGCTTCTTTCAGGATTTTCTCTTTGTCTCTGAGACTCATAAGTTTTACTATTAGATGTCGGGGTGTTGACCTACTTTTATTGATTTTGAGAGGGGTTCTCTGTGCCTCCTGGATTTTGATGCCTGTTTCCTTCCCCACATTAGGGGAGTTCTCTGTTATAATTTGCTCCAATATACCTTCTGCCCCTCTTTCTTCTTCTGGAATCCCAAGTATTCTGATGTTGTTTCGTCTTTTTTATCACTTATCTCTCGAATTCTGCCCTCATGATCTAGTAGTTGTTTATCTCTCTTTTTCTCAGCTTCTTTATTTTCCATCATTTGGTCTTCCATATTGCTGATTCTCTCTTCTGCCTCATTTATCCTATCAGTTAGTGCCCCCATTTTGATTGCACTTTATTAATAGCCTTTTTGATTTTGACTTGGTTAGAATTTAGTTCTTTTATTTCTTCAGAAATGGTTTCTCTAACAACTTCCATGCTTTTTTCAAGCCCAGCTAGTATCTTTAAAATCATGATTCTGAACTCTAGGTCCAACATCGTACTAATGTCCGTATTGAGTAGGTCCCTGGCAGACCATATTACCTCTTGTTCTTTTTGTTGAGGTGATTTTTTTCGTCTTGTCATTTTGTCCAGAGAAGAATAGATGAATGAGAGAACAAAATGCTAACAGGTTAACAACATCCCCAGAAAATATACTCTAAACAAATCAGAAAAGATCTGAAACCAGGGGAAAAGAAAGGGAAAGAAAGATAAAAGGGAAACAAAAAAAGAAAAAGACAAAAACAAACAAAAACAGAACAAAACAAAAAAAAACCAATATGATCAAATATGATCAGGCTGGAGCATCGATCAGTGCCACACACTAGATTTTGGTGTATTTTGGTCTGTTAGAAGAAAGTACCTCCTAAAATTTTAAAGAATTTTAAAGAAAGACTTAAATATGTACAAAATAAGGGGTGATATGGTGAAGGGATGGAATAAAAAGTATAAAAATTTTTAAAAAAGGAATTGATAAGAAGGTGTTTGAAAAAAGAAAGAAGAGGATTTAAAAAAAAAAGAAAGAAAAAAAAAGGGGAGAGAATGTGATCAGACAGGAGACCAGAACAAATCCATACACTAGAGATTTAGGGTATATTTTGATGTGTTAGAAGAAACTGTATCTCAAAATTTTAAAGAGAGAACAACTTATATATATATATATGCCAAAAATAAGGGTAACTACTATGATGGGATAGAATATGACTCTAAAAATGAAAAATAATTTTTTTTAAAAAGTGATTGATAAGATGTTGGTCCAAAAAGGGAAAAAGAAAAATTAAAAAAAAAAAAAGACAGTTAAAGAAATTAACTTTGAAAGACTAATGAATCATAGTAAAAAAAGCCATGAATTCTATGTGCAGTATTCCCCTAGCACTGGAGTTCTCCCCTTCTCTTTGATTGGTAAACTTGTCTTGGCTGGCTGTTCATGTTGATCTTCTGGGGGAGTGGCATGTTGCCAGGGTTCCCAAATGTCTTTGCTGGAGGCGGAATTGCCCTGCCCTTGCTAGGCCAGGCTAAGCAATCTGCTCCGGTTTGCTCTCGGGAGCTTTTGTTCTCTGCAAGCTTTCCGTACAGCTTTGGAGGACAAGAGTGAAAATGGTGGCTTCCCAATCTCTGCGCAGGAGGAGCCGAGAACTCGGGGCCCCGCTCCTCAGTGCGCCCCCAGAGAATAGCAGTCAGTCACTCCCCTCTCCCCTGTCTCGGGCCGCACTCCGTGCTCACCCGGCCTGTGACCGAGCGTTTCTATCTCTGGCACCTGACCCCGTGTGGAGTCTCCAAACTCAACAGACCCCTGAGGTGCGCTCCTGTGCCGCTCCTCCCATGGCAGGAAGGGGAGTTTCCCCGGATCTGCCGCTTGTTGGGTCCCTGCTGGAGGAGCAGTGGCCCTACTGTCACCGATCTCAGTTTATGGCAACCCCGAGCTGAGACCCTACACCTTAGCTCCGTCTCTGCAGCCAGCTTCCCTGCCCAGATACCCCGGAGCTCTGCTGCACTCAGGCACCCCTGGTCTTTCTGTGACCCCGAGTGTCCTGAGACCACACTGTCTTGTGAGGGTTCCACCCCCACTTAGCCACTGGAGTGACGTCCCTCAGCGGAGCCGACTTCTAAAAGTTCCAATTTTGTGCTCCCCTGCTCTATCACTTGCCAGAAGTGGCCGACGGAGGCCCCCTCCCCCGCCATCTATCCTCCCGAATATCATCTTGGATTCACTTCTCCGCCTGTCCTACCTTCCAGAAAGTGGTCGCTTTTCTGTTCAGAGAGTTGTTGCTATTCTTTTCTTTGATCTCCTGTTGAATTCATAGGTGTTCGGAATGCTTTGATCCCTATCCAGCTGAATTCCTGAAACCAGACAAAATCCAGGTCTCCTACTCCTCTGCCATCTTGCTCCCTTCTGGAAACTGGTTTTTTGAGCTTTTGTTCTCTGGTAGCTTTCTGCATGTCTTCTGAGAGTCAGAGAAAAATGGCCACACCAAACCTCTCTCCCAGAGCAGAGAAATTTTAGTCTGCTCTTCACTGAGCCCTCCAGAACACACAGTCTCTGTTTGTGTATGCGCTGCTGAAAAACACAGACTCCCACCGTGGTGCACACCCACAGCAGCTCTCCAGAGGTCGACCGCAGGGCCTGGGCAAGTCTCTGCCCTTTGTTCTTCTAAAACCACGAGACACCCCGGGTTCACACGTGTGCACCTGGATCCTGTCTAGGTCTGCTCTAAAGGCCTTCCCAGCCGCTACTGCTTTGCAGGTTTGTGCCAGTCCCCAGCACAGGATACCTTTGTGCTCTCGTGTTATATCACTTCCCAGAATCCAGCTTATAGCGGCTCCCTCCCTCATCTGCTTATCCTCCAATATCTCCCTGCATATTCATGACTCTGCCCTTCGTACCTCGTGTCTGGCAGGGTTTTTCTGCTTGTAGAGATCCAGATATATATTCTTATATCTCAGGCTGATTTTGTGTGTGTTCAGAATGGTTTGCTAGATATCCAGCTAAATTCAGGTGACCAGTTGAAACAGGGTTTCTTACTCCTCCACCATCTTCCCTCTACTGGTACTGCTTTTCTTGGGCAAGTGTGTTTGAGGACCAGCGAAGGACCCTTCCCTAGAAAATCAACAGAAAGCTCTGCATGCACCATGTCTACTGGCCATAGAGTCCTGCAAGCCTTCAGTTCTAGCAGAAGTAGCATCAGGTCTCACTTAAGAAGCAGACCAGCCCACACCCTGGTCAAAACTCATCACACTCTGGCCAAGATCCAAACAGTGCCCACTGCAGGCAAGGAGAACCTCTGCAGATGACTCACCTGAGGGACAGAGCAGTCAAAACACAGCAGCAGAGTACCTGCAGCACCTACCACAGACACTTCCTGAAGTGCTAGGATCTGGACACTATATGACCTCTTCTTCATAAAGCCAGTACTTTCAGGAATAGGAAACATAACAGGCTTTTCTAAGACAGAGAAAAAGATAAAGACCTAGCCAAAAAGCCAAGATGGAGGACTTCATCCCAAGAGAAAGAACAAGAAAAAGTCACAGTGAGAGAACTAATCAAAACAGATATAAGTAATATGCTTGATGGAGAATTTAAAGCAATAATCATAAGGATACCCTCTGGTCTTCAGAAGAGCTTGGAAGATATCAGGGAGACTCTTACTGTAGAGATCAAAGAGCTAAAAAACAATCAGATAGAAATGAAAAATGCAATGAAATTTGAAACCGACTGAGTAATCACAAGAATGGAAAGAGCAGAGGAATGAATAAGTGATATAGAAGACAATTATGGAAAATGATGAAGCTGAACAAAGAGAGAAAATTATGGATCACCAGAGTACACTTAGGGAACTCAGTGACTCCATCAAAGGCAATAACATTCTTAATCATAGGAGTCCCAGAAGAAACAGAGAGAGAAAAGGGGACAGAAGGTCTATTTGAGGAACTAATACCTGAAAGCTTCCCTTATCTGTTGAACAAAATAGATATCCAAATCAAGGGAGCACAGAGAACTCCCATCAAAATCAACAAAAACAGACCAACACAAGACATATTGTAGTAAAATTTGCAAAATATAGTAATAAAGAAAAATATCCTAAAAGCAGGAAGACAAAAGAAGGCCCTAACTTACAAGGGAAGACCGTAAGGCTGGCTGCAGTTCTCTCTGCAGAAACTTGGCAAGCCAGAAGGGAGTGGCATGACATATTCAGTGTGCTAAATGGGAAAAATCTGCAACCAAGAATACTTTATCCAGCAAGGCTATCGTTCAAAATAGAAGGAGAGATGAGTTTCTTCGACAAACAAAAACTAAAGGAGTTAATTCTCACTAAACCAGCACTGCAAGAAATAGTAAAGGGGACTCTTTGAGTGGGAAGGAAAGACCAAAAGTAACAAAGACTAGAAAAGAACAGAGAAATATCTGCAGAAACAATGACAAAACAAGTAACAAAATGGCACTAAATTCATATCTAACAATAATTGGGCAAGTGTGTAATGTAATGTAAATGGACTAAATGCTCCAATCAAAAGACAGAGTGTCAGAAGGGATAGAAAAAACAAAAAGACCGATCTATACATTGCTTACAAGAGACTCATTTTAGATCTGAAGACACCTACAGATTGAACGTGAGGGGTTGGAGAAGAATTTATCATGCTAATGGACATCAAAATGAATCCAGAGTAGCCATACTTGTATCAGAGAAAGTAGATTTTAAATCAAGGACTGTAACAAGAGATGAAGAAGGGCACTATATCAAAATAAAGGGGCCTAACTAACAAGAAGATCTAACAATTGTAAATATTTATGCCCCCAACTAAGGAGCACCCAAATATATAAAACAATAACAAACATAAAGGAATTCATTGATAATAATACAATAATAGTAGGGGACTTTAACACCCCACATACAGCAATGGACAGATCATGTAAGCATAAAATCAACAAGGAAACAATGGCTTTGAATGACACACTGGAGCAGATGGATTTAACAGATATATTTAGAACATTTCATCCTAAAGCAGCAGAATACACATTCTTTTCAAGTGCACATGGGACATTCTCCAGACTATATTACATACTAGGTCACAAATGAGGCCTCAACAAGTACAAAATGATTTAGATCATACCATGCATATTTTCTGACTGCAACACTATGAAATTTGAAGCCAACCGCAAGAAAAAATTGGAAAGACCACAAATACATGGAGGTTAAACAACATGCTACTAAAGAATCCATGGGTCAGCCAAGAAATTAAAGCAGAAAGTAAAAATACATGGAAACAAATGAAAATGAAAACACAATGGCCTAAAATTTGGGGGATGCAGGAAAAGTGGTCGCAAGGGGGAACTATATAGCAGTATAGGCCTACCTCAGGAAGCAAGAAAAATCTCAAATACACAACCTAACCTTACACCTAAAGGAGCTAGAAAAAGAACAACAAATGAAGCCTAAAGGCAGCAGAAGAAGGGAAATGATAAAGACTAGAGCAGAAATAAACTATAGAGAAAGTAACAACAACAACAACAACAACCCAGTACAATAGATCAATGAACCAGGAGCTGGTTCCTTGAAAGAATTAATAAAATTGATCAACCCCTAGCCAGAGTTATCACAAAGAAAAGAGAAAGGACCCAAATAAATAAAATCACAGATGAGAGAGGAGAAGTCACAACAAACACTACAGAAATACAAACAATTATAAGAGAATATTATAAAATATATACCAACAAATTGAGCAATCTGGAAGAAGTGGATAAATGCCTAGAAACATACAAACTCCAAAACTGAAAGAGGAAGAAATAGAAAATTTGAACAGACTGATAACCAGCAAAGAAATGGAATCAGTAATCGAAACTCTCCCAATGCACAAAAGTCCAGGGCCAGATGGCTTCCCAGGGGAATTCTACCAAACATTTAAAGAAGAGTTAATACATATTCTTATCAAACAGTTCCAAAAAAAAAAAAAAATGGAAGGAAAATTTCCAAACTCATTGTATGAGGCCAGCATTACCATGATTCCAAAACCAGACTAAAACTCCACTCAAAAGGAGAATTAGAGGTCAATATCCCTGATGAACATGAATGCAAAAATTCTCAACAAGATACTAGCAATATGGAAAGAGCCCAGATGCCCATTGACAGATGAATGGATAAAGATGTCACACACACACACACACACACACACACACACGCAAGGAATATCAGTCATCAAAAAGAATGAAATCTTGCCATTTGCAATGGCAGGGATGGAACTAGAGGGTATTATGCTAAGTGAAATAAGTCAGTCAAAGACAAATACCATATGATTTCACTCATGTGGAATTTAAGAAACAAAACAAATAAATATAGAGGAAGGGAAGGAAAAATGAAATAAGTTGAAAATTGAGAGGGAGGCAAACCATAAAGGATGCCAAACTCTAGTAAATAAACTGAGGATTGCTGGAGGGGAGGTGGGTGGGAGGAAGGGATAATTGCATGATGGGTATTTAAGGAGGGCACTTGATGTAATGAGCACTGGGTGTAATATGCAACTGATGAATCACTAAACTCTACCTCTGAGATGAATAAAAAAATGAATCTCCTGGAGCAGTGAAATATTTCCAAGTACAGGTTTATCAACTGTAGACGGTAGTTTCAGGGGAAAAATAATAAAGTTTTGTATCCTATCTTTCTCAAATTTGAAACATGGCATTAATTATGGTTGTCACAGACATCTCATTATGTTAATAATTATTACATTTGTAAAGATTTCAGGACTGCTTTAATTAAAGTGGCCAGTTTATGCATGTTTTGCTTATGTTTTAAAATGTACTTTATGTGTTCATACAGTTGTGCTTTGTTATATCTCCAAATTAGAAAAAGTCATTAATAGTTCAAAGTGAAAAAAAAGATACTAGCAAATTGAATCCAACAGTATATTAGAAGAATCATTCACCATGATCAAGTAGGTTTTACTCCTGGGTTGCAGAGGTGGTTCAATATTTGCAAATCAATCAGTGTGATACACCACATTAATAAAAGGAAGGATAAGAACCATATGATCTTAATAGATGCAGATAATGATTTGACAAAATACAACATCCGTTCTTGATAAAAACCCTCCACCATGTAGGGCTAGAACATACCTGAACATCATAAAGGTCATATACAAAAGACCCACAGCTAATATCATCCTCAATGGGGAAAAAAACAAGAGCTTTTCCTCTATAGTCAGGAATAAGACACGGATGTCCACTCTCACCAGTGTTATTTAGCATAGTACTGGAAGTCCTAACCTTAGCAATCAGATAACACAAAGAAATAAAAGATATCCAAATCTGCAAGGAAGAATTCAAACATTCACTATTTGCAGAAGACATGATACTCTATATAGAAAACCCAAAAGACTCCACCAAAAAAAACCCAAAAAACTGTTAGAACTGATACACAAGTTCGATTAAGTTCTGATAAGGAAGACATTGTATATATTGTATAGATATATATGTATCTGTATATTCCAATACATATGTATATATGGAATATCACTCAGCCATGAAAAAGAATGAAATCTTTCCATTTGCAATGATGTTTATGGAGCTAGAGTGTATTATGCTAAGTGAAAGAAATCAGTCAGAGAAAGACAAATACTATATGATTTCACTCATATGTGGAATTTAAGAAACAAAACAGATGATCATAGGGGAAGGAAGAAAACAAAAAAGAGAGAAGCAAACCATGAGAAACTATTAACTATAGAGAGCAAACTGAGGAATTTTGGATGGGAGATGGGCAGATGATGGACTAAATGTGTGTTGGGTATTAAGGAGGGCACTTGTGATGAGCACTGGGTGTTATATATGTGATGAATCACTAAATTCTATTCCTGAAACCAATATTACACTATATGTTAACTAACTAGTATTTAAATAAAACCTTGAAACAACAACAACAAAAGAACTGATACATGAGTTCAGTAAAGTCACAGGATATAAAATCAACATACAGAAATCTCTTAACATTTCTTTTTTTTCTTTTTTTATGTTCAGTTAGCCAGCATATAGTACATCATAAGTTTTTGTTGTAGTGTTCATTAATTGTGTATAACACCCAGTGCTCATCCCAACATGTGCCCTCCTTAATACCCATCACCCGGTCACCCCATCCCCCCATACCCTCCCTTCTCTAACCCTCAGTTTGTTTCCCAGAGTCCAGAGTCTCTCATGGCTTGTCTCCCTGTCTGATTTCCTCCCATTCAGTTTGCCCTCCCTTCCCCTGTGGTCCTCTGCTCTATTCCTTATGAGTGAAACCATATGATAATTGTCTTTCTCTACTCGACTTATTTCACTTAGCATAATCCCCTCCAGTTCCATCCATGTTGATGCAAAAGGTGGGTATTCATCCTTTCTGATGGCTGAGTAATATTCCATTGTATATATTTTTATACACCAATAATGAAGCAGCAGAATGAGAAATCAAGGAATCAATCCCATTTATAACTGCACCCAAAACCATAGAATACCTAGGAATAAACCTAACCAAAGAGGTAAAAGATCTGTACTCTGAAAACTATAGAACACTTCAAAACAAACTGAAGATGACACAAAGAAATGGAAGAATATCCCATGCTCATGGGTTGGCATAACAAATATTGTTAAAATATCTAAACTACCCAAAGCAATCTACACATTTAATGCAATCCCTTTCAAAATACCACCACCATTTTTCACAGATTTAGACGAAACAATTCCAAAATTTGAGTGGAACCAGAAAAGACCCCTATAGCCAAAGCAGTCTTGAAAATAAAAGGCAAAGAGGCACCTGGGTGGCTCAGTCATTAAGCGTCTGCCTTTGGCTCAGGTCATGATCCCAAGGTCCTGAGATTGAGCCCTGCATCGGGCTATCTGCTCAGTGGGGAGCCTGCTTTCCCTCTCCCACTCCCCCTCCTGTGTTCCCTCTCTCGCTTTTGTCTCTCTCTCTGTCAAATAAATAAAATCTTAAAAAAAAAAAAGAAGAAAAAGGCAAAGTTGGAGGCATCACAATTCCAGATTTCAAGCTATATTACAAAGCTGTAGTGATCAAGACAATATGGTACTAGGACAAAAACAGAATTGATCAATGGACAAAAATAGACAACCCAGAAATGAACTCACAACTATATGATCAACCAATGTTTGACAAAACAGGAAAGAATATCCAATGAAAAAAGGATAGTCTCTTCAACAAATGGTGTTAGTAAAATTAGACAGCCACATGCAGAAGAATGAAACTGGACCACTTTCTTACATCACTGGTATTTAGTTAAATGCAATTAAAATAACAATGATAGATTCTGTCATTTACTTATAAGATTGATAAAACTTCCAAAGTTGATAATATGAACTTTTGACCCAGTGCTGGGAAAAGGGAACTTTTGTACATCTCTAATAGGAGTGTAAATTGATGGTTACTTTAAAGGTCAATTTGGCAATACCTATTAAATTTAAAACTGAATTGCACACACCCTTTGTGCCAGTAATTCCACTTCTAGAACTCCACCCTGAGGAAACACATGCATGGACAAGGAGACAAGGGCAAGATATTTATTGCAGCATTGTTTGTAATATTGGAAAACTCAAAACAACTTAAATGCCTACCAATAGATGAATGGCTAAATAAAATTTGGTATATCCATATCATGGAATTCTATATTGTAACTTAAAAGAATGAACTAGATTTATTTAAATTTTATTTTATTATGTTATTTAAATCAACATTTCCCAACATTATTCAATGAAAAATGTATAATGCAAAACAAGTACAGTATGACATATTTTATATAAAAATAACATGAACATGCTAAATGTTAAATATTTTATCTGTGTCCCTGTTTATGTGTGTACTGCACGGAGCACTGGGTGTTGTAGGAAAACAATGAATCATAGATCACTGCATCAAAAACTGGTGATGTATTGTATTGTATGGTGACTAACATAACATAATAAAATAAAATTAAAAAAAATAAAGACTATTTATTTGACAGAGAGAGACAGCGAGAGAGAGAACACAAGCAGGGGGAATGGGAGAGGGAGAAGCAGGCTTCCCACGGAGCAGGGAGCCCAGTGCAAGCCTCGATCCCAGGACCAGTAACAAAACAGATCATGACCTGTGCTGAAGGCAGACTCTTAATGACTGAGCCACCCAGGCACCCCTGTAAAAATACTTTTAAGGTATCTGGGAGGAATCAAGCTCAACTACCCAGCGATTATCCCTGGAGAGGGGAGGAAAGGGTTTGATTTGAGATGAAGGTCAGGAGAGACTAGCTTTATGTATAAATATTCTAATTTTAAAAAGGAAAAATGTGTTTATATATTATTTCATAATTAAAATTAATTTTAAAAACAGTTTTTATTACTTTGGTATATTTGTTGAAAGAATGCATCAGTATGTACTGATGATTTGCACAGTAATTTTTATGCTTATGTCTAATAGAGGGTAGGATGATTTTGATGTGAGTTTTATTTATAGTAGTAAGGTGACTCATTGTACTAGCAGGCTTGCATGTTTATGTAATATGCTGATATATGAAAAGTAAGAAAAAAATCCATTGAGACTACTTAAAAAGCTGGGCTCTCATGTTGAATTTGCTTTTAACCTCAGTCTATACCTACATAAATCCATTTCTCTTTGGCTCTATTTCCAAAAGGAAATATGTATGTATGACATTGGGATTTACTTTCCGCAAATGAAAAATAAAGGGATTATCATGGGGTTCCTAACCTGGCAATATTTATGAGTAGATCTTAACAGGGTCTGTGAAGTCCCTGAAATTACAGGGAAAAATTGTGTGTAGGTAGGCATATGCATTTTTTTGATGCAGAGGCCATTTGGGAGAGAGTGGCTTAAATGGTTATGGAGCGACAAAAACAACAGGTTTAGAGACATTGATCCTGATACTCTTCATTGTCCTTTTCAGCTGTGAAATTTTGTTAAAGGTAATCATTGAGACTCTTTCATACTGTCCTTTCCTCTTTCCACTCATCAAACTCCTAAAACAAACAGAGACAAAAACAGTTAACAAGTTTCATCAACTATAAAATAAAGACTAATAATACCTAATTCTCAAAGTTAATATGATTATTAAATGGAATAATCCATGTAAAGCCCTTTACCACCATCTGCAGATAATTTTTTTTAAAAGAACTGTAATGGAATTTGTTAGTGTTAAAACAGCAACCTCGATTTCCTTGATCAATAGATAAGCTAGGCCTGTGGATTTTTAGCTCCTTGGAAAACTATGATTAATTGTGCAATAGTTAATGTTCAGGGCTGGAAAAGCTCTGAAAGGTGAGCTCTGAGATTAAGAAAACCAGTTGAAACCCAATGAAATGAGAATTTTAGCTTTTTCTAGAACCTGCAAAATGATGGGCATTCAATCAATGTTAGTTTAGCCCAAAGCTTGGCTTCATATTCCAAAATTTTCTCATTTTTTTTTTTTACCTAGAGAATCCAAGGCTTAGAAATCTTATTCAAAACCTAACAAGAATAGAGTTATGCTTTTTCAAGTGCTTGCTAAAATTTTCTATGGCAGCGGTTCACAAAATGTTGTCTTGGGGTACCTGTGAAGTCAAAATGTATTATTTTCATTCTAATGCCAAAACATTATTTGTCTTTTTTTCATTGCCATTCTTTCTTAAGTGTATAGTAGAGTTTTCCAGAAGCAGAGTATAACAAACAAAAATTATTAAAAAGTAGTTTTAATCCCTGTTGGGTCTCCTAAAGTACATTAAAGGGGTTATATTAGGAGTCCACCATAACACTTCTTAAAAATTCCTTCTTCTGCTTCCCAGTTCTTTTATTCCTAGTTGGTGCCAAAGTCTTTTTCTGTGTATACTTTGTGCTTTTGTGAGTGTAAACATGAATTGTTTTATATTTCATTTTTAATGGATTTTTTATTTAAAAGGATGCATATATATCATTTATAAGATAATCAAGCAATACAGAAAATTATAAAAGAAAACAGCAACAAAATCACCACCAATTCCATCATATGAAAATAATCAGTGTTAACTTTTGTGATGTATTTCATACATCTGTCTTTGTAGGTATATAGCACCATGGAGAGTTAGACAAAATTCATTTTATAGCATCTCATGATATCATTTATGTAATTTTAAATAAAAATTTAACAACTTTACATAGTATCTTAAGTTTTATTCATATTTGACTTGTGTAAATTTTTCTGAAGTGAAGATAAAGGAAGATAAGTTTACTTGACATACTGTCTATAAGAGGTATAGACAAGAGGATAAGAGGAAAAGAACATGAACAATATTGGGATGATAATAATGTTTTTTAAATTCAATTTTCCAAAAATAATTTTTTTTTAGTTGGGGGAGGAGCAGAGGGAGGGGGAGAGAGAGAGAATCTTAAGCATGCTCCATGTGGGGCTCTGATTTCACAACCCTGAAATCATGACCTGAGCAGAAATCAAGATGGTTCCCTACTGTGAGAAATGAAGATATTAGTACACTTACACTTTTTCTCTCTCTCCCTCCTCTTCTTCATTTTTGATGGATATTATTTTTACTTTGTTAGGAGTTTTTAAAAAAAGTATTTCTATTATTTTCTGCATTCAAAATTCTCTCAGTTTTTTGACCACGTTTTCTCTATCTTTCAGTTCTTTATTGTAATGCATGTCTGAGTTGCCCATATTTCATCTTTAAGAAGTATTTTCATGGATGCTACTTCTGGGAAAATTTTGGTAGTCCTAACATACAGTCTAGTTAAATTTAAAAGCTTCATCAGTAATTTTTACTGCTGTTGCTATTCAAAGGTACTTTTACTTTGAGCTAATAACACATTCCAAGAATGAGTAATGAGAATCATTAACAAGAATTGCATATATTTAAATACTTGAAAAAAAAAGATGTTTTTAGCATGCAGAATGTCATACTGATGATTTTTTGCTTTGTCCTCTGAGGACTCTTCCTCCAGATCATTGTGAGGAAATTAAATACAAACTTTTACCATATTTTCTATCCTATTCTAAATTATGTATAAATACAGAGTATTTCAACAGAGGCCCAAATACCTCCGTTTTAATGTCATCCTTTATTCTTAACAGAAATGTGTACAACACAGAGAAATACTTCGATCAGTCATTAAAGGAGGCATCTGTATGATTAATATTTCAAATGATTTCTTGGTTTGGAGAGGGCTGTACAGCCTTGCACCGTCTTAGGCAATGCACCATGTTAAGGTTTGGGTAATGGGTAATTTCTTTTGTTTTAAGTGGAAGAAGGTCTTACTTTAAGTACAGCATGTGTTCTTAGAAAACTTTTAGGAAAGAATACATGTAGAAGTTGAGGATTTTGGAAATTGATTTTCTTAAGAAGATCCATGTCTGTGTACTGATTTAAGTGAATGAAACCACCTTCAGGGCAGGGAGACACTCAACAATGATGGGAACTCTCATGAACTGGCTTGCACATGTCCTGTCCAAAATGAGATTACAACTATTCAGATTTGGCTGACTGTTGAGAGGGGATGTTGGCCCAGGGTTGTTAGACATTTGGCTTGAGAGAAAACAGAAATCCAGGGACTTTTTTTGGGTTACCATCTCCCAATTTCTAAACATTTTTAACTAATTCATATTTTAAATAGTGTGAACCAGTGGTTGGTGTGCTGCCAAATGCAGCACACCAGTAGACCTTCTAGTCAATTTTGAACTCTGGTTTCTGTATATGACCAGTGACCTGACCTAAATTAAATGCCATCTAAAGAAAATACCAATGAAGTTTACACTTTCATCAAAGTCTCATTTTTTTTTTTACTTCCTATAAACTTGTTCTATTTGGTAACTCAAGCCAGAAATGTAGCGTGTCACCTTAGACAACTTTGTCTGATTCAGTCACTGTATAACATCTAAACCCAAATCTTTTCAGAAATATGTTCTGCATCCAGCCCCTCCTATGCATCCCAGGTAACCTCTGTCATCTTTTACCTAGATTATTATAGTAATTTCCAA
This sequence comes from Zalophus californianus, assembly GCF_009762305.2. Lineage (NCBI taxonomy): Eukaryota > Metazoa > Chordata > Mammalia > Carnivora > Otariidae > Zalophus > Zalophus californianus. The sequence continues at coordinate 106,427,378 of NC_045598.1, forward strand.
ATTGGTCCTCACACTTCCAGTCTTGCTCCTCTGCCACAAAAAATCTTTCCAAAATGAATATATGATCATGTGATTTTGATATGCTTCATTGCTTATAGATGAAGACAAAAGTTCTTAGTAAGACTTATAAGATTCATTGTGATCCAGCATCTGCCTATCCTTCTGGTATCATTTCTTGCCATGCTGCCATGTACAACCTGTGTCTTAACTATGTGGAATTATTTTCAGATTGCCCGAGATGACCATGGTCTTTCTTACTTTAAGACCTTACACATACTTCATATTTATGTATGCCTGGAGTAGTCTTTCCAAGCAATCCTGGATAACTCCTGGCCATTTCTGGAGACCCACTGCAAAATTCTCCTCTTAAGATTATTTGAATCCTGTTTCTTCACTTTTAATCAGTCAGGTAATAACTTCATTGCAAACACCGTTCCCTTGGTCATGTATATTATAGCACTTGCCACACATTCATATCTGTTGCTTTCTCATATGTTAGTCTCCCTGATGAACATGTAAACTCCTAAAGGACAGGGGCAGTGTCTTCTCCTATTTGTAACTTTAGTACCAAGTATAGTGTCTGTCAATTAAGTAGTTATTAACTTCCTTCCAATGAATGAATGAATGAATGAGTGACCCTGATGTTGCATTGATAACACCCACATTATCTGGATCATCTGGATTCTGTCACCAAACCAATCAGAGAGGAATTGCTGATCAGCCCATCCCACATTCTCAGATTACTTGTTGAAGGAGAACTGTAGAAATGTGAGTATTTTGTCACACATAGGTGGAGCTCAACCATTTATTCCCACAGGCTTGGCTGGCTGAGCCTGACAAAACTCCTCAGGAAAAGTATTAGGTGAAGTGAGGCAAAGATTTGGAAGAAAAGAGCAATAGGAACTAGATAGTAATGTTGCTGGAAAATAAAGGCTCTCAGTATTCCCCTACTATTCCAAATATTCACATCTGGAGTTTATGTGGTGTGCTTTAAGAGGCAACATAACTCTCCTCCAGCCCCTGGAATTGCACCCATTGTAAACAATTACAGGCTCTAATGCATTTTTTAGTGCTACTTGGAATAAGTTAATTTGAATGAGATGTGATTTGTTTATTGGTTGATTGGTTTTTAAGACACCCAGCCAGAAAAAAAAAAAAAGACACCCAGCCAGAGGAGCAATTCAACAACATCAGAGCTGATAAAATTCATCTCAAGAATTTGAGGAAGGAGAAGAGTTGAATGGTCTTATTAAAGCCCTCTTGACAAAAGGGAAAGATACTGCTAAGTGAGGTATTGAAATGTTAATATTTTAAAAATCCAAAGATCTATTATCTATCTATCATCTGTCCACCTATCTATCTATCATCTATCTATTATCTATCTATCATCTATCTATCTATCTATCATCTATCTATCTATCTATCTATCTATCTATCTATCTATCTATCTATCTATCATCTATCTATCTATCTATATCTATCATCTATCATCTATCTGTATCTATTTATCATCTATCTATCTATATCTATCATCTTTTATCTATGTTTCATCTATCAATTATCATCTACCTACCTACCTACCTACCTATCTGTTTAAAAGAAGAGACATGAACTAACATATACAGGAAAGAAGGTAAGGGAAACTAGCATTGGATGTGTGCTTTTGGGGTGTTAGAGTTCTGTGTTGTGTAGCCTGAGGGATGGATGACACCTGGGTTTTTGTGTGTGGGGCGTCTGACTTTGAATATTGCTTTACTGCTTACCAGTTATGTGGATTTGAGTAAGTTTTTATTTTTTTTAACTTCTCTGACCCTCAATTTTGTCTGTAAGGTATGGCTAATTTTTTATGTGCAAGGTTGTTGTAGGGAAAGTGTCTGAAACATAGCAAGTAGGCATTCAATAAATTTTAGTTTTCTTCTTTTAACTCATAGTGGAATAAATAAAACAAATGTTGAATGTTTTGTAGTAAGTCAAGTAATAGCAGTAGACTAGAACTCAGTTTTGTTTTCATTTCCAGCCCTAGCAAAATCTTGAAGTAATGACTTTAAGCTGGCAGTAATTTGTCTACACTGGTATCTGAGTTCTTGAGCTCCATAGATCCCGTTTTTATCCTTTGTTTTTTTCAGCCCAAGCAGATAATCTCATTTGCATATTTCAGTCTAGCTCTATTTCCTCTTTTCTAACTGCTGTACTATGGGAAATTGCTTCTTCTACCCCTCATGTCTGTGTTGTAATGAAAGACTGATAACCAGTTAACCCTTAAAGCCTTAATTCTAAATGAAGGTGGTAAAGCCTGCAATACAGCTAAGCAATTTGGAACCAGAAGGTGACTCTCCACTTCATTTTCTTCCTAATTGCTATACTTTATGGCAGACAGGAGGACACAAGATTTTTGTCAATGTACTACATGAGGAAATGAGAAAATCAGCAATAGAAGAGACACTTTAAGGGCGCCTGGGTGGCTCAGTTGGTTGAGCGACTGCCTTCGGCTCAGGTCATGATCCTGGAGTCCCGGGATCAAGTCCCGCATCAGGCTCCCTGCTCAGCAAGGAGCCTGCTTCTCCCTCTAACTCTCCCCCCTCTCATGTACTCTCTCTCTCTCTCTCTCATTCTCACTCTCTCGAATAAATAAATAAATCTTTAAGAAAAAAGAAGAGACACTTTAAGATATCTAAATAATCTTTTGAAAATGGACACATTTCCCTTGCAAATTCCATACCTCCTTGTGCTAGATGGCTTTATAATACAAAGAGAATACTTGTAAACTTCTATTGGTAACTCTATATGCTTATAAGCAGAGCTTCACTCACTCTCATTTACCATGCTCCCCAAAGCTAAGGTAAGATGTTGCTTAAAATGAGTTTCAGAGTTTAGATTAGTGGCCTTTTAATAATGACAAGTTGTTTATTATCAGGGAGGGAGCTGCCCTCTGCTTGCTGGCTTGATTTATTTCCAGTTGAATCCAGAGTTGCCTCATTTTTCATCCTTTCTCTGGCTCATTGACAATGAAGCTTATATTCTCACCTTTGATTGCATTAGAGTGTTCAACACAGGTTGCACTAGCTTATGATATTATATTAGAAGATCCTTTCTGATTATCAAAACTCCTATAACACAGGGCACCAGGACTTATATTCCAACAAAGCAACCAGTGCATGTAGTGTGTCTGGTACAAACTGACCTCCAATTTCCCACATCCAAAGGTTTCTTTACCTAGAAAGTTTGGAGGAAGAACAATTTTGTCTTTGTTTCTCCTAATTTGGCCACTCAGAATTCCTCCTTGGTGCCATGTTCTCCTCCCTAACAGTACAGCCATGCTGTGAAAAATGCGTTGACATCACTTGGTGTTCTTTGGCACAGAGATGCTTTATCTATAGGATGCTGGCACACAGATGGTGGAAGAGGGGAAATCTCAAATTATATATAACCTATGATGCCTTTCTTTTCTTTTTCAAGATTGCTTTGGCTATTCAGGGTCTTTTGTGGTTCTATACAAATTTTAAGATTGTTCATTCTAGCTCTGTGAAAAATGTTATTAGTAATACACACACACACACACACACACACACACACACACACACACACACACACACACATATACCACAACTTATTTATCCATTCCTGAGTTGATGCACATTTGGCTCCTTCCATAATTTGGCTATTGTTGATAATGTTGCTATAAACATTTGGGTGCTGTTCCCCTTCAAATCAGTAATTTTGTATCCTTTCAGTAAATACTTGGTAGTGCAATTGCTGGGTCATAGGGTAGTTCTATTTTTAACTTTTTGAGGAACCTCCATACTGTTTTGCAGAGTGGCTGCACCAGTTTTCATTCCCACCAATAGTATAAGAGGGTTCTCCTTTCTCTGCATCATCACCAACATCTTTCTTTCTTTTGCGTTGTTATTTTTAGCCATTCTGACAGGTGGGAGGTTGTATCTCATCATGGTTTTCATTTGTATTTCCCTAATGATGAGTGATGTTGACCATCTTTTCAGGTATCTGTTGGCCATCTGTATGTATTCTTTGGAAAAATGTCTATGTCTTTTGCCCATTTCTTCACTGGATTTCTTATTTTTTGGGTATTGAGTTTGAGAAGTTCTTTCTAGATTTTGGATACTAGCCCTTTATCTGATATATCATTTGCATGTATCTTCTCCCATTCCATGGGTTGCCTTTTAGTTTTGTTGATTGTTTCCTTCACTGTGCAGAAGCTTTGTATCTTGATGAAGCCCCAATAGTTCATTTTTGCTTTTGTTTCCCTTGCCTCAGGAGACCTGTCTAGTAAGAAGCTGCTGTGCTAATGTCAAAGAGGTTGCTGCCTGTCTTCTCCTCTAGGATTTTTTTAGAATTTTATTTTATTATGTTAAGTCACCATACAACACATCATTAGTTTTTGATGTAGTGATGGGTATTAAGGAGGGCACGTACTGCATGGAGCACTGGGTGTTATATGAAAACAATGAATCGTGGATCACTCCTCTAGGATTTTGATGGTTTCCTGTCTCACATTGGGGTCTTTCATCCATTTTGAATTTATTTTTGTGTATGGTGTAAGAAAGTGGTCCAGTTTCATTCTTCTGCATGTGGCTGTCCAATTTTCCCAACACCATCTGTTGAAGAGACTGTTTTTTTTTCCATTGGATATTCTTTCTTGCTTTGTCAGAGATTAGTTGATCATATAGTTGTGGGTCTGTTTCTGGGTTTTTGTATTCTGTTCCATTGGTCAATGTGTCTGTTTTTGTGCCAGTACCATACTGTCCTGGTGATGACAGCTCTGTGGTAGAACTTGAAGTCTGGAACTGTGAAGCCTCTAGGTTTGCTTTTCTTTTTCAAGATTGCTTTGGCTATTCAGGGTCTTTTGTGGTTCCACACAAATTTTAGGATTGTTCATTCTAGCTCTGTGAAAAATGTTGGTGGGTATTTTGATAGGGATTGCATTAAATGTGTAGATTGCTTTGGGTAGTACAGAAATTTTAACAATATTTGTTCTTCCAATCCACGAGCATGGAATTTTTTCCATTTTCTTGTGTCATCTTTAGTTTCTTTCAGAAGTGTTCTATAGTTTTCAGAGTACAGATCATTTACCTCTTTGGTTAGGTTTATTCCTAGGTATCCTTTGGGTTTTGGTGCAATCATAAATGGGAGAGATTCCTTGGTTTCTCTTTCTGCTGCTTCACTATTGGTGTATGGAAATGCAACAGATTTCTGTACATTGATTTTGTATCCTGCAACTTTACTGAATTTGTGTATCAGTTCTACCATTTCTTTTGGTGGAGTCTTTTGGGTTTTCTACAGAGTATCATGTCATTTGCAAATAGTAAAAGTTTGACTTCTTCCTTGCAGATTTGGATATCTTTTATTTCTTTGTGTTGTTTGATTGCTAAGGCTAGGACTTCCAGTACTATGCTAAATAACACTGGTGAGAGTGGACATCTCCGTCTTGTTCCTGACTGCAAAAACTGTTTTTCCCTATTGAGGATGACATTAGCTGTGGATCTTTTGTATATGGCCTTTATGATGTTGAGTTGTGTTCCACCTATCCCTACATGGTGGAGGGTTTTTATCAAGAGTGGATGCAGTATTTTGTCAAATGCTTTATCTGCATCTATTGAGAAGATCATATGGCTTTATCCTTTCTTTTATTAATGTGGTGTATCACATTGATTGATTTGCAGATATTGAGCCACAGCTGCAGCCCAGGAATAAATCCCACTTGGTTAATGTAGTGCTGGATCCTGTTAGCTAGTATCTTGGTGAGAATTTTTTTTTAATTTAATTTTATTATGTTATGTTAGTCACGATACAATACATCATTAGTTTTTGATGTGGTGATCCACAATTCATTGGTTTTGTATAAATCCAGTGCTCCATGTAGTATGTGCCCTCCTTAATACCCATCACCGGGCTAACCCATCCCCCCAATGCCCTCCCTCTAAAACCCTCAGTTTGTTTCTCAGAGTCCATAGTCTGTCATGCTTCATCTCTCCCTCCGATTCCCCCCCCCCCCGCCTTCATTTTTCCCTTGACACTACAGATAAAGGGCTGGTATGCAGGATCTATAAAAACTTCTCAAACTCAACACCCAAAAAGCAAATAATCAAGTCAAAAAATGGGCAGAAGATATGAAAAGACACTTCTCTGAAGAAGACATACAAATGGCTAACGGACACATGAGAAGTTCCTTATAGACCTTGGATACCAGCCCTTTATCTGTAGTGTCAATTGCAAATATCTTCTCCCATTCTGTGGGTTGCCTCTTTGTTTTGTTGACTGTTTCCTTTGCTGTGCAGAAGCTTTTTATCTTGATGAAGTCCCAAAAGCTCATTTTTGCTTTTGCTTTACTAGCCCTTGGAGATGTATCTTGAAAGAAGTTGCTGTGGCCGATGTCAAAGAGGTTATTGCCTATGTTCGCCTCTTCTAAGTTGACATATTCATTCTTTAGTAGGATGCTCTTTAACCTCCTTGTATTTTTGTTCCTTCCAAATTTTTTCCTGTGGTTGACTTCAAGTATTAAAGCATTGTGGTCTGAAAATATGCATGGTATAATCTCAGTCTTTTTGTACTGGTTTAGACCTTATTTGTGACCCAGTATGTAATCTACTATGGACAATGTTCCATGTGGACTTGAGAAGAGTGTGTCTTCTGCTGCTTGAGGATGAAATGCTCTGAATATATGTTAAGTCCATCTGGTTCAGTATGTCATTCAAAGCCCTTGCTTCCTTGTTGATCTTCTGCTTAGATGATTTGTCCATTGCTGTGAGTTGGGAATTAAAGTTCCCTACTAATATTATTTTCAATGAGTTTCTTTAATTTTGTTATTAATTGGCTTATATATTTGCTCACATGTTATGGGGCATAAATATTTACAGTTTAGGTTTTCTTCTTGGATAGACACTTTTATTATGATATAGTGGCCTTCTTCATCTCTTATTACAGTCTTTGGTTTAAAATCTAGTTTGTCTGACATAAGGATGGCTACTCCAGCTTTCTCTTGATGTCCATTTGCATGATAAATGTTTCTTCACCCTCGCACTTTCAGTCTGGAGGCTGCTTTTTGTCTAAAATAAGTGTCTTGTAGACAGCATATTGTTGGGGGTTATTTTTTATCCAGTCTGATACCCTCTGTCTTTTGACTGGAGCACTTAGTCCATTTACATTCAGAGTGATTATTGAAAGATATGAATTTAGTGCCATTGTTTTACCTTAAATTTGCTGTTTTTGTAGATGTTGTAGATTTCATTATTTTTGTGCTCCCTCTTCACTCAAAGGAGTCCCTTTACTATTTCTTGGAGGCCTAGTTTAGTTTTCACAAATTCCTTTAGTTTGTCCTGGAAACTCTATCTCTCCTATTCTGAATGATGGCTTTGCTGCATAATATATTCTTGGCTGCACAATTTCCCCACTTAGCACGTACCAGTCCTTTCTGGCCTGCCAGATTTCTGTGGACAGGTCGGCTGACAGCCTTATGTTTCTACCCTTGTAGGTTAAAGACTCTTCTCCCGAGCTGCTTTCAGGATTTTCTCATTATCTTTGTAATTTGCAAGCTTCACTATAGTATGTTGAGGTGCTGACCTATTTCTGTTGATTTTGAGGGGGGTTATCTGTGCCTTTTGGATTTGAATGCCTGTTTCCTCCCCCAGAATAGGGAACTTCTCAGATATAATTTGTTCAAATAAACCCTCTGCCCCTCTCTCTCACTCTTCATCTTCTGGGACCCCTATTATCCAGATATCATTTTGCTTTATGGGATCACTGATTTTTCAGAGTTTCCCTTCATGATCCAGTAGTTGCCTTTCTTCTTTTCAGACTACTTCCCCCCCATCATTTTATCTTCTACTGCTGACTCTCTTCTGCCTCATTCATCCTCATTTTTATAGCCTCCATTTTGGACTTTTTAAAAAAATTTTTTAGCATTTTTAATTTTGGCTTGACTAGATTTTAGTTCTTTGATTTTTACAGTAAGGGATTCTCTAGTGTCTTCTATACTTTTTTCAAGCCCAGCTAGTATCTTTATAATTATCATTTTTAATTCTGTTTCAGACATTTTACTTATATCTGTATTGATTAAATTCCTGGCAGTGAGTACTACCTCCTGTTCTTTGTTTTGTGGTGAATTTGTCCATCTCATCATTTTGTCCAGAAGGGAATAGATGAAAGAGAAAAGACAACAATAACAACAAGACAACAAAAACAAATGAAACAAGCCAGAAAAGAACAAAAACAAAACAAAACAAAACAAAACAAGAAACAAAAGAAAATGACAGAAAACTCGATCCCAAAGAAATACTTATATCTATACAAAAATAAAATGAAAATAAAATGCAATGAAAGAAAAATAATTAAAAGAAATATATAATGTATATATGAAATATAAATGAAAAAGAATAACTAAATATTTGAAAAAGTAAGAAAATAACTGAAAAAAGTAAAAGACTAATGAAGGAAAAAAACCACAAATGCTATATACTATTTTGCTCAAGAACTGAATCTTTGCAGTCCCCTATGATCAGTAAACTTGGTGTGATCCAGTTTTTTTGTTGGGTCTTCTGGAGGAGGGCCTGTTGTGCTGATTCTCAGGTGCCCTTGCCATAGTGGAAATGTGCTGCCATTGCCAGGACCCCGGGTCAGTGTAAGCAGCCCTGGATTCCACTATCTGGTACTCTTTTGCTCCCTGTAGGTCTTCAGCACTAATGGGAGAGATGAAAATTGTGGTGCACCACTCTCTAGACCTGGAGCTGAAATTTCACACTTCCCACTCTTCAATGAGCACTCAGAGAAAAGCAGGCAGTCACTCATTTTTTTCCTTCCAAATAATTGCATTTTATTTTATTTTATTTTATTATGTTATGTTAATCACCATACATCACATCATTAGTTTTTGATGTAGTGTTCCATGATTCGTTGTTTGCCTATAACACCCAGGGCTCCATTCAGTACGTGCCCTCTTTAATACCCATACTCCCACCCCGCTCCCCTCTAGAACCCTCAGTTTGTTTTTCAGAGTCCATAGTCTCTCATCGTTCATCTCCCCCTCCGATTCCCCCCCTTCATTTCTCCCTTCCTGCTATCTTCTTCTTCTTCTTCTTCTTTTCTTCTTCTTCTTCTTCTTCTTCTTCTTCTTCTTCTTCTTCTTCTTCTTCTTCTTCTTCCTCTTCTTCTTCTTCTTCTTCTTTTTAACATATAATGTATTATTTGTTTCAGAGGTACAGGTCTGTGATTCATCAGTCTCACACAGATCACAGCACTCACAATAACACATACCCTCCCCAATGTCTATCACCCAGCCACCCCATCCCTCCCACCCCCCACCACTCCAACAACCCTCAGTTTGTTTCCTGAGATTAAGAATTCCTCATATCAGTGAGATCATATGATACATGTCTTTCTCTGGTTGATTTATTTCGCTCAGCATAATACCCTCCAGTTCCATCCACGTCATTGCAATGGCAAGATTTCATTCCTTTTGATGGCTGCATAATATTCCATTGTATATATATACCACTTCTTCTTTATCCATTTATCTGTCGATGGACATCTTGATCTTTCCATAGTATGGCTATTGTGGACATTGCTGCTATAAACATCGGGGTGCACGTACCCTTTCAGATCCCTACATTTGTATCTTTGGGGTAAATACCCAGTAGTGCAATTGCTGGGTCATATGGTAGCTCTATATTCAACTTTTTGAGGAACCTTCATACTGTTTTCCTGAGTGGCTGCACCAGCTTGCATTCCCACCAACGGTGTAGGAGGGTTCCCCTTTCTGTTCATCCCTACCAAAATCTGTCATTTCCTGACTTGTTAATTTTAGCCATTCTGACTGGTGTGAGGTGATATCTCATGGAGGTTTTGATTTGGATTTCCCTGATGCCCGGCGATGTTGAGCACTTTTTCATGTGTCTGTTGGCCATTTGGATGTCTTCCTTGGAAAAATGTCTGTTCATGTCTTCTGCCCATTTCTTGATTGGATCATTTGTTCTTTGGGTGTTGAGTTTGATAAGTTCTTTATAGATTTTGGATACTAGCCCTTTATCTGATATGTCATTTGCAAATATCTTTTCCCATTCTGTGTTTTGGTTTTGTTGACTGTTTCTTTTGCTGTGCAAAACCTTCTTATCTTGATGAAGTCCCAATAGTTCATTTTTGCCCTTGCTTCCCTTGCCTTTGGCGATGTTTCTAGGAAGAAGTAGCTGTGGCTGAGGTCGAAGAGGTTGCTGCCTGTGTTCTGCTTCAGGATTTTGATGGACTCCTATCTCACATTTAGGTCTTTCAACCATTTTCAGCCTGTTTTTATGTGTGGTGTAAGGAAATGGTCCAGTTTCATTCTTCTGCATGTGGCTCTCCAATTTTCCCAACACCATTTGTTGAAGAGACTGTCTTTTTTCCATTGGACATTCTTTCCTGCTTTGTCAAAGATTAGTTGACCATAGAGTTGAAGGTCCATTTCCAGGCTCTCTATTCTGTTCCATTGATCTATGTGTCTTTTTGTGCCAGTACCATACTGTCTTGATGATTACAGCTTTGTAATAGGGCTTGAAGTCCGGAATTGTGATGTCACCAGCTTTGCTTTTCTTTAACATACCTCTGGCTATTTGGAGTCTTTTCTGTTTCCATACAAATTTTAGGATTATTTGTTCCATTTCTTTGAAAAAAGTGGATGGTATTTTGATAGGGATTGCATTAAATGTGTAGACTGCTCTAGGTAGCATTGACATCTTCATAATATTTGTTCTTCCAATCCATGAGCATGGAACATTTTTCCATTTCTTTATGTCTTCCTCAATTTCTTTCATGAGTATTTTATAGTTTTCTGAGTACAGATTCTTTGCCTCTTTGGTTAGATGTATTCCTAGGTATCTTATGGTTTTGGGTGCAATTGTAAATGGGATCGACTCCTTAATTTCTCTTTCTTCTGTCTTGTTGTTGGTGTATAGGAATGCCACTGATTTCTGTGCATTGATTTTATATCCTGTCACTTTACTGAATTCCTGTATGAGTTCTAGCAGTTTTGGGCTGGAGTCTTTTGGGCTTTCCACCTAAAGTATCAGATCATCTGCAAAGAGTGAGAGTTTGACTTCGTCTTTGCCGATCTGAACGCCTTTGATTTCTTTTTGTTGTCTGATTGCTGTGGCTAGGACTTCTAATACTATGTTGAATAACAGTGGTGATAGTGGACATCCCTGCCGCGTTCCTGACCTTAGGGGGAAAGCTCTAGTTTTTCCCGTTGAGAATGATATTGGCTGTAGGTTTTTCATAGATGGCTTTTATGATACTGAGGTATGCACCCTCTATCCCTATACTCTGAAGAGTTTTGATCAAGAAAGGATGCTGTATTTTGTTAATGTTTTTTCTGCATATATTGATTGGATCATATGGTTCTTGTTCTTTTTTTTTTTATTAATTTATTGTATCACATTGCTTGATTTGCAAATGTTGAACCAACTTTGCAGCCCAGGGATAAATCCTACTTGGTCGTGGTGAATAATTCTTTTAGTATACTGTTGTATCCTATTGGCTAGCATTTTGGTGAGAATTTTTGCACCCATGTTCATCAAGGATATTGGTCTGTAGTTCTCCTTTTTGATGGGGTCTTTGTCTGGTTTTGGGATCAAGGTAATGGTGGCCTGATAAAACGAGTTTGGAAGTTTTCCTTCCATTTCTATTTTTTGGAACAGTTTCAGGAGAATAGGTATTAATTCTTCTTTAAATGTTTGGTAGAATTCCCCTGGGAAGAAATCTGGCACTGGGCTTTTGTTTGTTGGGAGATTTTTGAAGACTGCTTTAATTTCCTTAGTGGTTATAGGTCTGTTCAGGTTTTCTCTTTTTTCATGGTTCAGTTTTGGTAGTTTATACATCTCTAGGAATGCACCACTTCTTGCAGATTATCTAATTTGCTGGCATATAGTTACTCAGAATATGTTCTTATACTCGTTTGTATTTCTTTGGTGTTCGTTGTGATCTCTCCTACCCTCATTCATGATTTTGCTTATTTGGTTAATTTCTCTTTTCTTTTTGATAAGTCTGGCCAGAGGCTTATCAATCTTGTTAATTCTTTCAAAGAACAAGCTCCTAGTTTCGTTCATCTGTTCTACCATTCTTTTGGTTTCTATTTCATTGATTTCTGCTCTCATCTTTATTATTTCTCTTCTCCTGCTGGGTTTAGGCTTTATTTGCTGTTCTTTCTCCAGCTCCTTTAGGTGTAGGGTTAGGTTGTGTATTTGAGACCTTTCTTGTTTCTTGAGAAAGGCTTGTATTGCTATATACTTTCCTCTTAGGACCACCTTTGCTGCATTCAAAATCCAAAGATTTTGAACAGTTGTGTTTTCATTTTCATTTATTTCCATGAATTTTTTTAATTCTTCTTTAATTTCCTGGTTGACCCATTCATTCTTTAGTAGGATGCTCTTTAGCTTCCATGTATTTGTGTTCTTTCCGACTTTCCTCTTGTGATTGAATTCTAGTTTCAAAGCATTGTGGTCTGAAAATATGGAGGGAATGATCCCGATCTTTTGGTACTGGTTAGGACCTGATTTGTGACCTAGGATGTGATCTATTCTGGAGAATGTTTCATGGGCACTAGAGAAGAATGTGTATTATGCTGCTTTGGGGTGGAATGTTTGAATATATTTGTGAAGTCCATTTGTTCCAGTGTGTCATTTAGTCTTTATTTCCTTGTTGATCTTTTGCTTAGATGATCTGTCCATTTTAGTGAAGGGGGTGTTAAAGTCCCCTACAATTATTGTATTGTTGTCGATGTGTTTCTTTGCTTTTGCTATTAATTGGCTTTTATAATTGGCTGCTCCCATGTTAGGGGCATAGATATTTACAAGTGTTAGATCTTCTTGTTGGATAGACCCTTTAAGTAGGATATAGTGTCCTTCCTCATGTTTTATTATAGTCTTTGGTTTAAAATCTCATTTGTCTGGTATAAGGATTGCCACCCCAGCTTTCTTTTGGTGTCCATTGGCATGGTAAATTGTTTTCCACCCCTCACGTTCAGTCTGGAGTTGTCTTTGGGTCTAAAATGAGTGTCTTGCAGACAGCATAGCAATGGGTCTTGTTTTTTTATCCAATCTGATACCCTGTGTCTTTTGATTGGGGCATTTAGCCCATTTACATTCAGCATAACTACTGAAAGATATGAATTTAGTGCCATTTTATTGCCTGTAAGGTTACTGTTACTCTATATTGTCTGTGTTTCTTTCTGGTCTAAGTTACTTTTAGGCTCTCTTTTTGCTTATAGGACCCCTTTCAATATTTCTGTAGGGCTGGTTTCGTATTTGAAACTTCCTTTAGTTTTTGTTTGTTCTGGAAGCTTTTTATCTCTCCTTCTAGTTTCAATGACAGCCTAGCTGGATATACAGTATTCTTGGCTGCATATTTTTCTCATTTAGTGCTCTGAATATATCATGCCAGTCCTTTCTGGCCTGCCAGGTCTCTGTAGATAGTTCTGTTGCCAATCTAATGTTTCTACCATTGTAGATTACAGATCTTTTGTCCCAAGCTGCTTTCAGGATTTTCTCTTTGCCTCTGAGACTTGTAAGTTTTACTATTAGATGTTGGGATGTTGACCTATTTTTATTGATTTTGAGGGGGGTTCTCTGTGCCTCCTGGATTTTGATGCCCGTTTCCTTCCCCAAATTAGGGAAGTTCTCTGCTATAATTTGCTCCAATATACCTTCTGCTCCTCTCTCTCTTTCTTCTTCTTCTGGTATCCCAAGTATTCTAATATTGTTTCATCTTATGGTATCACTTATATCTCGAATTCTGCCCTCATGATCCAGTAGTTGTTTATCTCTTTTTCTCAGCTTCTTTATTTTCCATCATTTGGTCTTCTATTTCACTTATTCTCTCTTCTGCCTCATTTGTCCTAGAAGTTAGAACCTCCATTTTTGATTGCACCTCATTAATAACCTTTTTGATTTTGACTTGGTTAGATTTTAGTTCTTTTATTTCTCCAGAAAGGGTTTCTCTAGTATCTCCCATGCTTTTTTCAAGCCCAGCTAGTATGTTTAAAATCATCATTCTAAAGTGTACTTCTGACATCTTACTCATGTCTGTATTGATTAGGTCCCTGGCAGTCGGTACTGCCTCTTGTTCTTTTTTGGGGGGTGATTTTTTCCTTCTTGTCATTTTGTCCAGAGGAGAATAGATGACTGAGAGAACAAAATGCTAACAGCATAACAACAACCCCAGAAAAATATACACTATACAGAATCAGAAGAGACCTGAAACTGGTGGAAAAGAAAGGGAAAGAAAGAAAAAAGAAAAAGAAAGAAAAAAAAGGTAAAAAAAAAAAAGAATATGATCACATATGATCAGGCTGGTGAATAGATCAGTGCCACACACTAGATTTTGGGTGTATTTTGGTCTATTAGAAGAAAGTGCCTCACGAGGTTTTAAAGAAAGAAGAACTTATGTATGTACAAAAATAAGGGAAAATACAATGAAGTTTGGAATATGACTGTAAGGATGAAAATTATAAAAGATTTTATAAAAGGAATTAATAAGATAAGAATTTGGTTGAAAAAAGAGAGGAGAGGAATTAAAAGCAAAAGAGCAGTGAGAGAATATGCTCAGGCAGGAGACTAGAACAAAGCCATACACTAGAGATTTTGGGTATATTTTGGTCTGGTAGAAGAAACTGTATCCCAAAATTTTAAAGAGAGAACAACTTATGTATATACCAAAAATAAGGTTAACTATTATGAAGGGATAGAATATGACTCTAAAAATGAAAAATAAGATTTTTATAAAAGGGATCAATAAGATGTTGGTTGAAAAAGGGAAAAAGAAAAATTTTAAAAAAAGAAAAAGAAAATTTAAAAAATTGACTTTGAAAGACTAAAGAATCAGGGGGAAAAAAGCCATGAATTCTATGCGCTGTATTCCCCTAGTGCTGGAGTTCTACCATTCTCATTGATCAGTAAACTTGGTTTTGGCTGGCTGTTCTTGCTGATCTTCTGGGGGAGGAGCCTGTTGCTGTGTTTCTCAAATGTCTTTGCTGGAGGTGGAATTGCCCCGCCCTTGCCGGGGGGCCAGGCTATGTAATCTGCTAGGATTTGCTCTTAGGAACTTTTGTTCCCTGCAAGCTTTCTGAACAGCTTTGGAGGATGAGAGTGAAAATGGCAGCCTCCCAAACTCCGCCCTGGAGGAGCCAAGAACTCAAGTCTCCACTCCTCAGTGAGCCCCCAGAGAAAAGCAGTCAGTCACTGCCATATCCCTGGTCTCCCACCTCAGTCCATGTTCACCTGGCTTGTGACCAAGTGTTTCTGTCTCTGACACACGACCCCATGTGGAGTCTCCTAACCCAGCGGATTCCTGCAGTGTGTTCCCGCGCTGTTCCTCCTGGTGGCGGGGGAGGAAGGAGAGTCTCCCTGGATATGCCGCTTGTTGGTCCTTGCTGGAAGAGCAGTGGCCCCACTGTGCCGTGGATCACAGTTTATGGCAACCCCGAGCTGAGAGCCCACTCCTTGGCTCTGTCTCTGCAGCCAGCTTCCCCACTCTGATACCTGGTAGCTCTGCTGCACTCAGGCACCCCTGGTCTTTCTGTGACCCTGAGGGTCCTGAGAGCACACTGTCCCAATGAGGGTTCCACCCCCCGCTTAGCCACTGGAGCAATGTCCCTCAGTGGAGCAGACTTCTAAAAGTTCTGATTTTGTGCTCCGCTGCTCTATCACTTGCCAGTAGCAGGCTGACACAGGCTCCCTCTTCCTGCGGTATATCTTCCCGAATATCACCTCGGATTCACTTCTCCACACGTCCTACCTTCCAGAAAGTTGTCACTTTTCTGTTTAGAGAGTTGCTGCTATTCTTTTCTTCAATCTCCTGTTGAGTTCATAGGTGTTCAGAATGGTTTGATCCCTATCTAGCTGAATTCCTGGGACCAGTTGAGATTTAGGTCTCCTACTCCTCCACCATCTTGCTTCTCCCCTGCAATCTGTCACTCTTGTTTCACCAGTTTCCGTCAGAACTCTGTATTCACCCAATCCTATGACAGAGTATTTTTATGCAGGCATGCAACTGAGTTTCCAAAACTCCAAATTTTATGGACTTCTGCAGTGCAGAGCTGCACCGTTCCTCCTGGAGGAGGAACAGTGAGGTCTCACCACACTTCTGCTTTTTGCTGGACCCCTGCCAGGAAAGTGGTTGCACAACCATGTAGCAGTTCATGTTTTATGGCAACACAGAGCAGAAAGCTGACACCTAGACTTCCTGTTTTCCGCTGGCTTCCCCACTTGTATGCCTGTGAACTCTGCCACACTCAGGTACCCCTGTTCTTCTATGTGACCCTTGGGATCCTGAGACCACACTGTCCCACCTGGGAGTCCACCCTGCTTCAGCATCTGAGCACCTTTATGCCAGGGACATACCCCACTGTAGCAGACTTCTAATAGGTCTGATTTTGTGTTCTGCTGCTCATAGTATTTTGCATTAGCCTCCTTAAGCAGGCTCCCTCTCTTCTGCCATATCCTCCAATATATCACCTGGGATTCAAGTCTCCACATCTCTTACCTTCCAAAAAGTGGTCACTTTTCTATTTGTAGAATTGCAGCATTTCCTTTCTCAGATCTCCAATAGATTTTGCAGGTATTCAGAATCATTTGGTAAGTATCTAACTGTATTTTAGGGACCAAACATAGGTCCCGTACTCTTTTGCCCTCTTAACTGCCTCCCAATCTCCATCTTTTTGTACTTGTTGAGGCCTGATTCGTGGCCCGGTATGTGATCTATTCTACAGAGTCCCTAGTGCACTCAAAATGAATGTGTATTCTGCTGCTTACGGATGAAATATTCTGAATATATCTGTTAAATCCACCTGCCCCAGTGTGTCATTGAAAGCCATTATTTCCTTGTTGATTTTATGCTTAGATGATTTATCCATTGCTATATGTGAGACGTTAAAGTACCCTACTTATATTGTATTATTATCAATGAATTCCTTTATGTTACTGTTTTATATATTTGGGTGCTCCTTAGTTGGTGGCATAAATATTTACAATTGTTGGATCTTCTTATTGATAGGTCCTTTATTATGATATAGTGCCCTTCTTCATCTCTTGTTACAGTCTTTGGTTTAAAATCTAGCTTGTCTGATACAAGTATGGCTACTTTGGCTTCCTTTTGATGTCAATTAGCATGATAATTTTTAATCTGCAGGTGTTTTTAGGTCTAAAATGAGTCTCTTGTAGGCAGCATATAGATGGCTCTTATTTTGTATTATCCATTCTGACACCCTATGTCTTTTTTGTTTGTTTGTTTTGTTTTTTGTTTTTTTATGTTCAATTAGTTCAACATCATTAGTTTTTGATGTAGTGTTCAGTGACTCATTAGTTGCTTATAATACCCATTGCTCATCACCACACGTGCCCTGCTTAATGCCCATCACCCTGTTGCCCCTTACCCAACCCCCTCTCTTCTGTAACCCTCAGTTTGTTTCCTGGAGTCCAGAGTCTCTCATGGTTTGTCTCCCTCTCTGATTTCTTCCCATTCAGTTTTCACTCCCTTCCCTTATGGTCATCCACACTATTCCTTATGTTCCACATATAAGTGAAACCATATGATAATTGTCTTTCTCTGCTTGACTTATTTGACTTAGCATAATCCCCTCCAGTGCCATCCATGTCGATGCAAATGGTGGGTATTCATCAATTCTGATGGCTGAGTAATATTCCATTGTATATGTGAACCACATCTTCTTTATCCATTCATCTGTTGAAAGGCATCTGGGATCCTTCCACAGTTTGGCCATTGTAGACACTGCTGCTATGAACATTAGGGTATGCATGCCCTTTATTTCACTATGTCTGTATCTTTGGTGTAAATACATAGTAGTGCAATTGCTGAGTCAGATGGTAGCTCTGTTTTTAATGTCTTGAGGAACCTCCATACTGTTTTCCAGACTTGCTGTCGTAGCTTACATTCCCACCAAGAGTGTTGGAGGGTTGTCCTTTCTCCACATCCTCTCCAGCACTTGTTTTTGGCCATTCTAACTGGTATAAGGTGGTATCTCATTGTGCTTTTGATTTGTATTTCCCTGATGGCTAGTGATGTTGAACATTTTTTTCATGTGTCAATTAGCCATTTGTATGTCTTCTTTGGGGAACTGCCTGTTCATATCTTCTGCCCATTTCTTGACTGGATTATTTGTTTTTTGGGTGTTGAGTTTGAGAAGTTCTTTATAGATCTTGGATACCAGCCCTTTATCTGTAGTGTCATTTGCAAATATCTTTTCCCATTCTGTGGGTTGCCTCTTTGTTTTGTTGACTGTTTCCTTTGCTGTGCAGAAGTTTTTAAGTCCCAAAAGTTCATTTTTGCTTTTTTTCCCTTGCCTTTAGAGACATATCTTAAAAGAAGTCACTGTGGCTAACGTCAAAGAGGTTACTGCCTATGTTCTCCTCTAGGATTTTGATGGATTCCTGTCCCACATTGAGGTCTTTCACACATTTTGAGCTTATCTTTGTATATAGTGTAAGAGAATGGTCCACGTTCATTCTTCTGCATGTGGCTGTCCAACTTTCACAACATCATTTGTTGAAGAGACTATCCTTTCCTTTTTCCATTGGATATTCTTTCATGCTTTGTCAAAGATTAGTTGACCATAAAATTGAGGGTCCATTTCTGGGGTCTCTCTTCTGTTCCATTGATCCATGTGTCTGTTTTTGTGCTGATGCCATGCTATCTTGATAACTATGGCTTTAAATACAGCTTGAAGTCAGGCATTGTGATGCCCCCAGCTTTGTTTTTTTTTTTTTTCAACCGTCCGCTGGTGATTCGGATCTTTTCTGGTTCCATACAAATTGTAGGATTGTTTCTTCCAGCTCTGTGAAAAATGTCGATGGTATTTTGATAGGGTTTGCATTGAAAGTGTAGATTGTTCTGGGCAGCATAGACATTTTAACAATGTTTATTCTTCCAATCCATGAGCATGGAATGTTTTTCCATCTCTTTGTGTCTTCCTCAATTTCTCTCATCAGTGTTCTATAGTTTCTGGAATATAGATCCTTTACTTCTTTGATTAGGGTTATTCCTAAGTATCTTACGGTTTTTGGTGCTATTATAAATGGAATTGATTCCCTAATTTCTCTTTCTTCAGTCACGTTGTTAGTGGATAGAAATGCAACTGATTTCTGTGCATTGATTTTGTATCCTCCTACATTGCTGAATTGCTGTATGAGTTTCTAATAATTTGGGGGTGGAGTCTTTTGGGTTTTCCACATAGAGTATCGTGTCATCTATGAAGATAGAGAGAGATTGACTTCTTCTTTGCCAACTTGAATGCCTTTTATTTCTTTTTGTTCTCTGATTGCTGAGGCTAGGACTTCTAGTACTATTTTGAAAAATAGTGGTGAGAGTGGGCATTCCTGTCATGTTCCTGATCTTAAGGAAAAAGCTCTCAGTTTTCCCCATTGAGAATGATACTCATTGTGAGCTTTTCATAGATGGCTTTTATGAAACTGAGCTATGTTCCCTCTATCCCTATATTTTGAAGAGTTTTAATCAGGAAAGGATGCTGTATTTTGTCAGTTGCTTTTTCTGCATCAATTGAGAGTATCACATAGTTCTTGTCCCTTCTTTTGTTGATGTGATCTATCACATTGATTGATTGCGAATATTGAACCACCCTTGCATCCCCAGAATAAATCCGACTTTGTCATGGTGAATAATACTTTTAATGTACTGTTGGATCCTATATTGGTGAGTATTTTGGCATTCATGTTCATCAGGGATATTGGTCTGTAATTCTCCTTTTTGATGGGGTCTTTGTCCAGTTTTGGGATCAGGGCAATGCTGGCCTCATAGAACGAGTTTGGAAGCTTTCCTTCTGTTTCTATTTTTTTGAAACAGCTTCAGTAGAATAGGTATGATTTCTTCTTTAAATGTTTGGTAGAATTCCCCTGGGAAGCCATCTGGTCCTGGACTCTTGTTTTTTGGGAGGTTTTTGATTACTGTTTCAATTTCCCTGCTGGCTATTGATCTGTTCAGATTCCCTTTCTTCCTGTTTCAGTCTTGGTAGTTTATAAGTTTCCAGGAATGCATTCATTTCTTTGAGATTGCCTAGTTTGTTGACATATATCTGTTGGTAATAAGTTCTAATTATTTCCTTGGTATTGGTCGTGATCTCTCCCGTTTCATTCATGATTTTATTAATTTGGGTCCTTTTTCTTTTCTTCTGGATAAGTCTGGCCAGAGGTTTATTAATCTTATTAATTCTTTCAAGGAACCATCTTCTAGTTTCATTGATCTATTCTACTCTTCTTCTAGTTTCTATTTCATTGATTTCTGCTCTAATCTTAATTATTTCTCTTCTCCTGCTTGATTTAGGCTTTATTTGCTGTTCTTTCTCCAGCTCCTTTAGGTGTAAGGTTAGCTTGTGCATTTGGTATTTTTGTAATATTTTGAGAGAGGCTTGGCTGGCTATGTACTTCCCTCTATGGACCACATTTGTAATATCCCATAGGTTTTGAACAGTTGTGTTTTCATTTTCATTGTTTTGCATTAATTAATTTCCTCTTTAATTTCCTGGTTGACCCATTGTTTTAAATTTTTTATTGTTATGTTAATCACCATATATTACATAATTTGTTTTGGTGTAGTGTTCCATGATTCATTGTTTGTTCATAAAACCCAGTGCTCCATGCAGAATGTGCCCTCTTTAATACCCATCACCAGGCTAACCAATCCCTCTACCCTCCTCCCCTCTAGAAACCTCAGTTTGTTTTTCAGAGTCCATCATCTCTCCTGGTTCGTCTCCCCCTCTGACTTACCCCCCTTCATTCTTCCTCTCCTGCTATCTTCTTCTTTTTCTTTTTTTTCTCTTAAAATATGTTGCGTTATTTGTTTCAGAAGTACAGATCTGTGATTCAACAGTCTTACACAATTCACAGCGCTCACCGTAGCACATATCTTCCCCAATGTCTATCACCCAGCCACCCCATCCCTCCCACCCCCGACCACTCCAGCAACCCTCAGTTTGTTCCTGAGATTAAGAATTCCTCATATCAGTGAGGTCATATGATACATGTCTTTCTCTGATTGACTTATTTCACTCAGCATAACACCCTCCAGTTCCATCCACGTCGTTGCAAATGGCAAGATCTCATTCCTTTTGATGGCTGCCTAATATTCCATTGTGTATATATACCACCTCTTCTTTATCCATTCATCTGTCGATGGACATCTTGGCTCTTTCCACAGTTTGGCTATTGTGGACATTGCTGCTATAAACATTGGGGTGCACGTACCCCTTCGGGTCCCTACATTTGTATCTTTGGGGTAAATACCCAGTAGTACAATTGCTGGATCGAATGGTAGCTCTAATTTCAACTGTTTGAGGAACCTCCATACTGTTTTCCAGAGGGGTTGCACCAGCTTGCATTCCCACCAACAGTGTAGGAGGGTTCCCCTTTCTCCACATCCCCGCCAACATCTGTCGTTTTATGACTTGTTAATTTTAGCTATTCTGGCGGGTGTGAGGTGGTATCTCATTGAGGGTTTTTTTTAAATTTTTTTATTGTTATGTTAATCACCATATATTACATAATTTGTTTTGGTGTAGTGTTCCATGATTCATTGTTTGCTCATTGAGGTTTTGATTTGGATTTCCCTGATGCCGAGTGATGTTGAGCACTTTTTCATGTGCCTGTTGGCCATTTGGATGTCTTCTTTGGAAAAATGTCTGTTCATGTCTTCTGCCCATTTCTTCATTGGATTATTTGTTCTTTGGGTGTTGAGTTTGATAAGTTCTTTATAGATTTTGGATACTAGTCCTTTATCTGATATGTCATTTGCAAATATCTTCTCCCATTCTGTCGGTTGTCTTTTGGTTTTGTGGACTGTTTCTTTTGCTGTGCAAAAGCTTTTTATCTTGATGAAATCCCAATAGTTCATTTTTGCCCTGGCTTCCTGTGCCTTTGGTGATGTTTCTAGGAAAAAGTTGCTGCGGCTGAGGTCGAAGAGGTTGCTACCTGTGTTCTCCTTTAGGATTTGGATGGACTCCTGTCTCACGTTTAGGTCTTTCAACCATTTGGAGTCTATTTTTGTGTGTGGTGTAAGGAAATGGTCCAGTTTCATTCTTCTGCATGTGGCTGTCCAGTTTTCCCAACACCATTTGTTGAAGAGACTGTCTTTTTTCCATTGGACATTCTTTCCTGCTTTGTCAAAGATAAGTTGACCATAGAGTTGAGGGTCCATTTCTGGGCTCTCGATTCTGTTCCATTGATCTATGTGTCTGTTTTTGTGCCAGTACCATACTGTCTTGATGATGACAGCTTTGTAATAGAGCTGGAAGTCCGGAATTGTGATGCCGCCAGCTTTGCTTTTCTTTTTCAATATTCCTCTGG
Source organism: Zalophus californianus (assembly GCF_009762305.2). Taxonomy (NCBI): domain Eukaryota; kingdom Metazoa; phylum Chordata; class Mammalia; order Carnivora; family Otariidae; genus Zalophus; species Zalophus californianus. The sequence goes on from NC_045598.1 coordinate 106,449,724, forward strand.
CTATTTGGGGTCTCCTCTGGTTCCATACAAATTTTAGGATTGTTTGTTCCATTTCTTTGAAAAAAAATGGATGGTATTTTGATGGGGATTGCATTGAATGTGTAGACTGCTCTAGGTAGCATTGACATCTTCACAATGTTGGTTCTTCCAATCCATGAGCATGGAACATTTTTCCATTTCTTTGTGTCTTCTTCAATTTCTTTCCTGAGTATTTTATAGTTTTCTGAGTACAGATCCTTTGCCTCTTTGGTTAAATTTATTCCTAGGTATCTTATGGTTTTGGGTGCAATTGTGAATGGGATCGACTCCTTGATTTGTCTCTCTTCTGTCTTGTTGTTGGTGTATAGGAATGCCACTGATTTCTGTGCATTGATTTTATAGCCTGCTACGTGACTGAATTCCTGTATGAGTTCTAGCAGTTTTGGGGTGGAGTCTTTTGGGTTTTCCACATAAAGTATCATATCATCTGCAAAGAGTGAGAGTTTGACTTCCTCTTTGCCGATTTGGATGCCTTTGATTTCTTTTTGTTGTCTGATTGCTGTGGCTAGGACTTCTAATACTATGTTGAATAGCAGTGGTGAGAGTGGACATCCCTGCCGCGGTCCTGACCTTAGGGGAAAATCTCTCAGCTTTCCCCATTGAGAATGATATTCGCTGTAGGTTTTTCATGGATGACTTTTATGATATTGAGGTATGTACCCTCTATCCCTATACTCTGAAGAGTTTTGATCAAGAAAGGATGCTGTACTTTGTCAAATGCTTTTTCTGCATCTATTGAGGATCATATGATTGTTGTTCGTTCTTTTGTTAATGTATTGTATCAGGTTGATTGATTTGCGGATGTTGAACCAGCCTTGCAGCCCAGGGATAAATCCCACTTGGTCGTGGTGAATAATCCTTTTAATGTACTGTTGGATCCTATTGGCTAGTATTTTGGTGAGAATTTTTGCATCCATGTTCATCAAGGATATTGGTCTGTAATTCTCCTTTTTGATGGGATCTTTGTCTGGTTTTGGGATCAAGGTAATGGTGGCCTCATAAAATGAATTTGGAAGTTTTCCTTCCATTTCTATTTTTTGGAAGAGTTTCAGGAGAATAGGTATTAATTCTTCTTTAAATGTCTGATAGAATTCCCCTGGGAAGCCATCTGGCCCTGGGCTTTTGTTTCCTGGGAGATTTTTGATGACTGCTTCAATTTCCTTAGTGGTTATAGGTCTGTTCAGGTTTTCTATTTCTTCCTGGTTCAGTTTTGGTAGTTGATACATCTCTAGGAATGCACCCATTTCTTCCAGGTTATCTAATTTGCTGGCATAAAGTTGCTCATAATATGTTCTTATAATTGTTTGTATGTCTTTGGTGTTGGTTGTGATCTCTCCTCTTTCATTCATGATTTTGTTGATTTGGGTCATTTCTCTTTTCTTTTTGATCAGTCTGGCCAGGGGTTTATCAATCTTGTTAATTCTTTCAAAGAACCAGCTCCTAGTTTCGTTGATCTGTTCTACTGTTCTTTTGGTTTCTATTTCATTGATTTCTGCTCTGATCTTTATTATTTCTCTTCTGCTGGGTTTAGGCTTTATTGGCTGTTCTTTCTCCAGCTCCTTTAGGTGTAGGGTTAGATTGTGTATTTGAGACCTTCCTTGTTTCTTGAGAAAGGCTTGTATTGCTATATACTTTCCTCTCAGGACTGCCTTTGCTGTATCCCAAAGAGTTTGGACAGTTGTGTTTTCATTTTCATTGGTTTCCATGAATTTTTTTAATTCTTCTTTAATTTCCTGGTTGACCCATTCATTCTTTAGTAGGATGCTCTTTAGCCTCTATGTATTTGAGTTCTTTCTGACTTTCCTCTTGTGATTGAGTTCTAGTTTCAAAGCATTGTGGTCTGAAAATATGCAGGGAATGATCCCAATCTTTTGGTACCGGTTGAGACCTTATTTGTGACCTAGGATGTGATCAATTCTGGAGAATGTTCCATGGGCACTAGAGAAGAATGTGTATTCCGTTGCTTTGGGATGGAATGTTCTGAATATGTCTGTGAAGTCCATTTGGTCCAGTGTGTCATTTAAAGTCTTTATTTCCTTGTTGATCTTTTGCTTAGATGATCTGTCCATTTCAGTGAGGGGGGTGTTAAAGTCCCCCACTATTATTGTATTGTTGTCAATGTGTTCTTTGCTTTTGTTATTAATTGCCTTATATAATTGGCTGCTCCCACGTTCAGGGCATAGATATTTACAATTGTTAGATCTTCTTGTTGGATAGACCCTTTAAGGAGGATAGAGTGTCCTTCCTTATCTCTTATTACAGTCTTTGTTTTAAAATCTAGTTTGTCTGATATAAGGATTGCCACCCCAGCTTTCTTTTGGTGTCCATTAGCATGGTAAATGGTTTTCCACCCCGTCACTTTCAATCTGGGGGTGTCTTTGGGTCTAAAATGAGTCTCTTGCAGACAGTAAATGGATGGGTCTTGTTTTTTAATCCAATCTGATAGCCTGTGTCTTTTGATTGGGGCATTGAGCCCATTTACATTCAGGGTAACTATTGAAAGGTATGAATTTAGTGCCATTGTATTGCCTGTAAGGTGACTGTTACTGTATGTTGTCTGTGTTCCTTTCTGATCTTTGCTGCTTTTAGGCTCTCTCTTTGCTTAGAGGACCCCTTTCAATATTTCTTGGAGGGCTGGTTTCGTGTTTGCAAATTCCTTTAGTTTTTGTTTGTTCTGGAAGCTTTTTATCTCTCCTTCTATTTTCAATGACAGCCTAGCTGGATATAGTATTCTTGGCTGCATATTTTTCTCGTTTAGTGCTCTGAAGGTATCATGCCAGTCCTTTCTGGCCTGCCAGGTCTCTGTGGATAGGTCTGTTGCCAATCTAATATTTTTACCATTGTAGGTTACATATCTCTTCTCCCGAGCTGCTTTCAGGATTTTCTCTTGGTCTCTGAGACTCGTAAGTTTTACTATTAGATGTCGGGGTGTTGACCTATTTTTTTTTATTTTGAGGGGGGTTCTCTGTGCCTCCTGGATTTTGATGCCTGTTTCCTTCCTCACATTAGGGACGTTCTCTGCTATTATTTGCTCCAATATACCTTCTGCCCCTCTCTCTCTTTCTTCTTCTTCTGGGATCCCAATTATTCTAATGTTGTTTCATCTTATTGAATCACTTATCTCTCAAATTCTGCCCTCGTGATCCTGTAGTTGTTTCTCCCTCTTTTTCTCAGCCTCTTTATTTTCCATCATTTGGTCTTCTATATCGCTGATTCTCTCTTCTGCCTCATTTATCCTAGCAGTTAGTGCCCCCATTTTTGATTGCACCTCATCAATAGCCTTTTTGATTTCGACTTGGTTAGATTTTAGTTCTTTTATTTCTCCAGAAAGGGTTTCTCTAATAACTTCCACGCTTTTTTCAAGCCCAGCTAGTATCTTTAAAGTCATGATTGTGAACTCTAGGTCCGACATCGTACTAATGTCCGTATTGAGTAGGTCCCTGGCTGACGATACTACCTTTTGTTCTTTTTGCTGAGGTGATTTTTTTCGTCTTGTCATTTTGTCCAGAGGAGAATAGATGAATGAGAGAACAAAGTGCTAACAAGTTTACAACGTCCCCAGCAAATATACTGTATACAAATCAGAAAAGACCTGAAACCAGGGGAAAAGAAAGGGAAAGAAAGAAAAAAGAAAGAGAAAAAAAAAGAAAAGAAAAAAAAAGATAAAAACAAAAAGAACAATACAAAAAAAGCAGAATGTGATCAAATATGATCAGGCTAGTGCATAGCTCAGTGCCACACACTAGATTTTGGGCATATTTTGGTCTGTTAGAAAATAGTGCCTCCTAAAATTTTAAAGGAAGAAAGACATATATGTACAAAATAAGGGTTGATACAATGAAGGGATAGAAGATGACTGTAAAGATGAAAATTATAAAAGATTTTATTAAAGGACTTGATAAGATAAGATGTTGTTTGAAAAAAGAAAGAAGATTTAAAAAAAAAAAAAAGAAAAAAGGGAGAGAATGTGATCAGGCAGGAGACCAGAACAGAACCATACACTAGTGATTTAGGGTATATTTTTATCTGTTAGAAGAAACTGTATCTCAAAATTTTAAAGAGAGAACAACTTATATATATATATGCCAAAAATAAGGGTAACTACTATGAAGGGATAAAATATGACTCTAGGGCGCCTGGGTGGCTCAGATGGTTAAGTGTCTGCCTTCGCCTCAGGTCATGATCCCAGGGTCCTGGGATCGAGTCCTGCATCGGGCTCCCTGCTCCTTGGGAGCCTGCTTCTCCCTCTGCTTCTCTCTCTCTCTCTCTCTCTCTCTCTGTCTCTCATGAATAAATAAATAAAATCTTTAAAAAAAATATGACTCTAAAAATGAAAAATAAAAAAAATTTTTTTTTAAAAAAGAGATTGATAAGATGTTGGTTGAAAAAGGGAAAAAGAAAAAGAAAAAAACAGTTAACAAAAATTAACTTTGATGAACTAATGAATCATGGTAAAAAAAAGCCATGAATTCTATGTGCAGTATTCCCGTAGCGCTGGAGTTCTCCCGTTCTCCTTGATCGGTAAACTTGGTCTTGGCTTGCTGGCTGTTCGTGCTGACCTTCTGGGGGTGGGGCCTGTTGCTGTGGTTTCCAAATGTCTTTGCCGGAGGCTGAATTGCCCCGCCCTTGTCGGTCCGGGCTAAGCAAGCTGCTCGGGTTTGATCTCAGGAGCTTTTTTTCCCTGCAAGCTCTCCATACAGCCTTGGAGGACCAGGGCAAAAATGGTGGCCTCCCAATCTCTGCCCGGAGGAGCTGAGAACTCGGGGCTCCGCTCCTCAGTGCGCCCCCAGAGGAAAGCAGTCACTCCCTTGTCCCTGGTCTCCGGCCGCACTCCGTGCTCACCTGGCCTGTGACCGAGCGTTTGTATCTCTGGCACCCGATCCCATGTGGAGTCTCCAAACCCAGCAGATCCCTGTGGTGCGTTTCTGCGCCGCTCCTCCCCGGGAAGGAAGGGGGGAGTCTCCCTGGATTTGCCGCTTGTTGAGTCCCTGCTGCAGGAGCAGTGGCCCGACTGGGCCGCGGATCACAGTTTATGGCAACCCCGAGCTCAGAGTCCGCGCCTCGGCTCTGTCTCTGCAGCCGGCTTCCCCACTCCAATACCTGGGAGCTCTGCTGCACTCAGGCACCCCCGGTCTTTCTGTGACCCCAAGGGTCCTGAGACCCCACTGTCCCGCGAGGGTTCCACCCCCGCTTAGCCACTGGAGCGACATCCCTCAGCGGAGCCAACTTCTAAAAGGTCCGATTTTGTGCTCTGCGGCTCTAGCACTTGCCAGCAGCGGCCGGCGGAGGCCCCTCCCCCGCTGTCTATCCTCCCGAATATCGCCTCGGATTCACTTCTCCGCACGTCCTACCTTCCAGTAAGTGGTCGCTTCTCTGTTCAGATAGTTGTTACTACTCTCCTCTTTGATCTCCTGTTGAGTTCGTAGGTGTTCAGAATGGTTTGATCCCTATTCAGCTGAATTCCTGAGACCAGACGAAATCTAGATCTCCTACTCCTCCGCCATCTTGCTCCGCCCCCCTCTTTTTTGATCTTCTTCTTAGATAATCTGTCTATTGCTGTAATTGGGCTGTTGAAGTCTACTATTAATGTATTATTATCAATGTGATTCTTTACTCTGGTTAATAGTTGGTTTATGTAGTTGGCTGCTCCCTGGTTGGGGGCATAGATATTTACCATTGTTAGATTTTCTTGTTGGATAGACCCTTTAAGTATGATATAGTGTCCCTACATTTCTTATAGTCTTTGGCTTAAAATCTAATTTCTCTGATATGAGAATTGTTATCCCAGCTTTCCTTTGAGATCTGTTGGCATGATAAATGGTTCTCCATCCCCTCCGTTTCTATCTGGATGTATCTTTAGGTTCAAAATAGGTCTCTTGTAGACAGCATATGGATGGGTCCTGCCTTTTTATCCAATCTGCAACCCTGTTCTTTTTTATTGGAGCATTTAGGCCATTCACATTGAGAGTGATTATTGAAAGATATGAATTTATTGTCGTGAAGTCCCCCCCTTAATATTTTTGCAGGGCTGGCTTGTTGGTCACAATTCTTTCAGTTTCTGCCAGTCTTGGAAGCTCTGCATCTCTCCATCCATTCTAAATGACAGCCTTGCCGTTTAAAGTATTCTTGGCTGCATGTTCTTCTCATTATTACCCTGAATATGTCTTTCCAACACTTTCTGGCTTGCCAGGTCTCTGTGGATAGGTCTGATGTTATTCTGATGTTCCTCCCTCTGTATGTAAGGAATCTCTTCCCCCAGCTGCCCTTAACATGGCTTCTTTGGTTCTTAGATTTGCGAGTTTTACTATTACATGCCAGGGTGTTGGCCCGTTTTCCTTGATCTTGGGAGGGGTCCTCTCTGCCTCTAGGACACGAATGTTTGTTTCATTCCCCAGATTAGGGAGGTTCTCAGCTACGATTTGCTCATATATATCTTCTAGTCTTCTCTCTCTCCTCCGCCCCCTCAGGGATCCCAATAATTCTGACACTGGAGCGTTTCATGGCGTCACTTATTTCTCTAATTCTGTTTTCATGGGTTTTTAGCTGTTTCTCCCAAACCTCATCTTTTTCATTATTTTCTATCAATTGGTCTTCTAGATCGCTAACTCCTTTTTCTGCCTCATTTACCTTAGCTGTTAGAGTATCTAGATTAGTTGGATCTCATTGATAGCTTTTAAAAAAATGATTTTATTTATTTGACAGAGAGAGACACAGTGAGAGAGGGAACACAAGCATGGGGAGTGGGAGAGGGAGAAGCAGGCTTCCTGCCAAGCAGGGTGCCCGATGCAGGGCTTGATCCCAGGACCCTGGGATCATGACCTGATTTGAAGGCAGCTGCTTAACAACTGAGCTACCCAGGCGCCCCTCATTGATAGCATGTTTGGTTCTTCCAGTTCAGCTTTCATTTCTGCTCTTAGAGACTCTATGTTGCCATTATTCGATTTCTCAATTCTAGCTATTGTCTTCATAACTGTTACCCTGAAGTCCATTTCTGACATCTTGGTTATATCTGTATCCCTTTGTAAATTTGTGGCAGAAGTCACAGTCTCTGAGTCTTTCCTATTTTTGGGGTTCCTCCTCATAGTCATTCTGTTGAGGGGTGGTTGAGGGAATGTACAGAGTCCAAATTATTGACCACAACCCAAGCAAGATGCGCCTGTTTTTTATTATTTTATTTTATTTTATTTTATTTTATTTTTTTTATTATGTTATGTTAGTAGGCATACAATACATCATTCGTTTTTGATGTAGTGATCCACTGTTCATTGTTTTCGTATAATACCCAGTGCTCCATGCAGTACATGCCCTTCTTAATACCCATCACTGGGCCAACCCATCCTCCTACCCCCCTCCCCTCTAAAACCTTCAGTTTGTTTCTCAGAGTCCATAGTCTCACATGGTTCCTCTCTCCCTCTGATTCCCCCCCCCTTCATTTCCCTCTTCCTTCTCCTAATGTCCTCCATGCTATTCCTTATGTTCCACAAATAAGTGAAACCACATGATAATTGGCTCTCTCTGCTTGACTTATTTCACTTAGCATAATCTCCTCCAGCCCCATCCATGTTGATGTAAAAGTTGGGTATTCATCCTTTCTGATGGCTGAGTAATATTCCATTGTATATATGGACCACATCTTCATCCATTCATCTGTTGAAGGGCATCTCAGCTCTTTCCACAGTTTGGCTATTGCGGACATTGCTGCTATGAACATTGGGGTGCATATGGCCCTTCTTTTCACTACTCTTAATAACAAGTTTTCCTTCTTTTCTTGTCTTTATTAGAGATTTTTAAAAAAGATTTTATTTATATTTATTTATTTGACAGAGAGAAAGAGAACTGCAGGGGGCATAGCAGAGGGAGAGGGAAAAGCAGGCTCTCCACTGATGTATTATTTGTTTCAGCATACAAGTCTGTGATTCATCAGTCTTACACAATTCACAGTGCTCATAATAGCACATACTATCCCCCAAAAAGTCAACTGCTTTGAATGATCACCATGAGCTACTTTTTCTAGTCAGTATTACAGATAACATGCCCCTCCTTGCTGGACTTTTAAAATAATTGTTACATTGACCCTAAGCAGGGTGCTCCCAGTGGCCTGTTCATGACACATCCTGACCACATCCAGTCATTCAGGAGCCCAGCCTTCTCCCATTGAGTCTGGAGTCTCAAAGGGACTTGGGGCTCTATTGGATCTCTGCATTCAATGGCAGCCATTCTGCAAAAGTAAAAAAGAAAAAAATGGGGACATTAAAAATACCAATGTTTGTCAGGGGTTGGGGAGAGGAAGGAACCAATAGACAGAGCTCAGATGATTTAAGGGCAGTGAAACTCTCCTGTACTATAAGTGTGTGTGTGGGTGAACATTACATAGATATCAAAAAAGGCATAGGTTGGAGAACACCAAGAATGAACCTTGAGGTAAGCTATGGACTCTGAGTAATATGGATGTGTTCATAGAGTTTCATCCAGTGTAAGTAATGTACCATCTGGTGGGGGATGTTGATAGTGGGGAAGGCTGTCCATGTGTGTCATTTTAGTAGATGTGTGGCACCTCTCTTCACTTTCTGCTCAGTTTTGCTGTGAACCTCAAACTGTTCCTAAAAAAAACCCTCTAGTAAAGGGGCACCTGGGTGGCTCAGTCAGTTAAGCGTCTACCTTAGGCTCATGTCATGATCCCTGGGTCCAGGGATCGAGCCCTGCATCATTTATTTGTTTTTAAATTAAAATTCAATTAGCCAAGGTATAGTACATAATTAGTTTTTGATATAATGTTCAATGATTCATTAGTTTAGTATAACACCCAGTGCTCATCATATCATGTGCCCTCTTTAATGCTCATCACCCAGTTCAATTTAATTAACATATACTGTATTATTGGTTTCAGAGGTACAATCCAGTGATTCATCAGTTGCATACAACACCCAGTGCTCATTACTTCAAGTGCCCTTCTTAATGCTCATTGCCCAATTATCCCATTCCCCCACCCACCTCTGCTCCAGCAACCTTGTTTCCTGGAGTTCAGTGTCTCTTATGTATGTATACCATATATACGTACATATATCTCTTATCCATGTATACCTATAGTGTTGAATTCTGATTGTCCATGCCCTTTCAATTTTCATCTTATTTTATTTTTCCTTCCCTTCACTATATTCCTTCTGTTATGTTTCTTAGATTCCACAGGTTAGTGACATCATATGGTATTTATCTTTCTCTGACTGACTTATTTCACTTAGCATAATACCCTCTAGTTTCATCCATGTCATTGCAAATGGCAAGATATCATTCTTTTTGGTGGCTGAGTAATATTCCATTGTGTGTGTGTGTGTGTGTGTGTGTGTGTACACACACACACACACACACACACACATATATATATATATATATATACCACATCTTTATTGATTTATATTTCAATGAACATCTGGGCTCTTTCCATATTTTAGCTATTGTGGACGTTGGTGCTATTGCACTACTATGTATTTATCCAAAGGATACAAACATAGTGATTCAAAGGGGCACATGCAGTCCAATGTTTATAGCAGCAATGTCTAATGATGCTTTGATAATGAGTGTTTATTCAAAGAATGAATGCTGATGGATAGATTTGTATGACTTGATTACTATTTAGGGTTAACTATCATATATTCAGTTATTTTTTGTGTACATTTATAGTATAACAATTATTTTCTTTCACTAATAAACTAATATGACTAGTGTTGTGTTTATCACATAGCACAGTGATCAAAGTTTGTATAGTCTTTCTTAAAATATTTAAAAGTAAATGGAATATATTCTGAGTCTATTCAGAAAATTTAGCCCGTGTTTTGTTTTTTCATAGAACTTCTGCCCCCAGTAGGGGCTTCTGATCTTGAACACCCATTGATGAATTTCACTTTAATTTGAATTTCAAAAGTGAAGGTGGAAGAAAATGCAATGTTTATAACAGCAGTGTACACAAATAGCCTGAGATATATATACATATATATGTAGTATATACATATATATATGCAAAATAAGTCAGAGAAAGACATATCATATGATTTCACTCATATGTGGAAGTTAAGAAACAAAACAAGACAAGTAAAATCAGATAAAAACAGAGAAGGAGGTAAACCATAAGAGACTCTTAACTATGGGAAACAAACTGAGGGTTGCTGGAGGGGAGGTAGGTGGGGGGATGGGTTATGAGTGATGGGCATTAAAGAGGACACGTGATATAATGAGCACTGGGTGTTATATGGAACTGATGAATAACTGAACTCTATCTCTGAAACTAATGATACAGTATATGTTAGTTACTTGAATTTAAATAAGATAAAGAAAAAAGAAAAGAAATCTGCATTTGATCCTTTGGCAGGGAGCTATGTTTGTTTGCGAAGATGAAAAAGAAGAGAAACTATACTTGTTGGAAAGTTTATTGACAATTTTTATGCAATACAGGGGGTCATGACAATAAATTCAAAAGTAGTAGTATGAAGTACCAGTGGTGGCACAAAAGATGCAAATATTCTGACTAATCAACTACTACAGCATTTTTTGTTCAGGACATGGAATGTATTACAATATTATTAGAGAAATTTTTGCTCCAAAATCATGTTTTTTAGCTGCCTGGATAGGTTTGTCAATGGTCAATTAAAATAAAATCTGGAAATCCAAAATCTGAGTCTCAGACATTTTTTAAAAATGCTTATTTTATCCCAAAGCACTCAAATCATTTTGTCATATAGTTCTGAATATAGTTCCAAGTGCTATTTACTTCTTCCATTCACTGTTTTCTAACCAAAGAGCTTAGTGATTATGGAGGCTTACAAACAAACAAACAAAAAAAAAAACCTGCACCAAACAAGAGGAGTAGAGTACAGGGCTACAGTTAAGTAAGAGAACAGACATATGCCCCAACTAAGAAAAGAAAGGATAATGGTAAATATCTTAATTCCGTGTTGTATTCTCATTTCTTCCTGGGTTAGTTCTTATCTTGAGTTTGTTTTCTGTTGGCTTCAAATGATTATTCAAAGTAATAACACCTTTGTTCTTGGGCATATTCATAGAGTGGAGTGTTGCTATCTAAGTAAAAGGAACCTGAGTCTGTTCTCTCCCTTTTATAGCAACCTCTGGCTTCCATGTTTCTTGCCTGCTTATCGTCCACATCCTGACTATATATTCTGATGCTTCCTAACAAACTTGATTCAGGCCCTTGCTTTTGACTTTCCCCACTCCACATGATTGTACTGCTTGATAAATATCTATACCCATATTCTTCAGTTCCTTTAGGGTCTTGGCTATCATGAGAGTGACTGGAAATGAATCCTTGACATCTGCTTCTGCTGTCAATTGACTGCCCATAGCTGTCACTTGATTGTCCATCGCTATATACTCGTCTTTCATTGGTGCTGAATCCAGATTGACCCTGGATGTCTCCTGATTGTTTATTACTTGATCCCTGTCTTACTAAACTTGTGCTGGATCTTACCTGCTCATGAGAAGATGTATCTCCCAAATGCTGCTGGCTGGATCCATGTATACCTATAGTGTTGAATTCTGATTGTCCATGCCTAGACCCTGATGGTTCATGAATCTGTTTCCCCCAATCTTCTGAATGCTCTTTATTATCACTATGGGATCCATGCTTTAGAGTTGAACTAAATGCTGAATGGCTCTGAGCTGATATGGACTGTCCATGGCTGGATACAGAATGGTTGCTTGGCTGCCTATGAGTAGTAGATCCCTGCCTTCCATATGGAACATGGGTGTCACTTGATGGTTCATGGCTTACTACTGAATGCCCATGAATAGATCCCTGCCTTCTAGTTACATTGGATCCAGACTTATTATGGGACTCAATTGACTGTCCATCACTTGAGCTTTGTCTTCCTACTATTTCAGTTACTTTTGATCCTGTATGGTCAAACCTAGAAACTGATTGTCCATGTGTAGACACTTGATTGTTTGCAGCTCTATCTAATGACCGCAAAGGGCTAGAATTGTGGCTGCTTGTTCTGCTGCCCCCAGAAGGTCCATACCCAGACTGCCCATAGTCATATTCTGCACTTCCATAACTGCCATGTTTCCATCCTTGACCTGATCCATGTCGTTGTCTTCCACTAATCTGTGACTGAAAATGACTTATTCTAGATTGGGGATGACTGCTATGTGACTGTTTCCTTATGCTATCCTTGGACTGCCTATGAGTATCATGTGACTGTGTATGGCTGGACCCATGTCTCTCTAATGTGCCAGTTCCTAATTGCCCATGGGAAGATGTGGTCTTCCCCGTAACAGAGCCTGAGTATGTGGATTTGTCTCCTGTCTGCTCATGGGAGGATCCAAAATTCTGTGAACTTCTAGAAACTGGTTGCTTATGAATTGATGTCCGCCCTTGAACTATGACTGAATGTTTAGAACTATCTCCTGACTGTTCATTCCTAGATTTATACGTTCCAGTTGTATCATTACCAATGTGTTTGGGGACAGACCCGGAATGCCCATGGCTCAAAACTGAGTGCCTTTCATTGTCATTGGCCACACTGACAGTAGATCCCCTTCTCCCAGTCTTCTTATTGGATTCTGTCCTGGTGGCATGTCCATGCCCAGACCCAGCTTTTCCCCTGGTGTCTCCTGACTGTCCATGAGTAGTTCCCTGTCTCCCTTTAGCTGAGGATCCAAACTCTCCATGTTGAGATCCAGAGTGGCCATGAGAAGATTCTGTGTGTGTCTGTGTGACTCCTGAGTGCCTTTCAGTCTCACTGGACTCACTGGCACTAGATCCCCTTCTTGCAGCCCAGCTGGATTCTGTCCTGGTGACTTGTCCATGCCCAGACTGAGCATCTTTACTGGTGTCTCCTGACTGTGCATGAGTAGTTTCTTGTCTCCCTTTAACTGTGGATGCTGACTGTCCATGTTGAGATCCAGACTGGCCTCCAGAGGATCCTGCATGTGTCTGGGGGAATCCTGAGTGCCTCTCAGTGTCACTAGACTCACTGACACTGGATCTCCTTCCTGCAGTCCTAGTGGATTCTGTCCTGGTGTCTTCTCCATGCCCAGACCAGGCATGTCTGGTGTCTCCTGACTGTCCCTGAGTTGTTCCCTGTCTCCCTTTAGCTGTGGATCCTGACTCTCCATGTTGAGATCCAGACTGGCCTCGAGAGGATCCTGCATGTGTCTGTGGGACTCTTGAGTGCCTTTCAGTGTCACTGGACTCACTGACACTAGATCCTCTTCTTGCAGTTCTACTGGATTCTGTCCTGGTGGCCTGCCCATGCCCAGACCCAGCATGTCTGGTGTCTCCTGACTGTCCATGAGTAGTTCCCTGTCTCCCTTTAGCTGTGGATCCTGACTCTCCATGTTGAGATCCAGACTGGCCTCGAGAGGATCCTGCGTGTGTCTGTGCGACTCCTGAGTGCCTTTCAGTGTCACTGGACTCACTGACACTGGATCCCCTTCTTGTAGCCCTACTGGATTCTGTCCTGGTGGCTTGTCCATGCCCAGACTGGGTATGTCTAGTGGTGTCTCCTGCCTGTCCATGAGTAGTTCCCTGTCTCCCTTTAGCCGTGGATCTTGACTCTCCATGTTGAGATTCAGACTGGCCTCGAGAGGATCCTGCATGTGTCTGTGGGACTCCTGAGTGCCTATCGCTGTCACTAGACTCACTGACACTGGATCTCCTTCTTGCAATCCTAGTGGATCCTGTCCTGGTGTCTTCTCCATGCCCAGACCAGGCATGTCTGGTGTCTCCTGACTGTCCATGAGGAGTTCCGTGTCTCCCTTTAGCTGTGGATCCTGACTCTCCATTTTGAGATCCAGAGTGGCCATGTGAGGATCCTGCGTGTGTTTGTGGGACTCCTGAGTGCCTTTCAGTGTCGCTGGACTCAGTGACACTAGATCCTCTTCTTGAAGTTCTACTGGATTCTGTCCTGGTGGCTTGTCTGTTCCCAGACCCAGTATGTCTGGTGTCTCCTGACTGTCCATGGGTAGTTCCTTGTCTCCCTTTAGCTGTGGATCCTGACTCTCCATATTGAGATCTAGACTGGCTTCCAGAGGATCCTGCATGTGTCTGTGGGACTCCAGAGTGCCTATCGCTGTCACTAGAGTCACTGACACTGGATTCCCTTCTTGCAGTCCTAGTGGATTCTCTCCTGGTGTCTTCTCCATGCCCAGACCAGGCATGTCTGGTGTCTCCTGACTGTCCATGAGTAGTTCCTTGTCTCTCTTTAGCTGTGGATCCTGACTCTCCATGTTGAGATCCAGACTGGCCTCGAGAGGATCCTGCATGTGTCTGTGGGACTCCAAAATGCCTTTCAGTGTCACTGGACTCAGTGACACTAGATCCTCTTCTTGCAGTTCTACTGGATTTTGTCCTGGTGGCCTGTCCGTGCCCAGACCCAGCATGTCTGGTGTCCTCTGACTGTCCATGAGTAGTTCCCTGTCTCCCTTTAGCTGTGGATCCTGACTCTCCATGTTGAGATCCAGAGCCATGTGAGGATCCTGCGTGTGTCTGTGGGACTCCTGAATGCCTTTCAATGTCACTGGACTCACTGACACTAGATCCTCTTCCTGCATTTCTATTGGATTCTGTCCTGCTAGCCTGCCCGTGCCCAGAACCAGCATGTCTGGTGTCTCCTGACTGTCCATGAGTAGTTCCCTGTCTCCCTTTAGCTGTGGATCCTGACTCTCCATGTTGAGATCCAGACTGGCCTCGAGAGGATTCTGCGTGTGTCTGTGCAACTCCTGAGTGATTTTCAGTGTCACTGGACTCGCTGACACTGGATCCTCTTCTGGTAGCCTTATTGATCTCTGTCCTGTTGGCTTGTCCATGAGCAAACCGGGCATGTGTGGTGTCTCCTGACTGTCCATGCGTAGTTCCTTGTCTCCCTTTAGCCGTGGATCCTGACTCTCCATGTTGAGATCCAGACTGGCCTCGAGAGGATCTTGCATGTGTCTGTGCGACTCCTGAGTGCCTTTCAGTGTCACTGGACTCAGTGACACCAGATCCCCTTCTTGTAGCCCTACTGGATTCTGTTCTGGTGGCTTGTCCATGCCCAGACTGGGTATGTCTAGTGGTGTCTCCTGACTGTCCACGAGTAGGTCCCTGTCTCCCTTTAGCCGTGGATCCTGACTCTCCATGTTGAGATTCAGACTGGCCTCGAGAGGATCCTGCATGTGTCTGTGGGACTCCTGAGTGCCTATCGCTGTCACTAGACTCACTGACACTGGATCTCCTTCTTGCAGTCCTAGCGGATTCTGTCCTGGTGTCTTCTCCATGCCCAGACCAGGCATGGCTGGTGTCTCCTGACTGTCCATGAGTAGTTCCTTGTCTCTCTTTAGCTGTGGATCCTGACTCTCCATGTTGAGATCCAGACTGGCCTCGAGAGGATCCTGCATGTGTCTGTGGGACTCCAAAGTGCCTTTCAGTGTCACTGGACTCACTGACACTAGATCCTCTTCTTGCAGTTCTCCTGGATTCTGTCCTGGTGGCCTGTCCGTGCCCAGACCCAGCATGTCTGGTGTCTCCTGACTGTCCATGAGTAGTTCCCT
Organism: Zalophus californianus; assembly: GCF_009762305.2. Lineage (NCBI taxonomy): Eukaryota > Metazoa > Chordata > Mammalia > Carnivora > Otariidae > Zalophus > Zalophus californianus. The sequence goes on from NC_045598.1 coordinate 106,465,300, forward strand.
GTCTCCCTTTAGCTGTGGATCCTGACTCTCCATATTGAGATCCAGAACGGCCTCGAGAGGATCCTGCATGTGTCCTTGCGAATCCTGAGTCCCTATCGGTGTCACTAGGCTCACTGACACTGGATCCCCTTCTTGCAGTCCTAGTGGTTTCTGTCCTGGTGTCTTCTCCATGCCCAGACCAGGCATGTCTGGTGTCTCCTGACTGTCCATGAGTAGTTCCCTGTCTCCCTTTAACTGTGGATCCTGACTCTCCATGTTGAGATCCAGAGTGGCCATATGAGGATCCTGCGTGTGTCTGTGGGACTCCTGAGTGCCTTTCAGTGTCACTGGACTCACTGACACTAGATCCTCTTCTTGCAGTTCTCCTGGATTCTGTGCTGGTGGCCTGTCCGTGCCCAGACCCAGCATGTCTGGTGTCTCCTGACTGTCCATGAGTAGTTCCCTGTCTCCCTTTAGCTGTGGATCCTGACTCTCCATGTTGAGATCCAGACTGGCCTCGAGAGGATCCTGCGTGTGTCTGTGCGACTCCTGAGTGCCTTTCAGTGTCACTGGACTCACTGACACTGGATCCCCTTCTTGTAGCCCTACTGGATTCTGTCCTGGTGGCTTGTCCATGCCCAGACTGGGTATGTCTAGTGGTGTCTCCTGCCTGTCCATGAGTAGTTCCCTGTCTCCCTTTAGCCGTGGATCTTGACTCTCCATGTTGAGATTCAGACTGGCCTCGAGAGGATCCTGCATGTGTCTGTGGGACTCCTGAGTGCCTATCGCTGTCACTAGACTCACTGACACTGGATCTCCTTCTTGCAATCCTAGTGGATCCTGTCCTGGTGTCTTCTCCATGCCCAGACCAGGCATGTCTGGTGTCTCCTGACTGTCCATGAGGAGTTCCGTGTCTCCCTTTAGCTGTGGATCCTGACTCTCCATTTTGAGATCCAGAGTGGCCATGTGAGGATCCTGCGTGTGTTTGTGGGACTCCTGAGTGCCTTTCAGTGTCACTGGACTCAGTGACACTAGATCCTCTTCTTGAAGTTCTACTGGATTCTGTCCTGGTGGCTTGTCTGTTCCCAGACCCAGTATGTCTGGTGTCTCCTGACTGTCCATGGGTAGTTCCTTGTCTCCCTTTAGCTGTGGATCCTGACTCTCCATATTGAGATCTAGACTGGCTTCCAGAGGATCCTGCATGTGTCTGTGGGACTCCAGAGTGCCTATCGCTGTCACTAGAGTCACTGACACTGGATTCCCTTCTTGCAGTCCTAGTGGATTCTCTCCTGGTGTCTTCTCCATGCCCAGACCAGGCATGTCTGGTGTCTCCTGACTGTCCATGAGTAGTTCCTTGTCTCTCTTTAGCTGTGGATCCTGACTCTCCATGTTGAGATCCAGACTGGCCTCGAGAGGATCCTGCATGTGTCTGTGGGACTCCAAAATGCCTTTCAGTGTCACTGGACTCAGTGACACTAGATCCTCTTCTTGCAGTTCTACTGGATTTTGTCCTGGTGGCCTGTCCGTGCCCAGACCCAGCATGTCTGGTGTCCTCTGACTGTCCATGAGTAGTTCCCTGTCTCCCTTTAGCTGTGGATCCTGACTCTCCATGTTGAGATCCAGAGCCATGTGAGGATCCTGCGTGTGTCTGTGGGACTCCTGAATGCCTTTCAATGTCACTGGACTCACTGACACTAGATCCTCTTCCTGCATTTCTATTGGATTCTGTCCTGCTAGCCTGCCCGTGCCCAGAACCAGCATGTCTGGTGTCTCCTGACTGTCCATGAGTAGTTCCCTGTCTCCCTTTAGCTGTGGATCCTGACTCTCCATGTTGAGATCCAGACTGGCCTCGAGAGGATTCTGCGTGTGTCTGTGCAACTCCTGAGTGATTTTCAGTGTCACTGGACTCGCTGACACTGGATCCTCTTCTGGTAGCCTTATTGATCTCTGTCCTGTTGGCTTGTCCATGAGCAAACCGGGCATGTGTGGTGTCTCCTGACTGTCCATGCGTAGTTCCTTGTCTCCCTTTAGCCGTGGATCCTGACTCTCCATGTTGAGATCCAGACTGGCCTCGAGAGGATCTTGCATGTGTCTGTGCGACTCCTGAGTGCCTTTCAGTGTCACTGGACTCAGTGACACCAGATCCCCTTCTTGTAGCCCTACTGGATTCTGTTCTGGTGGCTTGTCCATGCCCAGACTGGGTATGTCTAGTGGTGTCTCCTGACTGTCCACGAGTAGGTCCCTGTCTCCCTTTAGCCGTGGATCCTGACTCTCCATGTTGAGATTCAGACTGGCCTCGAGAGGATCCTGCATGTGTCTGTGGGACTCCTGAGTGCCTATCGCTGTCACTAGACTCACTGACACTGGATCTCCTTCTTGCAGTCCTAGCGGATTCTGTCCTGGTGTCTTCTCCATGCCCAGACCAGGCATGGCTGGTGTCTCCTGACTGTCCATGAGTAGTTCCTTGTCTCTCTTTAGCTGTGGATCCTGACTCTCCATGTTGAGATCCAGACTGGCCTCGAGAGGATCCTGCATGTGTCTGTGGGACTCCAAAGTGCCTTTCAGTGTCACTGGACTCACTGACACTAGATCCTCTTCTTGCAGTTCTCCTGGATTCTGTGCTGGTGGCCTGTCCGTGCCCAGACCCAGCATGTCTGGTGTCTCCTGACTGTCCATGAGTAGTTCCCTGTCTCCCTTTAGCTGTGGATCCTGACTCTCCATGTTGAGATCCAGACTGGCCTCGAGAGGATCCTGCGTGTGTCTGTGCGACTCCTGAGTGATTTTCAGTGTCACTGGACTCGCTGACACTGGATCCTCTTCTGGTAGCCTTAGTGATCTCTGTTTTGTTGGCTTGTCCATGACCAGACCGGGCATGTGTGGTGTCTCCTGACTGTCCATGCGTAGTCCCTTGTCTCCCTTTAGCCGTGGATCCTGACTCTCCATGTTGAGATCCAGACTGGCCACGAGAGGATCTTGCATGTGTCTGTGCAACTCCTGAGTGCCTTTCAGTGTCACGGGACTCACTGACACCGGATCCCCTTCTTGTAGCCCTACTGGATTCTGTCCTGGTGGCTTGGCCATGCCCAGACTGGGTATGTCTAATGGTGTCTCCTGACTGTCCATGAGTAGTTCCCTGTCTCCCTTTAGCTGTGGATCCTGACTCTCCATATTGAGATCCAGAACGGCCTCGTGAGGATCCTGCATGTGTCCTTGCGAATCCTGAGTCCCTATCGGTGTCACTAGGCTCACTGACACTGGATCCCCTTCTTGCAGTCCTAGTGGTTTCTGTCCTGGTGTCTTCTCCATGCCCAGACCAGGCATGTCTGGTGTCTCCTGACTGTCCATGAGTAGTTCCCTGTCTCCCTTTAACTGTGGATCCTGACTCTCCATGTTGAGATCCAGAGTGGCCATATGAGGATCCTGCGTGTGTCTGTGGGACCCCTGAGTGCCCTTCAGTGTCACTGGACTCACTGACACTAGATCCTCTTCTTGCAGTTCTACTGGATTTTGTCTTGGTGGCTTCTCTGTTCCCAGACACAGTATGTCTGGTGTCTCCTGACTGTCCATGAGTAGTTCCTTGTCTCCCTTTAACTGTGGATCCTGACTGTTCATGTTGAGATCCAGACTGGCCTCGAGAGGATCCTGCATGTGTCTGTGTGACTCTTGAGTGCCTTTCAGTGTCACTGGACTCACTGACACCGGATCCCCTTCTTGTAGCCCTACTGGATTCTGTTCTGGTGGCTTGTCCATGCCCAGACTGGGTATGTCTAGTGGTGTCTCCTGACTGTCCATGAGTAGTTCCCTGTCTCCCTTTAGCTGTGGATCCTGACTCTCCATGTTGAGATCCAGACTGGCCTCGAGAGGATCCTGCGTGTGTCTGTGCGACTCCTGAGTGATTTTCAGTGTCACTGGACTCGCTGACACTGGATCCTCTTCTGGTAGCCTTAGTGATCTCTGTTTTGTTGGCTTGTCCATGACCAGACCGGGCATGTGTGGTGTCTCCTGACTGTCCATGCGTAGTCCCTTGTCTCCCTTTAGCCGTGGATCCTGACTCTCCATGTTGAGATCCAGACTGGCCACGAGAGGATCTTGCATGTGTCTGTGCAACTCCTGAGTGCCTTTCAGTGTCATGGGACTCACTGACACCGGATCCCCTTCTTGTAGCCCTACTGGATTCTGTCCTGGTGGCTTGGCCATGCCCAGACTGGGTATGTCTAATGGTGTCTCCTGACTGTCCATGAGTAGTTCCCTGTCTCCCTTTAGCTGTGGATCCTGACTCTCCATATTGAGATCCAGAACGGCCTCGTGAGGATCCTGCATGTGTCCTTGCGAATCCTGAGTCCCTATCGGTGTCACTAGGCTCACTGACACTGGATCCCCTTCTTGCAGTCCTAGTGGTTTCTGTCCTGGTGTCTTCTCCATGCCCAGACCAGGCATGTCTGGTGTCTCCTGACTGTCCATGAGTAGTTCCCTGTCTCCCTTTAACTGTGGATCCTGACTCTCCATGTTGAGATCCAGAGTGGCCATATGAGGATCCTGCGTGTGTCTGTGGGACCCCTGAGTGCCCTTCAGTGTCACTGGACTCACTGACACTAGATCCTCTTCTTGCAGTTCTACTGGATTTTGTCTTGGTGGCTTCTCTGTTCCCAGACACAGTATGTCTGGTGTCTCCTGACTGTCCATGAGTAGTTCCTTGTCTCCCTTTAACTGTGGATCCTGACTGTTCATGTTGAGATCCAGACTGGCCTCGAGAGGATCCTGCATGTGTCTGTGTGACTCTTGAGTGCCTTTCAGTGTCACTGGACTCACTGACACCGGATCCCCTTCTTGTAGCCCTACTGGATTCTGTTCTGGTGGCTTGTCCATGCCCAGACTGGGTATGTCTAGTGGTGTCTCCTGACTGTCCATGAGTAGTTCCCTGTCTCCCTTTAGCTGTGGATCCTGACTCTCCATGTTGAGATTCAGACTGGCCTCGAGAGGATCCTGCATGTGTCTGTGGGACTCCTGAGTGCCTATCGCTGTCACTAGACTCACTTACTCTGGATCTCCTTCTTGCAGTCCTAGTGGATTCTGTCCTGGTGTCTTCTCCATGCCCAGACCAGGCATGTCTGGTGTCTCCTGACTGTCCATGAGGAGTTCCGTGTCTCCCTTTAGCTGTGGATCCTGACTCTCCATGTTGAGATCCAGAGTGGCCATATGAGGATCCTGCGTGTGTCTGTGGGACTCTTGAGTGCCTTTCAGTGTCACTGGACTCACTGACACTAGATCCTCTTCTTGCAGTTCTACTGGATTCTGTCTTGGTGGCTTCTCCGTTCCCAGACACAGTATGTCTGGTGTCTTCTGACTGTCCATGAGTAGTTCCTTGTCTCCCTTTAACTGTGGATCCTGACTGTTCATGTTGAGATCCAGACTGGCCTCGAGAGGATCCTGCATGTGTCTGTGTGACTCTTGAGTGCCTTTCAGTGTCACTGGACTCACAGACACCGGATCCCCTTCTTGTTGCCTTACTGGGTTCTGTCCTGGGTCCTTGTCCATGTCCAGACTGGGTATGTCTAGTGGTGTCTCCTGACTGTCCATGAGGAGTTCCCTGTATCCCTTTAGCTGTGGATCCTGACTCTCCATGTTGAGATCCAGAGTGGCCATGTGAAGATCCTGTGTGTGTCTGTGGGACTCCTGAGTGCCTTTCAGTGTCACTGGACTCACTGACACTAGATTCTCTTCTTGAAGTTCTACTGGATTCTGTCCTGGTGGCTTGTCTGTTCCCAGACCCGGTATGTCTGGTGTCTCCTGACTGTCCATGGATAGTTCCTTGTCTCCCTTTAGCGGTGGATCCTGACTCTCCATATTGAGATCCAGACTGGCCTCCAGAGGATCCTGCATGTGTCTGTGGGACTCTTGAGTGCCTATCGCTGTCACTAGACTCACTGACACTGGATCCCCTTCTTGCAGTCCTAGTGGATTCTGTCCTGGTGTCTTCTCCATGCCCAGACCCAGCATGTCTGGTGTCTCCTGACTGTCCCTGAGTTGTTCCCTGTCTCCCTTTAGCTGTGGATCCTGACTCTCCATGTTGAGATCCAGACTGGCCTCGAGAGGATCCTGCATGTGTCTGTGGGACTCCTGAGTGCCTTTCAGTGTCACTGGACTCACTGACACTAGATCCTCTTCTTGAAGTTCTCCTGGAATCTGTCCTGGTTGCCTGCCCGTGCCCAGACCCAGCATGTCTGGTGTCTCCTGACTGTCCATGAGTAGTTCCCTGTCTCCCTCTAGCTGTGGATCCTGACTCTCCATGTTGAGATCCAGACTGGCCTCGAGAGGATCCTGCGTGTTTCTGTGCGACTCCTGAGTGATTTTCAGTGTCACTGGACTCGCTGACACTGGATCCTCTTCTGGTAGCCTTAGTGATCTCTGTTTTGTTGGCTTGTCCATGAGCATACTGGGCATGTGTGGTGTCTCCTGACTGTCCATGCGTAGTTCCTTGTCTCCCTTTAGCCGTGGATCCTGACTCTCCATGTTGAGATCCAGACTGGCCACGAGAGGATCTTGCATGTGTCTGTGCGACTCCTGAGTGCCTTTCAGTGTCACTGGACTCACTGACACCGGATCCCCTTCTTGTAGCCCTACTGGATTCTGTCCTGGTGGCTTGTCCATGCCCAGAGTGCGTATGTATAGTGTTTTCTCCTGACTGTCCGTGAGGAGTTCCCTGTCTCCCTTTAGCTGTGGATCCTGACTCCCCATGTTGAGATCCAGAGTGGCCATGTGTGGATCCTGCGTGTGTCTGTCGGACTCCTGAGTGTCTTTCAGTGTCGCTGGACTCATTGACACTAGATCCTCTTCTTGCAGTTCTACGAGATTCTGTCCTGGTGGCCTCTCTGTGCCCAGACCCAGCATGTCTGGTTTCTCCTGACTGTCCATGAGTAGTTCCGTGTCTCCCTTTAGCTGTGGATCCTGACTCTCCATGTTGAGATCCAGACTGGCCTCGAGAGAATCCTGTGTGTGTCTCTGGGTCTCCTGAGTGTCTTTCAGTGTCACTGGACTCACTGACACTAGATCCTCTTCTTGCAATTCTACTGGATTCTGTCCTGGTGGCTTCTCCGTTCCCAGACCCAGTATGTCTGGTGTCTCCTGATTTTCCATGAGTAGTTCCTTGTCTCCCTTTAGTCGTGGATCCTGACTCTCCATGTTGAGATCCAGACTGGCCACGAGAGGATCCTGTGTGTGTCTGTGCAACTCCTGAGTGCCCTTCAGTGGCACTGGACTCACTGACACCGTATCCCCTTCTTGTAGCCCTACTGGATTCTGTCCTGGTGGCTTGTCCATGCCCAGACTGTGTATGTCTTGTGGTGTCTCCTGACTGTCCTTGAGTAGTTCCCTGTCTCCCTTTAGCTGTGGATCCTGACTCTTCATGTTGAAATCCAGACTGGCCTCGAGAGGATCCTGCATGTGTCTGTGGGACTCCTGAGTGCCTTTCTGTGTCACCTGACTCACTGACAGTGGATCCCCTTCTTGTAGCCCTACCGAGCTCTGTCTTGGTGGCTTGTCCATGACCAGACTGGGCATGTCTACTGGTGTCTTCTGACTGTCCTTGAGTAGTTCCCTGTCTCCCTTTAGTTGTGGATCCTGACTCTCCATGTTGAGATCCAGACTGGCCTCGAGAGGATCCTGCTTGTGTCTGTGGGATTCCTGAGTGCTGTTTGGTGTCACTAGACTCACTGACCCTGGAATCCCTTCTTGCGGTCCTAGTGGATTCTGTCCTGGTGTCTTCTCCATGCCCAGAACCAGCATATCTGGTGTCTCCTGACTGTCCATGAGGAGTTCCCTGTCTCCCTTCAGCTGTGGATCCTGACTCTCCTTGTTGAGATTCAGACTGTCCATCAGGGGATCCTGTGTGTGCCTGCATGACTCCTGAGTGTCTTTCAGGGTCATTGGAGTCACTGACACTAGATTGCCTTCTTGTAGTTCTACTGGATTCTGTTCTGGTGGCTTGTCCATGACCAGACTGGGTATGTCTACTTTTATGTCCTGACTGTCCTTGGGTTCTTCCCTGTCTCCCTTTAGTTTTTTCTTTTGTTTGAGTCTCAGTTGAATCTGATATTGGCCTTCCACAATTTGGAGACCCTTTTCCTGAACTAGTTCCATAGCTTTCTTTTCCCCCTATTCTAGGGTCATGTTTGTCATAGCCAGAGGAGTGACTTGAAGTTAACTCATATTGATCATAACCAGAAGACTGTCTTGAGTTAGATCCATATTGACTATGTTTGGAGGGCCTGCCTGAGGAAGACCCAGAGCCAATACTGGAGGATTGCTCTGAGCTGGAACCGTGTTGGCCATAGCTAGACTGACGTGATCTAGACTCATGTCCAAAACCCAAAGAATGATCTGATTCAGTCCCAAAGATATTGGACTGATGTTTGCTAGATCCATATCCAAGGCTGGAGGATTGACCTGAGCCATATCTATTTTGTCCAGAGCTAGAAGATTGATATTCACCAGACCCATGTTGTCCAAAACCCAAGGACTCTCCTGTGCCAGACCCATGCTCTCCAAAGCTGGGGGACTGTCCTGAGGCAGAGGACTGCTCTGGGCTAGACCCATATTGTCCAAAACCAGAGGAGTGTCCTGAGGCAAGCCCATGCTGATCAAAACCAGAGGACTGTCCTGAGCCAGACCCACGTTGACCAAAACCAGAGGACTGACCTGTGCCAGATCCCTGTTGTCCAAAGCTACAGGAGTGACCTGAGCTGTATCTATGTTGTCCAAAGCCAGAGGACTGTCCTGAGGCAGGCCCATGCTGGCCAAAGCCAGAGGCTTGTCCTGAGCTTGACCTACGTTGGCCAAAGCTAGAGGACTCTCCTGAGCCAGATCCCTGCTGTCCAAAGCCAGAGGACTGTCCTGAGCCAGACCCATGCTGGCCAAAGCCAGAGGACTGCCCAGAGCCAAACGCACGTTGTCCACATTTAGCAAATTCATTTGAACTAGACCCTTTTTGCTGAGAGTTTGAAAAGTGTCCACAAGAACCAGATCCATATTGACCATAACTAGAAGACTGACTTGTTACAGCCCCGTATTGTTCACAGCAAGAGGATTGACTTGAACCTGTACTCTGTTGTCTTCCACAGTTCTGTGTTTGACCACATGCACTAGATCCATATTCTCTCTGACTAGAAGACTGGCTACAGGATCTAGGCTCATGTTGACCATATCCAGAGGACTGACCTGAAATACATCCAGGACCTAGTCCTCCACTACTTCCTGATTGATATCCTGACTGGGTACAGCTAGGTTGATTTCCTTGCCCTCCAAATCTACCTTCCTGACAAGAAGTAGAAGCATTTTGTGGCCTTCCACACCCACCTGAATTGCTGGAACCACATGCATAGCTTTGCTTTCCATTGACTCCTGAACCTCTAGAGCTAGATCCAAGCTTTTGTCCTCCACTATTTCTTGACTGAGTAGAGTTTGATTCATCTCCACTAGCATCCAATCCATGTGACAGACCACTGTGACCTTTCCTTTTCCTACTCTTTGATCCAGATCCAGATTCATATTCCTTCTCAGATTCCCTGGAGGGGCTAACATGTGACTTGTTTCTTCTTTCCCCCAGCTCTCCAGAGCTGGAACCATGTCTTTCTTTGCCACTACTCCATGAGTGACCCGAGCTAGACCCATGGTGTCTTTTCTCAGATTGCTCTTGGTTTCCTGAGCTAGATAATCCACCTTGCCTTCCCCGCCGCCTGGAGTTTGACCCATGTCTATGTTTCATACTTCCCCTTAAGCCCTCAGAACCATAACCATGCTCCTCTCCCTCACTCCAACTTGAATGTCTGTAACCTGATTTCTGTCCCATTGTATCTTCTTCCTCTTCTGTTTCACTTTCTTCCTTTTGGTGTCGATGACCACGCCTATGCTTCTTTGACCCTGAAGCTTTGCAGTATTCTTTGCTGAGAACCTTGTTGCAGGCCATAGCCAACTTGAATACCATCAGAAGAAACTCAGTAAAGTCCAGTCTTCGGTCATGATCTCGATCGAGCATGTGCATGATAACATCCACTGTATCTGGATCATCTGGGTTCTGTATACAAGTGACATACCAAAGGAGACCTAGTCAGCCTAGCCCACATAGGCAGGTAAAATATTCAGGTAGAGCTGTGGAATTGTGGATGTTTAACGTTAGGTATTTTAAATCCAATCAAGGGTTACTTTAAACTAAAGCAGCCTAATAGGACCGAGCAGGTGAGAAGAGATAATAGAAAAGAATAAAATCTGTTGGGAACCCCAGCAGAATACAGTTCAAGGACCTAAGCTAGGGGACTAGGTACTCAGGTATAGTGTTCAGGCAGGAGTTGAATAAATCAACTTCAGTAGCTGGTATATTTTAGTTTTACATGCATTTTAAACATTACATGCTAATATATTCTATGTTAGGATTTATAATTTTAAAGGTAATAGCTGAGTCCTTCCCAAGTAGATGGAAGAAATGCTGTTTTTTGTTTGCAGTTTTTAGTCATCCTGGCTACTTGGTCAGCTCTCCCTGTAGGCATTTCCCTCTCTATACTTTTTCTTCCAAATTTGATAGGGCAATCTTTTAACTCATGTTTTAGCACATATTTATATTCTGTTTTTTTCAGAAGGGGGAACCTGGGGGCATGAATAAGTCTTAAGGTCTACATGGTGGGTGTACACAGGAAAATGAAAAAACATTCACCTTTCTAAAAATAAATAATGCCCCAGCAGACTTTCTGATGTCCCCCAAAAGTACACTCATAGAGTTTGCCCAAAGACCATTGAGACTGTGCACTTTTTAGCTAATCTTTGGTCACATAACAATTTACAAGACCCTAGCAGCCTTCAATCCTGGTGTATGAGTTCTCACCTTCAGAATTGGACGAAACTCTTTCTCCAGAAGTTCCTTTAGTTCATCTTTGCTCAGTGTGCCACATTCCCCATCTTGCTTGGTGTATTTGTAGAAAACATCAATGACCGTGACAACACTTCTCAAGAGGTCAGTCATCTTTTTGCAAGTTTAAGTGAACCTGAAGAAAAAAGAAACAAAAGACCCTATTATTCATGTTCTTTTCTTTTAATTTATAAGCAATTCTGATTTTAATAATAATAATGATGATTTTTCAAATCTCTTGTCTCTTTTAAACCTAAAATACTTCAACAAGTAAAGATGGGTTAGGGATCTTTCAATACAGTGAAAACTTTGTTAATTTTGAGTTACTTTGCTAAGTGATTGCATGTTGCTGACTGAACTAGGATTAGAGCTCAGATCTCCATGTCCTGGGTGAATATATTCCTTACATAATGTCTCTACACTTTGTGTACTTTGGTGTTCTGAGTGTTGTCCTGGAGCTTCCAAAGTTTCCAGAACCACCCAGATGTATTGTCCCAGTCTCTCTGGTAATTTCACTGGTTCTTTTGAGCCAAAAGTGACAGAGCTTCTATCATACCTTTTTCTCTTCTGGGCATCAGAAGCTAAACAGGATTGTTAAGGCCTTCAGCAAATAAACAATGGGCAATTTACCCATTACCTTGGGGCTTCAGAAGCATGAGATAGCCCACAGCAGAGCTAAGGAAATATCCTAATCTCAGCTTCAACCAAACACTAATCTTATTCTTTTTCAATAACCAGGGAGAAGGGCTCAACAATGCAGGCAGTAGTTTGACTAGTGGATAACTCGATCTTGGAGCCCCAGGCACTGACTGAACAGGGAAGGGGCTCTACACCAGTGCTGGCCTCCTCTCTATTTCAGCTGGCCAACCCAGAAAAAAATAGCATGCAAAAGACTAGGAAGAGAGTGTGGAATGGCCTAGAAAAAAGTGAACTTTCATTATTCATCTTAACAACAAACTTATTCTAAAAAGACCCCAGAATAAATGAAACTAACCAAATAAACAAAAAGAAGAGAAAAAGAAAAAAAATGAATAGCCAAATATATATTAACTCTGACTTAGCTTTTACTCCTAAATTTCGAATGTGGACAACAATCAACCAAATATCCATCAATGTAGCTGGATGAATTTTCTCTCACCTGGTTCACCAAAGGAACACGTAGGATAAAGCCTGATGCAGCTTGCAGGGTGACTGGTGGATTGAGATAGTGACCTTTATATAGCTAAAAATGTGTGGGTGCTTTTGTCTGTGGGATGGACTGATTCATTTCTAATCAAATCTAACCCCACCTCTGCCCATGTTTATCTTCCTACTTCTTCACATTCTTATCTTTGAGATGATTGCAAGAAGGATAGTGCTGGTCCAGCTTCCAGTATGAGGACATGTTGTAGGACACTTTTTTCAGGGTCATACACATGTGAAAAGCAGAGAATATGTTTTAGAGGACTTGTGTAGTTCATTCCTTTCATTTAGTACATAAATAAGTAGCAAAGTGTGATACTTGACAGGTGTGTAGTAAATGCATATTCATTTGAAAATGAACATAGGCCATGAACCTTACCTAATTCATATCTTTTTGCAATAATAATAACTACCAGTTATTGAGGACTTACTATGTGCTAGATATTGTGCTGAATATTTTTTGTATATCATCTCATTTAATCTTTATAACATTTCTATGATATTTGATTGTTCATCCCATAGAAATCATTCAGGGAGCATGAGTCTTCTTCAAGGCCACATCACCTATAAGTGGAGGAGCCAGGGTTTGAACCCATTGCTACCTTACTATAAGGTCCTTTCTCTTAACCATCATACTAGCTTACTTCTGTATATCTATCACAAACACCTATTATGTGGAAAATTATGCACTCTTTTAGGAGTGTCAGGCCCACCCAAACACAAAAAATACAAAAGAGTGATATAAGGAGTACTGTCAGCCAGGAAGACAAGAAATATCCTTTGGCCCCATGAAAGCTCTTTTCTAAGCTACAAAAGTATACATAAATAGACTATATACAAAAGTGATATTTTAAGAACTGTTCAGGGTGAATCTAGAGTGAGCTTTCTTCTTGGGATTTTTTTTCTGGCATCCTGCTATCCATTGGTTTTCTGACATCTTTGGGCCTAGGCCCTTGGGCAAATGCCATTTATATACATAAAGTCTATCAAATATAATACAGAAATGAAAATAATCAGAAAGTTGTATTAACCACGAAGAGGCAGCTTTCCTGTACTTTGCCACCAGGTGATGATGCTTCTGCTGCTGCTGAAGATAACAGCTGTCATTAATTAAGTGCTTACTATCTTCTAGGCATACTGGCTTTACATATTTATTCTTTTTTTAGGTTTTTTAAAAAAGATTTTATTTATTTATTTGACATAAAGAGAGAGAACACACAAGCAGGGTGAGTGGCAGGCATGGGAGAAGCTGGGTCCCTACTGAACAAGGAACCCGATGTGGGACTCAATCCTAGGACACTGGGACATGATCTGAGCCAAAGGCAGACACTTAACTGACTGAGCCACCCAGGTGTCCCTTATATATTTATTCTTTACAGTAACTCTGTAAGGTCAGTATTAATGCCATTCTCACTTTAAAATAAGGAAATGAAAGCATAGAGATATTTAATAATTTGTCCAAAATCACCCCAATGTTCATAGCAGCAATGTTCACAATAGCTAAACTGTGGAAAGAGCTGAGATGCCCTTCAACAGATGAATGGATAAAGAAGATGTGGTCCATATATACAGTGGAATATTACTCAGCCATCAGAAAGGATGAATACCCAACTTTTACATCAACATGAGTGGGACTGGAGAAGATTATGCTAAGTGAAATAAGTCAAGCAGAGAAAATCAATTATCATTTGGTTTCACTTATTTGTGGAACATAAGGAATAGCATGGAGGACATTAGGAGAAGGAAGGGAAAAATGAAGGGGGGGAATCAGAGGGGGAGATGAATGATGAGAGACTATGGACTCTGAGAAACAAACTGAGGATTTTAGAGGGGAGGGGGCTGGGGGGCTGGGTTAGCCCAGTGATGGGTATTAAGGAGCGCACATATTGCATGGAGCACTGGGTGTTATATGCAAACAATGAATGATGGAACACTACATCACAAACTAATTATGTACTGTATGGTGACTAACATAACATAATAAAATTAAATTAAATTAAAAAAAAGCACAGCTAGTAAGTGGCAACACTGAAACAGAAACCCATGCTGTCCAATGTGAAAGTTGGGCATATCAATAACCACATCTATAGCACATACTTGGGGGTGGGGAGGGTTGATTCCTATCTCTGTGTTCCTCCAGGGAAGCCATCTTAAATTATTCACCCCACCATCTAGACAGTGCCTAGAACTTAGTAAATACTTAGAATGGGTGTCTGTTCACAAATAATGGTTACACCACTGACATACACCCATTGCTTTTGTTGCCAGGGAGCCCTAAACCAAAATAGCCACAGAAAAAGTTGTGTTGTCCCATGGATATTGTGGTCATTTTCAATGGTAGGCATCTTTGGAACTGTGCTTGTTTTTGCTGATGCAATGTCAGTAAGATTTTCAGAGCCCAGAATCCACACCAAGACAGGTTTTAAAGCCCCCCTTGCATGGCAACTGCAGTTTAGAACTTTGAAGCCAGTTCCATTGCTTGCCTCTTTGTAACTCCACTATGCACTCTTGTATGTTCTGTGTGTTCAGGTCTCTCTTCCTCTTCTGACTTGCTAACAGAGAGAAGAGTAGCAGTGAGAATGATTTTGAGCTACAATCTGAGCTCTCTCTTTTCCTGGCTATGTTCCTTGGGAAGTTCTCTAATCCTCTGAGCCTCAGTTTTCCAACTTTATAAAAATGGGAATAATAACACCAACCTCAGTAGTGGAGATTGCTTAAGATAATATCACATATAGGAGGCACTCAATCATGTTAGATAAAAATTAAGTTAGGAGAGCCAACAGTAGGCCTTTATTTATTTATTTATTTATTTATTTATTTATTTATTTATTTATAAATTTTATTATGTTATGTTAGTCACCATACAATACATCATTAGTTTTTGATGTGGTGATCCACGATCCATTGTTTTTGTATAACATCCGGTGCTCCATGCAGTATGTGCCCTCCTTAATACCCTAACAGTAGGCCTTTAGAGGCAGAAATACTACTTCTCTGTCAAAATCATGATAACTCATGATTCTTTTTATTAAAAAATAACAGTTTTATTGAGATATAATTTATATACAATAAAATTCAACCTTTTAAATTGTACAATTCAGTGGTTTTTAATATAGTCACAGAGTTGTGCAACTAAGTCAGGCTTGTCATGATATCTGTGTTCTTAAGTAATTTACCTCACTTGTCAATGCTTCAGTTTTCCCTCTGTAATAATCACAAAGAGGTGTTAGTGTCAGGGTGCAAGTGGACTCGTGTCAGACCATTTTAGCTGCAATACTTGGAAAGAGTTAGGGTCCTACCAGAGCTCCACTTTTTGGAAAGGAACCAAAGTGATGGTCTCTAAGGATTGATTGGATGACACCTGCAGAGAATTTTGCCTGCCTGGGTTCTGAAAGGTGGTTTAGTCCAGTGAAGAAGAACCCTGGAACCTGGAGCTAGGGTGCAGTTTCAGCTACACTATTTCTCTGGGTCTGGGCCTCCTTCCTGCCCTATTCTACTTACCTCATTACCCTCTGCTCATTCCACATTTACACTGCTCTGGGCTCTCTTCGATTTTAGGCCCATTTGGTGAAGCTGGTGCATTACTGGCCATTGGATTGTCTTGAGGCAGAAGCAATAACTTGGAATGTTAAAAACAACGGTAATTATACCTGTGAAAGTACCAGCTTTTGTTTTTTCTTCACCGAATGTCAGCTGAATTTTGTTTCTATGGCTCATCCTGTTCAAAGGGGGGGTCTTTTTTAAGTTAAAGTACTTCTGCTTTGGTTTCCTATCATGTTCAAATGGAATTCCTTAATGCCTTGCCTTAGGGCCTAAGTGGGGCTGTGCCTGTCATAACAGCCAAGCACTGTCTCTGTGCTGGGACTCTTAGGAGCCCTGATTTTGGGATTTTTTCAATGAACTCACCTTAGAGCTGATACTTGGGTACTGCTCTAGGGGACTAGAGCATATTAAATGCCTCTTTTCTCTAAAGGTGGTTTAGGGAGCTGTTCTTGACTCATGGTATGATGCAGTAGGAAGAACATTGACTCTGTAGTAAGACATACTGTTTCTATACACAAGCCCCAACATACCCCCTGTAATACCTTAGGCAAGTTTTTAAATCTGTGTCTCTGTTTCTGCACCTGTGGGATAATGAAGATAATATAAGACATGGGAATTAGATGAGATAATTTTAGGATACTGCTGTGTACCTGATAGGAATTTAACACATTCTTCTCTTTTCTTTTCCTTCTTATTCTCAAAGTTAATCTGATTAGTAGTTTATCAATAGCACTTGGGGGTGATGGTTCCTGGATATGATTCTTAACTCTCTTCCCTCCTGGTAGCCACTCTTCCAAAGTGAAATCAGAGGCCAATTGGGTTGAACTGTTGGAATGCAGCCTTCAAAGGAGTTTTACATTTATGTTATGAAAAGTCCTTGGGGAAGGTGGAAGCTTCACCAGATGTGAATGCCCCCAGATTCCTTTCGTATTTTGCCACATTTTGTTGATATCTCAGCAATAGTTTCACAAAGAGATGCTGCTGACAGACACACCCAGGCTTTCAGTCTGGAATAGGGGGCTTCAGCAACTTCTTCTGTCCAGATCTAACTGAGATGTACCATCTGGGACCTCTAGATGCTCATTGAATTCTACTCGGGGTCCTTTCTGAAGGCTGTGTCTCAGATGCTTAAATGGTCCTTGTGGCCACAATATCAATAACCTGTGATGACAGTATGGATTTTCGAAACTTCCTGGCTACATAAACCTAACTTGAAAGAGTAGGAACTTGCATTAGCACTGGAATGCTAGGATTCACTAGATGATCTAGAATTTGTATTTTGACAAGCAAGACTGATTTTTTTTTCTTAAAATATTCTAGAACATGTACCAAAGTAAGTTTCCTGAAAGGCTGTAACTATGTGCCCAAAGTGTTGGGGGGAGTTCCTCCTTCAAAGCATTTAGAACAGTATATACTTTTAAATATAATTTGGTAGGTTAAAATATTGGCATTTTATGTTGATAAATTTGTTTATTTTTTAAATTTAGTTTAATTTTAACTATGTTCAGTTAGCCAGCATATAGTACATCATTAGTTTTCAATGTAGTGTTCAATGATTCGTTAGTTGTGTATAACACATATACCTCATTTTTATTTTATTAGGAGGTTTTCTTCCTTGGGGACTGGTATCTTAAATTAGGGACACTAGATCACCAGCTTAGCAAGGTAATTGCAAAAGGGGGAGAGAATAATTATTTTGTGTTAACTATTAAAGGATGACTAAGGTCTCTGGGATTGACCTCTAATCCATTTGCTTCACCCACTGCCCCTAGTTTTGTGCAGGTCAAGGACACATGGAACAGAACTGTTCCCTGAAGGTCCAGGACCCCTTGTCGAGGGAGACAAATACTTAGCTTTTTAAGATGTTCAAAGATGACATTCTACTCATTTTTGAGATGGTTATGGCTTGAGAGGCAGATGGACTCATGGAGAGTGGGGCTTGGGGCCTTTGCCACAAAAGGAGAGGCTATTAGCCTAGACCTCTGCCAGGGCCTTTCTCACACACATTTCCCAAGTCTGGTCCATGTTGAATAATTCAGGGCAAACACAGGGTAGGATTCTTGAAGGAATGTTTCTTGGGTTCTCCCTAAAGACTAAAACAAAATCTATTAGCAAACTTGTTTAGCCTAGTGATTAAGAGCATAAACCTTGGAATCTGACAAATCTAGGTTGGAATCCTGCCTCTGCCACTCACTAGTTATGTGACTTAATATTTCTGTAAATATGGGGAATTTCCTTCAGAGGGTAGTTATAAAATTTAAAAGAATTAATTCAAATGCCTGGAACAAAAGAGCCATTCAGTAAGAGGCAAAGAGGGCATGTGATATGATGAGCACTGGGTGTTATATTCAACTAATGAATCATTGAACATTATATCAAAATTAATGATGTACTATACCTTGGCTAATTGAATTTAAATTAAAAAAAGAGGCAGAAATTGCTATTTTTTTTACTAAAAAAAACCCCAAACCCACCTTTTTTTATTTTTGCATTTGCTTGAAATATTGATATTTTCTATGTCCATTTTGTGGATGATATCATCAACATGAATGTTGCTTTTACCAGTTTGTTTTGAGAGCCAAAATCATATGTCAGACATTGTACTCTGGATTAATCGGCTTCTCTGGACATCAAATACTGTACAAGGTGACCTGTGATTAGTCTGCTTGGGAGAAGGCCTTGGTTCTGGCTCAGTTGACTAGTGGGTCACATTGATTAAAGATAATTATTATGCCTATAATCTTGGTGCTGTTTGTGGTGGTGAGAATGATGATGACACAAACTCTGTTCATAATGAGGATAGACTCCTCAGATCAGACCTATTTAGTTTTGCAGCAGGTCAAGGAACAGGATTGAGATCTGACTGCAGGGTACATAGATTGTCTTCTTTCTCTTCTATTCACTCTATGGCTTATCTACTGCGGGGGGCAGAAGGGGTATGGTGCATTTATCTTGCTTTTATAATGTATAACCTTTCCTTCTCTGGTTATGCTCTAGCCCCTGGAAGCCCCTTCCTGGTTGGTTGTCTATGGTTCTTAGCTACCTCATCTTCATCAGAAAGGCTTTCTCTGCCCAAATCTAGAGACCATGGAGCCAGATTCCTAACAGTCTGTAATGGATTGTGGATTTATGGATTCCTCCACTGCCTCTTACCCTCCTACTCCCATAGAATTCTTTTTTTTTTAAAGATTTTATTTATTTATTTGACAGAGAGAGAGTGTACACAAGCAGGGGGAGCAGCAGAAGGAGAAGGAGAAACAGACTCTCTGCTGAGCAGGGAGCCCAATGTGGGACTCTATCCCAGGACCCTGGATCATGACCTGAGCTGAAGGCAGACACTTAACTGCCTGAGCCACCCAGATGTCCACATAGAAAGAATTCTTTTTTTTTAAATAGATCCTTAGTTTTTGTTGTATTTTCAATGATTCATTAGTTACGTATAACACCCAGTGCTCATCCCATCATGTCCCCTCCTTAATACCCAACACCCAGTTAATCCATTTGAAAGAATTGTGATAGAGATGTAGTTTTGTGTGATTTGGATTGGTCTAAATATCAGGGAGACATTTGCTGACTGAGGCATATTTTGCAGTTTTAGAAACTATTTCTACCTACATGTAAAGCTGAGCTATCAAGTCCAGCCACTTCTTTGTTCAGCAAGCTGCTCAAACCTGCCAGTGCCTGGAGTTCAGCTGAAGCAAAACCCAACACAATTTAGATCTTTAAGTAAAGCCAGAGGCAAGTTGAGTCAAGTACATACCTGCCAAGTTTAGATCCTGCCTGCTGTAGGATTGGTTCTCTGATCTGTTAGTTCCACAACCTAGCAATCTAGGGCCTAGGCTGGGCTATTAGTCAAACAACATCATGAATGATAAGGCAGACTGAATCTCCATTTTGAGAATGGTGGTGAAGGGAAGGTCCTTTGCATATTAATTTAAATATAGTTTCTATGCCCCTGCCCTAAGAAGTGCAGAGGTTGTCTGTCCTAAACCACACCTGTATCAAGTTCATGGCAGAGGACTGTACTTCAACCCTTAGCCAATTTGAAATAAGTCAGTCCCATATACTTTATTCTTATACTCAAGAAATATTCACAGGAGCAGATAATTGCTGGATCATTGAAAAAGGAATAGGAGAAAAAGTACCAAATATACACCAGTGCTCATCCTCTAGACACAGTCACAATAATAGGAGAGCTACTCCCAAACCTTTCTGTGAAAATATAAAAGATAAATATGATACAGTATAATGCAAAGAACTCTAGATCACTCCTGACTTCTTTCTTTCATACCTCAAAGTCACACTATCAACAAATCCTACTGATTCTACCTTCAGGTTATAACCAGAATCTGCACAATTCTCACCATCACCACTGCTACTACCCAGGTTCAACTGCCACCATTTCTTGTGGGTACTCTTAGCCTCCTAATTGATATGCTGCTCCTACTCTTAACAGTGGACAGTGTGAACATTTCAAAACAGAAGGCTGACCATGTATGTCCTCTGCTTAACACCCTAGAGTGTCTCCTGTCTTCTCAGTGTAAACCAGAGACCTGCGAGGGACTGTAAGTTCTCTGACCTCACCTGCTACTCCCCTTATTCTCTTTGTTGCAACCACATTGGTCTCTCATCTGAGTTTCCTCTCTCTGGAGTGTTCTTTCACAGCTATTTCTCCTTTTTCTCCTTTAAGTCTATGCTCAGCTATTGCCTTTGGGATTTTCACTTCTGGCCAAGATGGAGTAATATGGATTGAATTTTACCCTCCCACTTTTATCAGCTACAATCTAGTTAAAAAATGAAACAAATATTTTCATGAACATGGGGGAAATAAATGAAGTGATTCCCCAGTTTGAAGCCTAGAGAAAGTTTTCAGGCTGCAACATGAGAGGAAACCTAGGTGGGGTCAATTCGTCAAAAGAACATTACCATTCTAAGTGCAATATGAACCAAAACTGAATAGAACTGCAAGAAGAAATAGTCATTTATAGTCAGAGATTTCAAAACTCCCTCAGTATTAGGTAAAATAGACACAAAATCAGTAAGTGTATAGAAGTCTTGAACACTATCAACCAACTTGACCTAAGTGACATTTATAGAACACTCAACAGCAGCAGAATACACATTATTTTAGAGTGCACTTGGAACATTTATCTAGAATGACTGAATTCTGGGCCATAAAACAAGTCTCAATAGATTCAAATGGTTCAAGTGCTACAGACTGTGTTCTCTGATTGCCATTAGGAATTAACAGAAAGATATCTGGGAATTCTTAAATATTCAGAAACTAAAACACACTTCAAAATACTTATAAGTTAAAGAACAACAAATCAAAGAGGAAATTAGAAAGTATTTTGAGCTGAATAGAAATAAAAAACCCAGAAAATTTGTGAATTGCAGCTAAAGTGTGTTTAGAGGAAAATTTATAGCACTAAAATATCTATATTAGAAAAGAAGAAAGTCCTCAACTCAATGACCTAAGCTTCCACTTTAAGCACATGATATGATGAGCACTGGGTGATATACTCAACTAATGAATCATTGAACATTATATCAAAAACTAATGATATGCTATACCTTGGCTAATTGAATTTAAGTAAAAAAGAAGAACTAGAAAAAAGAAGAGCAAATTTCACTTAAAGTAAGAAGAAAAAAGATAATAAAGACAAAAGAATAAGTCAATGACATAGAAAACAAAAAAATGATAGAGAAAAATCAGTGAAATAGGATCTGGCTCTTGGAGAAGATCAAAAGAATTGAAAAACCTTTAGTCAGACTAATTAGAAGAGAGAAAGAGAGAGAGGTGGAGGTGACATAAACTTTCAATATTAGAATAAGAAGATATCACAAAGAGATAAATAGCCTTATGAATAGCCTTATGTGTATTAAATAAATTAAATATGTAGTTAAAAACCTTCTCACACACATACAAAAAAACCCTAGGCCCAGATGGCCTCACTGGCGAATTGTATCAAACATTTAATGAAGAAATAATACCAATTCTTTATAAACTCTTCGAGAAAGATGAAGAGGAGAGAATACTTCCCAACACTTTCTATGAGGCCAACATTATCCTGATACCAAAGCTGGACAAATACATTATAAGAAAAGAAAAATGCAGGCTAATATCCCTCATGAACATGGATGCCAAAATTCTTAAGAAAATTTGGCAAATCACCACATCAAAAACTAATGATGTATTGTATGGTGACTAACATAACATAATAAAATTTAAAAGTGTTCAAAAAAATAAAGAAAATTTGGCAAATCATTTGACAATGTATTAAAACTATAATATGTTATGGTCAAGTGGGGTTTATCCTGGGAATCCCAGGTTGATTCAATATTCAAAAATCAATCAAGGTAATGTATCATATCAAAATATGAAAGAACCATATTATCATCTCAATAGATGCAGAAAAAGCATTTCATGAAATTCAGCATCCATTTGTGATAAGAAATCTCTTAGCTAATTTGGAATAGAAGTAAATTTCTCAGACTGATAGCAGGCATCTAGAAAATTCCTACAGCTGGCATCTTACCTAATGGTAAAGACTGAATGCTTTCCCTTTAAAATTGGGAGTATGAATCTCACCACTCATATTCGACATCATAGTGGAGACCTTAGCCAGTACAATAAGGCTATGGGTGGGAAAGGAGAAAGTAAAACTGTATTTATTTACATATGTTGTGATTGTCAATGTAGAAAAACCCCAAAGAAATTACGGAAAGAAAAACACCCCAAAACAAAAAATCTCAACTAGAACTAATAGGTGAGTTTTATCAAGTCCTGGGATATAAGGCCAGTATACAAAAAAAAAAAAAAAAAAAAAAAAAAGCGGTTATGTTTCTTTTTTTCTTTTTCTTCTTTTTTTAGATTTCATTAAACTTCAAGTTCATTAACATATAGTGAATTATTAGTTTCAGGGGTAGAATTTTGTGATTCATCAGTTGCCTATAACACCCAGTGCTCATTACATCAAGTGCCCTCCTTAATATCCATTACCTAATTACCCCATCCCCCCACCCACCTCCTCTCCACAACCCTCAGTTTGTTCCCTATAGTTAAGAGTCTCTTATGGTTTGCCTCCCTCTCTGTTTTTAATCTTATTTTATTTTTCCTTCCCTTCCCCTATGTTCTTCTGTTTTGTTTCTTAAATTCCACATATGAGTGAAATCACATGGTATTTGTCTTTCTCTGCCTGATTTATTTCACTTAGTGTAATACACTCCAGTTCCATCCACTTCATTGCAAATGGCAATATTTCATTCTTTTCGATGGCTGAGTAATATTCCATTGTGTGTGTGTGTATATATATATATATATATATATATATATATCTCACATCTTCTTTATCCATTCATTGGTCAATTATATTTCTACATAATATTAATAAATCATTGAAATTAAAAACACCACTTACAAGAGCACCAAAATCATGATATACTTAAGTATAATTCTAAAAAATATGTGTAAGATATGTGTGCTGAAAACTATAAGACACTGATGAAAGAAATGTAAAAAAATCTGAATAAATGAAGTTACCCATATTCATGGATTCTAGCCTTCCAAGACCCTATTAAGTTGTAAATTAAAAAAAAAATTTTGTGTAAATTCAACAAGATCCTAATAAGAATCCTAATAGGCTATTTGTTTTGTTTTGTAGAAATTGATCCCAAGTTGATCCCAAAGTTTACAGGGAAAGGCAAAGGAATTAGAGTAGGCAAACAACCTGAAAAAGAACAAACTGGAGAACCCACATTGGTTGACTTCAAGACTTACCATAAAGCCTCAGTAACCAAGAAAGTATCTCATGGACAGAAGGTTAGTCATATAGAACAATGGGATAGAGTAGAATGTCCAGGAAAAGAAATTTCTTATTCAGGTATAATTAACATACAGTGTTATATTAGTTTCAGGTGTACAATATAAAGATTCCACAGTTCTACACCTTTTTCAGTGCTCATCAAGATAGGTGTAGCCTTAATCCCCTTTATCTATTTCACCCATCTCCCCACCCACCTTCCCTCTGGCAACCACCAGCTTGTTCTCTATATTTAAGAGTCTGTTTTTTTGTTTGTCTTTTTTTTTCTTGTTCACTTGTGTTGTTTCTTAAATTCCAGAAATTGACCCAATTCTTTTTTGTGTGTTATGTTAGTCACCATATAGTACATCATTAGTTTTGATGTAGTGTTCCATGATTCATTATTTGCATATAACATCCAGTGCTCATTACAACATGTGCCCTCCTTAATACCCATCACCAGGCTAACCCATCCCCACCCCCTTCCTCTCTGAGAGCCTCAGATTGTTTCCCAGAGTCCATAGTCTATCATGGTTCATCTCTCCCTCTTGATTCCCCCCTTTCAGTTTTCCCTTCCTTTCCCTTATGTCCTCCATGCTATTCCTTATGTTCCACATATGAGTGAAACCATATGATAATTGTCTCTCTCTGCTTGACTTATTTCACTCTTCAATAAATGGTGCTGGGAAAATTGGACAGCTATATACAGAAGAATGAAACTCAATCATTCTCTTACTCTTTAGAGTTTATGAAGGTAAATACTAAATGGATGAAAGACCTCAATGTGAGACAGGAATCCATACCCCAAAAATACAGATGCTTTGAAAAGAAGGGACACATGCACCCCAGTGTTCATAGCATCAATGTCCACAATAGCCAAACTGTGGAAGGAGCCAAGATGCCCTTCAACAGATGAATGGATAAAGAAGATGTGGTACATATATACAATGGAATATTATTCAGCTATCAGAAAGGATGAATACCCACCATTTGCATCAACATGGATGGAACTGGAGGGGATTTTGTTAAGTGAAGTAAGTCAAGCAGAGAAAAACAATTATCATACGGTTTCACTCATATGTGGAACATAAGCAATAGCATGGAAGACCACAGGGGAAGGGAGGGAAATCCAAAGGAGGACAAATCAGAGGGGGAGATGAACCATGAGAGACTATGGACCCCAGGAAAACAACTGAGGGTTTCAGAGGGGAGGAGGGTGGGGATAATAGGGTGATGGGTATTGAGGAGGGCATGTGTTGTGATGAGCACTGAGTGTTTTACTTAACTAATGAATCATTGAACACTACATCAAAACTAATGATGTACTATACAGTGGCTAACTGAACATAAAAAAAAATCCTAGAGGAGAACATAGGCAGTAACCTCTTTGACATCGGCCACAGCAACTTCTTTCATGACATGTCTCCAAAGGCAAGGGAAACAAAAGCAAAAATGAACTATTGGGGCTTCATCAAGATAAAAAGCTTCTGCACAACAAAGGAAACAGTCAACAAAACAAAGAGGCAACCCACAGAATGGGAGAAGATATTTGCAAATGACATATCAGATAAAGGGCCGGTATCCAAAATCTATAAAGAACTTCTCAAATGCAACATCCAAAAAACAAATAATCCAGTCAAAAAATGGACAGACAGGGCCGCCTGGGTGGCTCAGTTGTTAAGCATCTGCCTCGGCTTGGGTCATGATCCCAGGGTCCTGGGATCGAGCCCCGCATCAGGCTCCCTGCTCAGTGGGAAGCCTGCTTCTCCCTCTCCCACTCCCTATGCTTGTGTTCCCTCTCACCCTGTCTATATTTCTGTCAAATAAATAAATAAAATCTTTTTTAAAAAAATGAGCAGATGACATGAACAGACACTTCTCCAAAGAAGACATACAAATGGCTAACAGACACATGAAAAAAATGCTCCATATCACTAGCCATCAGGGAAATATCAAGAGCACAATGAGATACCACCTTACACTAGTTAGAATGGCAAAAATTAGTAAGACAGGGAACAACAAATGTTGGCGAGGATGCAGAAGAAGGGCAACACTGTTGGTGGGAATGCAAGCTGGTACAGCCACTCTGGAAAAGAGTATGGAGTTTCCTTAAGACATTAAAAATAGAGCTACCCTATGACTCAGCAATTGCACTACTGGGTATTTACCCCAAAGATGTAGACATAGTGAAAAGAAAGGGCACATGCACCCCAATGTTCATGGCAGCAATGTCCACAATAACCAAACTGTGGAAGGAGCCGAAATGTCCTTCAACAGATGAATTAATAAAGAAGATGTGAACCATATACACAATGGACTATTACTTGGCCATTAGAAAGGATGAATACCTACCATTTGCATTGACATTGATGGAACTGGTGGGGATTATGCTAAGTGGAGTAAGTTAAGTAGAGAAAGACAATTATCATATGGTTTCACTCATATGTGGAACATAAGGAATAGTACAGATGACCATAGGGGAAGGGAGGGAAAACTGGGAAGAAATCAGAGAGGGAGACAAACCATGAGAGACTCTGTACTCTGGGAAACAAACAGGGTTATAGAAGGGAGGGGGCTAGAGGGATGGGGAGGTCAGGTGATGGGTATTAAGGAGGGCACATGATGTGATGAGCACTGGGTGTTATATGCAACTAATGAATCATTGAACATGACATCAAAAACTAATGATGTGAGGGAGGAGCAAGATGGTGGAGGAGTAGGAGACCTGGATTTTGTTTGGTCCCAGGAATTCAGTTGGATAGGGATCAAACCATTCTGAACACCTACGAACTCAACAGGAGATCGAAGAAAAGAATAGCAACAACACTCTGAACAGAAAAGTGACTATTTTCTGGAAGGGACCCAACAAGCGGCAGATCTGGGGAGACTCCCTTTCATCCCCCGGGAGGAGCGGCATGGAAGTGCACTGCAGGAATCTGCTGGGTTTTGGAGACTCCACACCGGGTTGGATGCCAGAGACAGAAATGCTCGGTCACAGGCTGGGTGAACATGGGAGTGCGGCCGGAGACCGGGGAGACAGGAGTGATTGACTGCTTTTCTCTGGGGGTGCACTGAGGAGTGGGGCCCCAAGTTCTCGGCTCCTCTGGGGTGGAGATTGGGAGGCCGCCATTTTCATTCTTGTCCTCCAAAGCCGTAGGGAAAGCTTGAAGGGAACAAAAGCTCCAGAGACCAAAACTGAGCAGATTACTTAGCCCGCTGGGGCAAGGGCAGGGCAATTCCGCCTCACTCAAAGACACTTGGGAACCATGGCAACAGGCCCCTCCCCCAGAAGACCAGCAAGAACAGCCAGCCAAGACCAACTTTACCGATCAATGAGATGGCAGAACTCCAGCGCTAGGGGAATACTGCACATAGAATTCATAGCTTTTTTTTACCATGATTCCTTAGTCTTTCAAAGTTAAATTTTTCTAACTTTTTTTTGAATTTTTCTTTTTCCCCTTTTCAACCAACATCTTATCAATCCCTTTGTAAAAAAATATTTTTTTATTTTTCAGTTTTAGAGTCATATTCTATCCCTTCATAGTATTTATCCTTATTTTTGGCATATATATATATATATAAGTTCTCTCTTTAAAATTTTGAGATACAGTTTCTTCTAACAGATCAAAACATACCCTAAATCTCTAGTGTATGGCTTTGTTCTAGTCTCCTGCCTGATCACATTCTCTCCCCCTTTTTTTTCCTTTCTTTTTTTTTAATCCTCTTCTTTCTTTTTTCAATTAACTTCTTAACAATTCCTTTTATAAAATCTTTTATAATTTTCATCTTTACAATCATATTTCATCCCTTCATCGTATTAACCCTTATTTTTGTACATATATAAGTTTTTCTTTCTTTAAAATTTTGGGAGGCACTTTCTTCTAACAGACCAAAATACACCCAAAATCTAGTGTGTGCCACTGATCTATGCACCAGCCTTATCATATTTGATCATATTCTGTTTTTTTTGTTTTGTTCTGTTTTTGTTTGTTTTTATCTTTTTCTTTCTTTTTTTTTCTTTCTTTCCCTTTCTTTCCCCTGGTTTCAGGTCTTTTCTGATTTGTTTAGAGTATATTTCTGGGGACATTGTTACCCTGTTAGCATTTTGTTCTCTCATTCATCTATTCTCCTCTGGACAAAATGACAAGATAGAAAAAATCACCTCAACAAAAAGAACAAGAGGCAGTACCAATGGCGAGGGACCTACTCAATATGGACATTAGTAAGATGTCAGACCTAGAGTTCAGAATGATGATTTTAAAGATACTAGCTGAGCTTGAAAAGAGCATGGGAGTTATTAGAGAAACCCTTTCTGGAGAAATAAAAGAACTAAATTCTAACCAAGTTGAAATCAAAAAGGCTACTGATGAGGTGCAATAAAAAATGGAGGCACTAACTGCTAGGATAAACGAGGCAGAAGAGAGAATTAGTGATATAGAAGACCAAATGATGGAAAATAAAGAAGCAGAGAAAAAGATAGATAAACATCTACTGGAACACGAGAGGAGAATTCGAGAGATAAGTGATACCATAAGATGAAACAATATTAGAATAATTGGGATCCCAGAAGAAGAAGAAAGAGAGAGAGGGGTAGAAGGTATATTGGAGCAAATAATAGCAGAGAACTTCCCTAATTTGGGGAAGGAAACAGGCATCAAAATCCAGGAGACACAGAGAACCCCCCTCAAAATCAATAAAAGTAGGTCAACACCCCGACATCTAATAGTAAAACTTGCGGGTCACAGAGACAAAAAGAAAATCCTGAAAGCAGCTCAGGATAAGAGATCTGTAACCTACAATGGTAGAAATATTAGATTGGCAACAGACCTATCCACAGAGACCTGGCAGGCCAGAAAGGACTGGCATGATATCTTCAGAGCACTAAACGAGAAAAATATGCAGCCAAGAATACTATATCCAGCTAGGCTGTCATTGAAAATAGAAGGAGAGATAAAAAGCTTCCAGGACAAACAGAAACTAAAGGAATTTGCAAACACGAAACCAGCCCTACAAGAAATATTGAAAGGGGTCCTCTAAGCAAAGAGAGAGCCGAAAAGCAGCATACACCAGAAAGGAACACAGACAATATACAGTAACAGTCACGTTACAGGCAATACAATGGCACTAAATTCATATCTTTCAGTAGTTACCCTGAATGTAAATAGGCTAACTGCCCCAATCAAAAGACACAGGCTATCAGATTGGATTAAAAAACAAGACCCATCCATATGCTGTCTGCAAGAGACTCATTTTAGACCTAAAGACACCCTCAGATTCAAAGTGAGGGGGTGGAAAACCATTTACCATGCTAATGGACACCAAAAGAAAGCTAGGTGGCAATCCTTATATCAGACAAATTGGATTTTAAACCAAAGACTGTAATATGAGATGAGGAAGGACACTATATCCTACTTAAAGGGTCTATCCAACAAGAAGATCTAACAATAGTAAATATCTATGCCCCTAACATGGGAGCAGCCAATTAATAACAAAAACAAAGAAACGCACGAAACAATACAATAATAGTGGGGGACTTTAACACCCCCCTGACTGAAATGGACAGATCATGTAAGAAAAAGATCAACAAGGAAATAAGGACTTTAAATGACACAAATGGACTTCACAGATATATTCAGAACATTCCATCCCAAAACAAAGGAATACACATTGTTCTCTAGTGCCCATGGAACATTTTCCAGAATAGATCACATCCTAGGTCACAAATCAGGTCTCAACCGCTACCAAAATATTGGCATTCCCTGCATATTTTTGGACCACAATGCTTTGAAACTAGAACTCAATCACAAGAGGAAAGTCGGAAAGAACTCAAATACATGGAGGCTAAAGAGCATCCTACTAAAGAATGAATGGGTCAACCAGGAAATTAAAGAAGAATTTAAAAAATTCATGGAAACCAATGAAAATGAAAACACAACTGTTCAAAATCTTTGGGATGCAGCAAAGGCGGTCCTAAGAGGAAAGTATATAGGAATACAGGACTTTCTCAAGAAACAAGAAAGGTCTCAAATACACAACCTAACCCTACACCTAAAGGAGCTGGAGAAAGAACAGCAAATAAAGCCTAAACCCAGCAGAAGAAGAGAAATAATAAAGATCAGAGCAGAAATCAATGAAATAGAAACCAAAAGAACAGTAGAACAGATCAACGAAACTAGGAGCTGGTTCTTTGAAAGAATTAACAAGATTGATAAACCCCTGGCCAGACTTATCAAAAAGAAAAGAGAAATGACCCAAGTAAACAAAATCTTGAATGAGGGGAGGAGAGATCACAACCGACACCAAAGAAATACAAACAATTATAAGAACATATTATGAGCAACTCTATGCCAGCAAATTAGATAACCTGGAAGAAATGGATGCATTCCTGAGATATATCAACTACCAAAACTGAACCAGGAAGAAATAGAAAACCTGAAAATACCTATAACCAGTAAGGAAATTGAAGCATTAATCAAAACCTCCCAACAAACAAGAGCCCAGGGCCAGATGACTTCCCAGAAGAATTCTACCAAACATTTAAAGAAGAATTAATACCTATTCTTCTGAAACTGTTCCAAAATATAGTAAGGGAAGGAAAACTTCCAAACTCGTTTTATCAGGCCATCATTACCTTGATCCCAAAACCAGACAAAGACCCCAACAAAAAAGAGAATTACAGACCAATATCCTTGATGAACATGGATGCAAAAATTCTCACCAAAATACTAGCCAATAGGATCCAACAGTCCATTAAAAGGATTATTCATCACGACCAATTGGGATTTATCCCTGGACTGCAAGGTTGGTTCAACATCCGCAAATCAATCAACATAATACAATATATTAACAAAAGAAAGACCAAGAATCATATGATCCTCTCAATAGATGCCGAAAAAGCATTTGACAAAGGACAGCATCCTTTCTTGATCAAAACTCTTCAGAGTATAGGGATAGAGGGTACGTACCTCAATATCATAAAAGCCGTCTATGAAAAACCCACAACGAATATTATTCTCAATGGGGAAAAACTGAGAGCTTTCCCCCTAAGGTCAGGAACACAGCAGGGATGTCCACTATCACCACTGCTATTCAACATAGTATTAGAAGTCCTAGCCACAGCAATCAGACAGCAAAAGAAATCAAAGGCATCCAAATCGGCAAAGAAGAAGTCAAACTCTCCCTCTTTGCAGATGATATGATACTTTATGTGGAAAAGCCAAAAGACTCCACCCGAAAACTTCTAGAACTCATACAGGAATTCAGTAAAGTGGCAGGATATAAAATCAATGCACAGAAATCAGTGGCATTCCTATACATCAACAACAACACAGAAGAAAGAGAAATTAAGGAGTCGATCCCATATACAATCGCACCCAAAACCATAAGATACCTAGGAATAATTCTATCCAAAGAGGCAGGGGATCTGTATTCAGAAAACTATAAAATACTTATGAAAGAAATTGAGGAAGACACAAAGAAATGGAAAAACGTTCCATGCTCATGGATCGGAAGAACAAATATGGTGAAGATGTCAAAGCTTCCTACAGCAATCTACACATTCAATGCAATCCCCATCAAAATACCATCCACTTTTTTCAAAGAAATGGAACAAATAATCCTAAAATTTGTATGGAACCAGAAAAGACCCCGAATAGCCAGAGGAATGTTGAAAAAGAAAAGCAAAGCTGGTGGCATCACAATTCCGGACTTCCAGCTCTATTACAAAGTTGTCATCATCAAGACAGTATGGTACTGGCACAAAAACAGACACATAGATCAATGGAACAGAATCAAGAGCCCAGAAATGGACCCTCAACTCTATGGTCAACTAATCTTTGACAAAGCAGGAAAGAATGTCCAATGGAAAAAAGACAGTCTCTTTAACAAATGGTGTTGGGAAAATTGGACAGCCACATAAGAAGAATGAAACTGGGCCATTTCCTTACACCACACACAAAAAGAGACTCAAAATAGTTGAAAGACCAAAATGTGAGACAGGAGTCCATCCAAATCCTAAAGGAGAACACAGGCAGCAACCTCTTCGACCTCAGCCACAGCGACTTCTTCCTAGACACATTGCCAAAGGCAAGGGAAGCAAGGGCAAAAATGAACTATTGGGATTTCATCAAGATAAAAAGCTTTTGCACAGCAAAAGAAACAGTCAACAAAACCAAAAGACAACCGACAGAATGGGAGAAGATATTTGCAAATGACATATCAGATAAAGGGCTAGTATCCAAAATCTATAAAGTACTTATCAAACTCAACCCCCAAAGAATAAATGATCCAATCAAGAAATGGGCAGAAGACATGAACAGACATTTTTCCAAAGAAGACATACAAATGGCCAACAGACACATGAAAAAGTGCTCAACATTGCTCGGCATCAGGGAAATCCAAATCAAAACCTCAATGAGGTATCACCTCACACCAGTTAGAATGGCTAAAATTAACAAGTCAGGAAATGACAGGTGTTGGCAGGGATGCAGAGAAAGGGGAACCCTCCTACACTGTTGATGGGAATGCAAGCTGGTGCAACCACTCTGGAAAACAGTATGGAGGTTCCTCAAAAAGTTGAAAATCGAGCTACCATTTGATCCAGCAATTGCACTACTGGGTAATTACTCCAAAGATACAAATGTAGGGATCTGAAGGGGTACGTGCACCATGATGTTTATAGCAGCAATGTCCACAATATCCAAACTGTGGAAAGAGCCAAGATGTCCATTGACAGATGAATGGATAAAGAAGTGGTATATATATACAATGGTATATATACACAATATTATGCAGCCATCAAAAGGAATGAGATCTTGCTATCTGCAACAATGTGGATGGAACTGGAGGGTGTTATGCTGAGCGAAATAAGTCAATCAGAGAAAGACATGTATCATATGACCTCACTGATATGAGGAATTCTTAATCTCAGGAAACAAACTGAGGTTTTCTGGAGTGGTGGGGGTGGGGTGGATGGGGTGGCTTGTTGATAGAGATTGGGGAGGTTATGTGCTATGGTGAGCACTGTTAATTGTGTAAGACTGTTGAATCACAGATCTGTACTCTGAAACAAATAATACAATATATGTTAAAAAAAGAAGAAGAAGAAGAATGAAGGGGCATAAATCGGAGGGGTTGATGAACCATGAGAAACTATGGACTCTGAAAAACAAACTGAGGCTTTTGGATGGGAGGGAGGTGGGAGGATGGGTTAGCCTGGTGTTGGGTATTAAAGGGGGCACGTTCTGCATGGAGCACTGGGTGTTATACACAAACAATGAATTTTGGAACAGTATATAAAAAACTAATGATGTATGGTGATTAACATAATAAAAAATAAATAAAAAATCAAAAAGTAATGATGTACTATATGTTGGTTAATTGAACATGATAAAAAGTAGTAATAATAAAAGTTGGCAGAAAATAATAAAAAAAAGATTTTCAGTATCATTAATCATCAAGGAAATGCAAATCAGCCACAATGTAATACCAACTTAAACCTGTTAATCACACTAAAGAATTGATAAAGAAGTTGTGGTTGTGTGTGTGTGTGTGTGTGTGTGTGTGTGTGTGTGTGTGTGTGTATAAAACAGAATATTAGCCATCAAAAAATGAAATCTTGCCATTTGTAATGATGTGGATGGAACTAAAAGGTATTATGCTAAGCAAAATAAGTCAACCAAAGAAAGATAATTATCATATGATTTCACTCATATGTGGAATTTAAGAAATAAAATAGAGGATCATAGGGGAAGGGAGGGGAAAATGGCTAAAAAGACTTTTAAGATATGTTCAATTAGGGAT
Organism: Zalophus californianus; assembly: GCF_009762305.2. Taxonomy (NCBI): domain Eukaryota; kingdom Metazoa; phylum Chordata; class Mammalia; order Carnivora; family Otariidae; genus Zalophus; species Zalophus californianus. Next base: position 106,498,501 of record NC_045598.1, read on the forward strand.
TTTGAGGGGGTAAAGTGTCCTAGATTATCCAGGTGACCCAGTGTAATCCCATGTATCTGTATAAGAAGGAGGCAAGAGGGTCAAACTCAGAGAGAAGAGATGTGACGATGGGAGCAGAAGTCAGAATGATGTGCTCTAAAGATGGAGGAAGTGTTCTTGAACCAAAGAATGCAGATGGCCTGTAGAGGCTGAAAAAGACAAGGAAATGGATTCTCTCCTAGAATTTATAGAAATAGGAATACAGCTTTGCCAACACCTTGATTTTAACTTTTAAGACCCATTTTGGACTTTTTAAAAAAATTTATTTATTTATTTAATAGCACAAGCAGGGAGAGTGGCAGGCAGAGGGAGAGGGAGAAGCAGGCTCCCTGCAGAGCAAGGGAAGCCTGTTTTGGTACTCGATCCCAGGACTCTGGGATCATGACCTAACCCAAAGGCAGTCGCTTAACCAACTGAGCCACCCAGGTGCCTCCATTTTGGACTTCTGACCTCCAGAACTGTAAGAGAAAAATTTGTGTTGTTTTAAGCCATTAGACTTGTGGTAATTTATTACAGTGGCAACAAGTAACTAATACGGTAAAAACTTATTGTTAGTCTGTGTCAGTGTTGTATACACCTTTAAATACTCCCAGATGAGATGGTTCCTATCTGTTCACTTCCAAGATCCCATGCATCCTTAGTCATCAATTTTAGGGTTGTAATGGTGTAGTTTGAGAACTACTTATTTATTGATTTCAGTAACGTTGATGTAGACAATTAATAAGTACCTGTTGGTTAACTGATATACATTCTGAGGTCTATAAATGTAATGTCCATAATCAGATACAGGGAGTTAAGATGGCAGAGTAGTAGGAGGACCCTATGCTTGCCTCATTCCTTGACACAGATAGATAAATATCAAATCATTCTGAATACCTAAGAAATTGATCTGAAGACTGAGAGAACAAACTGCACAACTAGAGGGAGAGAAGAGGCCACATCATGGAAGGTAGGAGGTGTGGAGATGTGATTTTGGGGTAGGAAAGCATTGCAGGTTCTGTGGAGGGGAGGGAGCCCTGATCATGGACAGAGGAGAGAGAGAGAGAGAGACAGAGAGAGAGAGAGAGAGAGAGAAAGAGAAAGAGAGAAGGGATTGCAGAAGAAAAACACTTCCCTAAAACCACTGACTGGGAAAACAAGAGGGGCTGATTATCATGAGTTTTACAATAAGCAGAGCTCAAATACTGGAGTTTTGGAAGTCTGCACTGAGGTCAGTGTGGAGCCTGGTGGGCACAGTGGTACTCCTTTGGAAAAGGAGGCCAGAGGTCTGGGAGCAGGGGACGCAATCTGAGGATCCCCTGGGATACACTGGGAGAGACAGTTTCCCCTTCTTGGAGCACCTCTGGGAGAGGTGCCATTGCCTCTCAGGGGACAAAAGAGCTGCTGGGTGATATTGCACTGCCCCGTTCCTTAGTATAGCGGCAGAGACACCTGCTGAGGACAGCTAACCTGGATGCAGACTTTTTGCTGCACTTTACTCAACTCCAAACTCCTGGGCATTGGTGTGACTACCCTTCTGGGACAAACCTGCATGAGCCCCAGCATGGCATGACTATCCTCCAGGGAGGGGAACAGTGTGAGTTTGTGCCACACTGGTTTCCTAAAGTCTGGACTTTTGAAACTCAGCCAGTATACCTGAGATAAAACACAGGTGCACTGAGCTGCTGGGTGGACAGATGGCTCAGACATGGACAGGGTGAATGTAGGGATCCGAGGGACACATGGGACACGAGGGGAGATTGTCTGCTCTTCTCTGAGGGCTACCTGGACAGCAGTGGATGTCAAGTCCCCTCTCTGGGGATGAGGGAGAGGGCTGGTACCATTGTTCTCCATCACCTATCAGTACTTCAGTGAGCAGCACAGTACCCACAGTGAAGGCCTGAGATGCTTACACCAATACCCACCCTTTTGTGCTCTACAAGTCCTCCTTTACTAGGGCAAGTGTGCCTGAGAACCAGAGCAGTGTGCTCCCCACCCCCCCGAAGACCAGCATAAACCCCCAAAACACACCAAGTCTACTGACCATAGAGTGCTGCAAAGCTTCAGCTCTAGTGGAAATAGGATCTGGCCTCTTTTAACAGGCAGATCAGAGCAGGCCTAGTAAAAACTCCCCACTATCTGGACAAGATCCAGATACTCCCTGCTGCATGCAAGGAGAAGCTCTGCAGAGGACTGACCCAAGGGAAAGAGCAGCCAAAACTCAGCAACAGAGTCCATGTAGCACACATCAGAGACACTTCCTGAAGTGCCAGACTCTGGACAGTATATGACATCTTCTTTTATTTTATTTTATTTTAAAATATTTTATTTGTTTATTTTTGCATGCACGAGAGAGAGAGAGAAAGAGAAAGAGAGAGCACGAGCAGGAGGGAGGGGCAGAGGGAGAAGCAGACTCCTGGCTGAGCAGGGAACCCAATGCAGGACTCAATCCCAGGACCCATGATCATGACCTGAGCTGAAGGCAGACGCTTAATTGACTGAGACACCCAGGCACCCAGTATATGATCTCTTCTAAATAAAGTCATTACTCTCGGGATTAGGAAACATAGCAGGCTTTCCTAACACAAACAGAAGACAGAGATAGGTAAAATGCAAAGATGGAGGAATTTATCCCAAAAGGACAAGGAAGGGCCATGACCAATTGAAAAAGATATAAGTAATATGCCTGATCCAGAATTTAAAACAGCAATCATAAGGATACTAGCTGGGCTTGAGAAAAGCATAGAACACTAGGGAGTCCCTTACAGCAGAGATAATGGACGTAAAACGAATCAGGCTAGACTAAAAAATGCTATAACTGAGATCCAAAACTGACTGGATGTAATGACAACAAGGAGGAATGAATAAGTGATATAGAAGATAAAATTATGAAAATTAAGCTGAAAAGAAGAGGGAAAGAAAAATATTGGATCATGAATGTAGGCTAAGGGAACTCAGTGACTCATTGAAGCATAATAACATTCCTATCATAGGAATCCCAGAAGTAGAGAGGGGAAAGAATGCAGAAGGTTTATTTGAGCAAACTATAGCTGAAAACTTCCCTAATCTGGAGAAGGAAAGACATCCAAATCCAGGAGGCACCCCATCAAAATCAGCAAAAGCAGGCCAACACCCAGACATCATAGTAAAATCTGCAAAATACAGAGATAAGGAAAAAATCTTAAAAGCATCAAATGAAAGGAAATCCCTAACTTACAAGGAAAGACAAATATGATTAGAAGCAAATCTCTCCAATGGTATTTTCATAGAGATGGCATTGAAAGTGTAGATTGTTTACCTCTTTGGTTATGTTTATTCCTAGGTATCTTATGGTTTTTGGTGCTATTGTAAATGGAATTGTTTCTCTAATTTCTCTTTCTACAGTTGCATTGTTAGTGTGTGGGAAAGCAACTGATTTCTGTGCATTGATTTTGTATCCTGCCACATTCCTGAATTGCTGTATGAGTTCTAATAACTTGGGGGTAGAGTCTTTTGGGTTTTCCACATAAAGTATCATGTCATCTGCGAAAAGAGAGAGTTTGACTTCTTCTTTGCCATTTTGAATACCTTTTATTTCTTTTTGTTGTCTGATTGCTGTTGTTAGGACTTCTAGTACTATGTTGAACAATAGTCACGAGAGTGGGCATCCTTGACGTGTTCCCCTGGGAAAGGCTTAAGGGAAAGGCTCTCAGCTTTTCCCCATTGAGGATGATATTCGCTGTGGGTTTTTCATAGATGGATTTTATGAACTTGAGGAATGTTCCCTCTATCTCTATACTCTGAAGAGTTTTAATCAGGAAAGGATGATGTATTTTGTCAAAAGCTTTTTCTGCTTCAATTGAGAGGACCATATGGTTCTTCTCTGTCCTCTTATTAACGTGTTCTATCACATTGATTGATTTGTGAATGTTGAACCACCCTTGCATCCCGGGGATAAATCCCACTTCGTCATTCTGGATGATCCTTTTAATGTATTGTTTGATCCTATTAGCTAGGATTTTGTTGAGGATTTTGGAATCCATATTCATCAAGGATATTGGTCTGAAATTCTCCTTTTTGATGGGTCTTTGCCTGGTTTGGGGATTAAGGTAATGCTGGCCTGATAGAATGAGTCTGGAAGCTTTCCGTTTCTATTTTTTGAAACAGCTTCAGGAGAATAGGTATTGTTTCTTCTTTGAATGTTTGATAGAATGCCACCGGGAATCCACTAGGCCCTGGACTCTTGTATTTTGGGGAGGTTTTTGATCACTGCTTCAATCTCGTTACTGGTTATTGGCCTATTCAGGTTGTCGATTTCTTCCTGTTTCAGTCTTGGCGGTTTATAGGTTTCCAGGAAGGCATCCATTTCATTCAAATTGCTCAGTTTATTGGCATATAGTTGTTGATAATAATTTCTAATAATTGTTTCCATTTCCTTGGTGTTAGTCGTGATCTCTCCCCTTTCATTCATAATTTTATTAATTTGGGTCCTTTCTCTTTTCTTTTGGATAAGTCTGACCAGTGGTTTACCAATCTTAATTCCTTCAAAGAACCAGCTTCTAGTTTCGTTGATCTGATCTACTGTGTTTCTGGTTTCTAATTCATTGATATCTGCTCTAATCTTAATTACTTCTCTTCTAATGTGTGGCTTAGGCATCATTTGTTGCTTTTTCTCTAGTTCTTTAAGGTGTAGAGTTAGTTGGTGAATTCAGGATCTATACTCTAGGAACTACAGAACACTCATGAAAGAAATTGAAGAAGACACAAAACGATGGAAAAACATTCCATGTTCATGTATCAGAAGAATAAACATTGTTAAAATGTCTATGCTACCCAGAGCATCTATACCATACTATTCAATGCCATCCCGATCAAAATTCCAATGACATTTTTCAAAGTCCTGGAACAAACAATCCTAAAATTTGTACAGAATCAGAAAAGACCCCGTATCGCGAAGGAAGTGTTGAAAAAGAAACAAAACTGGAGGCATCACGTTGCCCGATTTCAAGCTATATTACAAAGCAGTGATCACCAAGACAACATGGTACTGGCACAAAAACAGACATATAGACCGATGGAACAGAATAGAAAGCCCAGATATGGACCCTCAACTTTATGGCCAAATAATCTTCAACAAAGCAGGAAAAAATATTCAGTGGAAAGAAGACAGTCTCTTCAATAAAGGGTACTGGGAAAATTGGACAGCCACATGCAGAAGAAGGAAAGTCGACCATTCTTTAACACCAAACACAAAGGTAAACTCAAAATGGATGAAAGACCTCAATGTGAGACAAGAATCCATCAAAATCCTAGAGGAGAACATAGGCAGTATCCTTGTTGACATCGGCCACAGCAACTTCTTTCAAGATACATCTCCAAAGGCTAGTGAAACAAAAGCAAAAATGAACTTTTGGGACTTCATCAAGTAAAAAGCTTCTGCACAGCAAAGGAGACAGTCAACAAAACAAAGAGGCAACCCACAGAATGGGAGAAGATATTTGCAAATGACATAACAGATAAAGGCCTGGTATCCAAGATGTATAAAGAACTTCTCAAACTCAACACCCAAAAAACAAATAAGGCAAAAAATGGGCAGAAGACATGAACAGACACTTCTCCAAAGAAGACGTTACAAATGGCTAACAGACACATGAAAAAATGTTCATCATCATTAGCCATCAGGGAAATTCAAATCAAAACCACATTGAGATACCACCTTACACCAGTTAGAATGGCAAAAATTGACAGGACAAGAAACAACAAATGTTGGAGTGGTTGTGGAGAAAGGGGAACCCTCTTACACTGTTGGTGGGGATGCAAGTTGGTACAGCCACTTTGGAAAACAGTGTGAAGGTGCCTTAAAAAATTAAAAATAGAGCTACCCTATGACCCAGCAATTGCACTGCTGGGTATTTACCCCAAAGACACAGATGTAGTGAAGGGCCATATGCACCCCAATGTTCGTAGCAGCAATGTCCGCAATAGCCAAACTGTGGGAAGAGCTGAGATGCCCTTCAACAGATGAATGGATAAAGAAGATGTGGTCCATATATACAATGGAATATTACTCCACCATCAGAAAGGATGAATACCCAACTTTTACATCAACATGGATGAGACTGGAGGAGATTATGCTAAGTGAAATAAGTCAAGCAGAGAAAGTCAATTATCATATGGTTTCACTTATTTGTGGAACATAAGGAATAGCATGGAGGAAATTAGGAGAAGGAAGGGAAAAATGAAGGCGGGGAAATTGTAGGGACAGATGAACCATGAGAGATTATGGACTCTGAGAAACAATCTAAGGGTTTTAGAGGGGAGGTGGTTGGGGAGATGGGTTATCCCAGTGATGGGTATTAAGGAGGGCACGTACTGCATGGAACACTGGGTGTTATACGAAAACAATGAATCATGGAACACTACATCAAAAACTAATGATGTATTGTATGGTGACTAACATAACATAATAAAATAAAATAAAATAAAGAGTGGTACAAATGTTTGTTTCTGAGAGATAAGAACCAATGTTGTCTTTCTTATGGAATATGGAGATATTAGGTATTGATCTAATGAGTTATTGTGACATTACAGTAACTTATAGTACTGGACATGACAATCTGGAGGAAACTAGAAAATGCTTAGAACTAAAAGTAACATAAATACTGCAAACTAGAACTCATGGGATGTACAGTAAAAGCAATACAATGAAAGATAATGAAAGATTTAAACTTTTCATAGAAATGTGTAAGTTAATTATCTAAAAATCTACCTAAATTAGAATTTAAGAAATTAGAATATTTCAAAGAAAGTAGATGTAAGAAATACTAAATATAAAACCAGAAGCTTGTGAAATAGAAAACAAATATACAACGGAGGGGGAAGCAACAAAACTAAATTGATTCTTTGAATAGATGAAAAGTAGTTAAGACCAATAATATTAACCAAGGTAAAAATGAAAAAAAAAATAATACTGGAAATATAAAAGGATGGTCATAACTACAGTCAGAGTGGAAACTACAATGTAAAATAAATTTATAATAAATTTTAAACTTAAATGAGAAAGAAAAATTACTGGGAAAATAATTCAGTTGCATCAAAATTTTAGTAGTAGTAGTAGTGGTACTAGTAGTAGTACTCATAGTAGTAGCAGGGAGAGACTTTATTCAAAATGATAATTGCAGGAGGAGAGAATAACTCTCACAATAGCGAGACCACTCTGATGAGAGTCTCTGTCAGGCTTTTTAGATGCTTGTAGTCTCACACTTTTATGCCCATCTCCTATTTTCTCAACCCCCCTTCATCTAGGGGTATGAAGCTATGGCAACCACCATACTCAGAACTAGCCTGAAGCACCTTACTTCAGTGGTTCTTTTGTACCAAGGCTTCATGACTGCCACGCCTGGAACACTCACAGGACCCTGCCTCATGTTGGGGCCAATATAATGTGGAAGTGTGAGGGAGGTAACATCCCCTAAAACAACCACTGAATATTAGCAGTCAGGAGTCCATGAAGAGATGACATTCTTTCAGGGTCTCAGATGAGCAATTCTGATGTGCATTCTGCAAGGTCCTTAGAAGCTTTGGAGTGGGATTTAGCTGCAGGTGCCCACAGTAGCACGCAGCTCACAGCATACCCTTGGGTTGACTTTGCTCCTGTTTTGTTTGATTCCTTGTACTGCCCTTGACTTCAGTTACTTGGGGTCACTTCTCAAAGTAAACTACTTGTATGCATTCTGTTGTCTTAGACCATACCTTTTTTAGGGGGAAACCAAGCTAAGACATCTCTATAAAATGTTTTAAATATTCTACACTACTCTTTACATTTTTAAGTTGAAATATATTTTTTAGTATTTATTTAAGTAGTTATAAAGTAGGGCACAATTTCTATATTGTCATTCTTAGCATTTTTCAATGATTGTTTTTATTATTTTATGGCAAATTTTAAACATATATAAAGGTGAACAGGATTATAGAATGAATCTCATGTATATCATCCAGCTTTAATAATCATCAAATTATGACCACTCTTATCTCATTTATATCCCCAATAATTGCACCCTCTGTTTTTTTTAAAGCAAATTCCAAATTCATGTCACTTCATCTATAGATATCTTTAAATTAAGGATGACTCTTTTTCTCCAAGCATTTATGTTAAATTTTATCATATCTTAAAAGTACCAAAAAAACCCTTTTATTATGAAATATCCACTCAGTGTTCACATTTCCAATTATCTCCTAAAAGTCATCATTTTTAAAGAACTTAATTGAATTGTGATAAAAAGAAGGTAGATTCACTGTTATTGGTTAATATATCTTTAAAGTTTATTTTAATCTACAAAGTTCCCTGTCCATTTCTTGTGTCCTTGAAATTTTTTATTCAAAATATCACATTATTTATCATTTAGAATTTTTTATCTGGATTTTGCTGGCCATGTCCTCATGTTGTCCTTCAACACCACATAGAATTTGGTATGGTTTTGTGTCCATTAATTCATATTGTGATACTTCTTCATATGACTTCCCATGGGCAATGGAACCTGTTCTGTGATCACATGCATAAACCTGACGTGCCTGAGATTTTGTGTCTCCCTGGAGTGGCCCTTAGGCAATGACTTATAGGCACTGGAGTGTGAAAGCTTGGCTTTCTTGCTTCACATCAGTACAGCCTTGAGGCTTCTTTTATGGTCTAAAATTCTCTTGTGGGACCAGGTTGAAGCTATCTTCCATACATCTTTGACTGAAACCAAATACCTGCATGGTTTTGTTTTCTTTCCAGTCTTGCTTCTTCTACTCCTTTACTAGTTTCTCTTGGAAGTGCTACCTTCATAAATCACTTGCAAACAAATCCTCACCTCAGGGAGTGCTGCTGGGGAACCCAACAATGACAACAAGTTGTGGTTCCAGGAAGCAGATTCTAATGGTGGGAATTGGCTCACTCACTGGCCAAAAGAGACTAGAACCCCTTCATTGGTGGTAAGTGGAGTATTGATTGCCCTTGGCATATTGTAACATGTCATTACTATCTTTTATGGTGAACTGGGGCAAAATATGGTCAGTGGAAGGTGTTGTGCTGGCTTGTGCAGTATATTTGACATTTGAGACACATGGAGGAAATGGTGATCATTATGGGCAGTGGGATTGGTTGATTATTCCTGGATCCTACTGATGCTTTAACGAGAAAAAATGACAAACTCAGGTCATCCATTTACTATCTTAGGACATGATATGAAAGTCAGAAAGCCTCCATAGTAGTGTTCAAAGACCCTCCTCTCCTGCAGAGGGCAGATGGTGCTAAATACCAGCCTAGGACCTCATCTTGACCTTCATAGAAAGTTGAATTTGTAGCATCCACATGTTCCTCTTTTGTTTTAAATGAAGTATAGGTGACACTCAATGTTAATTCGTTTCAGTGTACAACATAGTAATTTGACAAGTCTATATGTTATACTATACTCACCATAAGTGTATCTACCTTCTGTCACCATACAATGTGATAACAATACCATTGACTATATTCCTTATGCTGAACATTTCATCCCTGTGACTTGTTGATTCCATAACTGGAAGCCAGTAGCTGCTACTCCCCTTCACCTATTTTGCCCATCACCTACTCCCTCCCCTCTGACAACCACCAGTTTATTTCTTTATATTTATGGTTCTGATTTGCTTGTTTGTTTTGCTTTTTATATTCTACATATGAATGAAATCATATGGCATTTCTCTTTCTCTGATTTATTTCACTCAACATAATGTCCTCTAGGTCCATCCATGTTGTCACAAATGGCAAGATCTCGGGGTGCCTGGGTGGCTCAGTCATTAAGCGTCTGCCTTCAGCTCGGGTCATGATCCCAGGGTCCTGGGTCCCTGCTCAGCAGGAAGCCTGCTTCTCCCTCTCCCTCTCCTCCTGCTTGTGTTCCCTCTCTCTCTGCCAAATAAATAAATAAAATCTTTTAAAAAAGGCAAGATCTCATTCTTTTTGTGGCTGAGTAATATTCCATTGTGTATATATACACCACGTCTTCTTTATCCATTCATATGGATGGACACTTGGGTTGCCTCCATATCTTGGCTATTGTAAATATTGCTGCAATAAACATAGGGATGTGTATATCTTTTTGAATTAGTGTTTTTGTTTTATTTGGGTAAATACCTAATAGTGGAATTACTGTATCATATGACATTTCTATTTTTATTTTGGAGGGAATATCTGTATTGTTTTCGGTAGTGGCTGCACCAGTTTACATTCCCCACCCACAGTGAATGAAGGTTGCTTTTTACATGTTTCTTAGACCAATAGCAGGGCCCTGGGGAAGAAATGGGAACATATTCACAAATGTGTTTGATAACACTGAATTCCAGAATCCTCTGAATTTTCTCAGCCTATAGAAATGGGCCACTCTCCTTGGATAGGAGATCTCAGTCTTCACATTCCCATTGGCTGAAGGCTCTAAAGAGACTTTGACTAAAACAGATGCCTTGTAAGACAATACTTGTCTAACTCAAGATTTGCCCCCTCCACTCCTGGCCATTGGTTAAAGTCTCAGTAGAGCCAGCTGGGTTAGTGCTGTTTCTGCCTTATAAGAGGGAGATCAGGGAGAATTATTCACTGAAGGAGTCGCAAGTAGTATGTTCCAGCACACAGGAGTGCTTACCTGGGGGACGAGCTTGAGAATGTTAGACCATGGGGGGGCGGGGAGAATAGGAGACTGACTAGGAGACTACTTATTGATCTAAGGCAATACTTATGACTCAGTTCCCCAGAGATGGTCCTAATATGCTGCTGGGATACTTGTAGGACTTGAAAAAAGTTATGGTGAAGGTGCCAGGCCACCTGAGAGTATTGAGGAAGGGATAAAGTGTTTGAGAGTTGGATGTGCTAGAATGAATCTATTATACAACCCAAACCAAGCAACTGGATATGTTCTTCAGGAGAGCTCGGAAGATATTCCTTTCATTAAAGTTACAAAGAATGTACTGATTAGGGGGCATCATCATTGAGAAGCCAGATACTGACTGTCTTCTGTAGTCTGGGGCTGAGGTAGGAAATATTTATTGAACTGGGCTCCACAGTGTCAGTGAGGATGATACGATTCTGGACTAGCAGAGGACAAGTGGCCTTAGTTAGCCTTTAGAGGGAAGGAAGTTGTGATTACTATAATAGCAAGATTTGAATGTCAGAATGTTCACCATTGCCCTGACTCAGAGGGATCTAGAGCAATGGGTAATAGAAGTTGGTACTCCTAGGGACAAGAGGGATGGGCAGTCATTAGGGATATATATTTGTTCCATATATATGGCTGATGTCAGCTACTTCAAAGCTAAGTTACAATTCCTTACCCAATGTTCAGTCCTGAGGCAGTTCTCAGACTTAGAACCCATTGATTGAAAGGAGATCCAGTCCTCTTGAGGAAGGACCCTACAATACCTCATCAAGTGTATACAATAGTGATGCACCAAATTATTTCACAAGTAACTATACTTTGGAGAAAGAGAAAAATCCAGATCTTTTAAGGCTATTGGATGTATAGTCTGAGCTGATGCTAATATTAGAGGCTCCAGGGAGCATCCTAGTCTTCCTGTTAAAATAAGAGGGTGAGGAAGTCAGGTGACAGAGTTCTGGCCCAGGTCCTTTTCACAATGGGTGCAAGAGGTCCATAGACACAATCAGAGGCCATTTTTTCAGTTCCTGTATGCACTGATGCCTTAAAGATAAGATGAACTTGCAGGATGAACATACTTAGGACTTGGCAGTTTTCTCATATCTCATATCTCATCCATGGAGTAAGACTTATCATAGTAGAAAGGCCAAATTGAAATCCATAACACCGTGCAACTCACCCTCCCCCACTTCCACTAACCAAGACAGTACATAAAATAGAGCACATCATCCTAGGCAGAATGAAAGAGATTAGTGCCACTCTCATAGTAGTTCCCATTATACATTCCTATTTAACTCACCGGTATAACCCCTCAAAAACAAAACAAAACAAATAGATCATGGTGCATGATTGTGATGGCTAATTTTATGTGTCACTTTGGAGGGTATTTACAAGGCTAAACATAATCTTATTGTGTGATCCAGCAACTGTGCTTGTAGGCATTGCCCAAATTATTTGAAAATCTATCTCTAAGACAAAAACCTGCATGCAAAGATTTACAGCACTTTTATTCATAATTGCCAAAAATTGAAGCAGACAAGATGTCCTTCAATAGGTGAATGGATCAACAAATTGTGGGATATTCATACAATGAAATATTAGCCAGTGATAAAAAGAAATCAACTACCAAAATATGAGAAGACATAGGTGAAACCTAAATGCATATTGCTAAGTCAAAGAAGCCAGTCTGTAAAGGCTACATGCTGTAAGATTCCAATTGTATGACATTAGAAAAAGCAAAACTATGGGGATAGTATAAGTGTCGGTGGTTGTCAGGGATTCAGGGAGAGCAGGGAAAGGGTTAACAGGTGAAGCATAGGTGAGTTTTTAGGGCAATGAAACTATTCTGTATGATAATGTAAAGGTAGATACATATAATTGTGCATTGTCAAAGCCAATAGAATTTTACAGCATTAAGAGTAAACCTTAATTTATGAAAATTGAAAAAAATTATTTAGGAAGTCAAGGAATCCTAGGGAACAATGCAGACTGTGATGAGAGAATCTATGCTACAATGTGTGAAACAACTTCGCTGGAGGGGGTGACCTCAATAACTTTGAAAATGAGAGGGATCTGTAAGACTAACGGCAAAGGAACTGTTCATAGGTATCGTCCCATGGTTGATAATGATATTAATACCCATGGAAAGGGGAAAGTGTTCAAGTTAATAATTCTGATTCAACTATATGTGTACACTGGAAATGAATGATTAGGAAAATAGATGGTGGATGGTAGGTATCAGGTTTCTCACTGTTGGAGTCAAAGTTTGAAGGTGGGAAAGGGGAGGAGGCTAGAATGATCCATGTAGTAATGGATTACAGTGAGAGTTATCAGTGTAAACTCATGTTTGCTTTGATTTAAATACAGTTGGTTACATATAGAAACATACACACATATACACACCAGTTAGAATATTCATTATATTTTCTTTGTCAGCTGAGAAGTCCTGGAAGAAGTGACAAACTAGTAGCAATGAGCATACCAAGTGCTCAGGTTTTGGTTTCTAATATCATTCTTCATAAAATGAAACAAAGCTCCTTGAAGAAATTGTTTCTAGACAGGGGCATAAAACATACAAGACAAGCCTGGAGCATTTTGAGGTGCCAGAAAGTAAGAAAGTGCTCAAAAAGCAAAACAAATAAACAAAGAAAAAACAAAAAATAAAACCAAATTGAAAAGCCTCACATTGATGTATTAAGGAAGGACACAGGAGCTAATGGATAGAGCTCCCAATGGCCAGAGCTGGAACAATCTGAGCAACAAAATAAAGTACTGTCCAGGTCCTTTGCCCATTTCTTAATTTGTTTGTTTATTGCTATTGTGTGGTAAGTGTTCTTTATATATTTTGAATATTAACACTTCATCAGATATGTGGTTGGCAAATATTTTCCCATTTCCTTTTCTTTCCTTTTATTATGTTATGTTAGTCACCATACAATATTCACCAGTTTTCAATGCAATGATCCATGATTCACTGTTTTCGGACAACACCCAGTGTTCCATGCAGTATGTGCCCTCCTTAATACCCATCACCGAGCTAACACATCCCCCCACCGCCTTCCCTCTAAAACCCTTGGTTTGTTTCTCTGAGTCCATGGTCTCTCATAGTTCATCTCCCCCTCCGATTTCCCCGCCTTCATTTTTCCCTTCCTTCTCCTAATGTCCTCCATGCTATTCCTTATGTTCCACAAATAAGTGAAACCATATGATAATTGACATTCTCTGCTTGACTTATTTCACTTAGCATAATCTCCTTCAGTCCCATCCATGTTGATGTAAAAGTTGGGTATTCATCCTTTCTGATGGCTGAGTAATATTCCATTGTATATATGGACCACATCTTCTTTATCCATTCATCTGTTGAAGGGCATCTCGGCTCTTCCCACAGTTTGGCTATTGCAGACATTGCTGCTATGAACACTGGGGTGCATATGGCCCTTCTCTTCACTACATCTGTGTCTTTGGGGTAAATACCCAGCAGTGCAATTGCTGGGTCATAGGGTAGCTCTATTTTTAATTTTTTGAGGCACCTCCACACTGTTTTCCAAAGTGGCTGTACCAACTTGCATTCCCACCAACAGTATGAGAGTGTTCCCCTTTCTCCACAACCTCTCCAAATTTGTTGTTTCTTGTCAATTTTTGCCATTCTAACTGGTGTAAGGTGGTACCTCAATGTGGTTTTGATTTGAATTTCCCTGATGGCTAATGATGTTGAACAGTTTTTCATGTCTCTGTTAGCCATTTGTATGTCTTTTTTGGCGAAGTGTCTGTTCATGTCTTCTGCCCATTTTTTGACTTGATTATTTGTTTTTTGGGTGTTGAGTTTGAGAAGTTCTTTATAGATCTTGGATACCAGCCCTTTATCTGTTATGTCATTTGCAAATATCTTCTTCCATTCCGTGGGTTGCCTCTTTGTTTTGTTGACTGTTTCTTTTGCTGTGCAGAAGCTTTTTATCTTGATGAAGTACCAAAAGTCCATTTTTGCTTTCATTTCTCTGCCTTTGGGGATGTATCTTTTTTTTTTAAGATTTTATTTGTGGAACATAAGGAATAGCATGGAGGACATTAGGAGAAGGAAGGGAAAAATGAAGGGGGGCATCAGAGGGAGAGATGAACCACAAGGGACTATGGACTCTGAGAAACAAACAGGGTTTTTGGGGGGGAAGGGGGATTGGTTAGCCCGGTGATGGGTATTAAGGAGGGCACGTACTGCATGGAGCACTGGATCTTATATGAAAACAATGGATCGTGGATCACCACATCAAAAACTAATGATGTATTGTATGGTGACTAACATAACATAATAAAATTAAAAAAATAAAAAAGATTTTATTTATTTATTTGACAGAGAGAGACACAGTGATAGAGTGAACACAAGCAGGGGGAGAGGGAGAGGGAGAAGTAGGCTTCCTGCTGAGCAGGGAGCCTGAAGCGGGGCTCGATCCCAGGACCTTGGGATCATGACCTGAGCCAAAGGCAGACGCTTAATGACTGAGCCACCCAGGAGCCCCTGAGGACATGTCTTGAAAGAAGTTGCTGTGGCTGATGTCAAAGAGGTTACTGCCTATGTTCTCCTCTAGGATTTTGACAGATTCCTGTCTCACATTTGAGGTCTTTCATCCATTTACAGCTTATCTTTGTGTATGGTGTAAGATAATGGTCAAATTTCATTCTTCTGTATATAGCTGTCCAATTTTCCCAGCACCATTTATTGAAGAGACTGTCTTTTTTCCATTGCACATTTTTTCCTGCTTTGTCAAAGATTATTTGAGAAATTAGAGAATCGATTCCATTTACAATAGCACCAAAAACCATAAGATACCTCGGAATAAACCTAATGAACGAGGTAAAAGATCTATACTCTAGAAGCTACAGAACACTCATGAAAGAAACTGAGGAAGACACAGATGCAAAAACATTTCATGCTCAGGGATTGGAAGAATAAACATTGTTAAAATGTCTATCCTGCCCAGAGCAATTTACACTTTCAATGCCATCCCTATTAAAATACCACTGGGATTTTTCAGAGAGCTGGAACAAACAATCCTAAAATTTGTATGGAACCAGAAAAGACCCTGAATCTCCAAGGGAATGATGAAAAAGAAAAACAAAGCTGGGGGTATCACATTGCTTGACATCATGTTATATTACAAAGCTGTGATCACCAAGACAGCATGGTACTGGCACAAAAACAGACACATAGACCAATGGAACAGAATAGAGACTCTAGAAATGGACCCTCAACTCTTTGGTCAACTAATCTTTGTCAAATAGGGAAAAAATATCCAGTGGAAAAAAGACAGTCTCTTCAATAAGTGATGCTGGGAAAATTGGACAGCTACATATAGAAGAATGAAACTGGATGATTCTCTAACACCATACACAAGGATAAACTCAAAATGGATGAAAAACCTCAATGTGAATTGAGGAATCCATCAAAATCCTTGAGAACACAGGCAGCAACCTCTTCGACTTCAGCTGCAGCAACTTCTTCCTAGAAACATCGCCAAAGGCAAGGGAAGCAAGGGCAAAAATGAACTACTGGAACTTCATCAAGATAAAAAAGCTTTTGCACAGCAAAGGAAACAGTCAATAAAACCAAAGACAACTGACAGAATGGGAGAAGATATTTGCAAATGACATATCAGATAAAGGGCTAGTAATATGGATCGTGGATCGTGGATCCACGATTTTGCCATAAACTGCCAAAATCTACAAAGAACTTATCAAACTCAACACCCAGAGAACAAATAATCCAATCAAGAAATGGACAGAACACATGAACAGACATTTCTGCAAAGAAGACATCCAAATGGCCAACAGACACATGAAAAAGTGCTCAACATCACTCGGCATCAGGGAAATACAAATCAAAACCACAATGAGTACTACCTCACAGCAGTGAGGCTGGCTAAAATTAACAAGTCAGGAAATGACAGATGTTGGCAAGGATGCAGAGAAATGGGAACCCTCCTACACTGTTGCTGGGAATGCAAGCTGGTGCAGCCACTCTGGAAAACAGTACGGAGGTTCCTCAAAAAGTTGAAAATAGGGGGGGCGGAGCAAGATGGTGGAGGAGTAGGAGACCTGGATTTCATCTGGTCTCAGGAAATCAGCTGAATAGGGATCAAACCATTCTGAACACCTACGAACTCAATAGGCGATCGAAGAGAAGAATAGCAACAACTCTGAACAGAAAAGCGACCACTTTCTGGAAGGTAGGACATGCGGAGAAGTGAATCCAAGGCGATATTCAGGAGGATAGATGGCGGAGGAGGGGGCCTCCGTCGGCCGCTTCTGGCAAGTGATAGAGCCGCGGAGCACAAAATCAGAACTTTTAGAAGTCGGCTCCGCTGAGGGACGTCGCTCCAGTGGCTAAGCGGGGGGGTGGAACCCTCGCAGGACAATGTGGTCTCAGGACCCTCGGGGTCACAGAAAAACCGGGGGTGCCTGAGTGCAGCAGAGCTCCCAGGTATCTGAGCGGGGAAGCCAGCTGCAGAGACGGAGCGGAGGCGACGGCTCTCAGCTCCGGGTTGCCATAAACTGTGATCCGCGTCCCAGTTGGGCCACTGCTCCTCCAGCAGGGACCCAACAAGCGGCAGATCCGGGGAGACTCCCCTTCCTCCCTGGAGAGGAGTGGCGCAGGAGCGCATCGCAGGGATCTGCTGGGTTTGGAGACTCCACACGGGGTTGGGTGTCAGAGATACAAACGCTCGGTCACAGGCCGGGTGAGCACGGAGTGCGGCTGGAGACCAGGGACAAGGGAGTGACTGCTTTTCTCTGGGGGCGCACTGAGGAGCGGGGCCCCGAGTTCTCAGCTCCTCCGGGTGGAGATTGGGAGGCCACCATTTTCGCCCTGGTCCTCCAAAACTGTACTGAGAGCTTGCAGGGAACGAAAGCTCCTGAGAGCAAACCCGAGCAGCTTGCTTAGGCCCGACCGAGAAGGGCGGGGCAATTCCGCCTCCGGCAAAGACATTTGGGAACCACGGCAACAGGCCGCTCCCCCAGAAGATCAGCACGAACAGCCAGCAAGCCAAGACCAAGTTTACCGATCAAGGAGAACGGGAGAACTCCAGCGCTAGGGGAATACTGCACATAGAATTCATGGCTTTTTTTTTACCACGATTCAGTAGTTCATCAAAGTTAATTTTTTAACTGTTTTTTTTTTTTAATTTTTCTTTTTCCCTTTTTCAACCGACATCTTATCAATCCCTTTTTAAAAAAAAACATTTTTTATTTTTCATTTTTAGAGTCATATTTTATCCCTTCATAGTAGTTACCCTTATTTTTGGCATATATATATAAGTTGTTCTCTCTTTAAAATTTTGAGATACAGTTTCTTCTAACAGATCAAAATATACCCTAAATCACTAGTGTATGGCTTTGTTCTAGTCTCCTGCCTGATCACATTCTCTCCCTTTTTCCTTTTTATTTTTTAAATCTTCTCTCTTTTTCAAACGACTTATCTTATCAATTCCTTTTATAAAATCTTTTATAATTTTCATCTTTACAGTCATCTTCCATCCCGTCATTGTATCAACCCTTATTTTGTATATATAAATCTTTCTTCCTTTAAAATTTTAGGAGGCACTTTTTTCTAACAGACCAAAATACGCCCAAAATCTAGTGTGTGGCACTGATCTATGCACTAGCCTGATCATATTTGATCATATTCTGTTTTTTTTGTATTGTTCTGTTTTTGTTTTTATCTTTTTCTTTTTGTTTTTTTTCTCTCTTTCTTTTTTCTTTCTTTCCCTTTCTTTTCCCCTGGTTTCAGGTCTTTTCTGATTTGTATAAAGTATATTTGCTGGGGCTGTTATTAACCTGTTAGCATTTTGTTCTCTCATTCATCTATTCTCCTCAGACAAAATGACAAGACGAAAAAAATCACCTCAGCAAAAAGAACAAGAGGTAGTACCGTCAGCCAGGGACCTACTCAATACTGACATTAGTACGATGTCAGACCTAGAGTTCACAATCATGACTTTAAAGGTACTAGCTGGGCTTGAAAAGAGCGTGGAAGTTATTAGAGAAACCCTTTCTGGAGAAATAAAAGAACTAAAATCTAACCAAGTCGAAATCAAAAAGGCTATTAATGAGGTGCAATAAAAAATGGGGGCACTAACTGCTAGGAAAATGAGGCAGAAGAGAGAATCAGCGATATAGAAGACCAAATGATGGAAAATAAAGAGGCTGAGCAAAAGAGAGAAACAACTACAGGATCACGAGGGCAGAATTCGAGAGATAAGCGATATGATAAGATGAAACATTAGAATAATTGGGATCCCAGAAGAAGAAGAAAGAGAGAGAGGGGCAGAAGGTATATTGGAGCAAATAATAGCAGAGAACTTCCCTAATGTGAGGAAGAAACAGGCATCAAAATCCAGGAGGCACAGAGAACCCCTCTCAAAATCAATAAAAATAGGTCAACACCCTGACATCTAATAGTAAAACTTACTAGTCTCAGAGACAGAGAAAATCCTGAGAGCAGCTCGGGAGAAGAGATATGTAACCTACAATGGTAGAAATATTAGATTGGCAACAGACCTATCCACAGAGACCTGGCAGGCCAGAAAGGACTGGCATGATATCTTCAGAGCACTAAACGAGAAAAATATGCAGCCAAGAATACTATATCCAGCTAGGCTGTCATTGAAACTAGAAGGAAGGATAAAAAGCTTCCAGGACAAACAAAAACTAAAGGAATTTGCAAACACGAAACCAGCCCTACAAGAAATATTGAAAGGGGTCCTCTAAGCAAAGAGAGAGCTGAAAAGCAGCATATATCAGAAAGGAACACAGACAATATACAGTAACAGTCACCTTACAGGCAATACAATGGCAATAAATTCATACCTTTCAATAGTTACCCTGAATGTAAATGGGCTCAATGCCCCAATCAAAAGACACAGGCTATCAGATTGGATTAAAAAACAAGACCCATCGATATGCTGTCTGCAAGACACTCATTTTAGACCCAAAGTCACCCCCAGATTGAACATGAGGGGTGGAAAACCATTTACCATGCTAATGGACACCAAAAGAAAGCTGGGGTGGCAATCCTTATATCAGACAAATTAGATTTTAAAACAAAGACTGTAATAAGAGATGAAGAAGGACACTATATCCTACTTAAAGGGTCCATCCAACAAGAAGATCTAACAATTGAAATATCTATGCCCCTAACATGGGAGCAGCCAATTATATAAGGTAATTAATAACAAAAGCAAAGAAACACATTGACAACAATACAATGATAGTGGGGGACTTTAACACCCCCTAACTGAAATCGACAGATCGTCTAAGCAAAAGATCAACAAGGAAATAAAGACTTTAAATGAAACACTGGACCAAATGGACTTCACAGACATATTCAGAACATTCCATCCCAAAGCAACAGAATACACATTCTTCTCTAGTGCCCATGGAACATTCTCCAGAATTGATCATATCCTACGTCACAAATCAGGTCTCAACCGGTACCAAAAGATTGGGATTATTCCCTGCATATTTTCAGACCACAATTCTTTGAAACTAGAACTCAATCACAAGAGGAAAGTCGGAAAGAACTCAAGTATATGGAGGCTAAAGAGCATCCTACTAAAGAATGAATGGGTCAACCAGGAAATTAAAGAAGAATTTAAAAATTTCATGGAAACCAATGAAAATGAAAACACAACTGTTCATAATCTTTGGGATACAGTAAAGGCAGTCCTGAGAGGAAAGTCTCTAGCAATACAAGCCTTTCTCAAGAAACAAGAAAGGTCTCAAATACACAACCTAACCCTACACCTAAAGGAGCTGGAGAAAGAATTGCAAATAAAGCCTAAACCCAGCAGGAGAAAAGAAATAATAAAGATCATAGGAAAAATCAATGAACTAGAAACCAAAAGAACAGTAGAACAGATCAACGAAACTAGGAGCTGGTTCTTTGAAAGAATTAACAAGATTGATAAACCCCTGGCCAGACTGATCAAAAAGAAAAGAGAAATGACCCAAATCAACAAAATCATGAATGAAAGAGGAGAGATCACAACCAACACCAAAGAAATACAAACAATTGTAAGAACATATTATGAGCAACTCTATGCCAGCAACTTGGATAACCTGGAAGAAATGGGTGCATTCCTAGAGATGTATCAACTACCAAAATTGAACCAGGAAGAAATAGAAAACCTGAACAGACCTATAACCACTAAGGAAATTGAAGTAGTCATCCAAAATCTCCCAACAAACAAAAGCCCAGCGCCAGATGGCTTCCCAGGGGAATTCTATGAGACATTTAAAGAAGAATTAATACCTATTCTCCTGAAACTGTTCCAAAAAATAGAAATGGAAGGAAAACTTCCAAACTCATTTTATGAGGCCAGCATTACCTTGATCCAAAACCAGACAAAGACCCCATCAAAAAGGAGAATTACAGATCAATATCCTTGATGAATATGGATGCAAAAATTCTCACCAAAATACTAGCCAATAGGATCCAACAGTCCATTAAAAGGATTATTCACCATGACCAAGTGGGATTTATCCCTGGACTGCAAGGTTGGTTCAACATCCGCAAATCAATCAATGTGATACAATACATTAACAAAAGAAAGAACAAGAACCATATGATCCTCTCAATAGATACCGAAAAAGCATTTGACAAAGTACAGCATCCTTTCTTGATCAAAACTCTTCAGAGTATAGGGATAGAGGGTAAACACCTCAATATCATAAAGCAATCTATGAAAAACCCACAACGAATATCATTCTCAATGGGGAAAAGCTGAGAGCTTTTCCCCTACGATCAGGAATGCGGCAGGGATGTCCACTCTCACCACTGCTATTCAACATAGTATTAGAAGTCCTAGCCACAGCAATCAGACAACAAAAAGAAATCAAAGGCATCCAAATTGGCAAAGAGGAAGTCAAACTCTCACTCTTTGCAGATGATCTGATACTTTGTGTGGAAAACCCAAAAGATTCCACCCCAAAACTGCTAGAACTCATACAGAAATTCAGTAAAGTAGCAGGATATAAAATTAATGCACAGAAATCAGTGGCATTCCTATACACCAACAAGACAGAAGAGAGACAATTCAAGGAATCGATCCCAGTTACAATTGCACCCAAAACCATAAGATACCTAGGAATAAATCTAACTAAAGAGGCAAAGGATCTGTACTCAGAAAACTATAAAATACTCATGAAAGAAATTGAGGAAAACACGAAGACATGTAAAAACGTTCCATGCTCATGGATTGGAAGAACCAACATTGTGAAGATGTCAATGCTACCTAGAGCAATCTACACATTCAATGCAATCCCCATCAAAATACCATCCACTTTTTTCAACGAAATAGAACAAATAATCCTAAAATCTGCATGGAGCCAGAAGAGACCCCGAATAGCCAGAGGAATATTGAAAAAGAAAAGCAAAGCTGGCGGCATCACAATTCCGGACTTCCAGCTCTATTACAAAGCTGTCATCATCAAGACAGTATGGTACTGGCACAAAAACAGACACATAGATCAATGGAACAGAATCGAGAGCCCAGAAATGGACCCTCAACTCTATGGTCAACTCATCTTTGACAAAGCAGGAAAGAATGTCCAATGGAAAAAAGACAGTGTGTTCAACAAATGGTGTTGGGACAATTGGAGAGCCACATGCAGAAGAATGAAACTGGACCATTTCCTTACACCACACACAAAAATAGACTCCAAATGGTTGAAAGACCTAAATGTGAGACAGGAGTCCATCAAAATCCTAAAGGAGAACACAGGTAGCAACCTCTTCTATCTCAGCCACAGCGACTTCTTCCTAGAAACATCGCCAAAGGCAAGGGAAGCAAGGGCAAAAATGAACTATTGGGATTTCATCAAGATAAAAAGCTTTTGCACAGCAAAAGAAACAGTCCACAAAACCAACAGACACCCGACAGAATGGGAGAAAATATTTGCAAATGACATATCAGATAAAGGGCTAGTATCCAAAATCTATAAAGAACTTATCAAACTCAACCCCCAAAGAACAAATAATCCAATGAAGAAATGGGCAGAAGACATGAACAGACATTTTTCCAAAGAAGACATCCAAATGGCCAACAGACACATGAAAAAGTGCTCAACATTGCTCGGCATCAGGGAAATCCAAATCAAAACCCCAATGAGATACCCCCTCACACCAGTCAGAATGGCTAAAATTAACAAGTCAGGAAACGACAGATGTTGGTTGGGATGTGGAGAAAGGGGAACCCTCCTACACTGTTGGTGGGAATGCAAGCTGGTGGAACCACTCTGGAAAAGAGTATGGAGGTTCCTCAAACAGTTGAATAAAGAGCTACCATATGATCCAGCAATTGTGCTACTGGGTATTTACCACAAAGGTACAAATGTAGGGATCCGAAGGAGTACGTGCACCCCAGTGTTTATAGCAGCAATGTCCACAAGAGCCAAACTGTGGAAAGAGCCAAGATGTCCATCGACAGATGAATGGCTAAAGAAGAGGTGGTATATATACACAATGGAATATTATGCAGCCATCAAAAGGAATGAGATCTTGCCATTTGCAACGACGTGGATGGAACTGGAGGGTGTTATGCTGAGTGAAATAAGTCAATCAGAGAAAGACATATATCATATGACCTCACTGATATGAGGAATTCTTAATGTCAGGAAACAAACAGAGTGTTGCTGGAGTGGTGGGGGGGGGAGGGATGGGCTGGCTGGGTGATAGACATTGGGTAGGTATGTGGTATGGTGAGTGCTGTGAATTGTGCAAGACTGTTGAATCACAGATCTGTACTTCTGAAACAAATAATGCAACATATGTTAAGAGAAAAGTAAAAGAAGAAGATAACAGGAGGGGAAGAATGAAGGGGAGTAAGTCAGAGGGGGAGACAAACCATGAGAGACGATGGAGTCGGAAAAACAAACAGGGTTCTAGAGGGGAGGTGGGTAGGGGGATGGGTTAGCCTGGTGATGGGTATTAAAGAGGACACATTCTGCGTGGAGCACTGGGTGTTATGCACAAACAATGAATCATGGAACACTACATCAAAAACTAATGATGTAATGTATGGTGATTAACATAACAATAAAAAATTTAAAAAAAAAATTGAAAATAGAACTACCCTACGACCCAGCAATTGCACTACTGGGTATTTACCCCGAAGATACAAATGTAGTGATCCAAAGGGGCACCTGCACCCCAATAGCAGCAATGTCTACAATAGCCAAACTATTGAAGATCCTAGATGTCCATCAACAGATGAATTGATAAAGAAGATTTGGTATATATATACAATGGAATATTATGCAGCCTGTAAAAAATAACTTCTTGCCATTTGCAGCGACATGGTTGGAACTAGAAGGTATTATTTTAAGTGAAATAAGTCAACCAGAGAAAGACAATTATCATATGATCTCACTGATATGAGGAATTTAAGAATCAAGACAAAGGATCATACGGGAAGGGATGGAAAAATGAAATAAGACAAAACCAGAGGGGGAGACAAACCATAAGAGGGTCTTAATTTCAGGAAACAAACTGAGGGTTGCTGGAGTGGAGGGGGGTGGGAGGGAATGGGTGTCTGCGTGAAGGACATTGGGGAGGGTCTGTGCTATGGTTAGCACTGTGAATTGTGTAAGACTGATGAATCACGGACCTGTACCTCTGAAACAAATAATACATTCTGTTAATTTAAAAAAAGGTCTGGTATCCAAGATCTATAAAGAACTTTTTAAACTCAACACTCAAAAAACAAATAACCCAGTCAAGTAATGGGCAGAAGACATGAATGGACACTTCTCCAAAGAAGACATACAAATGGCTAACAGACACATAAAAAAATGCTCAACCTCATTAGCCATCAGGGAAATAGAAATCAAAACCACAACGAGATACCACCTTACACCAGTTAGAATGGGAAAAATTAACAAAACAGGAAACAAATGTTGGTGAGGATGTGGAGAAAGGGGAACTCTCTTACACTGTTGGTGGGAATGCAAGCTGTTACATCCACTTTGGAAAACAGTATGGATGTTCCTCAAGATGTTAAAAATAGAACTATCCTATGACCCAGCAATTGCACTACTAGGTATTTACCCCAAAGATGCAGATGTAGTGAAAAGAAGGGGCACATGCACCTCAATATTCATAACAACAGTGTCCATAATCATCAAACTGTGGAAGGAGGCAAGATGCCCTTCAACAGATGAACAGATAAAGAAGATGTGGTTCATATATACAATGGAATATTACTCCGCCACCAGAAAGGATCAATACCCACCATTTGCACTGACATGGATGGAACTGGAGGGGATTATGCTAAGTGAAGTAAGTCAAGCAGAGAAAGACAATTATCATATGGTTTCAGTCATATGTGGAACATAAGCAATAGCATGGAGGACCATAGTGGAAGGGAGGGAAATCTGAAGGGGGAGAAATCAGAGAGGGAGATGAACCATGAGAGACTATGGACCCAGGGAAAAGAACTGAGGGTCTCAGAGGAGAGGAGGGTGGAGGGAGGGGGAAACAGGGTGATGGGTATTAAGAACATCATGTGTTGTGATGAATACTGGGTGTTTATACATAACTAATGAATCATTGAGGACTACATCAAAAACTAATGATGTACTATACAGTGGCTTATTGAACATAAAAAAAATAATAATTCCTATCACCCAGTTACCCCATCCCCCCCCCACCTCCCTTCCAGCAACCCTGTTTGTTTCCTATAGTTAAGCCTCTTATGGCTTTTCTCCTTGTCTGTTTTTGTCCTAAAAAAAAATAGTTCTTTTTGCAACCTGGCATCCCAGATAACTGACCCACCAACAACACATTTCTGGTCCTGGCTTCCCAAGCTGAGGTTGTGGGTACACAGGTTTGAAAGAGGATCTGGGAAATATGATTAGAGGAAAAGAATAGAAGCTGGCAGTTTCCTGTGTGGGAAAGTCAGGTAGGCTGGTTTAGGTGGTAGGGATAGGTGCATATGGCCGAGGGAAGAACAGGGCATCCAAGTTGACTGAACATCTCTACATGAAAGTTGCTGTACACATAGTATTAATCTATAACAACTCTGTGAGGGAGATATGATCCTCATTTTCCAGTGAGGAACCTGAAGTTCAAAAGGGTTTCAGTTTCTAAGTTATGCAGATGGTAGGTAGCAGAAACAGAATTCAACCCAGGTCTGTCTGACACTCTGACACCTGGACTGGCATTGGCATCTTTTTACTGCACCACAATGCTCTCAGGAGAAGATGAGCCCTGAGATACAGAAGGAACAGAAAAGGTGAGCAACGTTGCAAAGTCAAAATGAACAGAGAAACAAACACCAGAGTCTTAAATACAGAGAACAAACTGATGGTTGCAGAGGGGAAGGGGGGAGGGGAGATGGGCAAAGTAGATAAAGGGGATGGAGAGATACAAACTTCCAGTTACAAAATGAAGAAGTCATGAAGATGAAAGTACAGCACAGGAAATAGAGTCAATAATATTGTAATAACATTGCATGGTGACAGATGGTCACCATACTTATGGTGGTGACCACTGAGTAATGTAGAGAATTGTTGAATCCCTATGATATACTCCTGAATCTAATATAACACTGTATGGTAATTATACTTCAATTAAAAAACTGAAAAAGCTTGACATAGACAAATTTTATTGTTAGTTCCTAGGT
This sequence comes from Zalophus californianus, assembly GCF_009762305.2. Lineage (NCBI taxonomy): Eukaryota > Metazoa > Chordata > Mammalia > Carnivora > Otariidae > Zalophus > Zalophus californianus. The sequence goes on from NC_045598.1 coordinate 106,524,827, forward strand.
CCAGGGAGAAGTGAGGGTTGTCATTCTGTGTGAGGGGGATGAAAGATGCCTCCATTTGATGGATGGTCAAATTCCCTTGTGAAGGTGTGTGGGTTTAGAACTTGTGGCATGCCACTGAACTGGATAAGCTCACCGATTTCAACAGGTGCTGTAAATCGCAGTAGAGCCACCTGTAGGCCCCACATCCACCTAGGTGAGGTGCTTATGTAAGATTGTAGAGCAATCAGCAGCTTATTCAGATGGCAAAACTCTAGAGGGGAGGCAGAGGCCAGAACAAGCTAAGTGAGAAAGACCAGATCATGAGTAGAAAAAACATAAACCTGTGGTTTACCTCAGATTACAGCACTGCTGCTAAATATCAGGAAAAACAATACCTTGTGTTATGTTAAGTGTGATTTAATCTTCCATTGATTTGGGTAAGGAGGTATAATTAAATTTACAACACCCAGTCATAACACAAACACTTCAAGCATTGGTATGGCTACCAATCTTATCAAAAAATAGTTGGTAATTAGAGCACTGAGTTCCTGGCTGGTGTATCATGGAAAAGAGAAGTGGACTTTAGTCCTCTGTTTTATTAGGGCAACTATGTGTTTGTTGTGAGTGGCAGGCGGTGGCAAAGATGCTCATTGAAATGACAGCGGATGTTTTGTGAGGGGGAGGTTGCAGTCACAGATGAGTAGAGTTTCAATACAAACACATCTCTCTGCACCAGAGATTGAGGCTCAAATAGCCATTTTCAGGATTAGTGATGGCTGTGGCAGAACCACCTGGTATCATACCAATGCTAAGGTTCATTTAGGGAGCCCCCAAACAGAGGGCATGGACTTTTGCACTCTGAGCTGATTCCTTGGTTATTTTAATACACTTTCCATTATATCTATTAGCTTCATGTTAACTCCTTGATGGAGAAACTTAGGTCTGGTTCATTTTATAATATGCCCAGCACAAAACTGGTGCTCAGTAAATTCGTAGTAACATATAAATATATAGTAGCATAGCATTCCATTTTTATTATTTGTGATTATTTAGATTTGGGATTAGGATTAAAAGATAAAGTGGATTTCAGCCTGTTTATAAGAATTTTTCTCTGGGGATGGTGACTTTCCCTTGGAAAAAAAATAGGAACCAAATAAGGAATATGTAATGCTATGGGACAAAATGTATCATAAAACAAAAGTTGGATTTTTCTGGTCAATGTGGACCAAATTGTTCTAGTTTGTTAAATGTACTTCTCTAAGTCAGATGCCATAGTTGAGGCACTAAGGGTTGACTGTGCTCTCGCCAACCACATACACTCTCCATTCCTCTGCGTGAGTCTTGGGGAAAATAGCCAATTAGAGATCCACTCCCTACCCTCTTCTTAGGTAACAGCCTAATAATCTTGAGAGACAGAAACTGATTTTATCCTGATAGATCAGGGGCTTGAGAGACAGAGGAGAGAGTTGGTGTTACATGGGTACATTGAGAGTAATACTCAGATGTTCAGCCCTAATCCTTAGGTTTTCTTTGAGATGGAAATGGCCATAGTTGAGTCATGGTCCAGAGCAGCTGCTAAAAGCCACAGTTATTTTCATAGGAAGAAAGTCCAGTACTTGAGAATCTTCTATACTGGGCCATGGTCAGGCTGATTAGGACCATTTGTATCTTCTCCTTCTTCAAATGTTCTTTGCTTTCTAAATGGCTGGTCTTAAAGAATGCTTCTTTTAGTTCTTAACCTTTTTTGAGTGCTGACCATGCCATGTGCCAGGTATACGTATACTTTTATATGTAAGGGTTTCTATCCTCACAACTACTAACTGTGAGGAGATACCGCTATTTTCTCCACTTTACAGGTAAGATAACTATTATAGGTACACCTGTATCGAGGGCACACTTCTTGTAAGGTGTGCAGCTGAGTTTTGACTGTACTGACTCTACTGACATGGGATGCTCTAAATAACTGAAAATAGTCCATGGAAGCTATTCTGCAACCATACATGTTTGTATAATGTATATACTTATATACATACATATATAATTTTATATAAGTATAATTTATATGCTTTACATATAGATGTATAATTTATATTTTACATATGTATAATTTATAGATCTACTTTGCATATAAGTTTGCACATATCAATATAGACACACATTTTCCTATAGATATTTATATAGTAATTTGCATATAGAAAATCTGGAAGAGATTAAATAACAATGGTTATCTCCGGGCAAGAATATTATTGGTGTTTTTGTACTTGTGTCTTTGCTTGTATCTTTTATGATTTCTCCAGATGAACATATAATGGCTTGGAACTAAATTTTCTTAATTTAAAAAAGGATTTTTTACTTAGGGCATTTAAAAACATGCATTGATTGAACTTGTGACTGCTCTGTATAGGATTATATAAAATGCAGGCAAAACCCTGGGTCCAGAGAAGCATCTGGCTGGCTGGTTACTATAACTGGTTTATTTTCTTTTCTAGACAGGAGAGTGTAGACTTCTCATGGTATGCATTACTGCATTGCCCCCAGGATACTTCTCCAACAGGCAGTGCTCTTCCAGTTGGCCCCATTTTGTTATCTTTGTGATGTTAGCTCTTCTCCAGAAAATGCCAGATAAACTAGAACCAGTGTCCTCTCCATATTTCACCCAGAGCCATGGCCTCAGGTGCACTGATAGCACTATGAAATGGGGAGCCTCTTCCCCTGGAGATCTGTTTAGTGCTGTAAGAAGTTTCAGGGAACACTTTCAGCCATGGTAGGAGGTGATTCTGCTTTGAGAGTTTCACCTTATCTGTTTCAGCAGGCCCACCCCTAATCCTGAACCCCTCTACAAGAACTGGGCCTTGGGAATCTGCAAACATCTTTTTACTCAGGCAGACAATAGAGGTAAAGCCATTTGACTACTTTAGTTTCTTAATTTTCTCCCTCTGTTACATGGAAATATGTCAGAAGAGGAGGTCCCCTTCCACCCCAAAATCTGCCACTTCCCAGAGATGTGGAGAAGGGAACCACCATTCATTACTTATTGCTCCATGAGTAAATGGGGAGCACTGAGGATGCTCTGCACAGCTGAGTGGTCTACTTCCATCCTGGGAGATGAGTTCCATGTTCCTATGAGTGGCCAGGACAAAGACAGGGAACTGCCTTGGTCTCAGGGCTCCCAGGAGAAGTGTACAGATTGCTGTTTCTTTCCTTGAGGGGAGGATGTCTACCTTCCTGCCTCTCCACAAGGACTGCTCCAGAAATGTACTTTCCCAGGTGAGATAATTAGGTATCCACAGGGCCATGCCTGTGCAGTGGAGCCAAAGCCCTCCTGCAGAAGCTTCTTTAGAGGCATCAGTCCTCACCACCACCAGGGGGAAACAGTGAAGTGTACCTGCCCTCTATATGAAAACAAAGTACTGGTGGAAGAGGTTGGCTGGGCTTTGGAGGAAAGCTTCAGCCATGAGTATCCCTGAAAACCCATCCATTTTACACACTATAGGCAATGTGACTGGGGCTTATGAGCTTGCAAGCATCAACAAAATGTTTGAATCAACAATAAATAGATGTCTTTCTATAGGTAAATATGTATGTCATCTCCAAAATAAAATTGTGCAAAATTGAAATCTGTAAATGTTGAAAGGTCTAGAAAGAAAACTTCATGAACCTAGATTCATTGTGAAATCTAGTATTCATAAAAAATTATTTGTTAAGCAATTTTTAATATAGAGTTTTTTAAGAATGTGTACTGTAATTGAAAAGAAATCATAGTTAAATATATGACTTATAAGTAAATAATTTTAAAAAATTATTAAAATGTTTCCAAAAACTTTTAGAAAAATTATATTTAATACCTTTTAATATGTTTGATATCATGTGGAAGGATTATTCCTCTACTCTTCAAAAGAAATAGACTCCATCTCAGGGGCTGTGAACACATACACTCCATTCTCATCAAGCCTCTCTATATTTTCCACAAAATTTTCCTCTTGGCTCCAAGAAACTAAAAGTTTGAGTAAGGCCAGTAAGTCCTGAGAGGAGGAGGGGCATGGCCAGGGATGGAGCAGTGAGGTTACCTTGGCAGATGCCCTGTGGTCACAAGGGTTAGTACCCACTCACAGACACCCAGGCTCAGAAGGAAAGTAGATCCTTCTTGAGTGACAGACTCACATCTGCCAAACACAGAGACTAGAATTGGCAGTCATGATTTCAGTTAAACAATTTATAGCAAAAAACATAACTGTTGAAAGGACTGGTTACTCATCCCCTGAGCAATGCCTTTTCCTCCACATGGACAGCAATATCATAATTAGAAGCTGGTGATCACAGACTCAGAGGAGAAAAGTTAGTTTCCTGATTTGGAGGTTAATGGCATCTGGCCAGTCACCTGATAGAGGTCCATTGCCATCATAGACCTTGCCAATGGGACTTTGTCCTCTTGCCTGGACACAGACTGCTTGTATTCATCCAGCATCATTGACTTCCATGAGTCCCCCTTTCTACATTTAGCTGAATAACTCCCCCTCCCTTCTGAATGAATGGTTCATACCTTAAAGGTGCAGTCAGATTCTGTTGGCTTGGACCCCATTTTTTCTTTTTAAGGTTGACTGTGAATATGTTTCTAATTTGATCCATTCCAGTGTTTAATATTTACAAGGAATCTGTTTTATTTATATCTAAACCTACCCACTGTAGCTTTCAGGCCCATCCAGCAAACCACAGGAAATTACAGGGGGTAGGCTGCCTGCTCTCACCTCTGCTTGACTTCATTATTGCTGGCCTTCTCTTTCAGAGCCACTTCTGCCTCATATTTCCCCCATTGTTCTAGGGTAACCCCCTCCTCTTTCTGGAAGCTCCCTGGAACATGGATCCTGAGAATGGCATCTCCTCCAAGAAGTCAGTGGGCTCCCTGCTTTCATGGCCAGAATGTTCTACTGGGGCCAATGGTGGGATTGGAAGGGCCACTGTCTGTGACTTCTTCCCAATTCTGTTAGGTAAATTCTCACACATTCTGTGCCCTTTGCTTTTGTGAGGTGATCAATCACTAAGTTTCTATCCAAAAAGTCTGGGTTTAGTTTAACTCTGCTTTTTCTAACTGCATGGCTTTGGTAACAATAAAACTTTTTATTAAAAATAGAGCTACCTTATGACCCAGCAATTGCACTCCTGGACATTTATCCCAAAGACACAGATGTAGTGAAAAGAAGGGCCATATGCACCCCAGTGTTCATAGCAGCAATGTCTGCAATAGCCAAACAGTGGAAAGAGCTGAGATGCCCTTCAACAGATGAATGGATAAAGAAGATGTGGTCCATATATACAATGGAATATTACTCAGCCATCAGAAAGGATGAATACCCAACTTTTACATCAACATGGATGGGACTGGAGGAGATTATGCGAAGTGAAGTAAGTCAAGCAGAGAAAGTCAATTATCATATGGTTTCACTTATTTGTGGAACATAAGGAATAACATGGAGGACATTAGGAGAAGGAAGGGAAAAATGAAGGGGGGGAAATCGGAGGGAGAGATGAACCATGAGAGACTATGGACTCTGAGAAACAAACAGGGTTTTAGAAGGGGGGGGGGATGGGTTAGCCCGGTGGTGGGTATTAAGGAGAGCACATACTACATGGAGCACTGGGTGTTATACGAAAACAATGGATCCTGGATCATCACATCAAAAGCTAATGATGTATTGTATGGTGAATAACATAATAAAATTTAAAAAATTAAAAAAACCTGTTTTCTTAGTCGGTATGAGCTTGGTTATATTTATATTTGCTTTTTCAGTCACAGGGCTGTCTAGAGATTATATGACCTAATGTATGTGAAAGGGGAGATCAAGTTATTCTGTTTTTTCCACAAATAATTATTGAATGCTACTGTCTGCCAGGATCTACTTCAAGCACTGGGAAAAAAGCAAGAACAAAACAGGCAGATGCAATAATGATGACTTTACCAAGTTCCCTCCACTGAGGCTATATAATTTTGCATTCCCACCAAAAACTGAGTGCCTCTTCTCCACAGCATTGTCAACAAAGTCTGTTCTCAAACTTTTAGATGTTTGCCCAGCTGATGTTGAGAAATGATATCTTGATACAGTTTTAATTTTGTTTCTATTGTTATAAACAAGTTTTAGCATCTTCTCATATATTTAAGGATCATTTGAATGTCTTCTATTAACTATTTGTTTATATCTTCTGCCCAGTTATTTCTTATTTTGTGCATTTATGCCTTCTCACAACCTTTTTTTTTTAACATTTTTTAAAAATTAGGTTCATGGGCAGAAGACATGAACACACACTTTGCCAAAGAAGACATACAAATGGCTAACAGACACATGAAAAAATGTTCATCATCATTAGCCATCAGGGAAATTCAAATCAAAACCACATTGAGATACCACCTTACACCAGTCAGAATGGCAAAAATTGACAAGGCAAGAAACAACAAATGTTGGAGAGGTTGTGGAGAAAGGGGAACCCTCTTACACTGTTGGTGAGAATGCAAGTTGGTACAGCCACTTTGGAAAACAGTGTGGAGGTGCCTCAAAAAATTAAAAATAGAGCTACCCTATGGCCCAGCAATTGCACTCCTGGGCATTTACCCCAAAGACACAGATGTAGTGAAGGGAAGGGCCATATGCACCCCAATGTTCATAGCAGCAATGTCTGCAATAGCCAAACCGTGGAAAGAGCCGAGATACCCTTCAACATATGAATGGATAAAGAAGATGTCCATAATACAATGGAATATTACTCAGCCATCAGAAAGGATGAATACCCAACTTTTACATCAACATGTGTGGGACTGGAGGAGATTATGCTAAGTGAAATAAGTCAAGCAGAGAAAGTCAATTATCTTATGGTTTCACTTATTTGTGGAACATAAGGAATAGCATGGAGGACATTAGGAGAAGGAAGGGAAAAAATGAAGGGGGGAAATCGGAGGGAGAGATGATCCATGAGAGACTATGGACTGTGAGAAACAAACTGAGGGCTTTAGAGGGGAGGGGGGTGGGTAGGTTAGCTGGTGATGGTTATTAAGGAGAGCACATACTGCATGGAGCACTGGGTGTTATACGAAAACAATGAAGCATGGATCGCTACATCAAAAACTAATGATGTATTGTATGCTAACATAACATAATAAAATTAAATTTAAAAAATTAGGTTTGTTAGTGGTTTCCTACTTTGTTGTTCCAAAGAAATAGGTTGTTTACTTATTTACTTCCTTATGTACTTATTGTACTGCTTTTCTATTAGTCATTAATTTCTGCTCATACGTTTTAAAATTCTTATATATTTTTTGTTTTCTTCATTGATATTTTTCTAGATTTTTAATTTCCACTTTTAATTCATTTAATTCTTATACACTTGTAATTAAAGCTATGAATTTTCCTGGGAGCATTTATGTAATTAATACAGATCCTTATACATCTAGTTTAATTATCATTTTCTAAAAGTTCTTCAATTCCTTTTGTATTCACCTCCTTTTATCCAAGAGTTGTTTAATAGTGTGTGTCTGTTATTAATTTTAACAAAACAGTAACAACAGAGAGATTTGGCAATATTCACTGATACTACATGAAGAATAGAAGAGAATAGAAGAATAGAAGAACACTATTTCTATTTTTTCTATTTTAAATACTACATTCAGATTTTTTTTTGTTGCCTAATATTGAACATTCCATGTGTAGGAGGTGTAATTTTATTGTTGGGTTAATATATTGATGGGATATACATATATGTTTTATGTATATAAAACATCTTCTTTATCCATTCATCAGTTGATGGACATTTGGGATCTTTGCATAATTGGCTATTGTTGATAATGCTTCTATAAACATCGGGGTGCAAGTATCCCTTTGAATCAGTATATTCATATCCTGTGGGTAAATACCTAGTAGTGCAATTGCTGGATCGTAGGGTAGCTCTATTTTTAACTTTTTGAGGAATCTCCATACTGTTTATCAGAGTGGATGCATCAGTTTGCATTCCCACCAAGAGTGTAAGAGGGTTCCCCTTTCTCTGTGTCCTCGCCAACATCTGTTGCTTCCTGTGTTGTTAATTATAGCCATTCTGACAGGTGTGAGGTGACTTCTCATCATGGTTTTGATTTGTATTTCCCTGATGATGAGTGTTGTTGAGCATTTTTTCATGTGTCTGTTAGCCATCTGTATGTCCTCCTTGGAAAAATGTCTATTTATGTCTTCTGCCCATTTCTTAACTGGATTATTTGGTTTTTGGGTGCTGAGTTTGATAAATTCTAGATTTGAATACTAACCCTTTATCAGATATGTCATTTGCAAATACCTTCTCCCATTCTATAGGTTGCCTTTTAGTTTTGTTGATTATTTCCTTCACTATGCAGAAGTTTTTATCTTGATGAAGTCCCAAAAGTTCATTTTTCCTTTTGTTTCCCTTGTATTTGGAGTCATTTCCAGCAAGAAGTTGCTGCAGCTGATGTCAAGGAGGTTGCTGCTTGTGTTCTCCTCTAGGATTTTGATGGATTCCTGTCTCACATTGAGGTCTTTCATCCATTTTGAATTTATTTTTGTGTATGGTGTAAGAAAATGGTGCAGTTTCATTTTTCTACATGTGTCTATACAATTTTCCCCACACCATTTGTTGAAGAGACTGTCTTTTTTCCATTGGATATTCTTTCCTGCTTGTCAAAGATTAGTTGGCCATATAGTTGTGGGTCCATTTCTGGGTTCTTTATTCTTTTCCATTGATCTGTGTCTGTTTTGTGTCAGTACCATACTGTCTTGATGATTACAACTTTGTAATATAGCTTGAAATCTGAAATTGTGGTGTCTCCAGCTTTGTTTTTCTTTCTCAGGACTGCTTTGACTATTTGGGGTCTTTGGTAGTTCCATAAAATTTTAGGATTGTTTGTTCTAACTCTGTGAAAAATGCTGGTGGCACTTTGATAGGGATTGCATTAAATGTGTAGATTGTTTTGGGTAGCATAGACATTTTAACATGTTTGTTCTTCCATGAGCATGGGATGTTTTTTCCATTTCTTTGTGTCCTCTTCAGTTTTTTTTCATAAGTGTTCTGTAGTTTTCAAAGTACAAATATTTTACCTCTTTGGTTAGGTTTATCCCTAGGTATCTTATGGTTTTTGGTGCAGTTGTAAATGGGATTGATTCCTTGATTAATCTTTCTGCTGCTTCATTACTGGTGTATAGAAATGCAAAAGAATCATGGGACACTACATTAAAAACTAATGATGTACTGTATGGTGACTAATGTAACATTAAAAAAAAGAAATGCAAAAGATTTCTGTACATTGATTTTGTATCCCGTGACTTTGCTGAAGTCATGTATCAGTTCTAGGAAAATTTTTGGTGGAGTCTCTAGGGTTTTCTACATAGAGTGTCATATCATCTGTGAATGGTGAAAGTTTGACTTCTTCCTTGCTGATTTGGATGCCTTTTATTTCTTTGTGTTTGACTGCTGAGGCTAGGACTTCCAGTACTATGTTAAATAACAATCATGAGAATAGACCTCCCTATCTTGCTCCTGATGGTAGAGGAAAAGATCTCAGTTTTCCCCAATGAGGATGATATTAGCTGTGGGTCTTTCATATATGGGCTTTATGATGTTGAGATATGTTCCATTGATTCCTACATTGTGGAGGGTTTTTATGAAGAATGGATGCTGTATTTGTCAAGTGCTTTTTCTGCATCTATTGAGAGAATCCATGGTTCTTATCCTTTCTTTTATTAATGTGGTCTATCGTGTTGACTGATCTGTGACTATTGAAACAAGAATAAATCCCACTTGATCATGGTGAATGATTCTTTTAATGTACTGTGTATTCAGTTTGCTAGTATTTTTTTATTTTTATTTATTTTTAATTAATTTTATTTTATTATGTTAGTCACCATACATTACATCATTAGTTTTTGATGTAGTGTTCCATGATTCATTGTTTGTGTATAACACCCAGTGCTCCATGCAATACGTGCCCTCCTTAATACCCATCACCAGGCTAACCCATCCCCCCACCCTCCTCCCATCCAAAACCCTCAGTTTGTTTCTCAGAGTCCAGTCTCTCACGGTTCATCTCCCCCTCCGATTTCCCCCCTTCATTTTTCCCTTCCTACTATCTTCCTTTTTTTTTTTTTAACATAATGTATTGTTTGTTTCAGAGGTACAGGCCTGTGATTCATCAGTTGTACCCAGTTCATAGCGCTCACCATAGCACATACACTCCCCATTGTCCATCACCTAGCCACCCCATCTCTCCCACCCCCACCACCCCAGCAACCCTCAGTTTGTTTCCTGAGATTATGAATTCCTCATATCAGTGAGATCATATGATACTTGTCTTTTCTCTGATTGACTTATTTTGCTTAGTTTGCTAGTATTTTTTAATTTAAATTCAATTAGTCAACACATAGTACATCATTAGTTTCAGACATAGAGTTCAGTAATTCATCAGTTGCATATAACATCCAGTGTTCATAACATCCTGTGCCCTCCTTAATGCCCATCACCCAATTACCCCAAGCCCCCACCCACTTCCCCTCCAGCAACCCTCAGTTTGTTTCCTATAGTTAAGAGTCTCTCATTGTTTTTCTCCCTCTCTGATGAATTCCCATTCAGTTTTCCCTCCCTTCCCCTATGATAATCTGCACTGTTTCTTATATTCCACATATGAGTGAAACCATATAATTGTCTTTCTCTGACTTATTTCATTCAGCATAATACCTTCCAGTTCCATCCATGTCAGTGTAAATGGTAAGTATTCATCCTTCCTGATGACTAATATTCCATTGTATACATGAACCACGTCTTCTTTATCCATTCATATGTTGATTGACATCTCAGCTCTTTCCAAAGTTTGGCTATGTGTACATTGCTGCCATAAATATTGGAGTGCAGGTGCCCTTCAGATCACTACATATGTATCTTTGGGGTAAATACCTAGTAGTGCAATTGCTGGGTCATATGGTAGCTCCCTTTCTTAAAGAACCTCCATACTGTTTTCCAGAGTGGATGCACCAGTTTGCATTCCCACCAACAGTGTAAGAGTGTTCCCCTTTCTCCACATCCTCGCCAACATTTGTTGTTTCCTCACTTGTTAATTTTAGCCATTCTGACTGGTGTGAGGTCTCATTGTCGTTTTAATTTGTATTTCCCTGATGCCAAATGATGTGGAACATTTTCTCATGTGTCTGTTAGACATTTGTATGTCTTCTTTGGAGAAATGTCTGTTCATGTCTTCTGCCCATTTCTTGACTGGATTACTTGTTTTTTGGGTGTTGAGTTTGAGTAGTTCTTTATAGATTTTGGATACCAGCCCTTTATCTGATGTCATTTGCAAATATCTTCTCCCATTCTGTCGGTTGTCTTTTAGTTTTGTTGACTGTTTCCTTTGCTGTGCAGAAGCTTTTTATCTTGATGAAGTCCCAAAAGTTCATTTTTGCTTTTGTTTCCCTTGCATTTGAAGTCATGTCTAGCAAGAAGTTGCAGCAGCTAAGGTCGAAGAGGTTGCTGTCTGTGTTCTCCTCTAGGATTTTGAGGATTCCTTTCTCATATTGAGGTCTTTCATCCATTTTGAGTTTATCTTTGTGTATGGTAAGAAAATGGTCCAGTTTCATTTTTCTACGTGTGTCTATCCAATTTTCCCCACACCATTTTGTTGAAGAGAATGTTTTTTTTCCCCATTGGATATTCTTTCCTGCTTTGTCAAAGATTAGTTGACCATAGAGTTGAGGGTCCATTTCTGGGTTCTTTATTCTGTTCCATTGATCTATGTGTCTGTTTTTGTGCCAGTACATACTGTCTTCTTCATGATTACGGATTTGTAATATAGCTTAAAGTCCAGAATTGTGAGGCCCCCAACTTTGGTTTTCTTTTTCAACATTCCTCTCGCTATTTGGGGTCTTTTCTGGTTACATACAAATTTTAGGATTGTTTGTTTCAGCTCTATGAAAAATGTCGATGGTATTTTGATAGGGATTGAATTGAATGTGTAGATTGCTCTGGGTAGCATGGACATTTTAACAATATTTATTCTTCCAATCCATAGCATGGAATGTTTTTCCATCTCTTTGTGTCTTTCTCAGTTTCTTTCATAAATGTTCTATAGTTTTTAGAGTACAGATCCTTTACTTCTTTGGTTAGGCTTATTCCTAGGTATCTTATGGTATTTGTTGCAATTGGCTATGGGATTGACTCCTAATTTCTCTTTCTTCTGTATCATTGTTAGTGTATAGAAATGCAACTTATTTCTGTGCATTGATTTTATATCCTGCCATATTGCTGAATTGCTGTATGAGTTCCTGCAATTTTTGGGTGAGGTCTTTTGGGTTTTCCACATAAAGTATTATGAGATCTGTGAATAGTGAGAGTTGACGTCTTTGCCAATTTGAATGCCATTTATTTCTTTTTTTGTCTGATTGCTGAGGCTAGGACTACTAGTACTATGATGAAGAGCAGTGGTGAGAGTGGGCATCCCTGTTGTGTTCCTGACCTTAGGGGAAAAGCTCTCAATTTTTCCTCATTGAGAATGATATTTGCTATGGGATTTTCATAGATGGCTTTTATGATTTTGAGGTATGTTCCCTCTACCTCTACATGGTGGAGGGTTTTTATCAAGAAAGGATGCTGTACTTTGTCAAATGCCTTTTCTGCATCTATTGAGAGGATCATATGGTTTCTTGTCCTTTCTTTTATTAATGTGATGTATCACATTTATTGATTTGTGAATGTTGAACCACCCTTGCAGCAGAGGAATAAATCCCACTTGGTCATGGTGAATAATCCTTTTAATGTAGTGTTGGATTCTATTGGCTAGTATCTTGGGGAGAATTGTGGCATCCATGTTCATCAGGGATATTGTCCTGTAATTGTCCTTTTTAGTGGGATCTTTGTCTAAAGGTTTTGGAATCAAGGTGATGCTGGCATCATAGAATCAGTTTGGAAATTTCCCTTCCATTTCTACTTTTTTGGAACAGTTTGAGAAGAACAATTATTTGCTCTTCTTCAAATGGTTCATAGAATTCCCCTGGGAAGCCATCTGGTCTTGGACTTTTGTTTGTTCAGAGATTTTTGATTACTGACTCAATTTCTTTACTAGTTATGGGTCTCTTCAGGTTTTCTATTTCTTCCTGTTTCAGTTTTGGTAGTTTAGGCTTCATTTTCTGTTTCTTTTCTAGCTCCTTTAGGTGTAAGGTTAGGATGTGTATTTGAGACTTTTCTTGCTTCTTGAGACAGGCCAGTATATATTGCAATATACTTCCCACTTAGGATCATCTTTGCTGTATCCCAAAGGTTTTGGACTGTCATGTTTCATTTACATTTGCTAATATATACATATATATATATATATATATGTATATATCTTCTTTAATTTCCTTTTTAACCCATTCATTTTTCAGTAGTATGTTCTTTAATTTCCACGTATTTGTGGTCTTTCCACATTTCTTCTTGTGGTTGACTTCAAGTTTCATACAGTTGTGGTCAGTAAATATGCATGGTATGATCTCAATTTTTGTACTTGTTGAGGCCTGATTTGTGACCCAGTATATGATCTATTCTGGAGAATGTCCCATGTGCACTCTGAAAAGAATGTGTATTCTGTTGCTTTAAGATGAATTGTTCTGGATATATCTGTTAAGTCTATCTGGTCCAATGTGTTATTCAAAGCCATTGTTTCCTTGTTGATATTCTACTTGGATGATCGGCCCGTTGCTGTAAGAGGGGGTGTTAAAGCCTCCTACTATTATTGTATTATTATCAATGAGTTTCTTTATGTTTCTTATTAACTGATTTATATGTTTGGGTGCTCCCAAGTTGGGGGCATAAGTATTTACAATCGTTAGATCTTCTTGTTCGATAGACCCCTTCATTATGATATAGTGCCCTTCTTTATCTGTTACACTCTCTGGCTTAAAACCTAGTTTTTCTGATATAAGTATTGCTACTCTGGCTTTTTTTTTTTTTTTTTTGATGTCCATTAGCATGATCAATAGTTCTCCATCTCCTCATTTTCTTTTTTTTTTTATGTTATGTTAATCACCATACATTACATCATTAGTTTTTGATGTAGGGTTCCATGATTCATTGTTTGTGTATAACACTGGTGCTCCATTCAACACGTTCCCTCTTTAATAGCCATCACAAGGCTAACCCATCCCCCCACCCCCTCCCTTCTAAAACCCTCAGTTTGTTTCTTAGAGTCCATAGTCTCTCATGGTTTCTCTCCCCCTCCGATCCCCCCTTCATTTTTCCCTTCCTACTATCTTCTTCTTTTTTTTTTTTTAACATATAATGTATTATTTGTTTCAGACATACAGGTCTGTGATTCAACAGTCTTACACAATTCACAGTGCTCACCATAGCACATACCCTCACCAATCTCTATCACCCAGCCACCCCAACCCTCCCAGCCCCTACCACTCCAGCCACCCTCAGTTTGTTTCCTGAGATTAAGAATTCCTCATATCAGTGAGATCATATGATACATGTCTTTTTCTGATTGACTTATTTCGCTCAGCATAATACCCTCCAGTTCCATCCATGTCATTGCAAATGGCAAGATTTCATTCCTTTTGATGGCTGCATAATATTCCATTGTATATATATACCCCATCTTCTTTATCCATTCATCTATTGATGGACATCTAGGCTCTTTCCATAGCTTGGCTATTGTGGACATTGCTGCTATAATCATCGGGGTGCACATACCCCTTCGGATCACTACATTTGTATCTCTGGGGTAAATACCCAGTAGTGCAATTGCTGGGTTGTAGGGTAGCTCTATCTTCAACTTTTTGAGGAAACTCCATACTGTTTTCCAGACTGGCTGCACCAGCTTGCATTCCCACCAACAGTGTGGGAGCGTTCCCCTTTCTCTGCATCCCTGCCAACATCTGTCGTTTCCAGACTTGTTAATTCTAGCCATTCTGACTGGTGTGAGGTGGTATCTCATTGAGGTTTTGATTTGGATTTCCCTGATGCAGAGCAATATTGAGCACATTTTCATGTGTCTGTTGGCCATTTGGATGTCTTTGGGAAAATGTCTGTTCATGTCTTCTGCCCATTTCTTGATTGGATCATTTGTTCTTTGGGTGTTGACTTAATAAGTTCTTTATAGATTTTGGATACTAGCCCTTTATCTGATATGTCATTTGCAAATATCTTCTCCCATTCTGTTGGTTGTGTTTTGGTTTTGTTGACTGTTTCTTTTGCTGTGCAAAAGCTTTTTATCTTGATGAAGTCCCAATAGTTCATATTTGTGCTTGCTTCCCTTGCCTTTGGCAATGTTTCCAGGAAGAAGTTCCTGTGGTTGAGGTTGAAGAGGTTGCTGCCTGTGTTCTGCTTCAAGATGTTGATGGACTCCTGTCTCACATTTAGGTCTTTCAACCATTTGGAGTCTATTTTTGTGTGTGGTGTAAGGAAATGGTCCAGTTTCATTCTTCTGCATGTGGCTCTCCAATTTTCCCAACACCATTTGTTGAAGAGACTGTCTTTTTTCCAGTGGACATTCTTTCCTGCTTTGTCGAAGATTAGTTGACCATAGAATTGAGGGTCCATTTTTGGGCTCTCTATTCTATTCCATTGATCTATGTCTTTTTTCTTTTTCTTTTCTTTTCTTTTTTTTTTTGGTGCAGTACCATACTGTCTTGATGATGACAGCTTTGTAATAGAGCTTGAAGTCCGGAATTGTGATGCCACCAGCTTTGCTTTTCTTTTTCAATATTCCTTTGGCTATTCAGGGTCTTTTCTGGTTCCATAGAAATTTTAGGATTATTTGTTCCATTTCTTTGAAAAAAGTGGATGGTATTTTGATAGGGATTGCATTAAATGTGTAGATTACTGTAGGTAGCATTGACATCTTCACAATATTTGTTTTTCCAATCCATGAGCACGGAATGTTTTTCCATTTCTTTGTGTCTTCCTCAATTTCTTTCATGAGTATTTTATAGTTTTCTGATTACAGATTCTTTGCCTCTTTGGTTAGATGTATCCCTAGGTATCTTATGGTTTTGGATGCAATTGTAATTGGGATCAACTGCTTAATTTCCCTTTCTTCTGTCTTGTTGTTGGTGTATAGGTATGCCACTGATTTCTGTGCATTGATTTTATATCCTGCCACTTTACTGAATTCCTGTATGAGTTCTAGAAGTATTGGGGTGGAGTCTTTTGGGTTTTCCACATAAAGTATCAGATGATCTGCAAAGAGTGAGAGTTTGACTTCCTCTTTGCCGATTTGGATGCCTTTTATTTCTTTTTTGTTGTCTGATTGCTGTGGCTAGGACTTCTAATACTATGTTGAATAGCAGTGGTGAGAGTGGACATCCCTTTCGTGTTCCTGACCTTAGGGAGAAAGCTCTCAGTTTTTCCCCGTTGAGAATGATATTGGCTGTGGGTTTTTCATAGATGGCTTTTATGATATTGAGGTATGTACCTTCTCTCCCTATATTCTGAAGAGTTTTGATCAAGAAAGGATGCCGTACTTTGTCAAATGTTTTTTCTGCATCTATTGAGAGGATCATATGGTTCTTGTTCTTTCTTTTATTAATGTGATGTATCACATTTATTGATTTGTGAATGTTGAACCACCCTTGCAGCAGAGGAATAAATCCCACTTGGTCATGGTGAATAATCTTTTTAATGTAGTGTTGGATCCTATTGGCTAGTATCTTGGGGAGAATTGTGGCAACCATGTTCATCAGGGATATTGGTCTGTAATTCTTCTTTTTGATGGGGTCTTTCTCTGGTCTGGGGATCAAGGTAATGGTGGCCTGATAAAACGACTTTGGAAGTTTTCTTTCCCTTACTATTTTTTGGAACAGTTTTAGAAGAATAGGTATTAATTCTTTAAATGTTTGGTAGAATTCCCCTGGGAAGCCATCTGGCCCTAGGCTTTTGTTTCTTGGGAGATTTTTCATTACTGCTTCAATTTCCTTAGTGGTTACAGGTCTGTTCAGGTTTTCTATTTCTTCCCGGCTCAGTTTTGGTAGTTTATACATCTCTAGGAATGCATCCATTTCTTACAGATTATCTAATTTGCTGGCACATTTTTGCTTATAATATGTTCTTATAATTGTTTGTATTTCTTTTGTGTGGGTTGTGATCTCTCTTTCATTCATGATTTTATTGATTTGGGTCATTTCTCTTTTCTTTTTGATAAGTCTGGCCAGGGGTTTATCAATATTATTAAATCTTTCAAAGAACCAACTCCTAGTTTTGTTGATCTGTTCTACTGTTCTTTTAGTTTCTATTTTTTGATATCTGCTCTGATCTTTATTATTTCTCTTCTCTTGCTGGGTTTAGGCTTTATTTGCTGTTTTTTTCTCCAGCTCCTTTAGGTGTAGGGTTAGGTTGTGTATTTGAGACCTATCTTGTTTATTGAAAGCTATATACTTTCCTCTGAGGACCGCCTTTGCTGTATCCCAAAGATTTTGAACAGTTGTGTTTTTATTTTCATTTGTTGCCATGAATTTTTTAAATTCTTCTTTAATTTCCTGGTTGACCCATTCATTCTTTAGTAGGATGCTCTTTAGCCTCCATGTATTTGAGTTCTTTCTGACTTTCCTATTGTGATTGAGTTCTAGTTTCAAAGCACTGTGGTCCGAAAGTATGCAGGGAATGATCCCAATCTTTTGGTACTGTTTGAGACCTGATTTATGACCCAGGATGTGGTCTATTCTGGAGAATGTTCCTGCGCACTAGAGAAGAATGTGTATTCTGTTGTTGTGGGATGGAATGTTCGGAATATGTCTGTGAAGTCCATTTGGTCCAGTGTGTCATTTAAAATCTTTATTTCCTTGTTGATCTGTCCATTTCAGTGAGGGGGGTGTTAAAGTTCCCTACTATTGTTGAATTTTTTCAATGTGTTTCTTTGCTTTTGTTATTAATTGGTGTACATAATTGGCTGCTCTCATGTTCGGGGCATAGATATTTACTATTGTTAGATCTTGTTGCATAGACCCTTTAAGTAAAATATAGTGTCTTTCCTCATCTCTTATTATAGTCTTTGGTTTAAAATTTAATTTGTCTGATATAAGGATTGCCACCCCAGCTTTCTTTTGGTGTCCATTAACATAGTAAATAGTTTCCACCCCCTCACTTTCAGGCTGGAGTTGTCTTTGGGTCTAAAATGAGTCTCTTGCAGACAGCATATCAATGGGTCTTGGTTTTTTATCCAATCTGATAGCCTGTGTCTTTTGATTGGGGCATTGAGCCCATTTACATTCAGGGTAACTTTTGAAAGATATGAATTTAGTGCCATTGTATTGCCTGTAAGTTGACTGTTACTGTATATTGTCTGTGTTTCTTTCTGGTCTATGTTACTTTTAGGCTCTCTCTTTGCTTAGAGGACCCCTTTCAATATCTCTTGTAGGGCTGGTTTCATGTTTGTAAATTCCTTTAGTTTTTGTTTGTCCTGGAAGCTTTTTATCCTTCTTTCTAGTTTCAATGACAGCCTAGCTGGATATAGTATTCTTGGCTGCATATTTTTCTCATTTAATGCTCTGAATATATCATGCCAGTCCTTTTTGGTCTGCCAGGTCTCTGTGGATAGGTCTGTTGCCAATCAAATGTTTCTACCTTTGTAGGTTACAGATCTTTTGTCCCAACCTGCTTTCAGGATTTTCTCTTTGTCTCTGAGACTTGTGTTTTACTATTAGATGTCAGGGTGTTTACTTATTTTTATTGATTTTGAGGGGGCTTCTCTGTGTCTCCTGGATTTTGATGCCTGTTTCCTTCCCCAAATTAGGGAAGTTCTCTGCTATAATTTCCTCCATTAGACCTTCTGCCCCTCTCTCTCTTTCTTCTTCTTCTGGGATCCAATTATTCTACTACTGTTTCATCTTATGGTATCACTTATCTCTCGAATTCTGTCCTCATGATCCAGTAGTTGTTTTTCTCTCTTTTTCTCAGCTTCTTTATTTTCCATCATTTGGTCTTCTATATCACTAATTCTCTCTTCTGCCTCATTTGTCCTAGCAGTTAGAGCCTCCATTTTTGATTGCACCTCATTGGTAGCCTTTTTTATTTCAACTTGGTTAGAATTTAGTTCTTTTATTTCTCCAGAAAGGGTTTTTCTAGTATCTTCCATGCTTTTTTCAAGCCCAGCTAGTATCTTTAAAATCATCATTCTGAACTCTAGTTCTGATATCTTACTAATGTCCATATTGATTAGGTCCCTGGCAGTTGGTACCTTCTCTTATTCTTTTTTGAGGTGATTATTTCCATCTTCTCATTTTGTCCAGAGGAGAATAGGTGAATCAGAGAACAAAATGCTAACAGGGTAATACGACCCCAGAAAAATATACACTAAACAAATCAGAAGAGACCTGAAACTGGGGGAAAAGAAAGGGAAAGAAAGAAAAAAGAAAAAAAAAAGGATATGATCAAATATGATCAGGCTGGTGCATAGATCAGTGCCACACACTAGATTTTGGGGGTATTTTGGTCTGTTAGAAGAGACTACCTCCCAATATTTTATTTTATTTTTTTAAAGATTTTATTTATTTAATTGACAGAGAGAGACACAGCGAGAGAGGGAACATAAGCAGGGGGAGTGGAGAGGAAGAAGCAGGCTTCCTGCTGAGCAGGGAGCCCGATGTGGGGCTCAATCCCAGGACCCTGGGACCATGACCTGAGCTGAAGGCAGATGCTTAATGACTGAGTCACCCAGGCGCCCACCAATTTTAAAGAAAGAAAAATTATATATGTACATAAATAAGGGTAAGTACGATGAAGGGATGGAATATGAGTATAATGCTGAAAATTATAAAAGACTTTATAAAAGGAATTGATATGAAGTTGGTTGAAAAAAGAAAGAAGGGAATTTAAAAAAAATGGGAGAAAATGTGATCAGACAGGAGACTAGAACAAAGCCATACACTAGAGATTTAGGGGATAATTTGGTCTGTTAGAAGAAACTATCCCAAAATTTTAAAGAGAGAACAACTTATACATATATACCAAAAATAAGGTTAACTACTATGAAGGGATTGAATATGACTCTAAAAATGAAAATAAAAAAGATTTTAAAAAATGGATTGATAAGATGTTGGTTGAAAAAGGGGAAAAGAAAAGTTCAATAAAAAAAGAAAAATTTAAAAAAGAAAATTAAAAAAATTAACTTTGAAAGACTAATGAATCAGGGGGAAAAAGCCATGAATTCTGTGTGCTGTATTCCCGTAGTGCTGGAGTTCTGCCATTCTCATTGATTGGCAAACTTGGTCTTGGCTGGCTGTTCTTGCTGATCTCCTGGGGGAGGAGCCTGTTGCTGTGGTTCTCAGGTGTCTTTGCAGGAGGCAGAATTGCCCCGCCCTTGCTGGGCCTGGGCTGAGTACTTGCTCAGGTGTGCTCTAGGGAGCTTTTGTTCCCTGCAAACTTTCCATACAGCTTCGGATGCCGAGAGTGAAAATGGTGGCCTCCCAATCTCCACTCTGGAAGAGCTGAGAACTCGGGGCCCCACTCCTCAGGTAGCCCCCAGAGAAAAGCAGTCAATCACTCCCGTCACCCTGGTCTCTGGCTGTACTCCATGCTCACCTGGCCTGTGACTGAGCATTTCTATCTCTGGCACACGACCCCATGTGGAGTCTCCAAATCCAGCAGATCCCTGCGGTGCGCTCCTGTGCCACTCCTCCTGGGGGAGGAAGGGGAGTCTCCCCAGGTCTGCCACTTGTTGGGTCCCTGCCCAAAGAGCAGTGGCCTGACTGTGCCATGGATCATGGTTTATGGCAACCCCTAGCTGAGAGCCCACTCTTTGGCTCCGTCTCTGCCGCCCATGTGCAGTCTCCAAACCAGCAGATTCCTTTGGTGCGCTCCCGCGCCACTTCTCCCGGGGGAGGAAGGGGAGTCTCCCCAGATCTGCCGCTTGTTGGGTCCCTGTCTGAAGAACAGTGGCCCGACTGTGCAGCGCATCACAGTTTATGCGGACCCTGAGCTGAGAGCCCACTCCTTGGCTCTGTCTGTGCAGCCGGCTTCCCCGCTCTAATACCTGGGAGCTCTGCTGCACTCAGGCACCCCTGGTCTTTCTGTGACCCTGAGAGTCCTGAGACCACACTGTCCCAGTGAGGGTTCCACCCCCCGCTTAGCCACTGGAGTGACTTCCCTTGGCAGAGTCGACTTCTAAAATTTCCAATTTTGTCTCTGCAGCTCTATCACTTGCCAGTAGCGGCTGACAGAGGCCCCCTCCCCCACTGTCTATCTTCCGGAATATTGCCTGGGATTCACTTCTTCACACATCCTACCTTCCAGAAAGTGGTTGCTTTTCTGTTTACAGAGTTCCTGCTATTCTTTTCTTCGATCTCCTGTTGAGTTTGTAGGTGTTCAGAATGGTTTGATCCCTATCTAGCTGAATTCCTGGGACCAGATGAAATTTAGGTCTCCTACTCCTCTGCCATCTTGCTGCTCCCCCCTCTATCTCCTCGTTTTCAATCTGTAGGTGTCTTTAGGTCTAAAATGAATCTTTTGTAGGCAACGTATAGATGATAGGTCTTGTTTTTTTTTTTATTCGTTCTGCTTTCCTATATCTTTTGATTGGAGCATTTAGTCCATTTACATTCAGAGTAATTATTGATAGATATGAATTTCGTGCCATTGTATTACCTGTAAAATTGTTGTTTCTGGAGATCTTCTCTGTTTCTTTCTAGTCTTTGTAGCTTTTGGTCTTTCTCACTCAGAGTCTCCTTTAATATTTCTTGCAGTCTGGTTTAGTCATCACAAATTCCTTTAGTATTTTTTGGTCTTGGAAACTCTTTATCTGTCCTATTCCAAATGACAGCTTTACTGGATAAAGTCTGCTTGGCTGCATGTTTTTCCCATTCCACATGTTTAATATATCATGCCACTCTTTTTCCTGCCTGCCATTTTCTGCTGCGAACCTGATTTGTCTTCCCCTATAGGTTAAAGACCTTTACTCTCCTGCAGCTTTTAGGATTCTTCCCTTATCTCTGTATTTTACTAATTTTACTACTATATGTCTTGGTGTTGACCTGCTTTTGTTGATTTTGATGAGTGTTCTCTGTGTTTCCTATATTTGGATGTTTGTTTCCTTCCCCAGATTAGGGGAGTTTTCAGCTATAATTTGCTTAAATAAACCTTCTGCCCCCTTTTCCCTCTCTTCTTCTTCTGGAACTCTTAGGATATGAATGTTATTACACTTTATGGAGTCATTGAGTTTCTTAAGTCTCCATTCATAATCCAATATTTTTTCCTCTTCTTTTCAGCTTCATTATTTACCATAATTTTATTTCTATATCACTTATTCATTCCTCTGTTTCTTCCATCATCCTTGTGGTCATTACACCAGTTGGTTTTGCAACTCAGTTATAGCTTTTTTATTTTACTTTATTTTATTTTGGCCTGACTAGTGTTTAGGTCTTTTATGTCTGCAGTAAGGGACTCCCTGGTATCTTTTATGCTTTTCTGAAGCCCAGCTAATAATCTTATGATTGTTGTTTTAAATTCTGGATTAGGCATATTACTTTCATCTGTTTTAATTAGATCCCTGGCCTTGACCTCTTCTTGTTCTTTGTTTTGGGATCAATTCTGCCATCTTGACATATCATCTAGGTCTCTGTCTTCTGTGTGTTAGGAAAGCCTGCTATGTTTGCTGCTCCTGAGAGTAATGGCTTTATGAAGAAGAGATCCTATACTGTTCAGGGCCTTGTGCTTCAGGAACTGTTTCTGGTATATGCTTTCTGTACTCTGCTGTTTTGTTTTAGCTGCTCTTTCCCTCAGGTCAGTCCTCTGCAGTTGCCTGCAGTGGGGAGTGTTTGAACCTTGTCCACTGTGTGATGAGTTTTAACTTGTTGTGTTTCGATCTGCTTGTTTAAAAAGGCTAGATCCTAATTTCCCTAGAACTGAAGATTTGCAGATCTCTATGGTCAGTAGAGTTGGTGTGTGTGGGTGGTGGTGTTTGTGTTGGTCTTCTGGGGGAGAGGCCTGCTGCCCTGATTCTCAGGCGACTTGTCTTAGTGGAACTGTACCTGTAGGGCACAGTGGCACAGTGCTTGGTGTAAGTGGCTCCAGCCTCCACCAGGAGTACTGTATTTCTCACTGAAGTTGATCAGTGGCATCAACCCACTCTTTTGTCCTTGGAGTGGGGCATTTGCACCTGCCACTATTCAGGAAAGCCCTCACAGAAGAGCAAACAATCTCCCCTCTTGTGTCCCTGGCTTCTGTCATAACCCTGCCTTAACCCTATCTGTGTCCAGGTTGTCTGCCCACTTGGAAGTGCAGTGCTCCTGTGTTTTATCTCAAGCACACTGGCTGGGCTTCAAAACTCCACATTTTAGAGATCTGGTGGAGCACAGACCCATGCTGATCCTCTGAGGGAGGGTCTTACTGTGCTGGGGCTGGTACTGGTTTGTTCCTGAAGGCAGTTACAGGAATGTGCAGGAACTTGAAGTTTAGAGTTTAGGGTGCAGCAAAAAGCCAGTGTCCAGGCTGGCTCTCCTCAGGAGGTGTCTCTGCTCCTATGCTTATAACAGAGCTCGCTGGCTCTTTTGTCCCTAGAAAGGCCATGCCGTATCTCCCAAAAGCACTCCAAGAAGGGGAACTGTCTCTCCCAGTGTGACCCAGGGATCCTCAGACCATGCTTCCTGCTCCTGGCCCCCACCCTCCTTCTCCACGGGAATGCCTCTACACCCACCAGGTTCCACCCTGATGATGGCAAGGACTTCTAAAACATCAGACTTTGAGCTCCATTGCTTATAAAAACTTGCAATAATCAGCCCCTCTCATTTTCTCCATCAGTGATTTTGGGGAAGTATTGTTCTTGGGCAATGCTCTGCGCCCTGTTCTCTCTCTCTCTCTCCTCTCTACTTGATCAGGGCTCCCTTCCCTCTGTAGCTTCCATGACGCTTTTCTCCCCTAAATTGCATCTTTGCACCTCCTATCTTCCATGATGTGACCTCTTCTCTCCCTCTAGTTCTGCAGTTTTTTCTCTCAATCTTCAGATAGATTTCTTAGGTGTTCAGAATGATTTGATATTTATCTAGTTGTGTCAAAATTGAGGCAAGCATGGGATCTTCCTACTTCTCCACCACTATAACTCCTCCCCTGCCTAGGGGTTGTTATTCACCCTAACATATTTTGTTTTCTCCTTGGAGATTGCCCTTACTTCCTGTATACCAAAATGAAATGGAGAATATGCTTTATGCAGGATCTAGTTATTTTGTTGTGGAAGACCCTTCAGAGTATCTAGTCTGCCACATTGCCAGAAGCAGAAGTCCCCTTATAGTTTTTACACAGTTGTCATAGGCTCCACTTGAAACCTGTGGACCCAGTGTTTCTGAAGTTAGGTGGATAAATCTATATTTTAAAAACTACCTCTGAGGTGATTATTACAATAAACCAGAGTTAAGAATTTTTACCCCAGAACTTGTTCATATCCAGCAGGTGAAATGTAATGAAAGGTCAGAGCTGACACAGAGGAGGAGCCAGGGCTCTAGTTCTTGGCTCAGTCCCTGGTAGCTCATGCCTTTCCCTTCTTTCCTACACAGTCCTCAGTGGCCTTCTTCCATTTATTAGTAACCTTAAGTCAGCCTTCCTATGTGAACTTACATGTGAACAGAGACTTAACACTCTAGAATTAGAGCCTACCTACCTACCTAAATTCTCCTTGTTTTTTAAGGGTATTGCAAAAAAGCCTTTTCTGGTTGAAAACTTTTCTGATCCACTCTGCCAAGTATAAAACTATGATATCTACTCTCTTCACATTTTTGTAACTCTTGGAATCTTGTGCAATATTTTCTCAACCAGATGCTCTTCTAGGGTAGGGGCCATGTTGAGCTCATTATCACAGCCCTGTAGCCCTTAACCCATCATGTGGGTTCAATAGTGATTGAAAGGGACATGAGCTTAGTTGCTTAGGAAGGTTTTATTGGTGCATTAGGATAGATGGGGCAATGGACAGATGGAAGAGATAAAAGTAGCTCTGAAACCTCCCACAAACTAAGGTGAATTTGGCACAAATGATTTACTGGCTCTGTGTCTTCCTGTTCCTGAGGGTGTCTGTACAGCAGAGCAGCTCAGAGGAGTTTAAGATAGAAAGCACCTTGCAGAAATGTTTTCATTGAGAAAGACCTAAGAGAGAAACACCATGATTAAGAATTGATGTCCAGAGACATGCCAACTGGACTGGTCAGGGCAGGACAAGCCAACCTTGAGGAAGAAGATGTCTTCTTCCAGTACTGGGCACTTTATTCTGGGGCTAGGACATTCACAGCTTGTTGCTCTTGAAGTAGGAATATAGCCCCCTGGCTGTGAGGCCTCACTTGCCTTCTGGCCGGGCTGCCTCCTGGCCCTGGGCTGAAGGCATGCCAATGTGCAGGCTGCCCTGGTTCTGCCTTGAGGTCACCATCTCCCTTGTGTGGTCATCCACCCACTCCTGGGTAACCACTGTGGGTTCTCTCTCTCCCTGCCCACCTGTCACAGTACACCTTGGGTGAGTGTTGCTCCAGTCCTGTCTGCCTGTCAGAGTGCTTGCCCCAGCCTGGGTCTGTCCTCCCAGCTTTCTCTCTCCTGCCTCATAGTGGCTCACTTGTGTCCATCTTTGACCACTGCCTGACTGCCTCTGAGTCTGTCCCTCATCTCTATCCCCTATGTGACTTGCAGTCTGGCTCCTGTCCTGTGCCATGGTCTGGGTGTGTCTCTGGGTTTGTGACCCTGCCTGTGTCTGAATGTGTTCTCCTGTCACCACTTCACTTGTTTGGCACCAGTCTTGACCCTGAACCTCAGTCCCTCTGGTCTGGCCATGGGTGGACTCCTGTGGCTGTGTGCCAGGCCTTCCTATCTGACGGCTCCTGTCCTGCTCCATGGCCTGGGCGGCACCTCCCGGTGTCTGAACATGTTCTCCTGTCACTATCTGGCTTGTCTGGCTCCTATCTTGACCCTGGACCTCAGTCCCTCTGGTCTGGCCATGGGTGAACTCCTGTGGCTGCGTGCCAGGCCTTCCTATCTGATGGCTCCTGTCCTGCTCCATAGTCTGGGTTGCATCTCTCTGGGTCTGAGTTCCAGTTCCAGTCATTGGGTCACCTGTCTGGTGTGTTCTGTCCTGTTCCCTGGTCTGTGACTGTCTCTCTGACTCCCTCTGTCTGGTCTGGTGACTCTTGGCTTCTCCCACTCTCTGGGTCTGCTGCACATGTCCCCCAGCTTGTGTCTGCTGACTCTCTCTTGTCTCTGAGATTCAGACTGCCTGTCCTGGCCAAGATCCTGACCATGGGTCTGAGCCCCAATCCCTGCCTGTCCTCTGGAGGCCTGAGTGCTCTGTCCACATTGGCTCCCCTCTCGATGCTGTCCTTCTCTAGCCTGCCCCACTTCAGCTCTCCTGCTCTGTTCTTTCCCCAGCTCTTGTGAGGCCCCAGTGGGAAGGCTCCTAGACTCTTGAGATCCACAAGCCCCAGCAGGACTTTCACTCATTGTCTTGAAACAGGCTTGGGCAACTTTAAACACCAGGACCAGGAATTCCTTGAATTCCACAGTCCCTGTATCATCTTCATCCAGCAGGTGCAGGACTTCATCCACAGTGGCAGGATCATGCGGTTCCTGTGGAGAAGAGGCCAAATCAGCATCTCTCCCTTGAAGAAAGTGTGGTTGGGCCAGTGCACTCAGCTTTCAGGCTTCCCACCCCTGAACGGAGCCCACTTGTGCTGGCCGCACACCACTCACATAGCTACAGCAGCCCTAACATGAAATCACTTTCAGTGTGCAGTCCTGTCCCTCTTGTAAGAGTAGAAAGCACCTTTTGTTTTGTATCCTCCATGCCTGGCATAATTTCTGGGCTATAGGAGAACTGGATCAAGATTCAATGAAGAATGAATGAAATGATTGAGCTCATAATGATTCTTTGGGTTGTCCATGGCCCCTGGCACCTGGCATTGAACAGGATTCTCTCCAGCAACCCCAACACCAGGAGAAGCATAGCAGGAACATGGCCCCAAGAGGATTCTGTGAGATCGTCACTGAGGTTCAGGTGTTTTTTGAAAATGGGGTGGGTGGGGTCTGGTGGGACCACACATTGCCCTGAGTATGCATTCTGTTGTGTCTACATTGCTGTCTCTAAGACCATCATCCTGGTTGCTTTAGTTGCAAGCCAAAGACAGGGAGAAACAGGGAAATGCCTCAAGGCCCTGGGTCTGCTTTGCCAGTGGTTGGGGGAGTGGGGAGGGGCTACGGAGTATTCCCCCAGCTGATAATAACCAAACTGCCCTCCAAAACTCATTTCTGTTGTGACCACTCAGCTAATATTTTTGAGCAACTGCAAGACACAGAGCTATGCTTTTAATGAATTCTTATTAATGGATGATCAAATTTCTGATAGACATAAGAAGTAGTTACTATATCAGATTTAAGAAACAGCAGAAAGCAGCAATTACTTTCATTTCTGGAGTATTCAAAGGCTCTGTTTCTCTCTGAGCTGTCCCCTGTGACTCCTTTCACCTTGTTTCCAAATTAGAATTAATTGAAGTCAAAGTATTTTCTCTAAGGACCAGGCCTGTCAACTGCTGTGACTGTCTCTTGTTCTTTTGCCTTCCCTCTTTCAGCCTGCACAGCTGCCAGGAGGCCTGGTGGGCCTGGATCCAATGGCTGTCTCCTCAGATTCCTGAGGCAAAGCATCTGCAAGCAAACCTGTTTCCTCTCTCCTCTCTGGCCCTCCCCACCTGGCCGGGCACATCATACCACAATGACATCAGCAAACTCATGTTCTAGGAGCCTTTTTAGCTCCCCCCGGATGAGCACCGTGCAGCTGCCCTCGGTTCTGGCGTAGCGCCTGAAGGCTTCGATGATCCCATTAATGTTTCGCAATAACTGAGGCATCTTTGGACTCAAGCTGGAGAAAGAAACAAAGCCCCCATGGGGGCTCCAAAATCAACCTTAGCGTTTCCTCCTGCTTCTTCCAGGTCTCTTCTTGCATTTTCAGCTCTGCTTCCGGTGTCTCAGTCTGGGTCTTCCCTGCCCTTTCCTACTTAATGGATTTTATGAATGGGAAGGAGGGGCACACCATGGTTAGTGGCAGGCTCCAGAGTCAGGACTTCTATGCTAGCCTCACCACCTACCTGTCAGGTGAGCTAGGACAGGTTGCTTTGCCTTTCCATGCCTTGGTTTACTCATTGTGAAAGGAAGGTAATCCTATCAAGTATGTACTTGATAGGATTATTGTGAAGATTAAAAGGGATAATTCATATAAAGTATTTGGCAGATGCTGGCTTATACTAAGTGGCAGTTATTAAATATCATTATGATATTATTATACACATACCTAATGTTTTTACATCTATGTAGACTACTGCTCACAAAGCATTTCCATATGCATCATCTCTTGTTCTCCTTATTATCTCCACTTTTTTATAGATGAGGAAATAGGTTCAGAGAAGTTAGGAGATTTGCTCAAGGCCCCACAGCTTGGGGGAACCAAGAAACCAAGAACCCGTATCTCCTTAACCCAAATGCAATGAGCCTTCTAGACTGTTCCCCGTGGACAGTCTATCCAGTCAATGGTTGTCTGTTATATGATGTTAGGGTCCTGCTGGGAACACTGACAGGCAATAAATACATATGTAAGTCAACCCCTGCCTTGGGTGGGGCCAAGCAGGAACATCAGGGGCCTGACTCCACCCTTTCTTGCTGCCTTTTGGGTAGGTATTCAGGAAGAGGCTGGGCTACCAGCTATTGGCAATGCTCCAAGTCCTAAGTTCCTCTGAGTGTAACTTCTGTCCTCAGCACTGGAACCTGTAAGGGAGGTCAGCCTGCCCATAGGTGTGTGGCTTCTGCCAGCCCACAGTGCTGTTGGCCTGTGAGGAATGGCTCCAAAATGAAGGGAGAGATTTTCCTTCTCGTTAGCCAGGGATCTGGGCATAGCTTAAAGTGAGTCTTGGGTGCAACTGGTTGGGCAAGAGGCAAAGGGACTTGGAGATGCATTAAAGCAGAAGCCTCAGAGACCAGGAGATGGCATTGGAGATGGCAAGTTTCAAATGCAGGGGGAGATAGAAGGCTACAGAAGCTGGGACACTGGGAGAGGGCACCGTGAGATGGGAAGGAGAAGGCATGAAAGAAGGAAGGCCTGGGTGCAGAGGCAGGAGAATGAGGGGAGGCAGGAAGGAGGAAGACTTGGCACTGGGGAAGGTGGGACAATGTGGCCGAAGGTTACAGACCCTAGGTGGGCTCTTCAGGCAGTGTCCTTTCTACCCCCCAGAAGCCAAAAGTTTCAGACAGACTTTGCTTTTGTACATCAAGGTACAAAACTCAGAATATTGTATCTCAACAGAGAAATGAAAAGATCCTGTTTTTTTTTTTTGTTGTTGTTGTTTACCACATGGCAAACCTTAACCTCTGACCTATAAATATTAAAAATAATAAGATGACTTTTTAGTTACACTTCAGATCCCTTCGGGTAAATCTATAAACTCATCTTGCCTAAATATGGCCCTGAGGTGGGGGAGAACCGCCATGTAAGCCCCTTCCCCTGTGAGAAGTTTCAAGCCCATTGTCAGGCTGGCAGGAGTAACCTGATTCTGGCCTCACAGACTCTGAGCACAGCAAAGAGGCTTCCAGAACCTTAAGAATAAGACACCTTTGATGTACAGGAAGGCACATGGGTGGTTCTATTGCTGCTGCTAAAACAGGCTTCAGGAGGAGAAGCTGCTGCCAGGCTAGCCACAGGGGAGAAGGAAAGAGGCCCATGGCTTCAGAAGAGCATCCTCTCCCACGTGCACACACCCAGTTTGCCTGAGGCCCAGTCAGAGTGGATACTTTCTGCCCCCAGCTGGCACCTACAGCCTGGATCTGACAGCCTGATTTTATGAGCTCAGATCACCAAGACACTGAGAATGAGAAAGAGGTTCCTCAGGAGGGCACTTACCTAATACACAGGCAGGATGAACAAGTGTCTGTTAGGCGATGTATGGAGTACCAGGTCAGCAGCAGAGGAACCTTTTATAGGGGATTTAATGGAGGCTAGTGTTTTAGATAGGCCATCCCCACCCCATGGGAAGGCTTGATTCATCCAAGCCTTGGCCCAGCCCAGCCCCACTTCCCTTCTTGTCTGTTTTACTTGCTGACACGTGGCTGTGTTGGCTTAATGAGCAGGCCCTCTTACTACACTGGGTGTCTTTCCTGAATCCCTCCCTGGGTCTGTCTCCTCATGTCAGATGTAATGGGCTC
Source organism: Zalophus californianus (assembly GCF_009762305.2). Taxonomy (NCBI): domain Eukaryota; kingdom Metazoa; phylum Chordata; class Mammalia; order Carnivora; family Otariidae; genus Zalophus; species Zalophus californianus. The sequence continues at coordinate 106,554,953 of NC_045598.1, forward strand.
TGCAGTGCTCAGCACAAGTTGGGGTTCCCGGTGAACACTCTCCATCTCCATGTGACTGCAAAGTCATGGGACTCCTATTTTTTTTAATACAAACATTTTAAAACATTTCCATCTGTTGAGGGTTACCCTTTCCAAAGTGGCCACTTTGGGAAGCTATACATGTTTTTCTGGCAATGTTGCCATTACTCAGAACATTCTTGGAATTCTTGTTTTGGAATTGCCTTTCATGCCAAATTTATGAGACATGCAAGAAATTAAATTTCATTTCTTTTTGGTTTGGTCTCATTTTTGATTAAAACAAAAAAAGTTAATAGCTGTCCCCAGCCCCGTCCTGTGGGTAGGCAGCATTTTACAGCTGGTGGGAGAAGAGGCTTAAGATAATTAAGTGCAACCCCTTCATTGAAAAGATGGGGAACTCAACTAGTCAACCAATCAGCAAATATTTATGGAAAGCCTGTTCCATTTCAGACATAGGGTCAGGCCTGAGGGAAACAGTGTGGAACAGGATGTCAGCAGTTTCTATTCTTACAGAGTTTGTAGCCTGTCAGTCCCAGGAGAAAGTCCCCAAGAGGTTAACAGTACTGGCAATTACTGCTTGATTTGCTTTGCTTTGATTTAATTTTCATTACCACCTCATTTTGTTGGATCCTCATAACTAAGCCCTTTTATAAATGAAGATACCAAGAACCCTTGGAGAAGTGGTCACTCTGAAGAAGGGATGGGTGCACCAGAGCCTTCAATTTCTGGTCACGTTTCCCCTCTATTACAATGTGGCACTTTACAAACATCAAATTTGTTCTCTGTGGATGAAGAACAACCATCCTTGAGGATGATGAGAAGTAAGCATTCTGAGCTCTGAAGCCAAGTCCCAAATGGGCTCCTAATACACATTTTTGCAGAAAGTACATGGAGCTTCTGGAAAGGCATCTTCGCAGTAACTTGTCTGCATGCAGCCAACAGGAAAGGCAGTGACAGTCGGGATGGGAAGGTGCAGTAAGGGCCGCAGCACAAGCCCCAGTAAGAGGATCAGAGCACAGGGTAAGATGCAGCCTGCAGGAGGGCCATCTGCATGGAGAGGGGCTGGCTCCAGTCCCTGGTGAGATACCCCATCCCAGAGGTTGCTATGGTAAACTGGTCAGTTCAGAGAAGGCCAGTGTGAGAGGGAGGTTGGGGAATAAGAGGAGGTCCTGCAGATTAGACCTTCCTGCTGTGAGTGGTGTGCTAAGCCTTATCTGAAGGGGCTTTGAACCTCCAGAAAGGTTTGGGAACTAAGGGAAAGTAAGTTTGGGAAGTAACAAGCCCAGGTACTTTGTCTATGAGGTAACTCTGAGGTAGGTATCATTACATCCGATTTACTGATGAAGAAACTGAGATACAGAGAGGTTAAGTAAACTACACAAGGTCACATACCTAGAAAGTGATAGAATTAAATTTGAACTTAGGTCTGCCTGCCTCCAAAGCCTGTGTCTTTCCATGGGCAGGACTGAGCCTCGGGAGGTGGCTGGCATGGGTGGTTGGGGCTGGGGGAGATGAGGGCGTGTGAGGGATGGGACTGACAGTCTCTGAGGATGTAAAAACGTTAGTTTGTGAAGTTTGTGAAGAATTATTACAAATGAGTGGCTTTACTTAGTAGTCACATCCCTTGGGTCTGCCAGGAACCTTGTCCGAAGTTGAATCAAACTCTTATCCTATGTTCACTTTGCCTTGCAATAAACAGAAATATCTCAACAAAACAAATTCAGTTTTGTAGTTTTGTACTTTGATTCCTTCTTACACACTCACTCAGAAATCATTACTGATGTTCACTTGATTTATTTCTACAAGCACCTAAAAGCCTATCTTTGCTACATTTAGTGGGCTACAAATGGAGAATAAAACTCTGCTTCCCAGGGAATCAGTCTAGCCGGGAGAACAGACCATGAACACCCCAAAGAATTATTTAATAATGGAAGACAAGATGTTGTAAAATGTAAATCTGTAAAACCAGATACCTTCACCTGACCCTGGATCACAAAATGGTGACATGGGATAGGGGACTGGAAGTGGGGAATGATTGGAGGGTGGCCATTTGAGTCTCCTCCAAAAAGCTGAAGATAGAAAAATGCCATAATCTTGGGTTTCACCCTCAGAAAAGAACAAAAACAGGTCTGAAAGCCAGAGAGCATTGCCTGCAGTATCACGTGTGGTGAGAGAAGTCACCTGTCCATGTACTGCCTACACATCCTAAATGAGGCGCAGGATGAGGGCACAGCTATCGGAGAGAAAAAGAACAGTGGACGGTTCTGGGCCTCCTTATTCTTTCTCTGCCCCAAATGTGGTCTCTTCTCCCAAACCCACCCCACCTAGGTCCTGGTCAGAGCATCCTGGAAGCCCAGATGCCCAAGTTCAACCCCAGATATGGCAGGGAGGATTAGGCAGATACCTGAGTCGTGCCTGTTGACACAGTTTGCAGTGTCTTAGTGAGTATCTATTACACATTCTGGGCCTAATCCCCAACCTGACAGGTGGTGTTGATCCCACTGTGTCTCTGAGTCCTATGCAGACAGTAAGCATGTGACTAATAATGTCATTACCATTAGCCAGGAAAGCTGGAAGCTGTCATTTGAAAGGGAGTCTGAATTTCCCAGAGCTAGGTGTTCAACCCAAAGACAGAGCTTCTAGAACAAGCAAACCAGAAGGTTCCAACCTCCTTCCCATTGAGAAAAAGGAGAAATATCATGGGAGGTGGGGGAGTTTTTCCTTTTTATGCCTCATCAGTGCTCAGAAGTCTGCACAGGTCTGGTGGTACCAAAGGTTTGCTGACTTAAATGTAATGGGAATAGGCAAGACACTTCCCAGCATGTCTTTATTTCTGTCATAATTTCTGGTCAAAATTTGGACCTGCCTAGAGGCCAGAAAACTCCCTTTCCCTGCCTTGCTGATATGCTTACAGGGTGCTGGCATCTGAGCAATGTGCCTAGCCACCAGACACATCCACATGGGACTCTAATTCAGAAGTGAGGGGTGTGAAGAAGTAGGCACACACAGAGAGGTCTGTGATAAACTGAAGCCTTTGGATCTGAGGGTGATGCAGGACAGTGGGGTCTTTCCTGGAATAATCCTATAGCCTGATTTGGGCTTTTGTTCTTGTTTGGCAGCCTCTAAATTCAACCCCCTAGTCCTAAAGTGGTTCTACTTGCTTTCACGTAGGCCTTCTAGTCCATGGTTTAGTGCAATGCCATTTCATCATGTTTAGGAAAATATTTTCTTTAACAGGTGGGGTTTTTTTCCCCTAGTTATTTAACCATGTTTAAAGATTTCAAGATATAATACCCTAAGTTTAGTCAGGAAATATGAAATAAATGTAATGTCAAGCATATTCATGTAATAGAATTCCATACAGCAGTGAAAATGAAAAACTGTTATATATAACAACATGGGTGACTCTGACATAAATTTCAACAAAAAAAGTCAGTCACACAATCTACATGGTAGGAGTCCATTTATAGAAAATTAAAGCGACAGCAAAACCAAACCATGGTGTTACACATGAGAATATTAACTCTGGAGAGACATTAGCCTAGCTTCTGTTTCTACAGGAAATCCCAGGACCAAACTGGGGCAAAGCTTCAAGGTAGCTTTCATCAGGATGAACCGGATTTGTGCTGGTCTCCCTACAAACCCCACAAACCTGTCTGTGCTGGCCTCCCCTGGGGTTGGTCAACTTTGAACTATTTCCTCCTTCATTGATCAAAGTGCCTATCCCTCCCAGGGAGGTAGCCAGGATTAAAAGGTGATGACAGGGTGTTCTGAGCACAATGCATGATAAAAGGACACTGAGGGTATACAAAGGTGAAAGCCATTAAGAGTTAGTTGGTTTTGGGGCCTGGAAATACAGTCCTAATTTAACGGGAAGAGGGTGAGATGTGGTGTGCTGTGGACCTGAGGTCATTCTAGGGGCTGTTGGCTATTGGCAAATGTCACATTCATTGTCTTCAGACCACTGTGTTGTTAGGAAGACAAGAAGGCACACAAGCATGTTCTTATCTCTGAGAGCAGAAAGGACCAGCATGGCCCCACTGCTTCACTGGCTCCCTGGCTTCACTTACTTGCTGAGCCCCTGTTTCCTTATTTATAAACTAGTGACAACCTCTGTTTGTGCCACTTGGTTATTATGAATTAACAATACACATCCAGTGTAGAAGTGCCTTCTAAACTGATGAAGTCTAAAACCTTCATGGAGCATTATTATCGTTGTCATATGAAGTAGTAATGAGTAGTCCTTTTGAATATGGACAAAAGGAATGTACACAAAATTACTGCTCAAGTGGATCACTTATTCTGCCCTTTTAAAAAGCTCTAATCTATAAATAATGGATAACGCATACACCTTGGAAAATCCAAAAATAGAGATTAGAAAAAACACAGGGGGTGATTATTCCCTAATGAAGGTATGTTTATTTTTCCACAAAAGGATTTACCACAGACTTCCTTCACTTACCTTTGTATCAGTTTATACATTATTAACTATTTCAGATCAAATGTAGATAAAACTAACATTTATTTAACATTATATTAACATTATTTGCAAGTCAATCCAAAGTAAGTGTATGCAACAGGAGGAAATGATATTCAACTTACACAACTTTTGTAGGGCAAAAGCGACATGGCCTTGCAGTGAGCCTGACTCCAGTTCTTAGCATGTAGAGCTGCTGTGGGGTTCTCTGGGGCAGTGACAAACCGTCTGGTGCCCGGTCCTCCCACCTGAGTCCTAAGAACCTGCTTTCACTCCCTGGTTCCAGAACTGAAGGCTTTCAATGCCTGGTAGCCTTTGCCATAATTGTGAGGGTCCTATGAGTCCACGTACATGCCCATCATTGCTGCATAAGGAATTCCTATCCGGCACATGTGTGTCCTCTTGTTTTCTAAATATGTTCTGGCCAAGTGACCAGGACAGAAGTCACTTTCTTCTAAGCATACCAGTGTGGAGACCCTCACCCACCATCTACGGGAACTGGTCGTGGGCAAGGCCTAAGGCCTGCAAGGCTGGATAGTGGCAGCAGCGACTCTAGGGAGCAGTCACCAGAGCCAAGATCCACCAGCTCAGGACTGAGCACTGACTGTGTGCTGGTCACTATGCTATGGTGACTCCCAACACCCACTATCTTAACCTCTCACAAACTCTGTAAGCTTCTTCTTCGTATTCCCATATTCCATAGGATGCACCTGAGTTTCAAAGAGGGGACATGGACAAAGTCACACAGTTTTGGGTGGAGATAGGACTGATCCTATGAGTTTTTATTCCTGGCTCAGTAGGCCTCTCACCACACAGCTGCCTCCACGGAGGGCTGGGAGAAGATGGGAACCTAAATGCCCTGAATAGGAAGTCATGTGTTTTTGTTAGCCTGAGGCCTCTTCCACAACCCCCTGAGTTGTGTGGGAACAAGGAATTAGGAGAAAGGTCACGTTGAGGAATACTGGCATGTGTCAAGTTGGCCCCATGGGAGGGCAAATCCTCAGAAGCAGCTTGCTGAGGTGTGGGCATGGTGATATCATGTGGGATCACAGGTGACAGTTTTAGCCTCTTCCTTTGCTGTCACCAACCAAGAATTTGGGCCTCCCTGCTTGCTTATGCATTTCTCTCTTCTTAGCCCTTGGACAGGCATGACATTTTGTTGTTGTTAAATGGAGAACAAGGGCTTTGCTGGCCAACCTATCCTAGGATATATCCTGGCTCTACCACTTATGAGCTCAGTGACTTAGGACAAATCCCTTAACTTCTCTGAAATTTGGCCTCTTCTCTAAAAATGGAGCTTATATAATGCAATGCCTCTTCTATGGATGGTTTATAGATTAAATAAAATAATGAGTCAAACATTTTTCATGGAGACTGGTAAAAAAAGTAGGCTGTCAATAGATAATAGGGGTCTGATGTCAGTCATGAAGATGGGTCAAGAACATGTTGATAACAGAACACCTGCTACTCAGGATTGGGCTCAAGGCCTTTAAACAACAGGGACTGATGTGATTAAACAGAAAAACCAGAGGTTCCTATGGTCATGAGGGAGGTCTTTAATAACTACTAGAACATAACACAGTTGAATTATGAGTGTGTGTGTGTGTGCATGTGTGCCCATCTGTAGAAGATAAATCTTAAGTTTCAACATGAATTTCACTGTTCAGTAGAAAAATGGGACTAGAAGTAGTTTGAACTACAAGTTGATGAAAATTCTGAACTTCGGGCAATTGTAAATAGAAAGCCAGAACATTCTTTTAATTTCTATAACAACTGTGGCACAAGGATGTGACATTTTGGAGGTATGTTGATGAAGAAGTTCAGCGGGTGACGCAGAACCAGAATAGCACAAGAGGGAAACCCAAAGAGGACCACACCTGCATGGTTCACTCATTCCTCAGTGAGGAGGGAATCCATTTAACCCTGGAAGCACTCTGTAAGTTGTTTTGTAATTTGTTGCAAATGTAATTTTGCTTACGTTAATATTTTTGTCAAAGTTCAAATCATTTATACAATAATGTGGGTTCCATCTTCATAATAAGCCATTTTGCTGTCTATTCCTAAGATCTGAGTTAAAAGAAGCCCTGTGTGTTTTCTTACTGGAGTCCTGAGCATTGAGTGGGGCCCCTTGGCCTCTGCCTTGTAGATTTGGTGCCCAGACCTGCAGTCTATATCTTGCCCAGGGGTTGTTTCTGTCTGGATGTGCCATTTGGGAGGAACGCCCCTCCCAAAATGCAGCTTCCACTCGGCTTGTCTCTCTTTGATCCTGCTGCCATGTGTGTAAAACTAAACATAAAACCCTGCAAGGTGTGAGGTAAAGTCCTCAAGGTAAACCATCAGGGAAGCACCAACTCTGCTCCACCATGAAGGGGAGTGCTTTTCCTTTGTTTCTCAGATGAGAAAGGCTGTGTTCTTACACACTTCCAGGCACTAATAATCCCTCTGACTGGTTGTTTTGAGCATAATAATAACTGTTCCTACAGATAATAAAGAGGATATGGACACCGATAATTACAGGCTAGCTCGCCACTTCCTGGGGGGCTGTGTAGATGGTTGTGTGTCAGAATCATTCTCACTAGTTTCTTCACGTGGTCTATATATCAGCTGGCGTTCTCCAGAGAAACAGCCAATTGAGAGTGTTTATGTTAAGGAAATGGCTATTTCCCCCACAATTGCTGGGGTTGGCAAGTCTGAAATTCACAGGGCTGATCAGCAGGCTGAAAACTCTGTCAAGAGTTGATGCTGTAGTCTTGAATCCAAAGGCAGTCTGGGGGGAGAATTCCCTTTCCCTTGGGGGAACCCCAGTCCTTTTCTCTTAAGGCCATTAACTGATTAGATGAGGCCTACCCACATTGTGGAGAGTAATTTGTTTTATTCAAAATCTACTGATTTAAATGCCAATGACATCTAAAAAATACCTTCACAGTAACATCTAGACTGATGTTTGACCAAACGACTGGGCACCATGGCCTAGCTAAGGTGACATATTAAAATAACTTTCACAGCCTAGGTACTCTGTTCCCCAATCCTGGTTTTTTGAAGTTTAGAGTCCCTCCTACTCCCAGTTTCTTAGTAAATCATTGTTCTCATATCTTGGTCTGGACCTTTATTCCATATTTTTCTTCCCAAGACATTTGCATCAAATTTCTTTAATTTTAATTAAGCAATATACTTTTTCTTATTAAAAGTACTACAAATACATGAAAGAAAATTTAGAAAATTAAGATATCAAAAGGAAGAACAAACATTATTGTGACACGACCCAGCAGAACCAATCATTAGATTATACATCCTTCCAGTCATTTTTCCATGTGCATACATAAGCAATGACAATAATGGCTAACACATATCTTACTATGTTCCAGTTATTAACTCATTCAGTCCTTTCAGCTTCAGAGAGGTAGTTTCCATTATTATTTTTATATTCAGATGAGGAATACAAGGTGCAGAGAAGTTAAGTGACTTGCTCAAGGCCACAGAGCCTGTGAAGGGCAATTTCAGGCACCCAGTTTGTGGATGGCGAGGATGAGAATGAAGGGTTCTAGGGGTCCTGGCACCTGCAGTGCCAGCTCTCTTCCCAGGTTTGTATCTGTCATTCCACTGTTTCCCCTACAAACACAATCAGTGTCTTCAGGTAGGGGGAAAAAAGCCCTCTGGCTCTGGAATGTGGCTTTTAACTATTTCATTATAGTGCCCCTGTATACAGATTTTTTTACAGTATACAGATTATTGTAAATACAATACTATTTATTTTTACCTGATTTTTACAAGTACCTTTTTAAAAGGCACAAAATAATCTTCAAGTTTTGTGTGTCATATTTAGTGGTAGCAAGGAATTCCACTGAATGAGACACCGGTTCTTATATAATCATACCTCTCTTAGCAACTTACATTGCCTCTTGTTTTTCTTGTGTTAAACATACAACATGAATATTCTTAAACATATATTTTTGTATGTATTTATAAATTTTTCCTTAATAAATATCTAGAAATGAAATTGAGGAGTCAAAGAACATCAGTAACTTTAAGTTAACCACAGACCAAACTATTCTCTCAAAAGGTGGTCACAATTTACACTTCCATCAATATTTAGCCCCTAAAAGTCACCAATATTTTATGATTTAAAAGAGTTCCTACTCTAATTGATGGTATTTGGGTGCAGTGATTTGAATTCCTTTTACTGATTGTAGTGAGGACATGTTTTTTCTTCATGTGTTTATTGGTGATTTGTATCTTATATATACATTTTTGGTTCACTTCCTTTGTCTCCTTTTTAGAGATGGAAAACTAGTCTTCCAAACTAAACTCTTTTATTTTGAAAATTACTTTTGAATTTAAAAAAAAATTTCCAGTGATGATTTTCTGTTTTTTATTATGTTATATTAGTCACCATACAGTACATCATTAGTTTTTGATGTAGTGTTCCATGATTCATTGTTTGTGTATAACACCCAGTGCTCCATGCAATATGTGCCCTCCTTAATACCCATCACCAGGCTAACCCATCACCCCACCCCCTCCCCTTTAAAACCCTCAGTTTGTTTCCTGGAGTCCATTGTCTCTAATGGTTCATCTCCCCCTCTGATTTCTCCATCTTCATTTTTCCCTTCCTTCTCCTAATGTCCTCCATGCTATTCCTTATGTTCCACATATGAGTGAAACCATATAATTGACTTTCTCTGCTTGACTTATTTCACTTAGCATAATCTCCTCCAGTCCCATCCATGTTGATGCAAAAGTTGGGTATTCATCCTTTCTGATGGCTGAGTAATATTCCATTGTATATATGGATCACATCTTCTTTATCCATTCATCTGTTGAAGGGCATTTTGGCTCTTTCCACAGTTTGGCTATTGTGGACATTGCTGCTATGAACATTGGGGTGCGTGTGGCCCTTCTTTTTTTTAATTTAATTTTATTATGTTATCTTATCACCATGCATTATATCATTAATTTTTGGTGTAGTGTTCCATGATTCATTGTTTGCGTATAACACCCAGTACTCCATTCAATATGTGCCCTCCTTAATACCCATTACCAGGCTAGCCCATCCCCCAAACCCCCTTCCCTGTAGAACCCTCAGTTTTTTCTCAGAGTCCATAGTCTCTCATGGTTCCTCTCCCCCTCTGATTTCCACCCCTTCATTTTCCCCTTCCTATTACCTTTTTTTTTCTTTAACATATAATATATTATTTGTTTCAGAAGTACAGGTCTGTGATTCATCAGTCTTGCACAATTCACAGCACTCACCATAGCACATACTCTCCCCAATGTCTATCACCCGCCACCCCATCCCTCCCACCCCCCACCACTCCAGCAACCCTCAGTTTGTTTCCTGAGATTAAGAATTCCTCATATCAGAGAGATCCTATGATACATGTCTTTCTCTGATTGACTTATTTCACTTAGCACAATACCCTCTAGTTCTATCCACATCATTGCAAATGGCAAGATTTCATTTTTTTTTGACGGCTGCATAATATTTCATTGTATATATATACCACATCTTCTTTTTCCATTCATCTGTTGATGGACATCTCGGCTCTTTCCATAGCTTGGCTGTTATGGAAATTGCTGCTATAAATACTGGAGTGCACTTACACCTTCAGATCACTACATTTGTATCTTTGGGGTAAATACCCCGTACTGCAATTGCTGGGTCATATGGTAGATTTATTTTCAACTTTCTGAAGAACCTCGATACTGCTTTCCAGAGTGGCTGCACCAGCTTGCATTCTCACCAACAGTGTAAGAGGGTTCCCCTTTCTCCACATCCTTGCCAACATCTGTGGTTTCCTGACTTGTTAATTTTAGCCATTCTGACTGGAGTGTGGTGGTATCTCATTGAAGTTTTGATTTGGATTTCCCTGATGCCGAGCAATGTTGAGCATTTTCATGTGTCTGTTGACCATTTGGGTGTCTTCTTTAGAAAAACGTCTGTTCCTGTCTTCTGCCCATTTCTTTCTCTCTTTTTTAATTTTATTATGTTATCTTAATTACCATACATTATATCATTAGTTTTTGATGTAGTGTTCCATGATTCATTGTTTGCGTATAACACCTAGTGCTCTGTTCAGTACATGCCCTCTTTTTTTTGGAAAAGGTAGACTTTTAATAACGGCTTTTATCACCAGGTTAAGTCATGCAGTTACAAAGTAGTTAGAAACTTCTGAAAGGATATTGTTTAGAAAAAAAAAAAGGCTCATTCTTACATAAGTAACATCTAGTACTTCACTGGGACACTACTGTTCAAAAGGCCCTGGCGAAATAACTCCCAAACAAAACACTCAACCCAAGGTTGTTTCCAGCCCAGTGGTAATGAAGCTGTGTGCAGAATTCAGGCCTCTCAAAGAGGACACCAAGTCAGGCCAAGTCGGGGCCATTGGCAGGGCTTGGAGCCGCCAGCTAGACTCCAAAGTGGGAGCCCAAGTGGTTTTTTTCTGGGACACTCTACTTGAATTATTGTTCAGTTAGACAACACAGTAGATCTTCAAAGGAGAACAATTAATTAACATGATAAGGAGGTCACTGCACTCTTTGGACTATATGTCATAATTGCAGTTAGTAAATTCTGACAGTCTTAATAAAAATAGCCTCCACCATTTGCAGGTATGAGGATAACTTAATTCTCCATCGGACATTTTATTTTTGCTGGACAACAATACATGATTGATACGCTATAAATGATACTGTTTTATATTATAAAAATACTAGCTTTTTTTCATTTATTATGTTTATAGGCATTCACTGCTTGAGTCAAGGTTAGGCTTGGTAAGTGATTAAAGGCAATTTTATTACAGCAGCATCTACTTATTTTATTCTAAGTGAATAAAATGCATAAAGAGAAACAGTTTTATTTTTGTTGCAATCTGTGAAATTGAGTTTTTTTGCTGATGTAAAATACCAGTAACTCACTTGAGGACCATGCCACCTTCTGAAAATGCTCACATCTGATGCCTTAGAGCGTGTCTGACTCGTCCAGAGCTGAAGCGGTCAGTAGCTGGCTGCTCCTGGGCAACGGGTGTGTTCCTGGCCCCAGCTCTGACCACACTCAAAGCGGCCACGGAACAAAGCAGCACAGACAGACGGAAGAGGCCTTTCATTTAATGGCAAAATATCCAAATGGCTCTCTGGCATAGGTAATTTCTACTTTCATATTCATCAGCTTGTACATGATCCCCCAACCTTAATTTCTTTTTTCTCAAAGGGGCTGATTTGGACTGACTTGTTGAGAATGATGTCCATTATCTAGTAAGTTGAGAGAGAGAGAGAGATTTCTGTGGTTACATGTAAACTTGTGAAGAGTCTGCAGATGAAGAGGGGAAGAGGGCAGTGAAGAGGTCAGCCACACTCCGTCCATGTGAAGGTCACACCAGCTTCATTGTACACCTTGAAAACTTTCTCAATGGCGTTGACATACACGGCCATTCTCAGATCCAAACCCAGGTTGTACTTCATGGTCGTGTGCATGATTTGCCTGGCAGAGTGCTCCATGGTATAAGCTAAGCTAGAGTGCACGATGTCTTTCTTGGAGGCATCCGATATCCTGTCTTGGAACTCTGCTGTGGGTACAACAGGAATAGTGCCACCATGTTTCCCAAGTTTTCTTTCTAAGCTCTCTTGAACAGACATGAGGAAGTGGTAGTTAGAATCCCTTTCATATTTGAAGGTCAAACGGCCGTAGCTGACATGATTTAGATTCTTCAGCCACTCGAAGTAAGATACTGTCACTCCTCTAGCATTCAAGTAGAGATCTGGAATCACCATAATGTTCCTCTCCAGGAAGATCTTATCAGCCTCTGGAGTTGTCGGCCCATTGGCACCCTCGGCAATGATCTTGGCTTTGACTCTGGGTACATTGGACTTGGTCAGCTGCTTTTCACTGGCAGCAGGGATCAGGATGTCACAGTCAGCTTCCAAGATGCTCCCTTCATAGGGCTTTGCCTTGGGGAAGCCCAGGATTGATCCATGTTGCAATTTGAAGTCTTCCAGTTCCTTTGGGTCAATACCATCTGGATTCCCTATGCTCCCATCAGATTCACCAACACCAACACATTTAGCACCAAAACGATGTAAATATCTCATAGAGTGCAGGCCTACATTACCAAATCCCTGAACAATGAATGTTTTATCTCCAAACCCTGGTGTCATTCCTAAAAAAATCATGTAAGAAGCTTCGTTGATGAAATTTTCAAGCCCATGGGAGACTCTCCAGCCAGTAGCAGAGATCCGCCTATGGATTCTGCCCTGACTGATGGGCTTACCGGTAACACAGGCATGGGCATTAATATCATAGTGCCCTATGGTGCTGGCATAGGTGTCAGCAATCCAGGACATCTCCCACTCGCCTGTGCTCATGTCTGGGGCAGGCACATTAATGCCAGGACCAGTAAAGCCCTTCTTTGCCAGCTCCATGGTAAACCTCCTTGTGATCTTTTCCAATTCATTATCAGTATAGTTCTTGGGATTGATCTTAGCACCAGCCTGGGCACACCCAAATGGCACATCAACCACTGCACACTTGTATGTCATCAAAGAAGCCAGAGCCTTCACTTCATCCACACTCACATCAGTGCTGTAATGGATACCTCCCTTGCAGGGCGTGTGGTGCTGGCTGTGCTGGGCCCGGTAGCCTTCGATGACCTCCCAGGAGCCATCGTGGGGCCGGGTGGGGAAGCTCAGGCTCAGCACATGGTTGCAGGGCTTGATGATCCGCAGGATGCAGTGCACCCGGTCTTGAGGTCTGCTCCTCGCTCTCCCGGGTCTTGAGGTCCTCCACCAGCTTGTCCTCCACGATGCTGGCCCCGTGGTCGAAGAAGCCCTCCACCATCTTGAAGAAGTTGGGGTCGTCCTCGCGGTCGGCCGCCGCCTCGCTGTAGTGTCGCCGGGTGGGCGGTGCGAGCCCTGCCTACGGGGCAGCGACCACGGCGGCGATGGCGTGCTGCCCGCAGGGCCAGCCCAGCAGCGCTGCCGAGTTGGCCAACACGGAACCCAAGGCAGCGGGCCCTGTGCGGGACAGCAGCAGCGCTTCGCCCAGGCAGTGGTACATGGCGGTGGGGTGGAGGCCGCGGAGCAGAGGAGCTCTCGGAGGCCGGGGAACAGAGGGAGGGAGGAAGTACATGCCTCTTTAATATCCATCAGCAGGCTAACCCATCACCCCACACCCCTCCCCTCTAGAACCCTCAGTTTCTCAGAGTGCATAGTCATTCATGGTTCAGCTCCCCCTCCCATATCCCCCCCTTCATTTTTCCCTTCCTGCTATCTTCTGTTTTTTTTTTAATTTAACATATAATGTATTATTTGTCTCAGAGGTAAAGGTCTGTGATTCAACAGTCTTACACAATTCGCAGCACTCAACATAGCACATACCCTCCCCAATCTCTATCACCAAGCCACCCCATTCCTCCCACCTCCCACCACTCCAGAAACACTGTTTGTTTCCTGAGATTAAGAATTCCTACTATCAGTGAGATCATATGATACATGTCTTTCTCTGATTGACTTATTTCACTCAGCATAATACCCTCCAGTTCCATCCACGTCGTTGCAAATGGCAAGATTTCGGTTTTTTTGATGGATGCATAATATTCCATTGTATGTATATACCACTTCTTCTTTATCCATTCATCTGTCGATGGACATCTTGGCTCTTTCCACAGTTTGACTATTGTGGACATTGCTGCTATAATCATCGGGGTGCACGTACCCCTTTGAATCACTACATTTGTATCCTTGGGGTAAATACCCAGTAGTGCAATTGCTGGGTTGTAAGGTAGCTCTATCTTCAACTTTTTGAGGAACCTCCATACTGCTTTCCAGAGTGGCTGCACCAGCTTGCATTCTCACCAACAGTGTAAGAGGGTTCCCCTTTCTCCACATCCTTGCCAAAATCTGTCATTTCCTGACTTGTTAATTTTAGCCATTCTGACTGGTGTGAGGTGGTATCTCATTGAGGTTTTGATTTGGATTTCCCTGATGCTGAGCAATGATGAACACTTTCATGTGTCTGTTGGCCATTTGGAGGTCTTCTTTGGAAAAATGTCTGTTCATGTCTTCTGCCCGTTTCTTGATTGCATCATTTGTTCTTTGGGTATTGAGTTTGATAAGTTCTTTATAGATTTTGGATACTAGCCCTTTATCTGATACATCATTTGCAAATATTTTCTCCCATTCTTTCGGTTGTATTTTGGTTTTGTTGACTGTTTCTTTTGCTGTGCAAAAACTTTTTATCTTGATGATGTCCCAATAGTTCATTTTTACCCCTGCTTCCCTTGCCTTTGGCGATGTTTCTAGGAAGAATTTGCTGCAGCTGAGGTCGAAGAGGTTGCTGCCTGTGTTCTGCTTCAGGATGTTGATGGACTCCTGGCTCACATTTAGGTCTTTCAAACATTTTGAATGTTTTTCCTCTTTTTGTTTTGTCTTCAGTTCTTTCATGAATGTTCTGTAGTTCTAGAGTATAGATCTTTTGCCTCTTTGGTTGGTTTATTCCGACTTATCTTATGGTTTTTGGTGCTATTATAAATGGAATCATTTCTCTAATTTCTCTTTTACTCTTGTGTTGTTAGTGTATAAAAAGCAACTGATTTCTGTGCATTGATTTTGCATCCTGCCACATTACTGAATTGCTGTATGAGTTGTAGTAATTTGGGGTAGAGTCTTTTAGGTATTCCACATAAAGTATCATGTCATTTGCAAAAAGAGGGAGTTTGACTTCTTTGCCATTTTGAATACCTTTTATTTCTTTTTGTTGTCTGATTGCTGTTGCTAGGACTTCTAGTACTATGTTGAACAATAGTGGTGAGAGTGGGCATCCTTGACATGTTTCTGATCTTAAGGGAAAGTCTCTCAGCTTTTCCCCATTGAGGATGATATTCGCTGTGGGTTTTTCATAGATGGATTTTATAAACTTGAGGAATGTTCCCTCTATCCCTATACTCTGAAGAGTTTTAATCAGGAAAGGATGATATTTTGTCAAAAGCTTTTTCTGCATCAAATGAGAGGACCATATGGTTCTTCTCCCTCCTCTTATTAATGTGTTCTATCACATTGATTGATTTGTGAATGTTGAACCACCCTTGTATCCCAGGGTAAATCCCACTTGGTCATTCTGGATGATCCTTTTAATGTATTGTTGGATCCTATTAGCTAGGATTTTGTTGAGGATTTTGCAATCCATATTCATCAAGGATATTGGTCTAAAATTCTCCTTTTTGATGGGGCCTTTGCCTGGTTTGGGGATTAAGGTAATGCTGGCCCCATTCAATGAGTCCAGAAGCTTTCCTTCTGTTTCTATTTTTTGAAACAGCTTCAGTAGAATAGGTATTATTTCTTCTTTGAATGTTTGGTAGAATTCCACAGGGACTCAATCAGGGCCTGGACTTTTGTTTTTTGGGAAGTTTTTGATCACTGGTTCAATCTCGTTACTGGTTATTGGCCTATTCAGGTTGTCAATTTCTTCCTGTTTCAGTCTTGGCAGCTTTATAGGTTTCCAGGAAGGCCTCCATTTCATCCAGATTGCTGAGTTTATTGGCATATAGTTGTTGATAATAATTTCTAATGATTGTTTCCATTTCCTTGGTGTTAGTCATGATCTCTCCCCTTTCATTCATAATTTTATTAATTTGGGTCCTTTCTCTTTTTTTTTTGGATCAGTCTGGCCATTGGTTTATCGATCTTATTAATTTTTTCAAAGAACCAACTTCTAGTTTCATTGATCTGATCTACTGTGTTTCTGGTTTCTATTTCATTGATCTCTGCTCTAATCTTAATTATTTCTTTTCTGATGCGTGGCTTAGGCATCATTTGTTGCTTTTTCTCTAGTTCTTTATGGTGTAGAGTTAGTTGGTCGGAGCTCGTTTCTGCCTTTTGTACTTCTAAAACCGCCAGCCGCTCCCAGTTCGCAGGCGGGCCCCACCCCTCCGGGTTTCCATCCAGGGGGCTGCCCTAAATTCCTTTCCCTGCCACTAAAGGTTTGTGAGTCTGTGCCTAGTCCCCAGCACAGGAGGCTATCACTCACTGACAATGTAGGATCCCCATGGCCAGCCTTCCTCCCACTGCCATTTATCCTCCGATATCTGCTTGTGGAATCACGGCTCCCTGCTATGTACCTCAAAACAACCACCTGAGATATTCTGTTTGTAGAGATCCAGATCTATCTTCTTACATCTCAGGCTGATTTCACGGGTGTTCAGAGTTGTCTGGTAGATATCCAGCTCAATTCCTGGGGCCGGTTGGAATAGGGTCCCCTACTCCTCCGCCATCTTTTCCCCCTCCCTCTCCTTCTATTTTCAGTGACAGCCTAGCTGGATATAGTATTCTTGTCTGCATATTTTTCTCATTTAGCGCCCTGAATATATCATGCCGGTCCTTTCTGGCCTTCCAGTCTTCTGTTTCTACCCTGGTAGGAGAAACCACTTCTTGTCCAGAGCTGCTTTCAGAATTTTCTTTTTGTCTCGATATTTGCAAGTTTCACTTTTAGATGTTGGGGTGTTGACCTATTTATACTGATTTTGAGGGTGGTTTTCTGTGCTTCTTGGATTTGGATACTTGTTTCCTTCCCCTGGTTTGGGAGGTTCTTCAGTATAATTTGCTCCAATATACCTTCTGCCCCTCTCTCTCCATCTTTCCTCTTCTGGGATCCCATTTATTCTATTATTGTTTCACTTTATGGTATCACTTATCTCTCTAATTCTCCCCTCGTGATCCGTCCTTGTTTTCCTCTCTTTTTCTTACCTCCATATTCTGCATCGTTTGGTCTTTTATATCACTAATTCTCTCTTCTGCCTCATTTATCCTAGCAGTTAGAACCTCCATTTTTGACTGCACCTCATTAATAGCCTTTTTTATTTTGACTTGGTTAGATTTTAGTTCTTTTATTTCTCCAGAAAGGGTTTCTCTAGTATCTTCCATGTTTTTTTCAAGCCCAGCTAATATCTCTATAATCGTCATTCTGAACTCTAGTTCCAACATCTTACTGATGTCCATATAAATTAGGTGCCTCGCAGTCAGTACTCCCTCTTGTTCTTTTTTTTGAGTTGAGTTTTTCCGTCTTGTCATTTTGTCCAGAGGAAAACAGATGAATGAGAGAACAAAATGCTAACAGAGTAACAATGACCCCAGAAAAATATACACTAAACAAATCAGAAGAGACCCGAAACTGGGGGAAAAGAAAGGGAAAGAAAGAAAAAAGAAAAGGAAAAAAAAGAAAAAGAAAAAGAAAAAAAAGAATATGATCAAATATGTCCAGGCTGGTGAATAGATCCATGGCACACACTAGATTTTGGGAGTATTTTTGTCTGTTAGAGGAAACTGCCTCCCAAAATTTTAAAGAAAGAAAAACTCATATATGTACAAAAATTAGGGTAAATATGATGCAGGGATAGAATATGACTGTAAAGATGAAAACTATAAAGGATTTTATAAAAGGAATTGATAAGAAGTTGGTTGAAAAAAGAAGAGAAATTTAAAATAAAAAGGGAGAGAATGTGATCAGGCAGGAGACTAGAACAAAGCCATATACTAGAGATTTAGGGGATATTTTGGTCTGTTAGAAGAAACTGTATCCCAAAATTTTAAAGAGAGAACAACTTATGTATATATACCAAAAGTAAGGTTAACTACAATGAAGTGATAGTATATTACTCTAAAAATGAATAATAAAAAAGATTTTTTAAAAAGGGACTGATAAAATGTTGGTTGAAAAAGTGTAAAAGAAAAATTAAAAAAATAGAAAAAGAAAAAAGAAAAAGAAAAAAATTAACTTTGAAAGACTAAAGAATCAGGGGAATAAAACCATGAATTCTATGAGCTGTATTCCCTTACTGCTGGAGTTCTGCCATTGTCATTGATCAGTAAACTTGGTCTTGGCTGGGTGTTCTTGCAGATCTTATGGGGGAGAGCCTGTTGCAGTGGTTCTCAAATGTCTTTTCCTGAGGTGGAATTGCCCCGCCCTTGCCAGGGGCCATGCTAAGTAATCTGCTTGGGTTTGCTTTCAGGAGCTTTTGTTCCCTGCAAGCTTTCTGTACAGCTTTGGAGGATGAGAAAGAAAATGGAGGCCTTCAATCTCCACCCCAGAGGAGCCGAGAACTAGGGCCCCACTCCTCAGTGAGCCCCCAGAGAAAAGCAGTCAAATCACAATCCAGTGAGCATGGGCTCACCTGGCCTGTGACTGAGTGTTTCTGTCTCTGGCACATGACCCTGTTTGGAGTTTCCAAACCCAGCAGATTCCTGCAGTGTACTCCTGCGCCACTTCTTCTACAGGAGGAAGGGGAATCTCCCCAGATCTGCCGCTTGTTGGGTCCCTGCCCGAAGAGCAGTGGCCCGACTGTGCCGTGGATCACGGTTTATGGCAACCCCAGCTGAGAGCCCATTCCTCAGCTCTGTCTTTGCAGCCAGCTTCCCCGTTCCAATACCTGGGAGCTCTGTTGCACTCAGGCACCCCTGGTCTTTCTGTGACCCCGAGGGTCCTGAGACTGCACTGTCCCAGCAAGTGTTCCACCCCCTCTTAGCCACTGAAGTGACCTCCCTCAGTGGAGCAGACTTCTAAAATTTCTGATTTTGTGCTCTGCTGCTCTATCACTTGCCAGTAGCTGGCTGATGGAGACTCCCTACCACCTCCCCCCGCCATCTATCTTCCCATATATTGCCTCAGATTCACTTCTCTGCATGTCCTACCTTCCAGAAAGTCATCGCTTTTCTGTTCAGAGATTTGCTGCTATACTTTTCTTCGATCTCCTGTTGAGTTTGTAGGTGTTTAGAATGATTTGATCCCTATTTAGCTGAATTCCTGGGACCAGACGAAATTTAGGTATCTTACTCCTCTGCCATCTTCCTCCTCCTTTCGCATGTGGCCCTTCTTTTCACTATATCTGTGTCTTTGGGGTAAATACCCAGTAGTGCAATTGCTAGGTCAGAGGGTAGCTTTATTTTTAATTTTTTGAGGAACCTCCACACCGTTTCCAAAGTGGCTGTACCAATTTGCATTCCCACCAACAGTGTAAGAGGATTCCTCTTTCTCCACAACCTCTCCAACATTTTTTTTTTTTTTTGCCTTGTCAGTTTTTGCCATTCTGACTGGTGTAAGGTGGTATCTCAATGTGATTTTGATTTGAATTTCCCTGATGGCTAATGATGATGAACATTTTTTCATGTGTCTGTTAGCCATTTGTATGTCTTCTCATTTTCTTTTTTCTATCATCTGCGGACCTTGGAGTCTCAGTAGTTTTGCTATAAGTTCTCTGACCTTCTTAATGGTATGAGCCAGGCCCTCAGCAGCCACAGTGGAGCAGGACAAGTTTGTCCCTGGAGGAGGTGTGAGGAAGAGGAGGTCATGGGGCTGCTAATGCCCTGTGGCCCGGCCTCCATGCTGGAGGCTGCTCTGGCCTAGAGGAGGGGCTCTGACCAGGAGCCAGGGTACCTGCCTTTGAGAAGGAAGCTTCTTGCTTCTTGCACACATGCATTCCTTTGAGAAGGCAGCTTCTTGCCTCTTTAGACATCAGGTGCTCATCTGAAAAGCAGGATGGATAGGGCTCTTTCATCAGGGTGCAGTGAGGATATAATGGGAACGTGTTTTGCAGATGGTTATGAATTACAACAAAAGAAAGTTCGTAATATTTTGAGCTGTGATTGTGGTTCTGGTTCTTCAGAGAAAGAGTTGGGTGGTTTGGGGTAAGCAGGTCGAAGTTTGTTATGTTTGAAGAATGTGTGACATTTTGGGGTAGGCTATGTTGATGATCTCCCCACCCATGCTGTCTGGATCTCAGTTTCCTCCTCTATAGAGTAAGATAATAATAGTACCAACTTCATTGTGCTGTCTGAGGATAAAATGAATTAATCTACTCGGAGCACTGAGATTAGCTGTTGGCACCTAATAAGAGTTTTACATAGATTAACTCATTAAATCATCACACAATCCAGTGAGGTTAGATACTATTTTTCCTTACTCTACAGGGGAGGAAACCAAGATCAGATGGGCGAAGTGGGTAGCCCAAAGTCACACAGCTGTTAAGTGGCTGAGCTAGAATATACAGCCAGGCAGTCTGCCTTGAGAGTCCACATTTTAACCCCTGTCCTATACTGCCACTACCCTATATTGGGATGAAGAGAAAAGGTGGGTAAGGAAGGAGAAAAGCCTGGCCTTTCCCATCCATCAGTTAAGACGATAGTCAGGCTTCCTTCATGCTTCTTAGCCCCTCCTCACATAGTCCCCTCCAGCCACACCTCCTTCAGGAAGTCTTCCCAGAGGAGTCCCCCCATGTGATCACTCCTATTTTCTCCATCTACTTTGAACTTATGAACCTAGTTGTTTGCATGGTGTTTTGTAATGCTTTGAAAATTATTATTCAATTCGATGGGCATTTATCAAATGCCTAGAACATAGGGCTAGAACCACAGGGTATGCAGACATGGATATAAAACATAGTTTCTCCCTGCCAGGTAATTTTTAATCATGCCAAGGATGTAGACTAAGATAGTCATACAGAATACCTTTGAAAGAGAAATTGAGATCAGTGTTGTAAAAGAAATATGAACAATGTACTACAGAATTGTGGGGGAAATAATGGCCAATTCAGACTGGGCTGGATGGCTTTGGACAGCTTCACAGACTCCAAGAGGAGTCAGTGATGACTTCCGGTGGCATTTGAACTGAGTCTTAAAGGATGGCTAAGAGTTTAAAAGGTATAATATGGTGGGAGAGCAATCAGAGTAGGATGAGGCAACACTGTTAGTGCTATGGTAGCCCCTTTGTGGTTGTTATTCACAGGAGCAGGAGCTCTTGAAACTTTTTCAAGTGTTTGCATCTAGTTAAATCATCAATGGAGACTCTGACCTCTGTGCTCTTGTTCTGAATTTCCCCAGGCTGACACATGACTCAGAGCTCCCTTCTTCTGCAGGGGACCAACTGTCTTCTGATCACATGCTTCCCTACACTGCTCCCATTTCCCTGGTCTGGCAGGAGCACCTCTCTGGGCTGAGAGAGCAGAGCTGGAGCCCTGTGCCTACACTCTCTGGCAGTGCACCCAGGGAGGCTGTTCCAACTCCCTGGTCCCATTGGAAGCATCCAGCTATGGTGCTTTAGGTTCTGAGGCCTGAGATCTCATGTAATAGGTGCCAGAGGCTTGGGGTTAACATGAGGAATCTAAACAGTAGACCACCTCTGAATAAGCAGGGAACTTTTCCCAGGCAGTAACTTCATTTTTCCATCCATCCATCCATCCATCCAACCATCCAACAAACACTTGTTTAGCCCCCTCTCTGTGCTGGGGATCCAAAGGCCAACCCCCCCAGCTCTTGCCCTCAAGTTCAGAGTCTAGTGACATGTGATTACATGTTTATAATACTGAGTACTCTGATGAAGGAACCACAGAGAAGGGGTACCCAAACCGGAACTGGGGTTAGAGAGTTGACAAATCTTGAACAGTCTCAGTGGGCAAAAAGAAGGTAAAAGAGGTGGTGCAAGCAGGAGGTGTAGTAGAAGACAAAGGTGTGGGGTGTCCAAGGACACTTTTGTTTTGGTAGAGACAGAGTTGGGGGCAGACGCTACACAGCTTTGTGGCTGGAGGAGGCAGACAGAGTCAGATCATGAAGGTTCTTGGGGGCCATACAATAGCATCTGGATGCTAACCTTGGGGTCCTGAGGCTTTTGAGCATAAGAAATGGTTTGTTTAATAGAGAGAACACTGTGGTGAGGAGAATGCAGTGTTGGGGGAGGCAGTTTTCAGGGAAGAGAAGATGAGGACCTGGCCTGGGACAGGAAAGGGGACTAGAGACGGGGAGAGGTTTGGGAGGTAGTAAGCAGGTACAATGGGTAGGACAGCACTGTCAAGAAAGTGTGGGAGGACATGGAAGAGTCAATGATGACTTACAGTGGCCTGACTTTGGCCATCACTTGTCGCTGGTCGCTGGTGATATTCTTCACTGGGACAAAGAGCAGGAGGAGGAGCAGGAGAGCAGCAGGTCTGGGGCAGAGATGACTTCAGTGTGGGATGAGTTGAATCAGTCAGAGATAAGGTGCTGGAACTGAGGGTTCATTGGGTCCTAAGGTAGAGATCTGGAAATCTTCCAGACATAAGTTCTAGGTAAAAAGCAGAGAGTAGGGGACTAGGAAAGATGGCGGAGGAGTAGGGGACCCTATTTCAACTGGTTATCTACCAGGTTATCTTTCAGCTGGATATCTACCAGACCACTCTAAGGACCCATGAAACCAGCCCGAGATATAAGAAGATCTGGATCTCTACAAACAGAATATCGCAGGCGGTTGGTTTCAAGTTATAAAGTGGGGAATGTGATTCCGCGGGCAGATATCGGAGGATAAATGGCAGCGGGAGGGTGCCTGGCCATGGGTTTCCTATACCGCCGATGAGCGACAGCTTTGTGCGCTGGGGATGGGGCACAGACTCGTAGACCAGTAGCGGTGGGGAAAGGACTTTAGGGCAGCCCCTGGGGCAGAAACCCGGAGTGGCGGGGTTGTGTGTGCAATCTGGGGGCGGCTGGTGGTTTTAGAAGCACAAAGGGCAGAGACATGCTCTGACCTGGAGGCAGGACTGGGGGCACTGCGGAGGGGCACACAACCCAGGATGCTGCAGTTTATAGCAGCACAGACAGAAACAGAGAGAGTGTGGCCTGGAGAGCTCACTGAAGAACAGACTGTGGTCTATCTGCTCTGAGGCAGAGGGTGGGAAATGGTCTCTTCTGCTCTGACTCACAGAAGAGACGCGGAAAGCTGCCAGGGAAAGCTGCCAGAGAACAAAAGCCCCCAAAACTGATTCCCACTGAACCCATCCCCCATCACAGGGGGGGCAGGGCAACTCCGCTCAAACAGGGCTGCCAGAATAACAGCGCGGCAGGCCCATCCTCCGGAAAACAGGCTGGGAAAACAAGAGGCCAGCAACTCTAAGGTCCCAAGAAAACAGGTGCATCTTGCTTGGGTTCTGGTCACTACTTTAGACTCTATACATTCCCTCAACCACCCATCAACAGAATGACTAGGAGGAGGAGCCCCCAAAATAGAAAAGACTCAGAGATTATGACTTATGCTGCAGATTTACAAATGGATGCAGATATAACCATGATGTCAGAGATGGAATTCAGGCTAGCAATTGTGAAGATAATGGCTAGAATGGAGAAATCAATTAATGGCAACATAGAGTCTCTAAGGGCAGAAATGAAAGCTAAATTGGCAGAACTTAAAAATGCTATCAATGAGATCCAATCCAATCTAGATAATTTACCAGCTAGGGTAACTGATGCAGAAGAACGAATAAGCAACCTGGAAGACAATACAATATATAGAAAGGGAAAAGAGGAGGCCAGGGAAAAACAACTCAGAAAATAGAATCAGAGAACTAAGTGACACTATGAAGCATTCCAATGTCAGAATAATTGGAATCCCGGAGGGAGTGGAGAGAGACAGAGGACTAGAACATGTATTTGAGCAAATCGTAGCTGAGAACTTCCCTAATCTGGGGAATGAAACAAACATTCACATCCTAGAGGCAGAGAGGACCCCTCCCAAGATCAAGGAAAACAGGCCAACACCCCGGCATGTAATAGTAAAACTTGCAAGTCTTAGAATCAAGGAAGCCATCTAAGGGCAGTTAGGGGGAAGAGATTCCTTATGTACAGAGGGAGGAACATCAGAATAACGTTAGACCTATCCACAGAGACCTGGCAAGCCAGAAAGGCCTGGCAAGACATATTCAGGGTACTAAATGAAAAGAACATGCATACAAGAATACTTTATCCGGCAAGGCTTTCATTTAGAATGCATGGAGAGATGCAGAGCTTCCATGACTGGCAGAAACTGAAAGAATATGTGATCACTAAGCCAGTCCTGCAAGAAATATTAAGGGGAATTCTATAAAAGGAGAAAGACCCCAAGAGTGATATACAACAGAAGTTTACAGGGACAATCTATAAAAACAACGTCTTCACAGGCAACATGGTGACAATTAATTCATATCTTTCAATAATCACTCTCAACGTGAATGGCCTAAATGCTCCCATAAAACGGCATAGGGTTGCAGATTGGATAAAAAGCTGTCTTTTTATTCGTTATTCTGCATCAGTTACCCTAGCTATTAAATTGTCTTTCCCTTTCTCCACAGGACCCATCCATATGCTGACTACAAGAGACTCATTTTGAACCTAAAGATACAACCAGATTGAAAGTGAAGGGATGGAGATCCGTCTTCCATGCCAGCGGACCTCAAAAGAAAGCTGGGGCAGCAATTCTTATATCAGGCAAATTAGATTTTAAAATAAAGTCTGTAATTAGAGACAAAGAAGGACACTATATCATTCTTTTAAAAAATTTTTTTATTGTTATGTTAATCACCATATATTATATCATTAGTTTTTGATGTAGTGTTCCGCGATTCATTGTTTGTGCATAACACCCAGTGCTCCATGCAGAATGTGCCCTCTTTAATACCCATCACCAGGCTAACCCATCCCCTTACCCACCTCCCTTCTAAAACCCTCAGTTTGTTTTTCAGAGTCCATCGTCTCTCATGGTTCGTCTGCCCTCTGACTTACTCCTCTTCATTCTTCCCCTCCTGCTATCTTCTTCTTTTTCTTTTTTCTTAACATATGTTGCATTATTTGTTTCAGAAGTACAGATTTGTGATTCAACAGTCTTGCACAATTCACAGCGCTCACCATAGCAATACCCTCCCCAATGTCTATCACCCAGCCACCCCATCCCTCCCACCCCCCACCACTCCAGCAACACTCAGTTTGTTTCCTGAGATTAAGAATTCCTCATATCAGTGAGGTCATATGATACACGTCTTTCTCTGATTGACTTATTTCACTCAGCATAACACCCTCCAGTTCCATCCACGTCGTTGCAAATGGCAAGATCTCATTCCTTTTGATGGCTGCATAATATTCCATCGTGTGTATATACCACCTCTTCTTTATCCATTCATCTGTCGATGGACATCTTGGCTCTTTCCACAGTTTGGCTATTGTGGACATTGCTGCTATAAACATCATGGTGCACGTACCCCTTCGGATCCCTACATTTGTATCTTTGTGGTAAATACCCAGTAGTGCAATTGTTGGATTGTGTGGTAGCTCTATTTTCAACTGTTTGAGGAACCTCCATAGTGTTTTCCAGAGTGGTTGCACCAGCTTGCATTCCCACCAACAGTGTAGGAGGGTTCCCCTTTCTCCACATCCCAACCAACATCTGTCGTTTCCTGACTTGTTAATTTTAGCCATTCTGACTGGTGTGAGGGGGTATCTCATTGGGGTTTTGATTTGGATTTCCCTGATGCCGAGCAATGTTGAGCACTTTTTCATGTGTCTGTTGGCCATTTGGATGTCTTCTTTGGAAAAATGTCTGTTCATGTCTTCTGCCCATTTCTTCATTGGATTATTTGTTCTTTGGGTGTTGAGTTTGATAAGTTCTTTATAGATTTTGGATACTAGTCCTTTATCTGATATGTCATTTGCAAATATTTTCTCCCATTCTGTTGGTTGTCTTTTGGTTTTGTGGACTGTTTCTTTTGCTGTGCAAAAGCTTTTTATCTTGAGGAAATCCCAATAGTTCATTTTTGCCCTTGCTTCCCTTGCTTTTGGCGATGTTTCTAGGAAGAAGTTGCTGCGGCTGAGGTCGAAGAGGTTGCTACCTGTGTTCTCCTTTAGGATTTTGATGGACTCCTGTCTCATGTTTAGGTCTTTCAACCATTTGGAGTCTATTTTTGTGTGTGGTGTAAGGAAATGGTCCAGTTTCATTTTTCTGCATGTGGCTCTCCAATTGTCCCAACACCATTTGTTGAACAGACTGTCTTTTTTCCATTGGACATTCTTTCCTGTTTTGTCAAAGATGAGTTGACCATAGAGTTGAGGGTCCATTTCTGGGCTCTCGATTCTGTTCCATTGATCTATGTGTCTGTTTTTGTGCCAGTACCATACTGTCTTGATGATGACAGCTTTGTAATAGAGCTGGAAGTCCGGAATTGTGATGCCGCCAGCTTTGCTTTTCTTTTTCAATATTCCTCTGGCTATTCGGGGTCTCTTCTGGTTCCATACAAATTTTAGGATTCTTTGTTCCATTTCTTTGAAAAAAGTGGATGGTATTTTGAAGGGAATTGCATTGAATGTATAGATTGCTCTAGGTAGGATTGACATCTTCACAATGTTGGTTCTCCCAATCCATGAGCGAACATTTTTCCATTTCTTTGTGTCTTCTTCAATTTCTTTCCTGAGTATTTTATAGTTTTCTGAGTACAGATCCTTTGCCTCTTTGGTTCAATTTATTCCTGGGTATCTTATGGTTTTGGGTGCAGTTGTAAATGGGATCGACTCCTTGATTTGTCTCTCTTCTGTCTTGTTGTTGGTGTATAGGAATGCCACTGATTTCTGTGCATTGATTTTTTATCCTGCTACTTTACTGAATTCCTGTATGAGTTCTAGCAGTTTTGGGGTGGAGTCTTTGGGTTTTCCACATACAGTATCATATCATCTGCAAAGAGTGAGAATTTGACTTCCTCTTTGTCGATTTGGATGCCTTTGATTTCTTTTTGTTGTGTGATCGCTGTGGCTAGGACTTCTAATACTGTGTTGAATAGCAGTGGTGAGAGTGGACATCCCTGCCGCATTCCTGACCTTAGGGAAAAGCTCTCAGCTTTTCCCCATTGAGAATGATATTGGTTGTAGGTTTTTCATAGATGGCTTTTATGATATTGAGGTATGATATCCTTATACGCTGAAGAGTTTTGATCAAGAAAGGATGCTGTACTTTGTCAAATGCTTTTTCTGCATCTATTGAGAAGATCATATGATTCTTGTTCTTTCTTTTGTTATTGTATTGTATTACGTTGATTGATTTGTGGATGTTGAACCATCCTTGCAGCTCAGGGATAAATCCCACTTGGTCGTGGTGAATAATCTTTTTAATGGACTGTTGGATCCTATTGGCTAGTATTTCGGTGAGAATTTTTGCATCCGTGTTCATCAAGGATATTGGTCTGTAATTCTCCTTTTTGATGGGGTCCTTGTCTGGTTTTGGGATTAAGGTAATGCTGGTCTCATAAAATGAGTTTGGAAGTTTTCCTTCCATTTCTATTTTTTGGAAGAGTTTCAGGAGAATAGGTATTAATTCTTCTTTAAATGTCTGATAGAATTCCCCTGGGAAGCCATCTGGCCCTGGGCTTTTGTTTTTTGGGAGATTTTTGATGACTGCTTCAATTTCCTTAGTGGTTATAGGTCTGTTCAGGTTTTCTATTTCCTCCTGGTTCAATTTTGGTTGTTGATACATCTCTAGGAATACACCCATTTCTTCCAGGTTATCTAATTTGCTGGCATAGAGTTGCTCATAATATGTTCTTATAATTGTTTGTATTTCTTTGGTGTTGGTTGTGATCTCTCCTCTTTCATTCATGATTTTGTTGATTTGGGTCATTTCTCTTTTCTTTTTGATAAGTCTGGCCAGGGGTTTATCAATCTTGTTAATTCTTTCAAAGAACCAGCTCCTAGTTTCTTTGATCTGTTCTACTGTTCTTTTGGTTTCTATTTCATTGATTTCTGCTCTCATCTTTATTATTTCTCTTCTCCTGCTGGGTTTAGGCTTTATTTGCAATTCTTTCTCCAGCTCCTTTAGGTGTAGGGTTAGGTTGTGTATTTGAGACCTTTCTTGCTTCTTGAGAAAGGCTTGTATTGCTATAGACTTTCCTCTTAGGACTGCCTTTGCTGTATCCCAAAGATTTTGAACAGTTGTGTTTTCATTTTCATTTGTTTCCATGAATTTTTTTAATTCTTCTTTAGTTTCCTGGTTGCCCCATCATTCTTTAGTAGGATGCTCTTTAACCTCCATATATTTGAGTTCTTTCTGACTTTCCTCTTGTGATTGAGTTCTAGTTTCAAAGCATTGTGGTCTGAAAATATGCAGGGAATAATCCCAGTCTTTTGGTACCAGTTGAGACCTGATTTATGACCTAGGATGTGATCAATTCTGGAGAATGTTCCATGGGCACTAGAGAAGAATGTGTATTCCGTTGCTTTGGGATGGAATGTTCTGAATATGTCTGTAAAGTCCATTTGGTCCAGTGTGTCATTTAAAGTCTTTATTTCCTTGTTGATCTTTTGCTTAGATTATCTGTCCATTTCAGTTAGGGGGGTGTTAAAGTCCCCCACTATTATTGTGTTTTTGTGAATGCGTTTCTTTGCTTTTGTTATTAATTGCCTTATATAATTGGCTGCTCCCACGTTAGGGGCATAGATATTCTTGTTGGATAGACCCTTTAAAGAGGATAGAGTGTCCTTCCTCATCTCTTATTAGTCTTTCTTTTAAAATCTAATTTGTCTGATACAAGGATTGCCACCCCAGCTTTCTTTTGGTGTCCATTAGCATGGTAAATGTTTTTCCACCCCCTCACTTTCAATCTGGTGGTGTCTTTGGGTCTAAAATGAGTCTCTTGCAGATAGCATATTGATGGGTCTTGTTTTTTAATCCAATCTGATAGCCTGTGTCTTTTGATTGGGGCATGTAGCTCATTTACATTCAGGGTAACTATTGAAAGGTATGAATTTAGTGCCATTGTATGGCCTGTAAGGTGACTGTTACTGTATCTTGTCTGTGTTCCTTTCTGATCTATGCTGCGCTTTGGCTCTCTCTTTGCTTAGAGGACCCCTTTCAATATTTCTTGTAGGGCTGGCTTCGTGTTTGCAAATTCCTTTAATTTTTGTTTCTCCTGGAAGCTCTTTATCTCTCCTTCTATTTTCAATGACAGCCTAGCTGGCTATAGTATTCTTGACTGCATATTTTTCTCGTTTATTGCTCTGAAGATATCTTGCCAGTCCTTTCTGGCCTGCCAGGTCTCTGTGGTTAGGTCTGTTGCCAATCTAATATTTCTACCATTGTAGGTTACATATCTCTTCTCCTGAGCTGCTTTGAGGATTTTCTCTTTGTATCTGGGACTCGTAAGTTTTACTATTAGATGTCGGGGTGTTGACCTATTTTTATTGATTTTGAGAGGGGTTCTCTGTGCCTCCTGGATTTTGATGCCTGTTTCCTTCCTCACATTAGGGAAGTTCTCTGCTATTATTTGCTCCAATATACCTTCTGCCCCCCTCTCTCTCTCTTCTTCTTCTGGGATCCCAATTATTCTAATGTTGTTTCGTCTTATGTTAACACTTATCTCTCGAATTCTGCCCTCGTGATCCTGTAGTTGTTTATCTCTTTTTCTCAGCCTCTTTATTTTCCATCATTTGGTCTTCTATATCACTGATTCTCTCTCTGTCTCATTTATCCTAGCAGTTAGTGCCCCCATTTTTTATTGCACCTCATCAATAGCCTTTTTGATTTCGACTTGATTAGATTTTAGTTCTTTTATTTCTCCAGAAAGGGTTTCTCTAATAACTTCCACACTCTTTTCAAGCCCAGCTAGTATCTTTAAAGTCATGATTCTGAACTCTAGGTCTGACATCGTACTAATGTCCGTATTGAGTAGGTCCCTGTCAGACGGTACTACCTCTTGTTCTTTTTGCTGAGGTGATCTTTTTTGTCTTGTCATTTTGTCCAGAGGAGAATAGATGAATGAGAGAACAAAATGCTAACAGGTTAACAACGTCCCCAGCAAATATACTGTTTACAAATCAGAAAAGATCTGTAACCAGGGAAAAAGAAAGGGAAAGAATGAAAAAAGATGGAGGAAAAAAAAAAAGAAAAAAAAAGATAAAAACCAAAACCGAACAATACAAAATAAGCAGAATATGATCAAATATGATCAGGCTAGTGCATAGATCAGTGCCACACACTAGATTTTGGGCATATTTTGGTCTGTTAGAAAAAAGTGCCTCTTAAAATTTTAAAGGAAGAAAGACATTTATGTACAAAATAAGGGTTGATACAATGAAGGGATGGAAGATGACTGTAAAGATGAAAATCATAAAAGATTTTATAAAAGGAATTGATAAGATAAGTCGTTTGAAAAAGAAGAAGATTTAAAAAAAAAAAGCAAAAAGGGAGAGAATTTGATCAGGCAGAGACTAGAACAAAGCCATACACTAGTGATTTAGGGTATATTTTGATCTGTTAGAAGAAACTGTATCTCAAAATTTTAAAGAGAGAACAACTTATATATATATATGCCAAAAATAAGGGTAACTACTATGAAGGGATAAAATATGACTCTAAAAATGAAAAATAAAAAATGTTTTTTTTAAAAAAGGGATTGATAAGATGTTGGTTGAAAAAGGGTAAAAGAAAAATAAAAAAAAAACAGTTAAAAAAATTAACTTTGATGAAGTACTGAATCATGGTAAAAAAAAGCAATGAATTCTATGTGCAGTATTCCCCTAGCGCCGGAGTTCTCCCATTCTCCTTGATCGGTAAACTTGGTCTTGGCTTGCTGGCTGTTCGTGCTGATCTTCTGGGGGAGGGGCCTGTTGCCGTGGTTTCCAAATGTCTTTGTCGGAGGCTGAATTGCCCTGCCCTTGTCGGTCTGGACTAAGCAAGCTTCTTGGGTTTGCTCTCAGGAGCTTTTGTTCCCTGCAAGCTCTCAGTACAGCTTTGGAGGACCAGGGTGAAAATGGTGGCCTCCCAATCTCCACCCAGAGGAGCTGAGAACTTGGGGTCCTGTTCCTCAGTGCACCCCCAGAGAAAAGCAGTCACTCCTGTCTCCCTGGTCTCCGGCCGCAATCTGTGCTCACCTAGCCTGTGACTGAGCATTTGTATCTCTGGCACCCGACCCCGTGTGGAGTCTCCAAACCCAGCAGATCCCTGCGGTGGGTTTCCACGCCGCTCCTCCCGGGGGAGAAAGGGGAGTCTCCCCGGCTCTGCCGCTTGTTGCGTCCCTGCTGGAGGAGCAGTGACCCGACTGGGCCGCGGATCACAGTTTATGGCAACCCCGAGCTGAGAGCCCGTGCCTCGGCTCTGTCTCTGCAGCCGGCTTCCCCGCTCTGATACCTGGGAGCTCTGCCGCACTCAGGCAACCCTGGTCTTTCTGTGACCCCAAGGGTCCTGAGACCACACTGTCCTGGGAGGATTCCACCCCCGCTTAGCCACTGCAGCAACGACCCTCAGAGGAGACAACTTCTAAAAGGTCTGATTTTGTGCTCCGCAGCTCTATCACTTGCCAGAAGCCGCCGACGGAGGCCCCCTCCCCCGCCATCTAACCTCCCGAATATCACCTCGGATTCACTTCTCCGCATGTCCTACCTTCCAGTAAGTGGTCGCTTCTCTGTTCAGAGAGTTGTTGCTACTCTCCTCTTCGATCTCCTGTTGAGTTCGTAGGTGTTCAGAATGGTTTGATCCCTATTCAGGTGAATTCCTGAGACCAGACAAAATCTAAGTCTCCTACTCCTCTGCCATCTTGCTCCGCCCCCCCGACACTATATCATTCTTAAAGGGTCTATCCAACAAGAAGATCTAACAATTGTAAATATCTATGCCCCCAACATGGGAGCAGCCATCTACATAAGCCAACTGTTAACCAAAATAAAGGGTCATATTGATAACAATACATTAATTGTAGGAGACCTCAATACTCCACTCGCAGCAATGGACAGATCATCTCAACAGAAAATCAACAAAGAAACAAGAGCTTTGAATGATACACTGGATCAGATGGACCTCATAGATATTTACAGAACATTCCACCCTAAAACAACAGAATACTCATTTTTCTCAAGCGCACATGGAACTTTCTCCAGAATAGACCACATACTGGGTCACAAATCAGGTCTCAACCGATACCAAAAGACTGAGATTATTCCCTGCATATTCTCAGACCACAGTGCTTTAAAACTGGACCTCAATCACAAGAAAAAATTTGGCAGAAATTCAAACACTTGGAAGCTAAAGACCACTCTGTTCAAGAATGTTTGGGTCAACCAGGAAATCAAAGAAGAACTTAAACAATTCATGGAAACCAATGAGAACGAAAACACATCAGAACAAAACCTATGGGATACTGAAAAGGCGGTCCTAAGGGGATAATACATAGCCATCCAAGCCTCACTCAAAAAAACAGAAAAATCCCGAATTCACCTACCAACTCTACACCTTAAAGAACTAGAGAAAAAGCAACAAACAATGCCTAAGCCACTCATTAGAAGAGAAATAATTAAAATTAAAGCAGAGATCAATGAATTAGAAACCAAAAACACAGTAGATCAGATCAACAAAACTAGAAGTTGCTTCTTTGAAAGAATTAATAAGATCGATAAACCACTGGCCAGACTGATCCAAAAGAAAAGAGAAAGGACCCAAATTAATAAAATTATGAATGAAAGGGGAGAGATCACGACTAACACCAAGGAAATAGAAACAATTATTAGAAATTATTATCAACAACTATATGCCAATAAACTGAGCAATCTGGATGAAATGGAGGCCTTCCTGGAAACCTATAAGCTGCCAAGACTGAAACAGGAAGAAATTGACAACCCGAATAGGCCAATAACCAGTAACGAGATTGAGGCAGTAATCAAAAACCTCCCAAAAAAACAAGAGTCCAGGGCCTGATGGATTCCCTGGGGAATTCTACCAAACATTCAAAGAAG
The DNA here is from genome assembly GCF_009762305.2 of Zalophus californianus. Classification (NCBI taxonomy): domain Eukaryota; kingdom Metazoa; phylum Chordata; class Mammalia; order Carnivora; family Otariidae; genus Zalophus; species Zalophus californianus. The sequence continues at coordinate 106,587,960 of NC_045598.1, forward strand.
AAATAATACCTATTCTACTGAAACTGTTTCAAAAAATAGAAACAGAGGGAAAACTTCCAAACTCATTCTATGAGGCCAGCATTACCTTAATCCCCAAACCAGGCAAAGACCCCATCAAAAAGGAGATTTTGAGACTGATATCCCTGATGAATATGGATTGCAAAATCCTCAACAAAATCCTAGCTAATAGGATCCAACAATACATTAAAAGGATCATCCAGAATGACCAAGTGGGATTTACCCTGGGATGCAAGAGTGTTTCAACATTCACAAATCAATCAATGTGATAGAACACATTAATAAGAGGAGGGAGAAGAACCATATGGCCCTCTCTATTGATGCAGAAAAAGCATTTGACAAAATACAACATCCTTTCCTGATTAAAACTCTTCAGAGTATAGGGATAGAGGGAATATTCCTCAAGTTCATAAAATCCATCTATGAGAAACCCACAGTGAATATCATCCTCAATGGGGAAAAACTGAGAGCTTTTCCCTTAAGATCAGGAGCACATCAAGGATGCCCACTCTTGCCACTATTTTTCAACATAGTACTAGAAGTCCTAGCAACAGCAATCAGACAACAAAAAGAAATAAAAGGTATTTAAATTGGCAAAGAAGAAGTCAAACTCTCTCTTTTTGCAGATGACATGATACTTTATGTGGAAAACCTAAAAGACTCCACCCCCAAATGACTAGAACTCATACAGCAATTCAGTAATGTGGCAGGATACAAAATCAATGCACAGAAATCCGTTGCTTTCTTATACACTAACAATGCAACTGTAGAAAGAGAAATTAGAGAAACGATTCCATGTACAAACGCACCAAAAACCATAAGATACTTCGGAATAAACCTAACCAAAGAGGTAAAGGATCTATACTCTAGGAACTACAGAACACTCATGAAAGAAATTGAAGAAGACACAAAAAGAGGAAAAACATTCCAGGCTCATGGATTGGAAGAATAAACATTGTTAAAATGTCTATGCTACCCAGAGGAATCTATACCTTCAATGCCATCCCGATCAAAATTCCAATGACATTTTTCAAAGTGCTGGAACAAACAATCCTAAAATTTGTATGGAATCAGAAAAGAACCTGAATCGCCAAGGAAATGTTGAAAAAGAAAAACAAAGCTGGGTGCATCACAATGCCCGATTTCAAGCTATATTACAAAGCAGTGATCACCAAGGCAGCATGGTACTGGCACAAAAACAGACATATAGACCAATGGAACAGAATAGAGAACCCAGATATGGACTCTCAACTCTATGGTCAAATAATCTTTGACAAAGCAGGAAAAAACATGCAATGTAAAAGAGACAGTCTTTTCAATAAATGGTGCTGGGAAAATTGGACAACCACATGCAGAAGAATGAAACTCAACCATTCTCTAACACCATTCACAAAGATAAACTCAAAGTGGATGAAAGACCTCAATGTGAGAGGTCCATCAAATCATCAAAATCCTAGAGGAGAACATAGGCAGTAACCTCTTTCAAGATACTTCCAGGAACCCTTTCTCTCTACTTTGCTGCATGTCTTTGACACAGGCCTCAGTTGTGCCCTGTCCTTGATGCAACTTCTTTCAAAATACATCTCCAAAAGCTAGTGAAACAAAAGCAAAAATGAACTTTTGCGACTTCATCAAGATAAAAAGCTTCTGCACAGCAAAGGAAACAGTCAACAAAACAGTGAAGCAACCCACAGAATGGGAGAAGATATTTGCAAATGACCCTACAGATAAAGGGCTGATATCCAAGATGTATAAAGAACTTCTCAAACTCAACACCCAAAAAACAAATAGTCAAGTCAAAAAGTGGGCAGAAGATATGAAAAAACACTTCTCTGAAGAAGACATACAAATGGCTAATAGACACATGAAAAAATGTTCATCATCATTAGCCATCAGGGAAATTCAAATCAAAACCACATTGAGATACCACCTTACACCAGTTAGAATGGCAAAAATGGACAGGGGAAGAAACAACAAATGTTGGAGAAGTTGTGGAGAAAGGGGAACCCTCTTACACTGTTGGTGGGAATGCAAGTTGGTACAGCCACTTTGGAAAACAGTGTGGAATTCCTCAAAAATTTAAAAATAGAGCTACCCTATGACCCAGCAATTGCACTCCTGGGTATTTACCCCAAAGACACAGATGTAGTGAAAAGAGGGTTCTAGAGGGGAGGGGGGTGGGGGGATGTGTTAGCCTGTTGATGGGTATTAAAGAGGGCACGTTCTGCATGGAGCACTGGGTGTTATGCACAAACAATGAATCATGGAACACTACATCAAAAATTAATGATGTAATGTATGGTGATTAACATAACAATAGAAAATTTAAAAAAAAAGAAGGGCCATATGCACCCCAATGTTCATAGCAGCAATGTCCATAATAGTGAAACTGTGGGAAGAGCCGAGATGCCCTTCAACAGATGAATGGATAAAGAAGATGTGGTCCATATATACAATGGAATATTACTCAGCCATCAGAAAGGATGAATGCCCAACTTTTACATCAACATGGATGGGACTGGAGGAGATTATGCTAAGTGAAATAAGTCAAGCAGAGAAAGTCAATTATCATATGGTTTCACTTATTTGTGGAACATAAGGAACAGCATGGAGGACATTAGGAGAAGGAAGGGAAAAATGAAGGGGGGCGGAATCGGAGGGAGAGATGAACCATGAGAGACTGGATTCTGAGAAACAAATGGTTTTAGAGAGGATGGGGGAGGGGGGATTGGTTAGCCAAGTGATGGGTATTAAGGAGGGTGCATACTGCATGGAGCACTGGGTGTTTTACAAAAAGAATGGATCGTGGATCACCACATCAAAAACTAATGATGTATTGTATGGTGACTAACATAACATAATAAAAAAAAAGCAAAGTGTAATGGACTTGAGTGGCATGTATGAAGTAGATTCTAAAGAGAGATGGAGAAGACCAGAAAGAGTTGCATCAAGGACAGGGCACAACTGAGGCCTGTGTCAAAGACATGCAGCAAAATAGAAAGAGTTCCTGGAGTTGGCATGGCTGGCCCCAGAGATAGCAGATTTTGAAGAACAGGAGAAGTCAGAATGAAGTGAGTTGAGGAATAAGTGGGAGTCAAAGAGAACATGAAGGCATTTTTGTGGTAAGTTTGGCTAAGAAGGTAACAAGGAGAGAGAAGGGAGAAAAAGGGAGAGACCAGTGAAGAAACATTGTTTTAGAATGGGAAGGGCTTGGTGTGCTCAGGCCTGGTTGTGGGGTTGGGGAGGAAGTCAGTAGAGAGAAAGGTTGAACAAAGGCTATGTCTCCAGCTCAGTGGGTCCCAGAGGGGCCTCTGGGCCTTGAGGGCATAGGGCACCCCAGGTCCTGTGGGTAAGGCAGCCTTCCAGGGGAATGGCTGCCATGCCCCACCCCTGTGCCCCACCCGGGTCTCAGCCCCTTCACACTTCAGCAGAGACCCAGTTGGGTCTTTACCCTCAAAGGTGGCCCCAGCTGGCAGAAGAGATGCCTTGGAATCCAGCCCAACCTCCTCTTGTCCTCAAGGCTTCAGCCTGCACTGAGCAACAGGAAGCTTTCTTTGGGTCTTTGCTGCCAGCAGTGGAGGAGGGTGGAACAAGCCTGGCACAGTGTAGGGCAGAAGCCTCAGGCCTTGGTTCTGAGCCAGGGAAGGGGCCGGGCTAACTAGGCTAGGGCCTGGCTGCCACCTGGTGTTGAGAGCTGGATGCACAGCAGGACCGCCTCTACTAGGCACCAGCTCTGAGCTGGGGATAAAGAAAGAGGAAAAACTTTCACCATATAGAAGCTTTTTGTTTTGGTGAAGTCCCAATAGCTCGTTTTTGCTTTTGTTTCCCTTGTTTCCAGAGATGTGTCTGATAAGTTGCTATGACCAAGGTCAAAGAGGCTGCTGCCTATGTTCTCTAGGATTTTGATGGTTTCCTGTCTCACATTTAAGTCTTCTATTCATTTTGAATTTATTTTTGTGTATTGTGTAAGAAAGTGGTCCAGTTTCATTCTTCTGCATGTTGCTGTCCATCTCACAACAATCAACAAAACTAAAAGACAACCTAAGGAATGGGAAAAGATATTTGTAAATGACATATCTGATAAAGAATTAGGATCCAAAATCTAGAAAAAATTTCTCAAACTCAACACCCAAAGAATAAATAATCCAGGTAAGAAATGGACAGAAGACATGAACAGACATTTTTCCAGAGAAGACACACAGATGGCTAACAGACACAAAAAAAGATGCTGAACATCACTCATCATCAAGGAAATGCAAATCAAAACAATGAGATACCACCTCACAGCTGTCAGAATGGCTAAAATTAACAACACAAGAAACAACAGTGTTGGCAAGGTTGCAGAGAAAGGGAAACACTCCTACACTGTTGGTGAGAATGCAAGCTGGTACAGCCACTCTGGAAAACAGTATGGAGGTTTCTCAAAAAGTTGAAAATTGAACTACCCTAAGACCAGCAATTGCACTACTAAATATTCACCCAAAGGATGCAAAAATATATCACCCTGACGTTTATAGCAGAATTATCAACAATAGCTAAACTATGGAAAGAGAAGAAACATCCATCGACTGATGAATGGATAAAGAAGATGTGGAGTGTATATATATATACAGTGGGATATTACTCAGCCATCAGAAAGAATAAAATCTTGCCATTTGTAACTATGTGGATGGAGCTAGAGTGTATTATGCTAAATGAAGTCAGTCAGAAAAAGACAAATACCATATAATTTCACTCCTATGTGGAATTTAAGAAAGAAAACAGATGAACATAGGGGAGGGAAAACACAGAGAGAGGGAAACAAACTGTAAGAGACTCTTAATGATACAGAGGGTATCATTAAGATCAACCCTCAGGGTTGACAGAGGGAGGTGGGTGGGGAGATGGGCTAAATAGGTGATGGGTATCAAGGAGGGTGCTTGTTGTCATGAGCACTGGGTGTTGTGTGTAAGTGATGAATCACTAAATTCTACACCTGAAACCAATTTTACCAGGTATGTTTAACTAACTAGAATTTAAATAAAAACTTGAAATTAAAAAAAGAGGAAAAACCAGAAAACCTGCAAGGAAGGCAGGCTTCAGGGTGGGGCACACCATCCTGAATCAGAGAGGGAGTGTATTTCATATGGTGAAGATGAAGAGTGAATTTACTAGTTATTCTGAGGCCAGAGGCCAATAAAACTAACAGTTCACAGTTACCTGTACTGTCTCCCATGAGACTCTCTGAGTTAGTTATTATCATTTTCCCTATTTTACAGATGGGGCTTATCCCTGGAAGGTTCAAAAGGTTTGTCCAGATCAGTGGCCTTTGAATAGCAGAACTGGGATTTGAAAGGAGTTTTCAGACATTGAGAGGGGGCTGGGTAGGGGCAGGCACTAAATTTCATGTCAGGAGCAATAGGAATAGTCTGGGCAGATGTAAGCATGGAGTGTGGAGGGTCTGGGCAAAATAAATGATAGGGACCTGTGCCCTGTTGGCCTTAAGGTAGAGAGTGAGGCTTGGAGATAAGAAGCCATCCCTGCCCAGGATGAGTATGAATGGCCACTGGGCTTGAGGAGAGGTTTACCAGGGAGATAAGCCCCAGCAAGTCCCACAGAGGAGCCAGGACAGAAGTCAGCTCCATATGTCGTGGGCCCTCTGGGTGGAGACCTAAGTGGTGGCTGACAAGACAGTTGATGACAGGCCCAATGAGCATGTGATCTGCTAACCAGCAGCTAGAACAGAAGCCTCAAGATGGGAGAAATGTACCAGTGAGTGGATGGGGCCCTAAGAGCAGGTAACACCAGGGGAATTGAGACCAGGGAAGAGAAAAATTCATCCAGCTTTACCTGCTGGCAGGTACGAGCTGGGAAGGGAGACCAATGGGCCTCTGAGGGATGTTGGTCAGGGGTGGGTGGGCAGGACTGCCTTCAGTTCAGAGTCCCTACTGAGAAACACAGAAGCATTTTCTTCCCACCTGCCTGCACCATGTTGGTAGAGGTGTGGGGGCAGCAGCTGGGGTCAGGTAGCTGATCCCTGCGAAGAGTAAAAAGGCAGAGTCTTGGTGGCACCTGCCAGCCACACCAATCTGCATCTCCCAATGCTGGAGGATATGGGCTCTGTGCCTGGCACAGCTTCCCACTTCTACCACTTCCAAATTTCCCTCTTCTATTTTTGTTTTTCTCTCAGTTTCTCAAAGTTCTCTGAAAAAAATCCCCACTCCCATTTTCTCTTAACAGGAAGGTGGAATCATTTGTCCCCATGCAGGGGGGACAGAACTAAAGGGACAGAACATCTCTAGGGGCCCAGGCCATAGGGTCTGAGTGGGAAGGGGAGTGAGCTGACACAGGCAGATGGGGACTACTTGGAGAGAAAACTGGCAATGTGGGATCTGTCCTGCTGACAATGTCACTGCCCTGGCAGCACCCCTCAAAGGCCTCTGTAATCCTGCCCCCTTCACCCTCCCTGTGTCCCAGTAACCCCTCTTCCCACACACACTCAACACCTCCTCGCTTAACCATTCAAAAGTGACTAAATGGGTGAGTAGCAAACTAGATCCTATTGCTAATCTATCAATAACTATGAATCAGTGACTATATGCCCAACATCTGCTACTCCCACTCAGATTGCCTTAAATTTTTCTTTTTAATAAAAATCTGGCTATAAAGTAAGACAGGCCCACTCTGGAAAAGTCAGGAAAGCATAATGAGGACAGTGGCAATCAGGCTTTTTCATTAATTAAAATTAACAACTTTATCTCACTTCTGATAACTAGTTAAGTTCTTCCCACTTCTCTTCCCAGCCACCAAAGGGTCCTGGTGCTCTGGTGGCTTGTCTACAGTGAGTTCTCAGTTAATATTTGTGGGGTGGCTGGTTGTTGACTGGCATGCCCAGCGAGCTCCACATAGCCTGTAAACATTTGAAACCATGGTGTGTGTTGGTGGTGGTAGCTGGTCTGTGACATACTGTCTGAGGAGCTGGCTAGATTCCACAGACTTGTTTTTCCCAGGTTAACTGGTAGCTTTCCTCCATGACAAAAAGCTCAGCCCTGCAGGAAGTGGGTTTGGATGATGCTTCTGGATCACCTGAATGTGAGTTGATCCTGGGAGGAGTCGGTATCTCCACAATCAGATGGTGGGTGCCAACTGTGTGCCAGGCACTGTGTGGGCGACAGGGGATATAAAGATGAAGGTTGTTAGAGACAAGATCCACAAGCTAATTGTAAAGTGACCTGATAAATGTGGTCCTAGAATTAGATACAAAACTGTGGGGGAACAAAGGGAAATGGCCCTGGGTATGAGTCACTCCAGGAGGGCTTCATGGAAGAGGCAGCATGAGAGTTGGATCTTGAAGAGTGACTGGGGTATAGTTGCCTGGGGGACTTTGCGGCCAGGTGGAGACAAGGGAGGCCATTCTAGACAAAATGAAGCATAAGAACAGTGACCTGATGTATGAAGGCTAAGGACCTTCTGTGGCTTCCATTTTCAAATCTGAGCTGCACCATTAATAAGGGTGACTGCTGCCTCAGAGACCCCTTGTGAGCAGCGATCTGCCCTAGAACTGCAGAGGACCCTGTCCCTTGTTCCTCCATGCTCTTCCTTGCGTTGACCTAGCAGGGAGCAGCCATGTCTGCTTGTGCTGTCAGGCCCAGGTTCAATGCCTCTTTCCCTGCAGCCTCTGGGATTGTTGAGACAGATGTGACTGCCTCCACTTCTGGACTCTCACTGTACCCTGTCCTTACTGCTATCATGGCCCCTTACACAGCAATTGTCTCAGTTTTAGGGTTTGGTTTTCTTTACTAGACTATGTGCTCCTTAGGCAGGAAATGTTCTTGGTTCATCCCTGCAGTCTTAGCATCTGGCATCAGACATCACAAAAAACACACACTCAATAAATTTTTAATTCTTTAGCTTATTCTGTGAACACCTCCCAGTCACTCATCAGACCCTGGCTCAGTTTCCCCAACTAACCTATTAGGGATTAAGGTAGGGCCCTCAGCAGTCTGCTGCAGGGTGAGAAGGTTCAGAGTAGATTGCCCTTATCAACCTCAATTAGTGCTATATTGAGAAGGTCACAATTGAGACTTATGTAAAAAGAGCCCATTATTTAATTGATTAAAACAGGTTTTCAGTTGGCAGCTTGACAAGTGCATACTGCACAACCTCTCCCACTCCACCTACAGGGCTGATAAGTGACAGATTTGGGTGGCAAATTTTTGGAATTCCTTAAAGATCCTGCTCAAGCCAGCCAGCTGGGTGCTACTGGGATAGGGAGGATGCTGGTGACAAATGTGACCTGATTACTTATAGCCCTTTGTTCCTAGGATGGGCCTTGGGAGCCTGACCAGTTGCTGAACTGGCTGTCAAACAGCCCACCCAGGACTGAGAGAAGATGAAAAACATGTCTCCTCAGGTTCTGTCCTGTTGCATCATTTACCCCATTTGGGAACCTACACCTTGACTTTTCTACTAATGGCCAATTGAAGAATCAGAACATTGATATAATAATAATAATAATAATAATAATAAATATACATATAACATAATAATAAATATATTTCCTGTAAGGGAGTTTTGTGATGAGGCACTACCAAGGAAGAGTGGATGGATGAATGGATAAGCAGAAGGGTGGGATATATGGATAAACAGATAGTAAATCATCAAATGGATAGACATGTAGATAATAGAACAGGTGGATGGATTATTGGATTGATGGGTGGTAAGTCAACCCATGCTTATGGCACCCCTAGGGACATAAAGTCCTCTTGTTGTTGGTGGCAGTGCTGGCAGATGCTGCCACAGTAGTACCTCAGTTTCTGAAGGCTTGCTGTGAATAGTTGAAGAGCTAAATATAAGGGATAACTCTTCCAATTTATTTTTCAGGAAATAGCAACAAATTGAACGCAGCTGAAGCATCTTCAAAGATTTACTACCTTCCAAGACTTTCAAGCCTGAAGGTATCTTCATTTTCCCCTCTCAGAATTGACAGGGAGGCCAAATAAGACTGAGTGAAATAACCTGCAAATAGAACACCTTAAGAAAAGTACACCTATAAAAATAAGGTAACAGACAATAAACAACACTGCAAACAGTTTGGCAAATGGAGAAAAAAGAATCACCTTCATAAACCCATCATTGTAGAGCAAGCCTTGTTTTGTGTGGCTGTGCTTCTGCACAGGAACCATTCGTAGCTGCAATCATCATGCTCGTGACTACCCTCTGTACCCTACTTTCTCCACCTCACATGATGTCATGAGCATTTTTCTATGTTGCCACATAGCCTTTATAATTACTTTAAATGACTGTAAAATATTCCATTCTCTATGCTACTGTTGAATATTTAGGTTTCTTGTATTTTTTTTCCTTTGCTCATTTTCATGAATTAACAAATGTTAGGTATTTTACCTGGTGCCTGGCAAAATGTATACACTTAATAGGTGCTTTATTTCCTTCCCATCTCTCTCCTTATATATCTTCATATTTGGGCTTTTCCTTAGGAAAAATTTCTTAGGATAAATATTAGTTCAAGAGTTTAAATAATTATATGGCTTTTCATGCATATGGATGCCATGTTGCTTTATTAATAACCATGATGATAATATCAATAGCTCCAAAATTACACATATTATCTCATAAAATCCTCTTGACATCTCTAAGGGGTAGCCATTACTCCATTTTTGATGAGAAAGCCCACACATTTAAGTAATTTTTCCAACATCCATGTCTGTTTTGTTTTCTTCTTTCTTTTCAGGGACTGGTACGGTGTCTGGCACATGGAATGGTCCTGCCACCTGGCTTTTGACATTTATTTGGGTGGGCATAAGGTATTGCCTTACCTTTAAATGAAGGAGAGGCTTAGTGAAGCATCCATTCAAGCTTTGGGCAAACATGTGACAACAAATGATGTGCTGTGGGTGGGAGTTTAGGACCCTAATTGTAGTTAGCCTAGAACTGTACCTGCCTGACTTTTTCCTGAGGTCACCCATGCACAGCTATCATGTAGTTTTAAGAACAATGCCATAGAAGAGTGGTCCTAAGTGCTTGGTAGCCACATTGAATTCAAAGGGTTTGTTGTTGTCTTGTGGCTGTGTGACCTGATTACACATTTACAGAAACACTGTACTCATTACGATCACTCTTTAACATCCAACTGTACATGCTGAGGAGGCAGAACAGCCTTGAGCCCTATTCTTCCTAGTTTCAGAGGATGCATCCCAAAGAACCATCCCTAAGAGTCGAGTAGTTATTTCCTCAGGTTGTGTCTTCTTGGCATAAGGCAGGAACCTATGTCCTATTTCTGTTGTATAGGATAAGTATTTTGAGCGTCAGAATGGTTCTTCAGAGACCCTTTAAAGAATAAAGTCTGTACACTGATGTTACCTGGCTAGGCAGAGGGCCAGAGAATTCAATGATAGAGCTTGCCTCAGGGCTATGAAGGAGACCCAACATGGCAGGGCTTCCTGTATGATGTGTGTGAGTATGAGTGTGTGTGTGTATGAGTGTGTGTGTGTGTGTGTGTGTGTGTGTGTGTGTGTGTGTGTGTGTGTGTGTGTGTGTACCTAGGGATCTAAAGCTCAATGCCAGTGGGTAAAAGGTTCTGGACATTTCTCCAGATAGGGGTCACTGCCCTTTCAGCATGGCCTCTGGTGGGGGAACTTAGTCCTCCTCTTGGTTCTGGAAGATCAGAGGTCACTCTACCCATGCCTTCTCTGAGAAGGGCCAGGGGTTTGGAAAGTCAGCTTCATCTTAGTCATTGGCTCATGGTCATCTTGCTAGGAAAAATGGAGGCCACTTTATTCAACACATGTTTATCAAGCTCTTGCTGTGTGCCAAACCCTAGTCCAGGCACTGGTTACACAGCGGTGAATAAAACATACAAAACCCTACTTTCATGGAGCATTACAGTTGGGTAGACTAGCAACAGGCAAAATAATAAATAAAAACATATCAAAGAGTTACAAGGGCTATGGAGGGGGCAGGGATGATGGGTAGGGAGTGCTGGAGTGGGTGGAGGGAGTGGATGGGTATGTGTGCCAGCTGTAGACTGTGCATGGGACCACTCCAAGAAGTAGCCTCTCTTGGCCTCTGGCCACTTAGGTGGCACTGTCCTACCCCTGTGCGCAATCTTTATATATCACCCTCTTTGTTTTCTTCCTAGAGCTTGTGTTCTGCAATGACCTTGTTCATTTGTCTGTCTATTCCTTCTTCAAATGATTCAGATGAATTCTTGTGCAATTCCAAAAGGTGTAAATTTGGAGGGGAAATGGAGATGGGGATGGGTTGTGAAAGCTAGGTCATGACTCCCTGTGCCAAGTTCAAGTTGAGAAGGTTCTGACAGACTTGGAAATTGAATTCATAGATGGATAGTCCTGGTGCCTGTTTTGGAGCTTCTCCTGACTGGGGAGAAGGGAAGTGTACTAATGGGAGAGGGGTTTGGAGAAGCAATTTGGATTGGAGACCATGAGAACTGGGGGAGCTACTTGGGCCTTTCTCCCTTCTTGTTCTGAGCAGGATGCAGGAGGGCAGGGTTTTCAAAACAGGGCTGCCATTTAGTTAGAGCCTGGCTTGTCCTGATCTAGTGCTGAGCTGTTAGAAGAGCTCAAATAGGAGAGACCCCATCCCTGCACTGACCTTAGCCCCATTGTCCCACCTCTAGCAAGTTGCAACAGATTTTCCTATAAGAGACTTGGCTAGGGAAGGGTGACCTTAATCAGCAACCAAAACTCTGGGTAGGTGTTAATTAGGTCCAAGCAGCTAAGAGGTGATTATATCTTTCCTTTATTAAAGATGAGAAGAGTGTAAGGGGCCCCCGTGCTTCTGCTTGGCTCTTCCCTGACTTCCAGAGAAGGCTGGGAGGTGGGGCTGGAGTTGGCCTGCTCTGGGGGAGGTTGAATAGAAGACCTGGTCCACAGAGCAGACTGCTGCTCTGCTGTGAAGCCATGCAAAGAGGCAATGCCCTAGCTCAGACCATGAGAGCATGCAGGCAGAAGAGGGCCCTCTGAAAGCCCTGGACACTGGGTGTTGGTCTCAGCAGGAGAGGAAGGATCTTTGCTCATGGTGCCACTTACCACTGCTCCATCCAACTGGTCTCATTCTGAGCATTTTTTCTTGTCATTTTCCTCTAATTATAAACATGATAAATACACACACACACACACACACACACACATTGCTTATCACAGGTTTTGGAGGCAGAGTGACTTGGAAGGAAACAGGTATAACAGAAAAGCAGGAGATTGGAATTGGGGGATTAAGGTTACAGTTCTTATTAGTTGACTCTCTGTTATGTGTTCATTTTACTTAAGTTGTGCTGACATATCTACCACCTATAAAATGGGTATTTAAAAAATTCATTCTTATTATGAGCATTTACATTTGTCATGAAGAGCTGAGATAATACTCTGGTAGTTATGTGTAAACCTTGAGGTTCTGTCCCGATATAAGGAAGAGAATTATCATTAAGCCATACTCTCATTGGAGTGGACTGTTAAAGGAACTGAACTGGCAGGTATAAGAGGTTGTAAATATTTTAAAACCCTTTTGAATTAACTTCTTCATAAGTGAATTGAGAGGGTTGGACCAGATGGGCAAGAGCCCTTACAGGTTAGAGTTTGATTTTGAGGAGCAAACAGCAGACAGAGGTGTTTCTCGGTGGAAGTGGGGGTGGGGGTCCTTGCAGAGCACATGTGGCCTGCATGGGAGCCCCTGATACAGGACAGCATGTGTCAGGACAAGCATGGCCTTTGGCTCAAATGCCGGCCCCACCTGTTTGATGTTAGGCGAGTTTCCTAACATCTTTGGGTCTTAGTTTCCTCATCTGTGAAACTAAGATAATTATTTCCCTCTCTTGCTTTGGGGTTGGAATGAAGAATTAAGTGAAAAAAATTACACAAAGTGCTTGGCCAAGGAATTTCAGACTGTGGGAAATGGAAAGGTCCTTAGATATTACCTAATCTCACCCTTCGTTTTACAAATGAAGAGTTGAGACTCAGAAAGGTAGGTGCCCAAAATTTCACTTCACAGCAAATTAGTGGGAAAGCCTAGATGAAGACCAGGTTCCCAGAAGGACATCCATTCAGGTTTTATAATCTATGCTTGAGGGATTCCACTCTGTTGCTTTTGGAGAGCCCTATCTTACCCCACATGGGAGTCCAATTCCGGAAGGACAGGCTGGTAGCTAGCAGTCTTTCCTGAAGTCCACAGGCTCCCCCTGCTGGGCGGATGCCTTGACCGGCCCATGGGCACTTCCCGGGTTATAGGTTTTTAGGTTTTCAGTATTCCACATCATTGTGCCACTTTAAAAGAGATTCAAGAGGGCATTTGTTGTGATGTGCACTGTGTATTGTATGTAAGTGATGAATCACTGAATTCTCCTCCAGAAACAAATATTGCACTGTATGTTAACTAACAAAATTTAAATAAAAAAGGAGATTCAAATAATAAAAAAAGTGTTTTCCTATGATCCCATGTAATTACCATTTCATGTGCTCTTCATTCTGTTGTGTAGCTCCAGATTTCTGTTTATCATTTTCCTTCTGCCAGAAGACTTCGTCTAACATGTCTTCTAGTTCAAGTTTGCTGTTGATAAATTCTTTCAGCATTTGAATATCTTAAAATGTCCTTAATTCGTCTTCATTTTTGAAAGACATCTATACTGGGTGTAAAGTTCTAGGTTGAAAGTTATTCTCTTAGTAATTTAAAGATATTCCTCCACCATCTTCTGGCTTGGATCATTTCTGGCAAGAAGCTTGCTGTCACTCTTCTCTTTCTTTCTCTGTAAATGTATTTTTTCTCTGGCTTCTTTGAAGATATTTTTTTTTTCTTCATCAGTGGTTTTAAGCAATTTGATTATGAAGTTCCTTGGTGTAGTGTTCTTTATATTTCTTGTGCTTGGGGTTTATTGAGATTCTTAGGCATATATATATATTTAAAGATCTTTTTATTTATTTGAGAGAGGGAGAGAGCAGGGGGAGGGGCAGAGAGAGAGAAACAAATCGTCAAGCAGACTTCCTGCTGAGTGTGGAGCTCTACTAGGGGCTTAATCCCAGGAAAACAGTCTGCCCTGAGATCATGACCTGAGCCAAAATGAAGAGTTGGCCACTCAACTGAGTGAACAACCCAGGTGCCCTGATAGGATTCAGAGAAATTATGTGATTTGTCCAAGATCATAACTCAGTGGTGGTGGTGCTGGAATTTAAATCCAGGTTTGCCCCTCTCCAAAAGACAAAGTCTGACTGTGGGCACCTCCAGGGCAAGGAGCAAACTTTATTGATTTCTGAGTACTCAGAGTATAGTGGGGTGCAATAGGTGCTAATCCCCAAAGATACGGGTCCTGCTTTACCCCCACGGTGTGATGCTCCTCTCCAGCACGTTTGTGCCCCTCTGTACAGGGGACAACCCTTGGGCCCAAAATGTGTTTGGGGCAGTCGTTCACCCCTCCCCTCTGAATGCTTTTGACAGCCATTTGGAAAACAGTCTGCCATGGTGCAGGGCTTTCCCTCCTACTGGCCCTTTCCTATAAGGGACCACCTTTCATCTTAACACCAGCTCAGCCTTGTTTGATGAATGAGACTTGCTTCTCAGAGATGGAAGGTCATTCATGTATGCATTCATTCATGAAACCAGTAAATATTTATGGAGCCTCTACTATGTCCCTGTCAATGTTATTGGCACTAGGGATGTAGCAGTGAACAGAATAGATAAAAGCAGTGGTGCAAAACTAGGGGATGGGGAGTAGGCAGTAAACTAAACTTAATATATAAGTAAATTATATAAAATGTTAGAAGGTGATAATGGCTATAAAAATAGGCAGAATTTGAGAGGATTGGGAATGTATGTGGTGGAGATAGAGGCTAAGTTGCATTTAAATGGACTGGTCAGATCTGCTTTATTAAGAAGCTTACTTTTTCACAAATAGTTGAATGGGGTTAGTCAGTGAGCCAAGGTGATATCTTAGGTAAAAACATTCCAGCTAGTGCAAATGCCCTGGGATGAGTATTCTTCACCTATGCAAAATACAATAAGGACCCACCATTTGTAAATGGTTGCACCTTCTTTGAGAAAGAACCCAAAGCAAGCCCCTTGCAGAATGAATCCAGTGATTCCATTGTTTATTAAATGAGATTACACAAGGCAGGCTCTGCAAAGTATCCAGCATAGCCCTTTTAATTATAGTTGACATTCCTGAGTGTCAGGGACTTTTTGTACAGATGTGTAGGTTGTGCACTGTGCAAAGGCCCTGTGTCTAGGAGGATGCAATTTCCAGTACAGACATCATGTGTTTGTGTTTATTATAACAATTTTCCAGGAAGTGGGAGTAAAGTGTCTTTTTCTAATAAACTAGTAAAATATGACAACTTTTGGATGTGGAAGTAGCATCGTAGGAAAGGGACATCTTTCTCTAATTGCCACAAAGGTACCACATGGGCTAGTTGTCCTATTGAGAGTTTACACGAACCAGGCATTCTTTTTTTTTTTTAAGATTTTATTTATTTATTTGACAGAGAGAGAGCGAGAGAAGGAACAGAAGCAGGGGAGTGGGAGAGGGAGAAGCAGACTTCCCGCTGAGCAGAGAGCCCATTGTGGGGCTTGATCCCAGGACCCTGGGATCATGACCTGAGCCAAAGGCAGACGCTTGACGACTGAGCCACCTAGGTGCCCTGAACCAGGCATTCTTCCAAGTTTTGTATTAACTTCTTCAAGCCTCACACTAACTCTTAGAGATTAATAACATTTAATAACCATTTTTATAGATGAAAAAATTGAGCCATAGAAAGATGAAAAACTTAATTCAGTAACTGGTGGAGTAGAGCCTATTTAAAAAAATATACAACAAGGAGAACTGTGTGGCTAGAAGAGTGTGTGAGAGAAAAGTCATGGGGATCATGAGTAGCTCTTACCTGCTGGGCACAATTGGACACTACCACATGCTAATCTTGTCACTCCCTATGGGAGGGTGCTATGAACCCATTTATAAGTTGAGAAATGGGAACTCAGTGAGATTGGGTGACTTGTACCTGGTTACATGGCTAGCAAGTCAGGTGTCTTGGCTCCAGAGCCCCTATTCTCTCCTCTACACCCTACTGCCTTTCTTTATGTGTGTTTCTTTTGTGGGTGAGCAGTCCCTGCCTGTAGCGGCCACCATGTTCCAGGCTCAGTGGGTGTGGTGTGGGTGGGCAGGCTCGTGGTCACTCAAGAGCCCTCAGGAGTATCAGGCTCCCAGTGCCAATTTTTTCACCCACCTAGTTGCTTCCAGTACTCCTAGTTGTAGGTCCACTTTCCTTAGTATTCTGAAATCCATTACTGTTTTTAGTTTTTTGTTTTCTTGGCATTCAGTAGACATTTTTTTTTAAATTCTCTCAAAGGGAAAGTGCAGAAGTTACATTCTTCTGTAGAATGAAAGCAAATGCAGTATTTTGTTCACCATGGCTGTTTCCTCTTGTTTCTCTGGGTAGTGGGTACAGAATTGTTAGGTTATATACTGTGTGTGTGTGTGTGTGTGTGTGTGTGTGTGTGTGTGTGTGTGTGTGTAGGTGAGTAGGTGGGTTTGGCCCAGGCAGGCATCTGTATTTGGCTCCTTCCTGGGTGGTAAACTTTAGGAGGGATCCAACTAGGCTGTGTGCTTGGAGGAAGGGTGGGCGCCACCTATTGGTTCCCTGTGCAAACCACATTTTCACTCAGTAGCTTCACTCAATCTTTTCCAGGTGAAGGTGGAAATGATGCAGGAAGCCTTTCTAGTTGTGACTGAGCAAATTAATTCTCCGCTTTTCAGCCTTCCCAAAGCACTTTACATATCTGGTACCTTTATGGTAGCATCATGCTAACGTCTTTTGACGTTGCTTGTGCTGGTATTTATTAGGAACAATACTCTCTACACTTAAGGTTTCCATCTCCCATTCAACTATCACGACTTTGAAAATCACCTATTCTCAGAAACCATCTCTTAATCCCCCATCCCCAGCCCTCTGTGGCCCCTGCACTACTTCTACTGACTTTGTGGTTATTGTGTTTGTTTCCTCCATTGTGTGAACCACCGGAGGACAGGGAATTAGCATCATTTTTCTTTGATTCCAAGTGGCAGCACAGGACCTGGGGTATGGTAAGGTGTTCAGTAACTTGACAGAATGAAAAAATAAATAGTAACAGACAACAAGACATAGAAAACAGACTGTACTTTGATCTGTAGAAATGTGTGGAGTTTATTTAAATGGAGGAAAAATGTCCCCTTCTTGATACTGGCAACTCAAGAACATCCCTTTTAAAAACTTTTAGGGGTCAAAATTCACAAAACATTCCCAGATGTTAAGATTTTGACTTTGAAACAGAGACAGACTGCATGTATTTTAGATTTTGCTAATTTATGCTCATCCTCTGATCTAGCCACACAGATTCCTTACCAGAAATTCTTATCTAATTGTTGAAAAATGATTTTGTCACAGCACTTATCACATATTATTGTGATCATCTGGCTACATGTATGCCTCCCACAAATACTTAAAAGGGGCATAATGACATGCAGGGAAACGGCTGGTGATGAGCTTGGAAAGCCAGACTGGGGCAGGTGGCCAATCGCCATCTGTGCTGAACAAATCAGGACTTGCTCTTGTGCAGGGGTGCCCTCTTGTGGAGAACCAGCAAATTAAAAACAAAAGAAGCTTAAAAACTATTTTTTACTCTATGGCTAAGTACCCCAACAACAATAATTGAGTACTCTATCTTTTCCCCATTATTTTTTTTATTGAGGTATAACTTTAAAAAAGGAGGTTACACAAAACTTCAGTGTAGAACTCAGTTCGTTTTTACATATGTATACACCATTATAAAAACTGCCTGGATCAAGGTAAAGAGCACTTCCAACACCAAAAAAACTGCCTCAGATATCGGTCCAAGAAGGCAGAGGAGTAGGAGATCTTAGTTTCATCTGGTCCCAGGAATTCAGCTAGACAGCTGTCAAATCATCCTGAACACCTGCAAACTCAACCAGAGATCTAAGAAAAGAATAGTTGCAACTCTACAAATAGAAAAGTGACCACTTTCTGCAAGGTAGGAGGTGCGGAGAAGTGAATCAGAGGCAATATATGAGGAGATAGACCGTGGGGGAGGGACCCTCCATCAACCAGCACCAGAGAGTGATATAGCAGCGGAGTGTAAAATCAGAACATTTAGAAGTCTGCTCCAGCGAGGGACTTCCTGAAAGATGCTCAGGTGGTGAAGTCAGGCAGAATCCTAGGTGGGACAGTGTGGTCCTCAGGATCCTCAGGGTCACAGGAAGACCGGGAGTGCCTGAATGTTGCAGAGCTCCCAGGCATTGGAGCAGGGAAGCTAGCTGCAAAGAGTGAGTCCTGGAATGGGCTCTCAGCTCAGGGTTGCCATAAACCCTGAACCACTGCACGATGGGGCAACTACTCCCTGAGCAGGCCCGGAAAACTGCAGAAGGACCATGACACTGCTCCTCCTTCCCCCAGGGAGGAGCAGCATGGGTGTGAGCTACAGGAGTCTACAGGGTTTGGAGACTCGAAATAGGGTCGTGTGCCTGAGATAGAAATGCTCAGTCACAAGCTGGGTGAACATGGAGTGTGGACAGAGACCAGGGAGACAGGAATGATTGACTGTTTTCTCATGACATCTCACTGAAGAGTGAGGCCCCAGCTCTCGGCTCTGGGGCTCGAGATTAGGAGGCTGCCATTTTCATTCTCATCCTCTAAGCTGTGCAGAAGGCCTTCAGGGAACAAAAGCCACATAGAACAATCCAGAGCAGATTACTTAGCATGGGCCCCTGGCAAGGGTGGTACAGTTCCATCTGGGGCAAAGACACCTGAGAATCAGCACCAAAGGCTCCTCCCTAGAAGATCAGTAAGAACATCAGCTAAGACCAAGTTAACCGATACAGAGAAATGCAAAATTCCAGGGCTAGGGGAAAATAGTATATAGAATTCATGTTTTTTTCCCCCCACAATTCTTTAGTCTTTCAATTTTAATTTTTTTCCTCTTTCCTTTTTCAATGAATTCCTTATTTTATCAACTCCTTTTTTAATGTTTTTTTTTTAATTTTCATTTTTACAGTTATATTGTATCCTCTCATTGTATTTAATTTTATTTTTCTATATAAGTTTTTCTTTCTTTACAATTTTGGGATACAGTTTCTTCCAAGAAACAGACCAAAATAAGCCCAGAATCTAGTGTATGGCTCTGTTCTCTTCACCTGTCTGATCATATTCTCTCTCTCTTTTTTGTTGAAGTCTTTTAATTTTCATCTTTACAGTTATATTCTATCCTTTCAATATATTTAATTTTATTTTGTATGTATGTAAGTTTTCTTTCTATACAATTTTGAGATGTAGTTTCTTCTAACAAAGTGTATTTAGTGTATTGCTCTGTTCTGTTCACCTGTCTGCTTATGTTCCTTTTTCTTTATCTTTTAGTTTTCATTTTTACAGTTACATTCTATACTTTCATTGCACTTAATTTTATTTTTGTACATATATAAGTTTTTCTTTCTTTACAATTTTGGGATCTAGTTTTCTAATGAACAGACCAAAATAACACAGGATCCAGTGTATTACACTGTTCTGTCCACCTATCTGATTATATTCTATTTTTTATTTTTTATTTTTTTGGATTTAGGTCTCTTCTGATTTGTTTAGTATATATTTCTCTGGGGTTGTTTTTGCCATTTTAGTATTTTGTTCTATCATTCACCTATTCTTCTCTGGCCAGATGACAAGACAGAAAAACTCACTTCAAAAAGAGGCAGTACTGACTGCCAGGGACCTAATCAGTATGGACATAAATAAGAGGTTGGAACTAGAGTTCCAGAATACTGATTATAAAGATACTAGCTGGGCTTGAAAAAAGCATAGAAGACACTAAAGAATCCTTTTCTGGAGAAATAAAAGAACTAAAATCTAATGAAGTTGAAATAAAAAAGGCTATGATAGTCAATCAAAACTGGAGGCTCTAACTCCTAGGATACATGAGGCAGAAGAGAGAATTAGTGATATAGAAGGCAAAATGGAGAAAAGAAGCTGAGTAAAAGAGAGATAAACAACTACTGGATCATAAGGGGAGAGAATTCAAGAGATAAGTGATACCATAAAGTAAAACAATATTAGAATAATTGGGATCCAGAAGAAGGGGGGGCAGAAGGTATATGGGAGCAAATTATAGCAGAGAACTTCTCTAATTTGGGGAAGGAAACAGGCATCCAAGTCCAGGAGAGAACAGAGAACCCTCCTCAAAAATCAATAAAAATAGGTAACATCCTCACATATAATAGTGAAACTTGCAAATCCCAGAGACAAAGAGAAAATCCTGAAAGCAGCTCAGGACAAGGGATCCATAACCCACAAGGGTAAAAGCATTAGACTAGTAGCAGACTTATCCATAGAGACCTGGCAGGCCAGAAAGTACTGGCATGATATATTCAGGGTGCTAAAAGAAAAATATGCAGCCAAGAATACTTTATCCAGCTAGGATGTCATTCAAAATAGAATGAAAGATAAAAAGCTTCCAGAACAAAAAGAAGGTAATAGAATTTCTGATCACTAAACCAACAGTTCAAGAAATATTAAAAGGATCTTTTAAGCTAACAAAGAGCCCAAAAGTAACATTGACCAGAAAGGAACAGAGACAATATACAGAAACAGTGATGTTAAAGGTAATACAATGGCAATAAATTCACACCTTCCAATAATTACTCTGAATGTAAGCAGGATAAATGACCCAATCAAAAGACACAGAGTATCAGATTGGATAAAAAAGCAGGACCCATTGATATGCTGTCTGTAAGACACTCATTTTAGACCCAAAGAAACCTCCTGACTGAAAGTGAAGGGGTGATGGGGTGCCTGGGTTGCTCAATCATTAAGCATCTGACTTTGGCTCAGATCATGATCCCAGGGTGCTGGGATCGAGCCCCATGTTGGGCTCCCTGCTCAGTGGGAAGCCTGCTTCTCCCTCTCCCACCCCCCCTGCTTGTGTTCCTTCTCTCTCTGTGTCTCTCTTTGTCAAATAAAGAAAAAAAAATATAAGGGGGGGAAAGCCATTTATCATGCCAATGGACATCAAAAGAAAGCTGGCGTGGCAATCCTTATATCAGACAAATTAGATTTTAAACCAAAGACTGTAATAAAAGATGAGGAAGGACAGTATATCATAATCAAAGGGTCTATCCAACAAGAAGATCTAACAATTGTAAATATTTATTCTCCTAACATGGGAGCAGCCAGTTATATAAACCAATTAATAAAGAAATTAAAGAAACACATCAATAGTAATACAATAATAGTAGGGGAATTTAACACCCCACTCAATGCAAAGGACAGATCATCTAAGCAGAGGATCAACAAGGAAACAAGGGCTTTGAATGATACACTGGACTAGATGGACTTCACAGAGCTATTCAGAGCATTCCATCCTAAAGCAACAGAATACACATTCTTCTCAAGGGCACATGGAACATTCTCCTGAATAGATCATATACTGAGTCACAAATCAGTACTCAACTGGCACCAAAAGATTAGGATCATTCCCTGCATATTTTCAGACCACAATGCTTTGAAACGAATTCAATCACAAGAGGAAATTTGGAAAGAGCTCAAAAACATGGAATCTAAAGAGCATCCTACTAAAGAATAAATGGGTCAACCAGGAAATTAAGGAAAAGTTTAAAAAATTCATGGAAACAAATGAAAATGAAAACACAAATGTTCAAAACATTTCAGATGCAGCAAAGGCAGTCCTAAGAGGGAAGTAAATAGCAATACAAGCCTTTCTCTGGAAACACAAAGGTCTCAAATACACAACCTCACCTTGAACCTAAAGAAGCTGGAGAAAGAACTGCAAATATAGCCTAAACCCAGCAGGAGAAGAGAAATAATAAAGATTAGAGCAGAAATCAATGAAACAGAAACCAAAAGAAGAGTAGAACAGATCAACAAAACTAGGAGCTCTTTCTTTGGAAGAATGAATAAGATCGATAAACCACTACCCAGACTTATGAAAAAAAAAAAAAAAAAAAGAGAAAGGACCCAAATAAATAAAATAATGAATGAAAGAGGAGAGATCACAACCAAAACCAAGGAAATACAACCAATTATAAGAACATATTATGAGCAACTATATGCCAACAAATTAGGCAATCTGAAGAAATAGGTGCTTTCGTAGAGATGTATAATCTACTAAAATTGAAACAGGAAGAAATAGAAAACCTGAACAGACCCATAACCAGCAAGGAAATTAAAGCAGTAATAAAAAAATCTCCCCAAAAACAAGAGTCCAGGGCTGGATGGCTTCACAGGAGAGTTTTACCAATCATTTAAAGAAGAATTAATACCTAGTCTCTGAAGCTGTTTCCAAAAATAGAAATGGAAGGAAAACTTCCAAACTCATTCTATGAGGCCAGCATTACCTTGGTCCCCAAACCAGACAAAGGCCCCATCAAAAAGGAGAATTACAGACCAATATCCATGATGAACATGGGTGCAAAAATTCTGACCAAGATACTAGCTAATAAGATCTAACAGTACATTAAAAGGATTATTCATCACAACCAAGTGGGATTTATTCCTGGGCTATGGAGGTGGTTCAACATCTACAAATCAATCAGTGTGATACAACACATTAATAAAAAGAAGGATAAGAGCCATATGATTCTCTCAATAGATGCAGAAAAAGCATATGACAAAGTTTTGCATCCATTCTTCATAAAAACCCTACACAAAGTAGGGATATATGGAACACATCTCAACATCATAAAGGCCATATACAGAAGACCCACAGCTAACATCATCCTCAACAGGGAAAAACTGAGAGCTTTTCCTCTACAGTCAGGAACACAACAGGGATGTCCATTCTCACCATTGTTGTTCAACATAGTACTGGAAGTCCTAGCTTCAGCAATCAGACAAAACAAAGAAATAAAAGGCATCTAAATCAGCAAAGAAGAAGTCAAATTCCCACTCGTTGCAGATGACGTAATACTCTATGTAGAAAACTCAAAAGACTCCATCCAAAACTTGCCAGAACTGATACAGGAATTCAGCAAAGTTGCAGGATATAAAATCAATGAACAGAAGTCAGTCGCATTTCTGTTTTTATGTGAAAAGATAATTTTATTAAATAAAATTGAAAGAACCTTAAATTAATGAAATTAAAAGAATCTTCCCTTTGCCAGGGGTGCCTCGGTGGCTCAGTCATTGAGCATCTGCCTTCGGCTCAGGTCATGATCGCAGGATCCTGGGATCGAGTCCTGCATCGGGCTCCCTGCTCAGCGGGAAACTGTCCTACTATCTTCCTCTCCCACTCCCCTTGCTTGTGTTCTCTCTCTCACTATCTCTCTCTCTGTCAAATAAATAAACAAATAAAATTTAAAAAAATGTTCCCCTTTCCAACCAAATATCTGGATTTTCTTTTTATTTACTTATTTTTTAATTTTTTCTTTAATTTTTTTATTAACATATAATGTATTATTTGTTTCAGGGGTACATTTCTATACACTAAGAATGAAGCAGAAGAAAGAGAAATCAAGGAATTGATCTCATTTCCAATCGCACCAAAAATCATAAGATACCTAGGTATCCAATGGAAAAAAGACAGTCTCTTCCACAAATGGTGTTGGGAAAAGTGGACAGCCACGTGCAGAAGAATGAAACTGGACCACTTTCTCACACCATACACAAAAATAAACTCAAAATGGATGAAAGACCTCAATGTGAGACAGGAGTCCATCAAATCCTAAAGGAGAACACAGGCAGCAACCTCTTCGACCTCAGCCACAGCAACTTCTTCCTAGAAACATCACCAAAGGCAAGGGAAACAAGGGCAAAAATGAACTCTTGGGACTTCATCAAGATAAAAAGCTTTTGCACAGCAAAGGAAAGAGTCAATAAAACCAAAAGACAACTGACAGAATGGGAGAATTATTTGCAAATGATATATCAGATAAAGGGCTAGTATCCAAAAACTATAACGAACTTATCAAACTCAACACTCAGAGAACAAATAATCCAATCAAGAAATGGGCAGGAGACATGAGCAGATATTTTTCCAAAGAATACACCCAAATGGCCAACAAACACATGAAAAAGTGCTCATCATTGCTTGGCATCAGGGAAATCCAAATCAAAACCTCAATGAGATACCACCTCACACCAGTCAGAATGGCTAAAATTAACAAGTCAAGAAACGACAGATGTTGGTGGGGATGTGGAGAAAGGGGAACCCTCCTACACTATTGGTGGGAATGCAACCTGGTGCAGCCACTCTGGGAAACAGTATGGAGGTTCCTCAAAAAGTTGAAGATAGAGCTATCATATGCAGAAATTGCACTACTGGGTATTTACTGCAAGGATACAAATGTAGTGATCCTAAGGGGTATGTGCACCCCGATGTTTATAGCCGCAATGTCCATAATAGCCAAACTATGGAAAGAGCCAAGATGTCCATTGACAGATGAATGGATAAAGAAGATGTGGTAATGGAATATTATGTAGCTATCAAAAGGAATAAAATCTTGCCATTTGCAATGACATGGTTGGAACTGGAGGGTATTATGCTGAGCGAAATAAGTCAATCAGAGAAAGACATGTATCATATGATCTCTCTGATATGAGGAATTCTTAATCTCAGGAAACAAACTGAGGGTTGCTGGAGTGGTGGGGGTGTGGGGGGATGGGGTGGCTGGGTGATAGACATTGGGGAGGGTATGTGCTATGGTGAATGCTGTGAATTGTGTAAGACTGTTGAATCACAGACCTGTACCTCTAAAACAAATAATAAATTGTATGTTAAAAAAAAAAGAAGAAGATAGTAGGAAGGGTAAAATGAAGGCAGGGAAATCAGAGGGGGAGACAAACCATGAGAGACTGTGGACTCTGAGAAACAAACTGAGGGTTCTATAGGAGAAGGGGGTGGGGGGATGGGTTAGCCTGGTGATGGGTATTAAAGAGGGCACGTATTGAATGGAGCACTCGGTGTTATAGCATACATGAATCATGGAACACTACATCAAAAACTAATGATGTAATGTATGGTGATTAACATAACATAATAAAATTTAAAAAAAACAGTATAAGAGGATTCCCCATTCTCCACATCCTCACCAACATCTGTAGCTTCCTGAATTGTTCATTTTAGCCATTGTAACAGGTATGAGATGGTATTTCTTTGTGATTTTGATTTGTTTATCCGATTCCCAGGGATGTTGAGCATTTTTTCATGTGCCTATTAGGCATTTGTACATCCTCTTTGGAGAAGTGTCTGTTCATGTCTTCTGCCCATTTCTTGACTGGATTTTTTGTTTTTTGGATTTTCAGTTTAATAAGTTCTTTCTAGATTTTGGATACTAGCGCTTTATCTAATATGCCATTTGCAGATATCTTCTCCCATTCCATAGGTTGCCTTTTAGTTTCGTTAGTTCTTTCCTTTGCTAGCAAAAGCTTATTATGCTGATGAACTCCCAATAGTTCATTTTTGCTTTTGTTTCCTTTATCTTTGGAGACCTGTTTAGCAAGAAGTTACTGTGGCTGAGGTCAAAGAGGTCTCTGCCTATGTTTTCCTCTAGGAGACATCCCTGGGATGTCTAGGGAAATCCCTGCCACGTTCCTGACCTTAGGGGGAAAGCTCTCAGTTTTTCTCCATTGAGAATAATATTCACTATGGGTTTTTCATAGATGGCTTTTATGATATTGAGGTATATACCCCCTCTCCCTATACTCTGAAGAGTTTTGATCAAAAAAGGATGCTGTATTTTGTCAAATGCTTTTTCTGAATCTATTGAGAGGATCATATGGTTCTTGTTCTTTCTTTTATTAATGTATTGTATCACATTGATTGATTTGCGGATGTTGAACCAACCTTGCAGCCCAGGGATAAATCCCACTTGGTCATGGTGAATAATCCTTTTAATGTACTGTTGGATCCTATTGGCTAGTATTTTGGTGAGAATTTTTGCATCCATGTTCATCAAGGATATTGGTCTGTAATTCTCCTTTTTGATGGGGTCTTTGTCTGGTTTGGGGATCAAGGAAATGGTGGCCTCATAAATCGAGTTTGGAAGTTTTCCTTCCATTTCTAGTTTTTGGAACAGTTTCAGAAGAATAAGTATTCATTGTTCTTTAAATGTTTGGTAGAATTCCCATGGGAAGACATCTGGCCCTGGGCTTTTGTTTGTTAGGAGATTTTTGATGACTGCTTCAATTTCCTTAGTGGTTATAGGTCTGTTCAGGTTTTCTATTTCTTCCTGGTTCAGTTTTGGTAGTTTATACATCTCTAGGAATGATACATTTCTTCCAGATTATCTAATTTGCTGCCATATAGTTGCTCATAATATGTTCTTATAATTGTTTGTATTTCTTTGTGTTTGTTGTGATCTCTCCTCTTTCATTATGATTTTATTTATTTGGGTCATTTCTCTTTTCTTTTTGATAAGTCTGGCCAGGGGTTTATCAATCTTATTAATTCTTTCAAAGAACAAGCTCCTAGTTTCATTGATCTGTTCTACTGTTGTTTTGGTTTCTATTTCATTGATTTCTGCTCTGATCTTTATTATTTCTCTTCTCCTGCTGGGTTTAGGCTTTATTTGCTGTTCTTTCTCCAGCTCCTTTAGGTGTAGGGTTAGGTTGTGTATTTGAGACCTTTCTTGTTTCTTGAGAAAGGCTTGTATTGCTATATATTTTCCTCTTAGGACCACCTTTGCTGCATCCCAAAGATTTTGAACAGTTGTGTTTTCATTTTCATTTGTTTCCATGAATTTTTTTAAGACTTCTTTAATTTCCTGGTTGACCCATTCATTCTTCAGTAGGAGGCTCTTTAGCCTCCATGTATTTGAGTTCTTTCCGACTTTCATCTTGTGATTGAGTTCTAGTTTCAAAGCATTGTTGTCCGAAAATATTCAGGGAATGGTCCCAGTCTTTTGGTACTGGTTGAGACCTGATTTGTGACCTAGGATGTGATCTGTTCTGGAGAATGTTCCATGGGCACTAGAGAAGAATGTGTATTCCGTTGCTTTGGGATGGAATGTTCTGAATATATCTGTGAAGTCCATTTGGTCTAGTGTGTCATTTAAAGTCTTTATTTCCTTGTTGATCTTTTGCTTAGATGATCTGTCCATTTCAGTGAGGGCAGTGGTAAAGTCCCCTACTATTATTGTATTGTTGTTGATGTGTTTCTTTGCTTTTTTATTAATTAGCTTATATAATTGGCTGTTCCCATGTTAGGGGCATAGATATTTACAATTGTTAGATCTTCTTGTTGGATAAACCCTTTAAGTAGGATATAGTGTCCTTCCTCATCTCTTATTATAGTCTTTGGTTTAAAATCTCATTTGTCCGGTATAAGGATTGCCACCCCGGCTTTCTTTTGGTGTCCATTAGCATGGTAAATGGTTTTCCACCCCCTCACTTTCAATCTGGGGGTGTCTTTGGATCTAAAATGAGTCCCTTGCAGACAGTATATCGATGGGTCTTGTTTTTTAATCCAATCTGATAGCCTGTGTCTTTTGATTGGGGCATTTAGGCCATTTACATTCAGGTAACTTTTGAAAGATAGGAATTTAGTGCCATTGTATTGCCTGTAAGATGACTTGTTACTGTATATTGTCTGTGTTCCTTTCTGGTCTATGTTGCTTTTAGGCTCTCTCTTTGCTTAGAGGACCCCTTTCAATATTTCTTGTAGGGCTGGCTTCGTGTTTGCAAATTCCTTTAGTTTTTGTTTGTCCTGGGAGCTTTTTATCTCTCCTTCTAGTTTCAATGACAGCCTAGCTGGATATAGTATTCTTGCTGCATATTTTTTATCATTTAGTGCTCTGAATATATCATGCCAGTCCTTTCTGGCCTCCCAGTTCTCTGTGGATTGGTCTTTTGCCAATCTAATGTCTCTACCATTGTAGGTTACATATCTCTTGTCCTGAGCTGCTTTCAGGATTTTCTCTTTGTCTTTGAGACTTGTAAGTTTTATCATTAGATGTGGAGTGTTGGCCTATTTTTATTGATTTTGAGAGAGTTTCTCTGTGCCTCTTGGATTTTGATGCCCATTTCCTTCCCCAAATTAGGGAAGTTCTCTGCTATAATTTGCTCCAATATACCTTCTGCCCCTCTCTCTCTTTCTTCTTCTTCTGGGATCCCAACTATTCTAATATTGTTTCATCTTATGGTATCACTTATCTCTCAAATTCTCCCTTCATGATCCAGTAGTTGTTTATCTTTCTTTTTCTGTTTCTTTATTTTCCATCACCTGGTCTTCTATATCACTAATTCTCTCTTCTGTCTCATTTATCCTAGAAGTTAGAGCCTCCATTTTTGATTGCACCTCATTAATAGCCTTTTTGAATTCGACTTGGTTAGATTTTAGTTCTTTTATTTCTCCAGAAAAGATTTCTCTAGTATCTTCCATGCTATTTTCAAGCCCAGCTATTATCTTTAAAATCATCATTCTGAACTCTAGTTCCAACATCTTACTAATGTCCATATTGATTATGTCCCTGGTAGTTAATACTGCCTCTTGTTCTTTTTTTTTGAGGTGATTTTTTTCTGTCTTGTCATTTTGTCCAGTGGCGAATAGATGAATGAGAGATGAAAATGCTAAAGGGTAAAAACGACCCCAGAAAATATACATTAAACAAATTAGAAGAGACCTGAAACCAGGGGAAAAGAAAGGGAAAGAAAGAAAAAAGAAAAAGAAAAAGATAAAAAAAAGAATATGATCAAATATGATCAGGTTGGTGAATAGATCAGTGCCACACACTAGATTTTGGGCATATTTTGGTCTGTTAGAAGAAACTGCCTCCCAAAATTTTAAAGAAAGAAAAGCTTATATATCTACAAAAATAAGGGTAAATATGATGAAGGGATGGAATATGAGTGTAAAGATGAAAATTATAAAAGATTTTATAAAAGGGATTGATACGATAAGAAGTTGGTTGGAAAAAGAAAAAAGAGAAATTTAAAAAAAAGGTGGGGAGAGAACATGATTAGTCAGGAGACTAGAACAAAGCCATACACTGGAGATTTAGGGTATATTTTGGTCTGTTAGAAGAAACTGTATCTCACAATTTTATTTTATTTTAAAGATTTTATTTATTTATTTGAGAGAGAGAATGAGAGATAGCACAAGAGGGAAGAGGGTCAGAGGGAGAAGCAGACTCCCCGCTGAGCAGGGAGCCGGATGCGGGCCTCGATCCTGGGACTCCAGGATCATGACCTGAGCCGAAGGCAGTCACTTAACCAACTGAGCCACCCAGGCGCCCTGTATCTCAAAATTTTAAAGAGAGAACAACTTATATATATATATATATAATATATATATATATATATATATATATATATACACCAAAAATAAGGTTAACTACTATGAAAGGATAGAATATGACTCAAAAAATGAAAAATAAAAAGGATTTTTAAAAAAGGGATTGATGAGATGTTGGTTGAAAAAGGGAAAAAGAAAAATTCAAAAAAAAAAAAGAAAAAGAAAAAAAGAAAATAAAAAAAATTGACTTTGAAAGACTAACAAATCAGGGAAAAAAAGCCATGAATTTTATGTGCCATATTCCCCTAGTGCTGGAGTTCTGCCATTCTCATTGATTGGTGAACTTGGTCTTGTCTGGCTGTTCTTGCTGATCTTCTGGGGGAGGGGCCTGTTGCCATGGTTCTCAAATGTCTTTGCCAGAGGTGGAATTGCCCTGCCCTTGCCGTAGCTGGGCTAAGTAATCTGCTCGGGTTTGCTTTTGGAAGCTTTTGTTCCCTGCAAGCTTTGGAGAACGAGAGTGAAAATGGCGGCCTCTCAATCTCCGCCCTGGAGGAGCCAAGAATTTGGGGCCCCACTCCTCAGTGCACCCCCAGGGAAAAGCAGTCAATCACTCCCGGCTTCTCGGTGTCTGGCCGCACTCCCGGCGATCACCCGGCCTGTGAGTGAGCATTTCTGTGTCTGGCAGCCAACCCCATTTGGAGTCTCCAAACCCAGCAGATTCCTGTGGTGCACTCCCACGCCACTTCTCCTTGGGGAGGAAGGGGAGTCTCCCCGGATCTGCCGCTTGTTGGATCCCTGCCTGAAGAACAGTGGCCCGACTGTGCAGCGCATCACAGTTTATGCGGACCCTGAGCTGAGAGCCCACTCCTTGGCTCTGTCTGTGCAGCTGGCTTCCCCGCTCTAATACCTGGGAATTCTGCCGCACTCAGGCATCCCTGGTCTTTCTGTGACCCTGAGGGTCCTGAGACCACACTGTCCCAGCAAGGATTTCACCCTCTGCTTAGTCACTGGAGGGACATCCCTCAGCGGAGCGGACTTCTAAAAGTTTCGATTTTGTGCTCTGCAGCTCTATCACTTGCCAGTAGTCAGCTGACCAAGGCTCCCTCCCCCTGCGGTCTATCTGCCTGTATATTGCCTCGGATTCACTTCTCTGCATGTCCTACATTCCAGAAAGTGGTCGCTTTTCTGTTCAGAGAGTTGCTGCTCTTTTCTTCAATCTCCTGTTGAGTTCGTAGGTGTTCAGAATGGTTTGATCCCTATCTAGCTGAATTCCCGGGACCAGATGAAATTTAGGTCTCCTACTTCTCTGCCATCTTGCTCCTCCCCCTCTCCTCCTCTTACACTTCTGGTGCAAATGCAAACTGTTGCAGGCACTCTGTAAGACAGTATGGAGGTTCCTCAAAAAGTTAAAAATAGAACTACGCTATGACTTAGCAATTTCTCTTGTAGGTATTTATCCAAAGATACAAAAATAGTGATTTGAAGGTGCCCATGAGCCCTAATGTTTATAACAGTAATGACCACAATAGCTAAAATATGCAAAGAGCCCAGACGTCCATCAGCAGGTGAATGGATAAAGAAGAGTTGGTTTATATATACAATGGAATATTACTCAGCCATCAAAAAGAATGAAATCTTGCCATTTGCACCAACATGGATGGAACTAGAGGGTATTGTGGTAAGCTAAATAAGTCAGTCAGAGAAAGACACATACCATAGATTTCACTCATATGTGGAATTTAAGAAACAAAGCAGAGAACATAGGATAAGGGAAGAAAAAATAAGGTAAAAGCAAGGAGGAAGGCAAACCATAAGCAACTCTTACATATCAGAAACAACCTGAGGTTTGCTGGATGGGAGGTGTGTGAGTGGATGGTGGTAAATGGGTCATGGGCATTAAGGAGGGCACTTGCTGTAATGAGCCCTGGGTGTTATATGCAACTGATGAATTACTAAATTCTACCCCTGAAACATACTATATGTTAGCTAAATTGAGTTTAAATAAAAATCTTAAAAAATGAGAAAAAATCTAATTTGTTTGATATAAGTACAGCTCCTCTGGCTTTCTTTTTTTAATTAATTAGTTTTTTAATTAACACATAATGTATTATTTGTTTCAGGGGTACAGATCTGTGATTCATCAGTCTTACACTATTCACAGTACTCACCATAGTATATATCCTCCCCAATGTCCATCACCCAGCCACCCCATATCTCCCATCCCCCTCCACTCCGGCAACCCTCAGTTTGTTTTCTGAGATTAAGAGTCTCTTATGGTTTGTCTCCCTCTCTGGTTTTGTCTTGTTTCATTTTTCCCTCCCTTACCCTATGATCCTCTGTCTTGTTTCTCAGACTCCTCATATCAGTGAGATCATATGATACTTGTTTTTCTCTGATTGACTTATTTCATTTCGCTTAGCCTAATATCCTCTAGTTCCATCCACATTGTTGCAAATGGCAAGATTTCAATTTTTTGATGGCTGCATAATATTCCATTGTATATATACACATCTTCTTTATCCATTCATCTGTTGATGGACATCTAGGCTCTTTCCATAGTTTGACTATTGTGGACATTGCTGCTATAAACACTGGGGTGCAGGTGCCCCTTCGGATCACTACATTTGTATCTTTGGGGTAAATATCCAGTAGTGCAATTGCTGGGTCATAGAGTAACTCTATTTTCAACTTTTTGAGGAACCTCCATACTGTTTTCCAGAGTGGCTGCCCCAGCTTGCATTCCCACCAACAGTGTAAGAGGGTTCCTCTTTCTCTGCATCCTGGCCAACATCTATCATTTCCTGACTTGTTAATTTTAGCCATTTGAGCACTTTTTCATGTGTCTGTTGGCCATTTGGATGTCTTCGGAAAAATGTCTGTTCATGTCTTCTGCCCATTTCTTGATTGGTTCATTTGTTCTCTGAGTGTTGAGTTTGATAAGTTCTTTATAGTTTTTGGATACTAGCCCTTTATCTGATATGTCATTTACAAATATCTTGTCCCATTCTGTCGGCTGTCTTTTGGTTTTGTTGACTGTTTCCTTTGTTGTGCAAGAGCTTTTTATCTTGATGAGGTCCCAATAGTTCATTTTTGCCCTTGCTTCCCTTGCCTTTGGCAATGTTTCTAGGAAGAAGTGGCTGCGGCTGAGGTCGAAGAAGCTGCTGCCTGTGTTCTTCTCAAGGATTTTGATGGACTCCTGTCTCACATTTAGGTCTTTCATCCATTTGGAGTCTATTTTTGTGTGTGGTGTAAGGAAATGGTCCAGTTTCATTCTTCTGCACGTGGCTGTCCAGTTTTCCCAACACCATTTGTTGAAGAGACTGTCTTTTTTCCATTGGACATTCTTTCCTACTTTGTTGAAGATTAGCTGACCATAGAGTTGAGGGTCCATTTCTGGGCTCTCTATTCTGTTCCATTGATCTATGTGTCTGTTCTTGTGTCCTCTGGCTTTCTTTTGATGTCCATTAGCATGATAGATGGTTCTGCATCCCGTCACTTTCAATCTGTAGTTTTCTATAGGTCTAAATTAGTCTCTTTTAAGCAGCATCTAGATGGATTTTTTTTTATCCATTTGATCTATTATGTCTTTTGATTTGCCATTTAGTCCATTTACATTCATAGTGATTATTGAGAGATAGGAATTTAGTGCTACTGTGTTACCTATAGAGTTAGTGTTTCTGGTGATGTTCTGTGGTCCTTTCTAGTCTTTGTTGCTTTTGGTCTTTTTTTCTTCACTTGAAGAGTTCCCCTTAAATTTTCTTGGAGGGCAGTTTAGTGGTCACAAACTCCTTTAGTTTTTGTTTGTCCTGGAAATTTTTTATCTCTCCTTCTATTTTGAATGACAGCCTTGCTGGATAAAGAATTCTTGGCTGCCTGCATGTTGAATATTTTCTCTTTTCTGGCCTGCATGTTGAATATTTCCTCCTTTCTGGCCTACCAAGTCTCTGTGGACAGATCTGCTGCAAACCTGATTTGTCTTGTATGTTATGCACCTTCTTTTTTCCCTTGCTGTTTTCAGGATTCTTTTCTTGTGTGTGTATTTTATGAATTTGACTATGATATGCCTTGGCAATGGCTGGCTTTTTGTTGAATTTAATGGGAGTTCTCCGTGCTCTTGGATTTTGATGTCTGTGTCCTTTCCCAGATTAGGGAAGTTTTCAGCTATAATTTGTTCGAATAAACCTTCTATCCCTTTATCTCTTCATCTTCTGACTCCTATGATATGAATCTTATGTTTTGTAAATTGCTGACTTCTCTAAGTCTAACTTCCTGTTCCATTACCTTTCTTTCCCTCTTCTTTTCAGCTTCATTATTTCCCATAATTCTTTCTTCTGTGTCACTGATTCACTCCTCTGTTTCGTCCATTTTCATTTGTATGATCTCCATTTGTGTTTGCATCTTGGTTATAGCATTTTTAATTTTGGCCTGACTAGATATTAGTCCTTTTATCTCTAAAGTAAGGGATTCTCCAGTGTCTTCTATGCTTTTTCAATTTAGCTAGTATCCTTATAATTTTTTTTTTTTTAAGATTTTATTTATTTGACAGAGAGAGAGAGAGAGAGACAGAGAGAGCAGGAACACAAGCAGGGGGAGCGGGAGAGGGAGAAGCAGGCTTCCCGCGGAGCAGGGAGCCCAATGCGGGGCTCGATCCCAGGACCCTGGGATCATGACCTGAGCCGAAGGCAGATGCTTAACGACTGAGCCACCCAGGCGCCCCCCCCCTTTTTTTTAAAGATTTTATTTATAATTGTTGTTTTAAATTCTAGTTCAACATTTACTTGTATCTGGGTTGATTAAATCCCTGGCCTGAGTTCTACCTCATGTTCTTTCTCTTGGGTTGAATTCCTCTGTCTCATCATCCTGTCCAGAAAAGAAAAGAAGAAAGGAACATGAGAACAACACAAAACAAAACAAAACAAAAAACAAATAAAAACAAAGAAAAAGAAAAAAAAACAAAAACACAAAATAGGAAAACTAAAAACAAAACAAAAACAAAAACAAAAAACAACCAGATCCTGGGTGTGTTTTTGTCTGCTTGTCTCAAGAATCTAGATCTCAAAATAAAAAAGAAAATATAATAAAAGAAAATAAAAGAAAATGAAATTAGACAAAAAAGTAAAAAATAGACATGAAAAGTATATATGTATACATATATAAATTTTAAAAAATTAATAATAAAAAAGAATGGGGAAATATTAGAAAATAAATGGAAGAATAATAAAAATAAAGGAAATAAAGAATAAAAATAAAAAGGAAGCTCGATCCTATTTCCCTGAGAGTTAAAGTTTTGCGGCACTGTGTGATCAATAAACTTGGTGAGAGTGAGTTGTTTGTGCTGGTCTTCTGGGGGAGGGGCCTGCTACACTGATTCTTAGGCTGACTGGTTTCAGTGGAAATGCGCCTCCAGGGCACAGGGGGTGGGGCTTGGTGTAGGAAGCTATGGCCTCCACTAGGTGGCACTGTTTTGCTCCCTGAAAGGTTTCAGCACTGATAGGTGGGATGAAAATGACTGGGCCCTGCTCTCTAGCCTGGGAGATGAAAGTTTTTTTTGTTGTTGTTGTTTTAAAGATTTTATTTATTTGTTTGAGAGAGAGAGAGAGAGAGCATGAGAAGGGGGAGGGTCAGAGGGAGAAGCAGACTCCCTGCTGAGCAGGGAGCCTGACGCGGGACTCGATTCTGGGATTCCAGGATCATGACCTGAGCCGAAGCAGTCACTTAACCATTTGAGCTGCCCAGGTGCCCCCTGGGAACTGAAAGTTTGCATCCCCTATTCTTCAGTGAGCCCTCACAGAAAAGCAGTCAATCACCCTATTTGTTTCCCCAGTTTCCTCTAAACCCTGTGTTCACCCTGCCTATGTCCCAGCCTTTTTATCTCACTTACATGACCAAGTTTCAAAACTCCAAATTTTGGGGGATGCCCATGGCCCCAACCCACACTGTTCTTCCAGGGGAGAGTCTTGCTATGCTTGCCGCTTGTCCCAGGAAAGTGGTCCCACGACTGCATGGTGATTTGCGGTTTATAGCAGAATGCCAGCCCCAAGACCTGTTGCTCTCTGCTGGCTTCCTGGCTCCTATGCCTGGGAATAGCACAGCACCTTGGTGCCACCCATTCTTCCTGTGACCCAGCAGATTTTCATACCACTCTGTCACTCCTGGGATTCTGTCCCTCTTCACCACCTGAGCACCTTTAATACAGGCTTGTTTCCCATGGTAGCAGACTTAAAAGTTCAGATTTTGTGTTCCACCATGCTCCTAATACTTTGTGGTAGCCTCTGTAAGCAGGCTTCCTCCCGCCGCCGCATTCACAGCTATGTCTTTCCCAAATGAACTTCCACACCTCCTACCTTCCAAAAGATAGTCGCTTTTCTACTTGTGGACTTGAAGTTTTTGTTCTCTCAGACCTCTGATTGACTTCTTGGGTGTTGAGCATAATTTGATAACTAGCTGTGTTTGAGGGCTGAGACAAGCTCACCATCTTAACTCAAACCTGGTGAATTATTGACCTCTCTGCATTTCACATACAAGGAAACTAAGACTAGGAGCAAGGCCCTCAAATCCATGGTCAGAACCCAAGCATCTTGACTCCTAAGCACTGGCTGGGTCAATTCTGAGGTATCTCAGTCCCAAAAAGGTGGGAATCTGTATTAATAGAGATGTCCAGCGGTTCCTCTTAAGATTCCACCTTCAATATGTCTTGTCTGTATCACATTGCTGACTTCCTTCAGACTCACTCTATGAAATACTGTGGTTATTATAGTAAGGAAGGGGTTAAGGAGGAGAAAGGAAACTCACACTGATTGAGCATCTTCATGTGTCAGGCACCATGCAGTGAGTTCAGATTTGTTATCTCATTGATCTCAGACCAACACCCGAAGGTTAAGCAATATTTCTTTCATCATGATAGACATGGCTCAGAGAGGTTAAATAACTTCTCCAAGACCACAGCCCTGACAGTCAAACAGGAGTCTGACTCTAAGGTTGGATTTTCCCATCAGCCACCAGGGGGCATCTCAAGAGCAGAATGACACGTTCAGAGAACCCCAGGAGGGGCTCTGGGATATGTTTGCACTCATGTTGTCAGGCAAGGGAATGGCCTGGGGTGACAAATCTGGAGAGCCCTGGATGGAAACCAAAGTTCCTCCACCCCCTGGGTCTCAGGAAAGCAAGTTTCCATCCTTAATCTCTAGTTTTTCATTTAGCCTATAGGGGCAGGATTGCTGTCCCTCAAGGAAGCTCTCCAGCTGGGGAAGGGTCCCCCGTGGCTGCACTGAGGTCTGCAATATCTATATTTTCTTGAAGGGGATGGCATTCAGAAAACCTGGCTTCTAGGCCTGTCCCTATCACTTACAAGCTGTGTGACCCAAGGTGAACTGCTTTTCCACTCTCTCTGAGCCTCAGTTTTCTCAACTGGGGAGAAATCTGCCCCAGCTACCACCTCATTTCACTGCCTCTAGACTCTTCCTGGGAGCTTACCTGAAAGTCAATCATTAGAGGTTTATTCCTTTACCTTGGGGTCAGTACCTGCTAACACACAAAATCATTCCTGAAGAAGCGGTTATACCTAGGGAGAGGTCCCTTCTCCCAACATCTTGACAGGGCCTTGGTGTGCCCCTTTCCTACTAACTAGAAGATAAGGAACAGGGCTGGAGTGGAAACACTGATGAAGGGGAGTCATTCCTCTCTCTACTACAGAGCAGGAGAGGGCCGTGGCTGAACTCTGTGTCTGACCCTTGAGCTGTGCCACCATGGGCAGGCACCCCTGTCCTGGCAGGCAAATAGTGAGACAAAATCCCCCTTGACAGTAGTTATGAGGAACCTCCTGCCACATAGTAAGATCACAGCTGATGTTGTTTTCCTTTTCCTCTTTCTCATATTTTGATTTCCCCAGGAGGGTGGGGGAAGCAAAACACACAGGAGAGGATAGTACATGTTTCCACAGCAACTTTACAGTTTAAAGAGAACTTTCATATACACTGTTTAATGGGATGCCCTTAACATCTAAGAGAATGGCTGTGTGAGATTCTCTTCCTGTGACTCCATAGGACCCCATTTTTCTCTTTTTATGACTCCCAGCACTAATGTGATGTCCTGGTTTGATGTCTGTCTTCCCCAGTTAACCGTCAACTTCATGAGATCAGGGGCCACATGTCTGCTCCCCATTGTGTCCCCAAAGTCTAGCATATAGTTGCTGCTCAAAAAATTTGTTTGATTGAGTGAATAGATGAGGGGCCATCATAATTCCCATTTTACAGATGAGGAAACTGAGGCTTCAGGAAGCTAAGTAACTTTCTCAATGTTATCTAGCTAATTGATGGCAGAACTGACATTCTTTCTGGCTCCTAGGCTGGAGGAGTGGACAAAGGTGTTGGTGGGAGATCAATCACCTCCCATCAGGCATGGCAGAATAGCACCCATAAGTCCAAAGAGTGAACATTGAGTGTTACCTTCCCTATCACTCCTCACTCATTCTCCAATCCTGAGGTGTCTTTGCAGGGTCAATCAGCCCATAATATATTGTCATATATGTATATATGTATTTATGTGGCTGGCCACTGCCACCCTATCTTGACCCAGAATGGGGACTACTTAAGCACGTGGCTGGGTCTTCTCTCATTTCTATCTTGAGGGTCTGGCATAGTGCCTGGCACATTATAAGTACTCAATATGTTTTCAAGGACTGACTGACAGATGGATGAAATTTCCAATAGCAACTCCAAATGTTTTCTGCTTGTGACACTCTTGGTGCAAAGTTGGAGTGAAGCTCCTCTGAGCCAGATGTGCCCCTGAGTGGAGCCACTATTGAGATGGTGTTGAGAGTATTGTGTGTAGGCTGCAGTTCCAAGGACTGTGAGCCCCTTAGGACAGAGCCTGTGCGATACCTGCAGGAAAGTTCCATGGGATTCACTGCTAGAAAGGTAGGCTTACAGAGGTTTTCTCATCCAACCTTTCCCTAACCTATGCAAGGATGCACTGCTCCACAAGAAGAGTGGCTGCCTGAACTCAGGCACTACCCCCACCCTACATTCTGGATCCCAAAGGGCCTGCAGAACCGGCTGGGGAGAGTAGAGAGCTCATTCCATAGCAATCAGAGGAGTCCCACAAGGGCAAGCCTGGTCACAAAAATTAGGCTTCAGTTCATTCTGGCTTTCTCATGCTCTTTGGCCAGGACAATGCTTGCTCTTAGGACTGTCACCCAGACACCAGCAATGCCCTGGAAGTGTCATTTACTCTCAGCTGTCGCCTGCGGTATTTCCTGTTGCAGGTCCTGCCTCCCTCCACCCCAGGCTTGCTGACATCATGTAATGCTGCAGGGTTTTGTGAGGGACAGAGCCATTCATAGGCCGACCTTAACTATTATTATCATCATTATTTAATTATGTTTCTGTTATTATTATTAACTTTTATTTTTGTAGTATTTTATGGCTCACCAAGTACTTTGTTATATGTGATCTCATTGGACTGGGTAGCATATTAGTAGACTCCACTGTAGAGATTAGAAAATTGAGATTCAGAGAAGCAACTGATATGTTCAAGGTTACAGAGTCAATAAGGCAGAATTCTCTTATCACTTTGCTCAACTGATTCTTCTTCCACTTTAAAGTTATCAATGGCTCCCCCCCAGGTCCTCAAGTCTTGTGCTCCTAATAGAATTTGCTCCAGTTACCCCTGTGTCCTGGATTCTGGTACCTCTACTGTAGACCTCAACTACTGTTGAGGCCTACAATGCTTCTGAACCTGGTGCTCTTAGACAGTGTCTTCTCACAGTGCTGTGGATAGCTTGTGGGAGACAGGCATTGAAAATCCCAGGAAAAGACGGAGCTGGAGTGACATAGGAACAAAAGGTTTTAGGGCACCTGGTCTATTCATTGACCATCAAGTTTTCTGACCCAAGAGGCTTTCTGCTCTGGCAAATGAGCATTCATGTCCAAGAGTCTTGGGATTGGTGGGAGGTGGCCTCTGTTCTGGGAATTTGGTTTTAGCATCTCACATGGGGTACCCAGATGCTCATAGAGGCCCACACTACTCCTCCAGCCAGTCAGTGGCAGCTGGTGCAAATAGTGGCACATGGCTCACCCTTCACCCACCCTCCCTCCTACAGATATATTTTTTAAAGATTTTATTTATTTATTTGACAGAGAGAGACACAGCGAGAGAGGGAACACAAGCAGGGGGAGTGGGAGAGGGAGAAGCAGGTTTCTCGCTGAGCAGGGAGCCCGATCTGGGGCTCGATCCCAGGACCCTGGGATCATGACCTGAGCCAAAGGCAGATGCCTAATGACTGAGCCACCCAGGCGCCCCTCCCTCCTACAAATATTTAATGAGCATCGACTCTGTTCCAAACACCTTGTGGGCCCTGCAGATTTAGCAATGACCTAGAAGCCTAAAAAGATCAACTCTCTGGTCCATGAAGGTTTTGGTCCAGGGCCTGAGTTCTCTTTGTATCAGAGAGCCCCTGAGCACTAGGAATATTATGATATCTACCAGAAACTGGCAGGAGTTCAGAAAGCTGGCCTCACCCAAAGAGATTCCACAGAGTAACCTCCTTGGGAAGGCAGTAACTGAACCCACCAGATCAGAGTCCCATTCTGCTCCTTTCAGATAGCCGTACATGGGGGATGAGCAGTGGAAACAAGGAGTCTTTTTTCCTCCATGATTTCCTCAAAATCTGCTGGGACTCCTGTCACTCAACCAGCAATTGGCAGTTGAGTAGACACTCTGTTAGGTACTGCATGACTCTGTTCCCATGTTACACCTCCCTAGGTCCTCCCTTGACTGAGGCATGCCCAGTGAATTAGGCTGTTTGGTCAGTGGAGCTGGAAAGGGCATGTGGCTCTGTGGCTGGAGCTCTGGCCCTGACTTCTGGACAAAGAGGGATGGGCCAGATCTCTGACAGACTTCAGTGACCCCTAGTGTCTAAGAATAACTCAAGGACCTGATGTCCCTCAGTTTGTCAGTTGCTTCAGTGTTTAGAGTCTTCTGTTTGCCTGGCCTCCCAGGGAGACCACAGCAACATGCTGAACAGAAGTGACTTCAGTCACAGTTTGCAACTGAATCAGGCTGAGTCAAGGTCAGAAGGTGCCCTGTGGTGACTACACTGGCCCTGTGGGCCTCCTCCCTCCCTGACAATGACAACAAGCTCTCATTCTCCCATTCCTTCATTCTTCATCTAACAAGTATTTGCTGAATGCTACAAGCTCTGCACTGGGCCTTGAGGACACACAGTGATGGGTAATGTGAAGCACCTGCACC
Source organism: Zalophus californianus (assembly GCF_009762305.2). NCBI lineage: Eukaryota > Metazoa > Chordata > Mammalia > Carnivora > Otariidae > Zalophus > Zalophus californianus. The sequence goes on from NC_045598.1 coordinate 106,628,448, forward strand.
CAAGGAGCTCTCAGTATAGAAGCAGGGATAAGAGTTTCAGGAAGTCTGAGTATTTATTATGTGCCAGCCTCTGGGCTACTCTCCAGGGTCAGGGAGGGAACACCCAGACCCTAAGGGAACACCCAGACCCATAGAGGGAACACCCAGACCCTAAGGTGGAGGTGCTCAGAATCCAAGAGGGGAGGCCAATCATGAACATGGGGCATGATAGGTGCCCTGTCAAAAAGGTGTTCCATTTCAGGGAGACAGTGATGAGGTCCTGTCAGTGATGGGGCAGGCTTCTCAGAGGACAGCCCTTGAAAGCATGTAGGAGTTGAGGAAGAAGGGCATTCCAAGCTGAGGGTGCATCCAGGTGCATTCAAGAATGCAATTTGGTGTGGCTGTAGTGTTCATATGGTGCAAAGGAGACAAGCCTGGGGAGGTAGAAGCTGTTAAAATATGAAGAACTTAGGCAGCATTTGGAAGGACTTGGATATTTTCCTCTTGGGGATAATAGGGAGCCACTGACAGTTTTAAATAAGCTCAAATTTACATTTTAGAAAGATGGGGAGGGTCTAAGGAAGGAGGCAGTAGAGCTGAAAGAAGGAAACATGGTGCATCATTGGATGTGGGGGAGAAAGAAGGAGAAAATAGGATGACCCTCAGCCTTGGGTCTTGGGGCCATTTCCTCAGGGAATGGAAGTGGCCTGTGGGGGAGGTGGTGATGGTGGGTTTTGTGTGCATCAATTTCTGTCAGCTGTGGGCCACAGTTTTTGTCATCGGAGGTGGGGAGGTATGAAGGCAGGGGAGGTGGGGCTAGAGGACAGGGCTTGAGAGGAGGGAGAGGCCTTCATCTTGCAACAAGGGGGTCCTCACAATGGAGGACATTTAACAGAGTGAGAGGGCCCACGGGTACTGAGGCAGATGTAGTGGGAGCAGAGGACGTTCAGGGGGGCTGAGTAGGAAGAGGTTCTGGAGACTGAACTCCCTGAAAAGAGCAATCTGAACTCCTGGGGTGAGATAGTCATATTCCCAGATTGCTCTTTGGATTTTGGTGGAAGAGGCTGGCACAAAGAAGGCAGGGAATTCTTGGTCACTTGGTTACTAAGCTAGAGACTTCAGGCATCTGGTAACTTGTTCAGACTCCTATAATATGACACAGTCACGCTCCACCTGTCTGCCAGAGCTGGGAGCATGACTGGGAAGGCTTGGCACGTAAGGCCTGGAGAGTCCAGGGCTATGCTGGGCATGGGTGGTGGAGAATGTGTTGGAGGAGGACAGGGGAGGAGGCCAGATCCAAACTATAATCTCAGATCTGGGTTGCCAGGATATATGGGCATCTCTCCTCCTTAATACAAGTGAGATTCACTTTCTACATTTATTATTATTATTATTAATTTGTCAACGGAATCACCACTACTTGAAATAGAATGACATGTGATGGGGAAGAGAGAATTCTATTTGTCATTCATTTCCCATCTTTGTTCATTTCTTTCTTTCCTTCCTTTCCTCCTCCTTTTTTCCTTCCTCTCCCCCCCCTCCTTCTTTCCTTTTCTCCCTTCCTTACTTACCATGGTTAACCAGGTACCCAATCTGGATACAAAGTTAAAGTAAATTTTTTTAGGCTGTGGACATGAACATAATTGAACTTTGAGATCTCAAGAAAGAGGATGGTGTCTTTGGGTGGAAAGAATACTTTTTATCCCAAATGTAGGTGTAAGGCCTGCCTTAGGCCGTCATTGTAATTCAATAAACACCAGGTGCCTTCTGTGTGCATGCCATGGGGCAAGAGACTCATGGGTCATGAGTGGGCATAAAGAGAAGCAGGACTCACATCCTCAGTGCCCAGCTGGGGTCAAGGGCTGGAGACCAGGAGCTCCTTTGGCCTCTGGCACTGAGACTGACTCTTGTCTGGGCCATGATGTCCCCTTCCTTCCAGTTGGCTCCATCCAGTATACCACCTGGGGCACTCATATTTTCCCAGCTTTGGGCATTCAACAGAAGGATAACATATAGTTCTGGCTTCCAATGAGTTCACGACATGAGTATATGGATCAGAGCAATGTTGTACAGGGTGATAGAGAGGGCTGCTAGAGATAAGATAGGCAAAGAGGTGGCGTCTGAACTGCAGATGGAGAGTGAGGGCAGTATTCAAGGCCCAGGAATAATAAGACTGTGTGTAGCTCTCTCCCTGTGCCTCCAGTACCGAGTACGGGACCTGGCGCTTAGTAGAAATTCAAAACATCTGCAAAAATTAATAAAAGCATCAAATGCCACTTTTGTGAAGCCTTCTCTCATATTTTCTGTGCATTTAGTATTTCTGTGCTAAGTTAAAAAATTTTAACATCCAACTCATAGGCATTCATTGCAGGAAAATTAGAAAATGTAGTTAGGCAAAAATGCTCATGATTCCCCACCTAGAAGTAAATACTTTAACATTTTAATACAGATCCAACCAAATTTTTTCCTGTTTATTTACATGTATTAAATATAAATACACAGTTATATTCAGAGAGACTTAGATAAATGGAATCAATGTATTGCTTATGCTATTGTAACTTTTTCTTATCTAATCATCTTTGCTTATGCTTTGGTCCATATTCATCAGAGCCAGCTCCTATTCTAGCTGATTGGGGTATCTGTCTCCCCCATGGGACCGACAACTCTGGGTGGGCAGTGATGGTGGCTTGTCTTCTGTTTCTCCACTGCTTAGCACAGGGCCATCTCTTTATAGGTCCTCAGTGTAAGCTAGGGGCTAAAAAAATGTCCTGCTGAAGACATCCACTGATGATGGCCAACATGGGTGACTGCAAGCTATGAGGGACAGCCCAGCCCCCCAGCAGATGGAGACACCTCTGCCTCAGTGTGACAAGTGTCTGTGCTCTGCAGCCGACCCCCCCCCCCCCCCCCCCCCCGCTGTCTGCTCAGCTCACCTGAGCCTCTCCCCTGGGAAAACAAGTGCTTGTGCTTCCAGGAGCCTCCTTGGCTATTTTTACTCCTGAGTCCCCACCCCGGAAATTTACTTATTTCCCAAGGGGAGGAGTCCTCCTTTCTCTGGTTATTCACTCCTGGGGCTCCTATAGCATTCCTGCCCCCGGGCTCCAGCTATGGAAATGCTCCCAGTTGAGGAGATAACACAGCAGCTGGCCAAGAGCCCCAGCAGGCAGGAGCATCCCACTCATCAGGAATTCAAGGGCAGGCAGAGTGAGGCTGGCAAAGGGCTGTGGGGTGAGGCTTTTCCAGGAAGTTCGACCGGCACCTGGGAGCCCCATGCAGCTGCAACTTCATGAGTCAGTCCTGGTGTCCCTGCCTTCACCCATGTCTCTGGTATTCACTTCTTGGAGGTGGTGGTGCCAGGCAGGCAAGAAGATTGCTCCATGACTTGAGACCAGAACTGCTATAGGGCTCTTCCAGCCAGCACTATCACTGTAGTGTTAACTAACACCTCTATCACCTCACATAATTATCACTTCTTTTTTTGTGGTGAAAACATTTAAGATCTAGTCTCTCAGCAACTTTGAAGTATATAATACAGTATTATTGATTATATCACTATGCTGTGCATTAGATCTCCAGGATTATTCATCTTCCAGTTGCAAGTTTGGACCCTTTAACAGCATCTCCTCAATTCCCCCACCTCTAGCCTCTGGTAACTACCATTCTACTCTCTGTTGCTGTGAGTTGGGCTTTTTTAGATTCCATGTGTAAGTGACATCATACAGTATTTGTCTTTCTCTGTCTCATTTAGCATACTGCCCTCAAGGTTCATCGATGTTTTCACAAAGCAGGATTTCCTTCTTTGTTATGACTGAATAATATTCTCTGTGTGTGTATCACATTTTCTTCATTCATTCCTCTCTTGATGGACAATTAGGTTGTTTCCTTATCTTGGCTATTGTGGATAATGCTGCAATAAACATGGGAGTGCAGATATTTTTTTGATATCCTGTTTTCATTTCCTATAGCTATATACCTAGATGTGGGATTGCTGGATCATATGGTAGTTTTATTTTTAATGTTTTGAGGAACCTCTGTACTGTTTTCCAAAGTGGCATAACCAATTTACAAGCGCACAAAGGTTCCCTTTTCTCCATATCCTCACCAATACTTTTTCTGTCTTGTCTTCTGGATGATAGCCATTCTAATAAGTGTGAGATGATATCTCATTGTGGTTTTGATTTGCATTTCTCTGATGTTGAGCATCTTTTCATGTACCTATTGGCCATTTGGCTGTTTTCTTTGGAAAAATGTCTATTTAGTTCCTCTGCCCATTTTTAAAATTGGGATTTTTTTGTTATTGAGTTTTATGAATTTTTAAAAATATATTTTGGATATTACCCCTATCCAATATATGGTTTGCAAGCATTTTCTGTTGCATAGGTTTGCCTTTTCATTTTGTTGATTGTTTCTTTTGCTGTGCAGAAACTTTTTAGTTTGATGTATTCCCACTTGTTGATTTTTGGTTTTGTTGCTTATGCTTTTGGTGTCAGAGCCAAAAAATCTTGCCAAGACCAGTGTCAAGGAGGGTTTCTTCCTTATGTTGTACTCTAGGAGTTTTATGGTATCCGGCGTTATGTTTAAGTCTTTAATTAATCTTGAGATGATTTTTGTGAGTGGAGTAAGAGAGGGGTCCAGTTTCACTTTTATGCATGTGGTTATCCCATTTAACCAAAACCATTTTTAGATTCGAATCCCCTGGGGACTCTAGGCCTTTCCACCACTTCTCTGACAGGATATGCAGAAACTGGGCTAAAGGGCACTCTGATTTGAGAAACAAGCATGAAACCTAGGGCCCAAAGAGCTGAGGTTGAAGCCTGGCATCTTCTCTCATCTGTGACCTTAGACAAATTGCTTGGCCTCTCTGAGCATCAATTTTCTTTTTGAATAACAAGAGTGATAACCCTTTGTCTTACCCAATAAGGTTGTTGTGAAATTCAAATAAAAATATGAATGCCAAAACACACAATAAACAGGAAAGTGCTCTCCATAGTGAAAGTATAAGAAGCCCCACCTCCTTTTCTTTTCTGAAAAGAGGTACAAAAACTATCTTGACGATTCAAATAGGCCCAAAGTGGTTGGCAATCTACCCATACTCCTCTATGGAAATTTGTCAAGCCCCAATCTAGTAAATAGGTAGCTGGGAGCTGACAGGCTGAAAGAAGGGCCTGGGAATGCCCTACCGACAATCCTGACATCTCTAGGTTTCCACTTATCGCTGATTACTATTGATGAAGACAATAACAATAATGACAAGAATAAGAAGGGCTAATGGTTACTGGGCACTTCCTACATGCCAGGTCCAGGGCTAAGGACTTTATAAGCATTATCTCAAGGACTCTTCATATAACCCTATGAGATGGACACTGTCATTATCCTCATTTTATGGATGAGTATATAGGTTCACAGAAGTTCACACAGCTAGTAAGTGACAGAGCTGCAAGCCCAGGCAACATCTTTGTTTATCTTTGAGAATTTTCTTTGTTGTGCCTTTACTGAGTTTTCCCCTTGGCCAAAGACATCCTGTCAAACTCAGAGATGTGAGCCTTTAATTCCAAACATCAGTGGAAATAATTTTAATAAATTTAATTTCATTTTAAGTAAATCATGTTCTGAAACTTGAAACTATTTTTAAATCTAGGTGTGTATTAGCTTCTCATTGCTGCTATAACAAATTACCATAAACCTAGCAGCTTAAAACAACCCAAATTTATTCTCTTTTGTAGGTCAGAAGTCCAACATGGGTCTTACCATGCTAACATTGAGGTGTTGGCAGAGCTATGTTCCTTCTAGAGGCTCTAGGGAACAATCTATTTCCTTACTGTTTCCAGCTTCTAGAAGCTTCCCAAATTCCTTAGCTCATGGTCATTTTCAAAGCACATCATTTTCAAAGCACTCTGCTTCGTTTGTCACATCTCCTTTCTCTCACATTGACCCTCTTTCCTCCCTCTTAAAAGTACCCTGGGATTACACTAGGCCCACCTGGATAATCTAAGATAATTTCCCCATCTCAAAATCCTTAACCTAATCACATCTGCAAAGTCTTTTTTGCTGTGTAAGGTAACCTACTCATGGGCTCTGGGGATTTGGACATGGCTGTCTTTGAGGGGAGAGGCATTATTCTGTTTCCTATAGTGTGCATCAGGGCAATAGTGAGTAATGAAAAGAAGAAAAATGATGAAATTACCATCCCAATATTAAATTCCAAAATCAGCATGGAGTGAATGGGAGCACTACTCAGCAGAAACTCCTACAGAGGTGGTTCCCAGGCCAGGGTCTGGCAGTGAAAGGGTTGATCTACAAAGAACTACAGAGGAAGGTCATGCAGCAGATGTTTTTAGGATCACTCAGGTCTGTCCAGACTGGAGGTATTCAGATGACCTGATGGGCATATCTGGTTTTGTTCGCTATCAAAACCTGAGACCGGGGAGCCTGGGAGGCTCAGTCGTTAAGCGTCTGCTTTCGGCTCAGGTTAACGTCCCAGGGTCCTGGGATCAAGCCCCACACTGGGCTCCCTGCTTGGCGGGAAGCCTGCTTCTCCCTCTCCCACTCCCCCTGCTTGTGTTCCCTCTCTCGCTGTATCTCTCTCTCTGTCAAATAAATGAATGAATGAATAAATAAATAAATAAAATCTTTAAAAAAAAGATTAAAACCTGAGACCATTATGCAATCCCACCTCACCAAGCACCTTCACATTATGACTCAATTTCTCTGAGGAGTTTTCCTACAGGAAGAGAATATGCCCATCATTCCAATATTTAACACTCATATTTTTCTTTGTAAATTGATGTCATCAGTGTTTTGGGAGTTCGTTGTGGTGACTCAACATCGCCAGGATTGGTAAGCTCAGAGGCATGGACAAGGTTGGATTTCTGGCCCAAGGAAACACCATCAAGGTAGTGCTGCCCTAGGGAGGGTTCTTGAGGTCCCCCAGCTGGCCCAGCCCTCGTAATGCCAGACACTGCCTTTCAGATGTAGGTACTCAATTCCTGATTCCTGAAAGCAGTAGCAGTAAAGATTACTTTCAACTTTTCTAAACATGAGATTCAGACAAAGATCCACCATGTTTATTATGATTTTCACCCCAAATTCAATAGCCATGTTTAACAAGCAAATTATGTAAAATAAAGCTAGCTAGAAAAAAAATCACAAGAAGAAATAAAATACATAAGAGGCAGGGTGCTGTGATAAAGGGCTGATAACAGGATCTGAATTCTACTCTGCCTCTAAGTCTTTGTGTGATCTGGGACAAGACTCTTCTCATCTCTGAGCCTCAGTTTCCTCATTTGTAAAATAAGGAACATGATCAAAATCAGTGATTTTCATCCTACTGAATATTAGAACCACCCAATGAACTTTTGGAGACTCTCAGTGCCCATCCCTCACTGGAGTCGAGAACCATTGTGTCTGAATGGTGGCCAACGTCCTTTACACATCTGTTCTATCATTCCATGAAATGTTTGGGATTTGTCAATGAAAATCTGGATTTGGATTTGTTGGAGGCACCCATCCTTCCTATTGAATAGCAAATTCAACTGAACAAGGAAATGCAAATTGAGTGTCAATTCAATGAAAATTGAAAATTGAGCATTAAACTCGATCCCTTAGGGATTCCTACACTAAAAGACCTAACTGTGTGTCAGCTAGGTGACCAAATAATTATAAGTAAGAAGGTATGTACATTGATCCTTTCAAAATTTATCATACCCATGTACTAAATGGATAATTTCTTTAACTTGTATTAGGCTTCTTTTTCCAGGAATTCAGAGCCTTTGTTATGCATCCTTTCCTGTATTTCTCAGCGAGAGGGGAAGAGGTGGATCCTCTGATGCACAGAGCTCTAGCAGCCAAAGCCAGCTCCCTAGCTCCCCACCTGGTGGACTTTATCTAAACCCACCTGCCCACTTTGTGCTGCCATTTGGAAGTGGGACAGCATCACATTTCACTTTTAATATTTGTTGGGTTCTTACTGTGTACCAGGCACTATTCCAAGAGTTTTATGGATGTTAACTCATTTAATCTGCAAAGGATCCTACAAGATAAATACTATTACTTTCCCATATCACAGATGAAGACAGTGAGACAGAGACCTAATGTCACTTGTCCAACATACAGCTGGTAAGCTTGTAAGTGGGGAGCTGAGATTGAAACCACAGACTGGTTCTAGCACTCATGCTCTTGACCACTTATAAATGGGTTCAGTGCCTTCCACGAAATGTTCTATGGCTACCAAAAATAATGCTTACAAAGAATGAATGGCAACAGGGGAAATGTTTATGTTTAAATCTTAAGTGAAAAGTTAGTAAGATAAACTCTTACAGACAATACTATGATAAAGACTGTAAAGTCAAAACAAAACAAAATCACTAAAAAGCTATATTCAGTAAAAAAAAAGACTGGAAAAAATAAAATGGAGAATGTAAGGAAAATAGCAAAATATCAAGAATGCTCAGAAGGGGTGATTATAAATGAATTTTAAATTCTTCCTATCTGTGTTTTTTCATAATGGTCAGGCTTTTTTATAATCTCATCCCACAGTAGCAAGTAAGTACCATGAATTTGTGTGTGTGTGTGTGTGTGTAAGAAAACACTAGGGCTCAGCTCTAATATTTTCTTAGGGGTGACGGGAACTGATGCCTCACTTCTGGCAACTTCCATGAGTCCAATTCCACTGCTCCACCTTCAGCATATGCCTGGTCCTTTCTACCTCATCTTGGTCTGACTAAATAAGCCTTCTTTAGGACCATATGTGGAAAGAGAAGCCATTCCCAGAATTCTTCTGCCCTTTCCAGGGGATCGTTAGTGCTGAATCAGGGTTATTTGTGAGTTCTCTTGGTATGTCAAGTTCAGGTAAGGAGAAAAATCAAACCACCCACACCATCTGCATTAGCTCTACTAAAATAACATCATTGAGATATCGAGCATTCTTAATCTGGGTTATGGCATCATCTAAGAATGAAAAAGTCACATTAGATCATTGGCTCAGGCCTGGCATTTTATTTTGGATCTCTAATCTCATTCTAAAAGGAGCCGTTTGATTTCCATCTTGGGAATTTTTCTTTCCATTTCCAAGCCAAAGAGAAGAGAGATCTTCTCTTCATCCCTGAGCTCTAGAACCCTGTTGACCCAGCTCAGGAAACAGGGAGCATAGCAGAGCTGCCTGTGAGGTTGACAGGCAATGTGTGCAATCCACAAAGCACCATCACCATCCTCGTGGCCTGCAATTCTCAGGGGACCTTTCTGACAAGCTAATACTTAACATGCTTATGGAGGGAGGAATTAGGTCCCTGGGATGTGAGGGAAGGGTAGTCACACATGCTCCTTGTGAAAGATGCTGTTAGTATCCCGCACGTGGTCCACACCTCCTGATACCAGGTCAGAGCTGAACCTGTATAAAAGTCAGAAGCTTCTAACAGCACCTCAGTCTACCTGCATCCTGGGTGATCTGCTCCAGTGCCTGAACCAGGTAAAGTGCATCTCGAGGACCAGGAGGGACTCTTGGTGTTGGTGTTTCAGGCAAGGAGTAGCCCTGGGGGTTGCTGAGAAGAAAAAAAAAATTAAGAGAGAGAGGCAGGGAGGGGCAGAGGGAGAGGGAGAACCTTAGAGAGAGAGAATATTAAAAAAATTTATTTATTTATGAGAGAGAGAGAGGAAGAGAGAAGCAGCAGTTTCCCCAAGCTGGACGTGGGGTTCAATCCCAGGATCCTGGGATCATGACCTGAGCCAAAGGCTAGATGCTTAACTGACTGAGCCACCCAGGTGCCCTGGGAGAGAAAGAATCTGAAGCAGGCTCCACACCCAGTGGAGAACCTGACAGGGGGGTCAATCTCATAACCCTGAGATCATGACCTGAGCCGAAATCAACCTGACCTGAAATCAAGAGTCAGACACTTGGACAGCCAACTGAGCCAGTGAGATACCCCAGGCTAAGGACAATCTTAAGAAAGACACAGTGGGGGTGCCTGGGTGGCTCAGTTGGTTAAGCGGCTGCCTTCGACTCAGGTCATGATCCTGGAGTCCGGGGATTGAGTCCCGCATCTGGCTCCCTGCTCAGCAGGGAGTCGGTTTCTCCCTCTGACCCTCCCCCCTCTCATGCTCTCTCTATCTCATTCTCTCTCTCAAATAAATAAATAAAATCTTTAAAAAAAAAGAAAGACACTGTGAAAAGAAGATTTGGATGGGAGGGTTCTGCTGAAGGGGGAGGGTGTAAGGTAGGAGAAGGGAAAGAAAGATTGATGTCTTTTTGAAACTACAAAGAATTCATTTGAAATTATGGAGTTCCTAGGTTGAAACCTTTTGTATATTTCTTGTAATTGATTTTGGGAGATTGGGTTTAAAAATCTGGTCATCATAAAGCTGGAATCTCGTGAATTCATAGTTCAGTTTTAAATGTAGGGAAGTTATCTTGGGCTGGTTGAACTTAGAATGCTGTTTCGTTTTTCAGCTTCATTCAGTTCCGCTGAGATGTCTTGCCAGCAAAGCCAGCAGCAGTGCCAGCCCCCTCCCAAGTGCCCCCCCAAGGGTACTTCTAAGTGTCTTCCCAAGTGTCCCCCAAAATGCCCCAAGTGCCCAGCCCCCTGCCCACCTCCAGTCTCTTCCTGTTGTGTCTCTGGGGGCGGCGGCTGCTGCAGCTCTGGGGGCGGCGGGTGCTGCCTGAGCCACCACAAGCCCCGCCAATCTCTTCGACGCCGACACCAGAACTCTGACTGCTGTGGCAGTGGTGGTGGCCATTCTGGAGGCTCCAGCTGCTGCCACAGCTCCGGGAGCTCTGGCTGCTCTTCTGGGAGCTCTGGAAGCTGTGGGAGCTCTGGATGCTGCGGCAGCTCTGGGGGCTGCTGCTGATCTGGGCCATGAGGAGCACTGAGGAGCAGCACTGGAGGAGCCACTGTGCCAAGACTTCTCCCATCTGGAAGAACAGAAGAGGACGGAAAGGCTTCCAAAATGCTTTGAATTTCCCTCTTCCTCCCACCCATGTCCATTCCACTGTGAGGTCTAGAGGTTTAGCCTGTGGCATTCACTAGTCTGATTCCCTCTTGTACACAGATCTTTGGAGGACTTGGTATTGGAGTTCAGTTATGAAGCTGCTTTCTCTGTAACAATAAAGCTTCTTATTCTTGATGTAACAGCCTCCTGATTATGTCTTGTTCACCTCGCCCACTTACCCCCTTCATCAAGCCCTCTCCCCTTCCATTCTCTTAAGTGCAAGTGATTACTTTATAATTCAGTTTGGGAAGAAGATTTTGGCACTGAAGCTTCTTAGACCTCTGGGAAACAATATTCCCTTTTATGCTCTGATTTTGGAAACTTTAGACTTGAAGGAAAGATTCATATGAGACTATTACCCTTATACAAACTTTGCATGAGGGGAGTCAAGAATGGGTTTTCAGAGGGGAAGATGGTGTACCCAGAAAGGTTACAGTGATATGAGATACTCTGAAGCGGGGGTTTCCTTCAAGTATGGGTGACAGTTTAAGGAGGCTTTATCTCCTAGTTATGGGGATAAGGTCTCCTCAAGTGCTCATTCCAGGCCTCAATAAATAAACACCCTTTCCTTTTCTGATGATTATTATCCCAGATGCTTCCATCTGTTACTGGAGAGGAGATATTGGGGGGGGTTGGATTTGGGGGAGTGAGTTTAGGAGGCAGGTATGAAATGTCTGAGCCCACTTTCCCTGGATCCTGAAAGCCTGAGTATGGGTCCAAGTACAGAACCAAGAAGGGCATCCTCCTCTGCCAAAGAATGTCTCCATGTGGTCAGTATGGTGTGTGTGTGTGTGTGTGTGTGTGTGTGTGTGTGTGTGTGTGTGTGTGTGTGTGTGTGTGTGTTAAGAGGGAACAGGAGGGCTTTAGTCACTGTGGTGAGTTTTACATTTTCTTTAGGAATAGGCTGATTCCTTCAGGAGATACTCAGAAAGTTTACGATAAGAATGATAATTCCCAATCAGTCTTTTATAGACAAGAAGAATAATTAGCTTTTCCTTTGATATGAGTTAACAGTGATAGGTGAAGTACGTTAGTATATGAGACCATAGCAAGTCCATGTAGCGTTCCTGCACTTGTCCATGTCATCTCCCAGAAAAGATCCCCTCTCCTAGAGGCCTTCTTACTTCATTACTTCTTTCTCATTCTAATAAGATCTCACTTCTTGGAATGTCTCACCTGTACTCACCAACAAGTGCCCCCAGGTACATGCAACCTGTTAATCAGGCTCTAAAGTTACAGTAAATGAAACTGGTATCTTTCATGATTGACCTTTCTTTGTTTCATCATACCATGCCCAGCTCACTTACCTCCAACCTATCTCTCACCATCAACTCTTGAATTCTTAGTCTTGGGTTTCTCTTTTATCTCATGGTTGTGGGTGCTTGCATTCAATAAGAAGTTCTGAAGCCAGTTGACCTCCAAACTCTGTCCCAGATTTTAAAACTCAGTTATTCTAAAAGTACCATTTCTCATGGGTACTTTGGACCTTGGGAAACACCTGGCTTGACCTCCTTCCTTCCTTCCTTCCTTCCTTCCTTCCTTCCTTTTTCTTCCTTCCTTCCTTCCTTCCTTCCTTTCTTCCTTCCTTCCTTCCTTCCTTCCTTCCTTCCTTCCTTCCTTCCTTTCTTCCTTTCTTTCTTTCTTTCTTTCTTTCTTTCTTTCTTTCTTTCTTTCTTTCTTTCTTTCTTTCTTTCTTTCTTTCCTTCCTTCCTTCCTTCCTTCCTTCCTTCCTTCCTTCCTTCCTTCCTTCCTTCCTTCCTTCTTTCCTTCCTTCCTTCCTCCCTCTCTCCCTCTCTCCATTGGCCAGTGGTTCCAAGGAGAATCTATCTTCAAAAGGATTTTGGTGGGGGTGGGGAGTAAGAAGCAGGGAGTCCCACAAGCTGGCTTAGCATTTTGCAATTGGGCCAGGCATCCTGCACATATTTTTCTCTTAAGCCTCCGGGGCTGTATGAAGATATGGCAACCTGACTACATTCACACTTTTTCTGGTCTTAATGGTTCTATAACTTTGCCTGGGTTTTTCTTCCTGTTTCCAGTGACAGAGAGAAATCAGCACTGGGATTCCCATAGGCATATCCCCACCGTCATCTTAACTCAGTGTTATCTGGAAGCTTCTAGATGAAGCCCAACAGGCTTTTCACATAGCCTGTGGGCTGACTTGAAAAGCCAAGGACCGAGTCAGAGAGATGCAAAGAAAGATAATAAAGTAAGTAAATTACCAATACCAAGTAAATGACCACACAGCTATGGATGTGAGAATGGGGTGTGTGTGTGTGTGTGTGTGTGTGTGTGTGTGTGTGTGTGTGTTGTAGAAGAGGGCCAAGAGAATAGGTCCCAAAGAGAGGTCCCAGACCCCACATGAGCCCTCATAACTTTTCTTAGCACACACACAGCCCTCCCAGCTATGGACAGTGTGTTATTTGGAAAGTAAACATGCCACAGCAATCCTGGCACCTCTGTGAAGTGACTTGAATACCCACGTGCACCACCTACAGTGCTACCTGAGTGATGAATGTCTCTGGGATGTGAACATCAGCTGACCCTGTCTATTGGGAAATGGGCCCCTCCCAAGAGTCAGTGCCTTACTGCAATCTTATAAAAGGTTCTCTGGCTGGACAACGCTCAGTCCACTGCCTAGCAGGTGCCCGATTCCAGTTGTGAACTGATCGAGTCTTCCAGTGGAACCAGGGTCTGGTAAGTGTCCAAGCAGGACCTGGGGGGTAATTCTAGACTTGAAGGCAGAGGGGAGGAGAAGGCAGAGCAGAGCCTTAGGCTTCAAGTGAGCCAATCTTTCATGGTACCAATGAGGACATGGAGACTCGACTTGGGACCATGACTTCTGTAAGGTTAGCAGAATGTGGCTAGAGCCCAGGCCTTTGGCTCCCTGGACTGGGATGTATTTCCACCTTCTACACCACTGGTGTAGACTGGGATGTATTTCCATCTTCTACACCACTGGTATGCAGACTGGTGCACTCTTTTCCCTATACTTGGGAACGGGGCACAGGTAGGAATGATGACCAGGACATGCTTCTTGTATTTGTGGGTTCTTTAGACCCAGGCAGGAGGTCCTCATGTGTGATTTGGGTATTTTCTAATTGATGGGGTGTTTATACAATGCTAATAACTGTGTGAACAGCCCTTGAAGATCTGCGGCCACAGGGAAATGGGGGAAGAGAAAGGAGCCAAAGGAAGAGTTTGGACTGGATCATGCAGATAAATAGCCATCATATCCTCTTTAGCTTCCATTGTGGAACACTTGGATGGTTCTTATTTTAGTTGGAGAAAATGGAAACCCTTTGATTCTCGGCAGACTGTTCCGTGCTTTATGCCTGTTTAACTCACTGGAAACACCTGGTTGGGGTGTGTTTCTTTGCTTCCCCTCCTTTCTCCCCTGCACCAGGCCAGGGCAGCTTGCTCACAAAGCCAACCAAATCTCTAAAGCCCTGAGTTCAGTTGTTGGGGGAAAAGGCCTGCTAGCCTGTAAAAGACTTCTTGTCTTCCAGGTTCACCCTGACGAGCTGAGCTCCACCATGTCCTCCCAGCAGAGCGCAGCTTCCTCCAAGGGCTTTTCCAAAGGGTGTGCCCAGAGCCCCGCTCCGTGTCCCACTCCCGCACCCGCAGCCTCGTCCTCCTGCTGCGGCTGCTGTGGTTCAGACGGCGGCTGCTGTGGCTCCAGCGGTTGTGGCTGCTTCCCCAGAAGACGCCGCCGACAGCGTCGGAGCGGGTGCTGCAGCTGCTGCGGAGGTGGCAACCAGAGCTCCAGCAACGTCCAGAGCCAAGGCTGCTGTGGCGGCTGCTGAGCCCCCCGCCGCCCTGTGAGCTGCTGGAGGCTGCCCGCTGAGCCCTGCTTCCCCACCGGAGTCCCTGCTGCGTGTCACCGTGCTTCCGCAAGGGGCTGGGTTGGAGTGTGCTCCCCCCCCACCTCCCGGTAAACCTACCTGCACTGGATGTTCCAAAACCCACCCTGTTCTCAGCCCCACCAAACTCTGACCCCCGTGTTATTATCCTCTCCGGGAACGTGAGCACCATGGGTGGAATACTGGACCCTACTGTGGCAGAGGCTTGCACACAATTGGTGCTTAATAAATATCCATGTCATAATAAAGCTTCTACCTCCCAAGAATACTTCGTTTTCTATTCTTTCATTTGTGTGTTTATTATCGCATTATGTTACCCTGTCCATTACCTCTCACTTAGCCCTGGCTTGGCATACCTAAAAGGAAGAAAAGTCAAATTTAAGCCTGAACAAGAGTGGCTTCCTGGTACTTAATTATGATAGCAGAAATCACAAATGGAGCCAGACAGTGTTCTAAAGACTTGACGTGACATGCACCACCTCATGGCATTCTCACAATGACTCAGTGGGGGTAGGTGCTGTTACCCCATTTTACAGAAGAGAAACCGAGGATAAGTAACTTGGTCAGTCACTCAGCCAGTGCATGATGGAGACGACTAGGTGTCCCACTGCCAGCTTATACTCCTAACTGCTTTGTCTGGTTCCCTGAAACTTTCCAGAGCCTTCTGGCTGTTGTGTTCACCCTCCGGCCCATCAGGCCCTGCACAAGCTGCTGTGTGGCAAAGATTTGGATCTGCAATTCTCCGAGACTTTGGAATCAGGCAATCTGAAACTTTCTTTTGCTACAGGATCATCAATCCACTGCTTTGCTTGCTGGGTGAGGAAACTTTCCCAAGCTGAACCTTCCAGGAATCTGGGAAGCTCCCTCTTCAGGCCTCATCTGTGCAGCCAAGGCCCAACCAAGAGTCATGGACTTCTGGGACTCTGTAGGGTGCAATAAGCCATGCTCAGAAGCATGGTTATGTCATTCTCTAGAGGTTGCTGTGATGGTGGTGGCAGGGTCATCCTGAGCTCTGAAGCCCAGGCCTGTGGGCATAGATCTTACTTCCTCACTTGAGGAAAGAGGAAACAGGGTGAATGACATCCCTGTGGTTCAGGGATGCAGGAGATGGTAATACTGGTGGTGATAATTGCTGCCACTTATTGGACACTTCCTTTGTTCCAGGCACAAGGCTAGGCACTCTACATATATTCTCTCAGCTGATCCCCATGGTAATCTAAAAATTTAGACTTTACTTCCCCCATTTTTTTAAATCTGAGAAAACTGGGGTTCAGAGAGTTTCAGTGACTTGCCTAAAGTTGCACAGCTAGTGAATGTCCAAGGTCTCCGGATAGTGAGTGAGAGAGATAAGATTTAAACCAGAATCTGTCTGACTCCAAAGTCCATGTTTTCAGAATTGACATCATATTCTGTTGCCTTAGAAATCACCACCATTCAAGGGAAGGGACACTTGGGCCTCTGGACACACCCAGGCTCATAGAAAATTGAATCTAGGCTCCTTGGTGCTGCTCCATCAGTAACCCGATGACTAGCAAGCTCTGTCATGGCATCCACCCAACAAAACTATTTGCTCAGAGGTGAGGCAGGAGATGGTCCATTGATTCATCCAGGATGTTTAGAGTGGAGGCCAAAGGACCTTTATTGGGGAGCTTCTGAAGGGCAACCCTGCTCTGTGTGGGAGGGATCCCTTCTTCCATCTTTGAGATTCTGTGATTTTTAGTGGGAGGTGACTTGTGGAAACTGTTTACAAACAGATGATATCACCTGTGGACCTGCTCTTCCCACACCAGTGATATGTGTTGGAGCAACAAGCCTCAGGCCTCAGTGGAGGGGTGAGGTGGGAAGAGAGCACTGCTTGACTCAGAGTAGACAGAGTGAAGCTAGCCTGAAAGCAGGAGGTGACGCTCACACAGGAAGCTGAAGTCTGAGTTTTGGGGAAGAAAGGCAGTCACTTACTGAGAGACACGTGAATCCTAATGGGAGTACACACCTTTGTACGTGAGGCATATTTGTATCAATCAGATACCTAGCCATGGATGGCAGTATCACCAAGCTCAAGTATCTGATCCCAGCAGACTACCTCAGGGGTGGTTTGATAACAGAGATTTGAGCATTCAAAGAATAGTGTCATTATAGAAACTCGGGGAGCTGCTCTGGATGGGCTGGGGCTCTGTGTTCATGGCCCCTAGATTTTCTGATGTCCAGCAGCAGATAAACCTGTAATGCCTGGTACAGGCATTCCCTCTGAGGTAGCAGCAGTTCCCCCCCGCCCTGGGAATGCTGGCTGGAATGCTGGCATTTGGCAATGTGAGGTCCTACTCAAAGGTTGTCACTCAGTACACTGTGACAGCCAAAATCAGATTTCTTATTATCTTTGGATAGTAAGATAGTAGCGGTATAATTGAATACATTTTATTCACAATGGCTCCAGTTTCAGCTTAAATTTATGTTATTCTAGTGGTAATAGGAACAACTGATATTTATATGGAACTTAGCAGTTTATAAGGTGTTATTATATATCTCTTTCATGATTCTGTAAGAAAAGTGTTATCTCTGTTTAACAGACTGGAAAGTCTCTGAGAGTTTGTGACCCATCAGAGGTTACTCAGACAACAAGTTGACAGTCTCTGGTTGGACCAGCCCTCTAATGCCTTCCAAGAGAGCCAAGAGCCACTTATTCCAAACCTATACACTGAAATAATTGAATAATAGCACTCAATTAATTATTTAGGGGCAGCACATCCCTGGCATTGAAAACTGTGCCAGGTACCTATTAGAGGTCAATAAATAAATGAATGTTTGTTAGTGCATCACATGGAAAGTGTTGTGCTGAATCATTCTAGGAGATATGCAAAAGTATGTCTTGGCCTCAAGGAGTTTATAGTCTGATTTAGGATATATGGTAAATAATCACACAAGGTATGAATGATAACATCACATATAAGAAATAACTTCATAGTCAAATACAGACAATACTTAACAACACAAGAAATGTCATAACCTGAACATGGCATAGACAATGGCCATAGGGATTCAGCTGAATATAGATGGAGATTTGTTACAGGGCTTCAAATGAGGACAAATTACTGTGGACTGGGTTATTCACAAGACCTTGTGGGAGCCGAGGGATCTGAGCTGGGTCTGAAGATGGAGGTACTTCAGAGAGGCAGAGATTCTTTTGTGCATTTATTTGACTGCACCAGATGCTGTTCATGAAGCTGGGGCAGACAAAGAATGAAACTATGTGGACCTGTGTGGACCCTGCCACATGAACTTGCCCATATGGACTTGCCACGGGGACTCTACCCCCTGTGGACCTTGCCTGTGTGGACCTTGCCTATAGGGACCTGCCATGGGGACCTTAGCTGTGTGGACCCTGCCCATGTGGACCCCCATTTATGGACCTACTCTCGTGCACTTGCCCATGTGGACCTACCAGAGGGACCCTATCCGTGTAGATCCACCTGTGTAAATCTGCTGATGTGGAATTGCCCATGTGGATCCTGCCTGTGTGGAACTGCGATGGGGACTTCACTTTCTAGTGTGAAGATAGACAAGAAAGTGAGCAAGAAAGACATTATTTCATATCGTGAAAAGTGCTATGATGAAAATAAAGAAGATGAGGTATAGACATTAAGTGGAAATGCATGGGGATTTTAGGTAAAGACCAGGAGAGACCTCTCTGAGGAAGCACAATCTGGGCAGAAAATGTGGAAGCCATTGCACAGGGCAGAAAAGCACATGCTTATAAGCTTTCTGCCTCATTGGCAGCCCGAGGCTACAGTGTTCAAGGGGTGCTCAGTTACACTGGCTCCATTAAAGACTTTCACTGGAGAAGTCACTCAGAATTCCAGCTGGTGAGCACACAGATTTGGTAGTGAGATGGATCACATATTGTGAGCTGGGCATTATTCCACTTAATCCTCACAATTCTTCCACAACTAGATTTCCCCTTACATTTTGTTGATAGGAAAATTGAGACACAGAGCTGTTACATAACCATCCTAAGGTTGCACAGCTTGTAATTGGCAGAACAGCATTTTGAACTGGATGTGTTTGATTCTAAAAGCAATGTTCTGAACACTGAGCTGTGGTATGAATTTCTGGGAAGGAGGGGAGTAGTTTCAAGCTTGAGCAGGAGGAGAAAGGAAATCCAAGGGGGAGGTGGTGGTATAGAAAGACTATGAGGACACATCCTTGGAGAGGGAGTGATTAGGCCAGAACATGGATGGTTTTGAGTGTCAAACAAAGCTGAGAGGGGAAAAGATGGTGGAGGAGTAGGGAACCCTATTCCAACTGGTCTCCTGAATTGAGCTGGATATCCATGAGACCACTCTGAACAGCCACGAAATCAGCCTGAGATGTAAGAAGATAGATCTGGATCTCTACAAACAGAATATGGCGGGCAGTTGGTTTTGAGGTATGAAGCAGGGAGCCATGATTCCATGGGCAGATATCAGAGGCTAAATGGAAGTCGGAGGGAGCCGTGGAGATCCTACACTGGCGGTGAACGATATCCTCCTGCGCTGAGGACAGGGCACAGACTCACAGAGCAGTAGTGATGGGGAAAGAACTTTAGGGCAGTCCCCCAAACTGAAACCCAGAGTGGCGGGGCTGTGCATACAAACTGGGGTGGCTGGCGGTTTTAGAAGCACAAAGGGCAGAGACATGCCCTGACCTGGAGGCAAGGACTAGGAGCCCTGCTGAGGGGCGCACAACCCAGGATTCTGCAGTTTATAGCAGCACAGACAGAAATGGAGATAGTGTGGCCTGGAGAGCTCACTGAAGAACAGTTTGCAATCTCTCTGTTCTGAGGCAGAGGATTGGAAACCATCCTTTCTGCTCTGACTCTCAAAAGAGACAAAGAAAGCCACCAGAGAACAAAAGCCCCCAAAAAACAGTTTTCACTGAGCCCATTCCCCGCCCCTCCCCACAGGGGACAGGGCAACTCTGCTCAAACAGGGTTGCCTGAGTAACAGCATGGCAGGCCCCTCCCCCAGAAGACAGGCTGGGAGAACAAGAGGCCAGCAACCCTAAGGTCCCTATAAAATAGGTGCATCTTGCCTGGGTTGTGGTCAATAATTTGGACTCTGTACATTCCCTCAACCACCCCTCAACAGAATGACTAGGAGGAGGAACCCCCAAAATAGGAAAGACTCAAAATGGATACAGATGTAACCAAGATGTTGGAGATGGAATTCAGGGTTGCAAATGCGAAGACAATAGCTAGAATAGAGAAATTGATTAATGGCAATGTAGAGTCTCTAAGGGCAGAAATGAAAAATGAACTGGCAGAACTTAAAAATGCAATCAATGAGATCCAATCCAATCTAGATAATCTAACAGCTAGGGTAAGCGAGGCAGAAGAATGAATTAGTGATCTACAAGACCAATTAATAGACAAGAAAAAAGAGAAGGCCAGGGAAAAACAACTCAAAATCCATGAAAATAGAATCAGAGAAATAAGTGACACCATGAAACTTTCCAATGTCAGGATTATTGGGATCCCTGAAGGTGTGGAGACAGAGAAAGAGGAATAGAAGATACATTTGAGCAAATTATAGCTGAGAACTTCCCTAATCTGGGGAATGAAACAAACATTCATGTCCTAGAGGCAGAGAGGACCATTCCCAAGATCAAGGAAAACAAGCCAACACCACGGCATGTAATAGTAAAACTTACAAATCTTAGAACCAAGGAAACCATCTTAAAGGCAGTTAGGGAGAAGAGATTCCTTACATACAGAGGGAGAAACATCAGAATAACGTCAGATTTTCCCACAGAGACCTGAGGCCAGAAAGGGCTAGCAAGACATATTCAAGGTACTAAATGAGAAAAACATGCAGCCAAGAATACTTTATCTGGCAAGGCTGTCATTTAGAATGGATGGAGAGATGCAGAGCTTACAAGACCGGCAGAAAATGAAAGCATATGTGACCACTAAGCTGGCCCTGCAAGAAATATTAAGGGGGGGTTCTATAAAAGGAGAAAGACCCCCAAAAGTGATATAGAAAAGAAATTTACAGGGACAATCTATAGAAACAAGGACTTCACAGGCAACATGATGACAATAAATTCATATCTTTCAATAATCACTCTCAACATGAATGGCCTAAATGCTCCCATGAAACAGCACAGGGTTGCAAATTGGATAAAAAGACAGGACCCATCCATATGCTGTCTACAAGAGACTCATTTTGAACCTAAAGACACATCCAGACTGAAAGTGAAGGGAAGGAGATCCATCTTCCATGCCAACAGACCTCAAAAGAAAGCTGGGGTAGCAATTCTTATATTAGACAAATTAGATTTTAAACTAAAGACTGTAGTTAGAGACACAGAAGGACACTATATCATTCTTAAAGGGTCTATCCAACAAGAAGATCTAACAATTGTAAATATCTACACCCCTAACATGGGAGCAGCCATCTACATAAGCCAACTGTTGACCAAAATAAAGAGTCATATTGATAACAATACGTTAATTGTAGGAAACCTCAATACTCCACTCTCAGCAATGGACAGATCATCTAAACAGAAAATCAACAAAGAAACAAGAGCTTTGAACGATACACTGGACCAGATGGACCTCATAGATATATACAGAACATTCCACCCTAAAACAACAGAATACCCATTCTTCTCGAATGCACATGGAACTTTCTCCAGAATAGACCACATACTGGGTCACAAACCAGGTCTCAACCGATACCAAAAGATTGAAATTATTCTCTGCATATTCTCAGACCATAATGCTTTAAGACTGGAACTCAATTACAAGAAAAAATTTGGCAGAAATTCAAACACTTGGAAGCTAAAGACCACTCTGCTCAAGAATGTTTGGGTCAACCAGGAAATCAAAGAAGAACTTAAACAATTCATGGAAACCAGTGAGAATAAAAACACTTTGGTCCAAAACCTATGGGATACTGCAAAGTCCATCCTAAGGGGGAAATACATAGCCGCCCAAGCTTCACTCAAAAAAATAGAAAAATTGCCAATTCACCAACTAACTCTACACAAGAACTAGAGAAAAAGCAGGAAAT
Organism: Zalophus californianus; assembly: GCF_009762305.2. Lineage (NCBI taxonomy): Eukaryota > Metazoa > Chordata > Mammalia > Carnivora > Otariidae > Zalophus > Zalophus californianus. The sequence continues at coordinate 106,650,313 of NC_045598.1, forward strand.
GATGCCTAAGCCACGCATTAGAAGAGAAATAATTAAGATTAGAGCAGAGATCAATGCATTAGAAACCAGAAACACAGTAGAGCAGAGCAATGAAACTAGAAGCTGGTTCTCTGAAAGAATTAATAAGATCAATAAACCACTGGCCGACTTATCCAAAAGAAAAGAGAAAGGACCCAAATTAGTAAAATTATGAATGAAAGGGGAGAGATCATGACTAACACCAAGGAAATAGAAACAATTATTAGAAATTATTATCAACAACTATATGCCATTAAGCTGAGCAACCTAGATGAAATGGATGCTTTTCCTGGAAACATAAACTGCCAAGACTGAAACAGGAAGAAATTGACAACTTGAATAGGCCAATAACCAGTAACAAGATTGAAGCAGTGATCAAAATCTTCCCAAAAAATAAGAGTCCAGGGCCTGATGGATTCCCTGGGGAATTCTACTAAACATTCAAAGAAGAAATAATACCTATTCTCCTGAAGCTGTTTCAAAAAAATAGAAACAGAAGGAAAGCTTCCAGACTCATTCTATCAGGCCAGCATTACCTTAATCCCCAAACCAGGCAAAGACCCCATCAAAAAGGAGAATTTCAGACAAATATCCCTGATGAATTTGGATTTAAAAATCCTCAACAAAATCCTAGCCAATAGGATCCAACAATACATTAAAAGGATCATTCACCATGACCAATTGGGATTTATCCCAGGGAGATGCAAGGGTGGTTCAACATTCACAAATCAATCAATGTGATAGAACACATTAATAAGAGGAGGGAGAAGAACCATATGGTCCTCTCAATTGATGCAGAAAAAGCATTTGACAAAATACAGCATCCTTTCATGATTAAAACTCTTCAGAGTATGGGGATAGAGGGAACACTCCGCAAGTTCATAAAATTCATCTATGAAAAACCCACAGTGAATATCACTCTCAATGGGGAAAAGCTGAGAGCCTTTTCCTTAAGATCAGGAACACGTCAAGGATGACCACTCTCACCACTATTGTTCAACATAGTACTAGAAGTCCTAGCAACAGCAATCAGACAACAAAAAGAAATAAAAGGTATTCAAATTGGCAAAGAAGAAGATAAACTCTCTCTTTCCGCAGATGACATGATACTTTATGTGGAAAACCCAAAAGACTCATACAGCAATTCACTAATGTGGCAGGATACAAAATCAATGCACAGAATCAGTTGCTTTCTTACATACTAAAATGAAACTGTAGAAAGAGAAATTAGAGAAACGATTCCATTTACAATAGCACCAAAACCCATAAGATACTTCAGAATAAACCTAACCAAAGAGGTAAAGGATCTATACTCTAGGAACTACAGAACACTCATGAAAGAAATTGAGGAAGACACAAAAAGATGGGAAAACATTCTATGCTCATGGAGTGGAAGAAAAAACATTGTTAAAATGTCTATGCTACCCAGAGCAATCTATACCTTCAATACCATCCCAATCAAAATTCCAATGACATTTTTCAAAGTGCTGGAACAAACAATCCTAAAATTTGTATGGAATCAGAAAAGACCCCGGATCACCAAGGAAATGATGAAAAAGAAAAACAATGCTTGGGGCATCATGTTGCCCGATTTCAAGCTATATTACAAAGCAGTGATCACCAAGACAGCATGGTACTGGCACAAAAACAGACATATAGACCAATGGAACAGAATAGAGAGCCCAGATATGGCCCAGATATGGGTCCATATCCCTCAACTCTATGGTCAAATAATCTTCGACAAAGCAGGAAAAAACATGCAATGGAAAAAAGACAGTCTCTTTAATAAATGGTGCCGAGACAATTGGACAGACACATGCAGAAGAGAGAAACTCGACCATTCTCTAACACCATACACGAAGATAAACTCAAAATGGGTGGAAGACCTCAATGTGAAACAGGAATCCATCAAAATCCTAGAGGAGAACATAGGCAGTAACCTCTTTGACATCAGCCACAGCAACTTCTTTCTAGTGAAGTGAAACAAAAGCAAAAATGAACTTTTGGGACTTCATCAAGATAAAAATCTTCTGCATAGCAAAGGAAACAGTCAACAAAACTAAGAGGCAACCCATGGAATAGGAGAAGATATTTTCAACTGACACTACAGACAAAGGGCTGGTATCCAAGATCTATAAAGAACTTCTCAATCTCAACACCCATAAAACAAATAATCAAGTCAAAAAATGGGCAGAAGACATGAACAGACACTTCGCCAAAGGAGACGTACAAAAGGCTAACAGACACATGAAAAAATGTTCATCATCATTAGCCATCAGGGAAATTCATATCAAAACTACACTGAGATAACACCTTACACCAGTTAGAATGGCAAAAATTGACAAGGCAAGAAACAATAAATGTTGGAGTGGTTGTGGAGAAAGGGGAACCCTCTTACACTGTTGGTGGGATGCAGGTTAGTACAGCCACTTTGGAAAACAGTGTGGAGGTTCCTTAAAAATTTAAAAATAGAACTGCTGTATGACACAGCAATTGCACTCCTGGGTATTTACCCCAAGGACACAGATGTAGTGAAAAGAAGGGCCACATGCACCCCAATGTTCATAGCAGCAATGTCGGCAATAGCCAAACTGTGGAAAGAGCTGGGATGCTCTTCAATAGATGAATGGATAAAGAAGATGTGGTCCATATATACAATGGAATATTACTCAGCCATCAGAAAGGATGAATATCCAACTTTTACGTGAACATGGATGGGACTGGAGGAGATTATGCGAAGTGAAATAAGTCAAGCAGAGAAAGTCAATTATCATATGGTTTCACTTATTTGTGGAATATAAGGAATAGCATGGAGGACATTAGGAGAAGGAAGGGAAATATGAAGGGGGGAAGTCAGAGGGAGAGATGTACCATGAGAGATTATGGACTCTGAGAAACAAACTGAGGGTTCTAGTGGGGATGGGGTGGGGGGATGGGTTAGCCTGGTGATGGGTATTAATGAGGGCATGGACTGCATTGAGCACGGGGTATTATACGAAAACAATGAATCTTGGATTACTACATCAAAAACTAATGATGTATTGTATGGTGACTAACATAACATAATAAAATAAAATTTAAAAAAAAACAAAGCTGAGACTGTACATATTTGTAGAGTGTGCTGGTAGGAAAATGGTTTTGAAGTAAGTAGTTTAGAAAAATAGTAGCTGGTCTATACCTAAAGTATTTTGTGACATTACCCTAAAATTAATTGGGCAGCAATGACTAGGATGCTCTAGAGGAAGAAGTAAATAGAGAGAATATAGCCAATCACCTTGAGAAGGTACAATAGGGTTAGCTTGAAATGAGGATCCAAACTCAGTACATGGCAGTGGGTAAGAAAAGGAAATAACAGATGTGAAAATCATTTGTCCAGAAGGAAGAAGAATAGACATAATCAGGAGATGTATTGGGACAAAGAAGAGGAGATAATTAGAATGTGTTTGAGTCTTTATGCCTGGTGACAAGGAAATGATGATACAATTGACAAAACAGAAAGTTTGGAGACAGGAGTGGTATGGGAGGAAGAGGGTGAGTTTGGTCCTGGACATGTTGAGTTTGAGGTGCTGGCAACACATGACCATGAAACATGATATGAGGCTGGAGCTCTAGGCATAGAATTCCTGAAAATTGAGATAAACACATAGTAATAAGTCAAAGAGAGGTGAGTCAAATCCTTGGGAACAGATGTGGTCCCACCTAAGCAGTGAAAATTATTGAGAGAACAGACCTGGTCTGTCATGTTCATTGCAGTAAACTCAGTGTAAAGAACAGGGACTGGGACATTGAAGACACTCAATGAATATGTGTTAAGTGAGTGAGTGAATGAATGAATGAGTGAATATGCAATGCAGAAAGTCAAGAGTTGAGTTGAGGGGGAAATTGAACAGTTCAGAAGAGATTGAGTTCCATGTGAAGAGGGCAAAGTCAGAGAAATTATTCCAAGATTTGAACTAGGCAGTTGATAAGGTTATTTTAAGGTCTCAAGTTCTAGAAATCCGGGTGGAGGAGAACAAAGACAGGGCAGAGTTGCAGAAGCTAAAGGATGTCATCTAAATCAGGTTAGTCACACAGGACTTCCCTCTCATCGCATGATTCATCTTGGTATCTTTAAGGGATTGAACAGTTATAGTAAGATTCCATCTGGCAGGATAGCAGTTTCATCTTGACCAGGTGGAACAGGTTGAACAGGAAAACTGGCATTCATAATGAGTAAGCACAACATCCTCTCTTCTGTGACACTGCAGCAGACCAGAATGATTTGGCTCTGATAAATCTGAAATATGTCAGCTTGTCTCAGAATGTGTTCACCCTGGAAAAGCAAGTATCTCTTCTCTTACAGATACTGCATCAGGGCAAGAGCTATGGCTTCTAACGTATCTCACTTAATGATTTATGTCATTCTTAAAAATATGTTAGTTCTCAGTGGGTGTCTCAGTCAGTTAAGCAGCTAACTTCAGCTCAGGTCCTCATCTCAGGGTCCTGGGATTGAGCTTCATGTCAGGCTCCATGGTCAGTGGGAAGTCTGCTTTTCCTTCTGTCCCTCCCCCTGCTCGTTCTCTCTCCTTCTCTCAAATAAATAAATAAATAAATAAATAAAAATCTTTTATAAAAAGAATATATTAGTTCTATTGCCAGAAATGTAGCTATAGCAGCTCTGCATGTTTGGATACTTAATTTTCAGTCTTAAAGGCCATTTTTTTATGTGTATGAAATGTGATAACATGCACTTGAAAGTCAGAAATTAATCTTCTTCCTCTATTGCCTTCCTCTCAGTGATTTAGTTCATTTATAACTGCATCTTTTCATTAATTAAAAATTTATTGATCACTTACTGTATGTTAGGTACTATATAATATAAGCATGTAACTCTTCTTCAGTAGTTTAATGGGGGAGAGAGTCAAATATCACAACACAGTGTAATGTGATAAATGCTTGAAGTCAGCATATGAAGTTTGCTTCATAAGGAGGGACTGCTTATCCCACTGAGGAGCTGGCAAAACGTATTGCTTGAACTTCGCCATGAAGAATATGTAGGAGTTTTCCAGGCTGAGAGGATAAGAAAAAATATAAGTTAAGTAAACAGCCTTAAGTGCAAAGGCCAGAGAGTTGAGAATGTGTTTTGTAGTGAACAATTTTGTGTGCCTGGAGCTCAGGAAGCCTGGGCAGGTGAGATTGTACAGCTGGTCAGGGAATAGATAAGGCAGGGCCTTGTACAAAGCCCTTGTCTGGCTCCGTGCTCAGCAGGGAATCTGCTCGAGATTCTCTGCTTGAGATTCTCTCTCTCCTTCTCCCTTTGCCCCTCCCCCCTTACACACACACACACAAGCATGCTCTTTCTCCCTCTCTCAAATAAATCTATAAGAAAATTCCAGGTTGACAAATACTATCTTCAATTACTTTGCAGATCTTTTTTTTAACTATTTTCTTTAAAATTTTTTAATTTAAATTCAATTTAATTAACATATACTGTATTATTAGTTTCAAAGGTAGAATTCAATGATTCATCAGTTGTATACAACACCCAATGCTCATTACTTCAAGTGCCTTCCTTAATGTCCATCATCCAGTTACCCCATCCCCCCACCAACCTCCCTCCCAGCAACCCTCAGTTTATTCCCTATAGTTAAGAGATTCTTATGGTTTGCCTCCCTCTCTGTTTTTGTTTTGGGTTCTGTCAGCCTAATTTTCTTTCTTTCTTTCTTTTTTTTTTTTTGAGGTAATGGTTTCATTTTTTTTTTTTTTTTAGGATTTTCCCTTGAGATTTGTTTCTGAGGATTCATGACTTTCATTAATTCTTGAAAATTTAGATCCAATATCTCTTCAAATATTTTTCTCACTCATTCTTTTTTTCCCCCTCCTCTGTCTTGAACTTTTATTGGATGCATGTAGAACTTTTACATTCTATATTCCAGAAACCACTGCCTTCTAAATTGTTTCAACATATCTTCCAGTTCATGATTTCTCTTTTCAGCTCTTTTTAAAATATATTGCTTGTCAACTGTTTACTCCAGTATCTGTTCTTTCTTCTTTTCACATTAATAAAACTAATTTCTAATTCGGGCTATAGCTGTCCAGAATTAATATTGCAGGCTCTCTTGCAGCTAAGTGTGGCAATGTGATGCAGTTCTAGGCAATGTGATGCCAGTGGAAATATCTTTGGGATACTTTTTAAAGGATAGACTCATAAACTTTGCCCCTTTGGTTCTTCATCCTTCTTTTGTCTCTCTGCTTTGAATGTATATTGATGGCTAGAACTGTGTATTGAACTAAGAGTAACTGTCACCCCATAGGAGTTGCAAACAGAAAGGTATATGACAAATCAGTCCCAGATGGCTGTGGAGCTGTAATGCCTGTGCTGAGTGGCCACACACTGGGATTTTATGTGAGAAACAAAACTAATTTTATGTGAGAAACTTATAACTTACTAAGCCACCATCTTTTTTGTCTTTTATTTTTAGCCAAATCTAATTTTAACCTATACCATTCATTGATGTTCAAATGTCAATGATTATATTTTTAATTTCTTATTTTTCTTTGGTTATTTTTAAACACTGTCTATATGCTTTCTTATATTTTAAATTTATTTATATTTAATCATTTGAAATATTCTTATTTTTATAATATTTATCAGATATTTTGTTAATCTGAAATTTCTTGGTAGTCTAATCCTACTGTTTATAGAATATATTGACTCTCACTGAAGATGAATTCAGAATTCAAAATTATAAACACACAAGAAAACAATCTACATCTTCTGTGGTAATTTCTCATCTTCAGTGGGACTTTGTGGATATCTTATGTCTCTGTAGATTAATTTGGGTTTATTATTGTCAGGTACCTCAGGGCACCTGCCTGGGACCAATTTTTATTTTAATTATTTAGCTTGGGGACTCAGATCACATGTGTAGTATACGGTAAATGAATGGAAAATTAATATGAAGCACAGGCCCATGGGTATACATTTTAAAGGTTGATTCTCTCCTCCTGCCCTCCATAAGCCCAAAGGAAGGCAAACAGACTTTCTTGAGTCTTGTGATACCCTTTTCTTACTCCACTTTTTCCACAGAGGATGTCCTCTTTATTGCTCCCAACATTGTGTCTTTTTCTTCATGACCTTAGATCTCAAACCTCTAGAAAATGAATCTCTTGCCCTTAGGTAGCTGTCATATCCACTTATAGACTTACTATTCTGGTTTTCATTTTCAATTCTTTGAATTATGGAACTTGAGACTTACAAGCATAGGTATGCATCAAAAGGATATTTGTTCTATTTTATCTAACACTCAGGATGGTTATAGAATAAGGATTTTAAAGTTTTCTTTTTTTTTTAAAGATTTTATTTATTTATTTGAGAGAGAGAGAATGAGAGATAGAGAGCACGAGAGGGAAGAGGGTCAGAGGGAGAAGCAGACTCCCCGCTGAGTAGGGAGCCCGATGTGGGACTCGATCCCGGGACTCCAGGATCATGACCTGAGCCGAAGGCAGTTGCTTAACCAACTGAGTCACCCAGGCGCCCCGGATTTTAAAGTTTTCTAATAAGCAATATTGCCAGAACAAGTGGTTGGTTCTTTGAAGTTCTAGGTTTGTCTCACCTGTGCTGTGGGAAATCAAGGGAAAGAATTTCTGCTCTTCTTAAAATCAAGTAGGTGCTGGGGAGGGATCAGTGGCACTTGATGAAATAGAACCTCAAAGGGAAGCTAAAACCCAGTGATGGATTATTGATACTCATTCCATTGCTAAGGAAGGCCAATTTCTTATACTCTTAGACTCAAAGTTTCTTGAGGACAGTGGCTGTGTCCTATACATCTTGGTATTTCCCTGTCTACTCAGCACTATGATTTGTATATAGAACTTGCTCAAAAGCAACTGCTGATTGATTGTTGAAAGCATAAACCCTATAATTTAATCCCTCCTTTGTACTTTGTACTCATCAGAAAATTACATCAAGGTGTGGTGCATTCTCAGTACAAAGCAGCACATTAGCCCTGTACTCCACCCAATCCAGAAACACAGGGAAGATGCCCGGGCTCATCTTTTACATCATATCCATTCCATAACTAATTCACAATCAATAATAAAGGAGAAATGATGATTGTATTATCTATTTAGTTAAAAATAGATTTAAAAAAACTTTTAGGCATAAATAGTACAAAATTCACAATGTCTTTGGCATTTGAAGGGGTTATTAGAGATCATGTGGTAAGATCACTCATTCTTGCAGAAAACATCCCATGTACAGTAACCTGATTGATACCTGAACACATCTAGAGACAAGATGTGAGCTCACGGCCTCACAAGATAGTTTCATTCATTTTTTTAAAGATTTTATTTATTTATTTGACAGATAGAGAGTGAGAGAACACAAGTTTGGGGAGCAGCAGAGGGAGAGGGAGAAGCAGACTCCCCGCTCAGCAGGGAGCCTGACCCAGGGCTTGATCCCAGGACTCTGGGATCATGACCTGAGCCAAAGGCAGACACTTAACTGACTGAGCCACCCAGGTTCCCCTTGTATAAAATTTATTTTATTTCTTTTAATTAAAAATTTTTTTAAAGATTTTATTTATTTATTTGACAGAGAGGGAAAGACAGTGAGAGAGGGAACATAAGCAAGGGGAGTGGTAGTGGGAGAAGCAGGCTTCCTGCTGAGCAGAGAGCCTGTTGCGGGGCTCGATCCCGGGACCCTGGGATCATGAGCTGAGCCGAAGGCAGACGCTTAACGACTGAGCCACCCAGGTGCCCCTAAATTTTTTTTATTAATGTAAATTTTTCTCATCACTGTAATAGTTCATTCATTGTAGAAAAATGCAAGTATCAATTTAAAAAACCTCATAACTCCATTATCCACAGATAATCATTTTTATACATGATTGTATATTTCTTCAGAACTTTCTCTATGCAAACTTTTCTTTTTCTTTTAACAAAATTGTATTCAGGCTGTTAATGCTATTTTTTCATTGGATATTATAGCATCTTTTCATGACAATACACATTCATCCATGGTATGCTTTTCATGCCAGAACAACTTCCATTGTATGGGTAGTCCACCAACTATCTAACCAACTCATTGCTGGACATTGTCTTGCCTCTGATTTGTTACTATAATTAGATATGTTGGAATGCACATCATTTATTTATTCAGCAAATATTTATTGGGCACCTAAACTCTGCCTAGCACTATATTAGGTGCTGAGGATTCAGAATGAGGGTTAAGTTTCTAACCCTCAATGTTAACCTCTGAAGGGGAAGAGGGAGATTGGAAATAAATAGACCACAAATAAGATAATCACAAATAGTGATAATCGTTATGAAGACAAGAAAACAAGGTGATGAGATAGAAAGTGGCAGGGTTGAATCTGTACTTTAGGCAGGGAAGATACATTGTGTCATGTGACCATAGGCTAAGACCTAGGTGAATGTGTAGAAGTGGAATTGCTGCATTTTGTACCAAGCTATCTTCCCAGCAAGGTATAGAGACCCTGCTTCTTGGCACCCTTACCAATGCAGGCTCCCTGTTCCGAGCCTTACTCTGCATCTTTGGCCCTCATGCCGCCCTCTGAATCAGCTCAGGGCCAGCCATGGGCTCTCTATTTGCATCTTAGCAATATTGCCCCTCACATGCATAGAACTTGACACTTTACAAAGAACCTTCACATATTAACACTTAAGTGTATTGATTATGTTTTGTTTTTATGGTCTTTATTTATGGAAAATTTCAAATCTGCACAAAAAGAGATAGAACAGGATAATTACCCATAATTACCCTAACAATATTTTGCTAATATTGTTTCATCTACTGCCTTCCCCCTCCCTTGCACAAACTTTTTTCTGGACTATTTTATTTTATTGTTTATTTATTTATTATTATTTTTAAAGATTTATTTATGAGCGAGAAGGCGGGGAGGGGCAGAGGGAGACAGAGAATCCTGAAGCAGACTCCCTGTTGAGCATTGAGCCTCATGTGGGGCTCAACCCAAGGACCCGGAGATCATGACCCCAGTTGAAATCAAGAATCACCACCAACCAAATAAACCACCCAGGTGTTCCGTTCCTGGACTATTTTAAAGCAAAATCCAGCCATCACATTTTTTTCTCCATCATAAATACTGAAGCGTGTCTCTTGAACACATGAGGACATTTCTCTTTCTCATATAACTTCAATGCCATTACTATTCTTTCTTTAAATTTTTTTATTGTTATGTTAATCACCATATATTACATCATTAGTTTTTGATGTAGTGTTCCATGATTCATTGTTTATGCATAACACCCAGTGCTCCACGCAGAACGTGCCCTCTTTAATACCCATCACCAGGCTAACCCATCCCCCCAACCCCTCCCCTCTAGAACCCTCAGTTTGTTTTCCAGAGTCCATCGTCTCTCATGGTTCATCTCCCCCTCTGATTCCCCCACCTTCATTCTTCCCCTCCTGCTATCTTCTTCTCTCTTTTTTTTCTTAAATTATATTGCAGTATTTGTGTCAGAGGTACAGATCTGTGATTCAACAGTCTTGCACATTTCACAGCGCTCACCATAGCACAAACCCTCACCAATGTCTATCACCCAGCCACCCAATCCCTCCCACCCCCCACCACTCCAGCAACCCTCAGTTTGTTTCCTGAGATTAAGAACTCCTCATATCAGTGAGGCCATATGATACCTGTCTTTCTCTGATTGACTTATATCACTCAGCATAACACCCTCCAGTTCCATCCACGTCGTTGCAAATGGCAAGATCTCATTCCCTTTGATGGCTGTATAATATTCAATTGTATATATATACCACATCTTTATCCATTCATCTGTCGATGGACATCTTGGCTCTTTCCACAGCTTGGCTATTGTGGACATTGCTGCTATAAACATTGGGATGCACATACCCCTTCGGATCCTTACATTTGTGTCTTTGGGGTAAATACCCAGTAGTGCAATTGCTGGATCATATCGTAGCTCTATTTTCAACTTTTTGAGGAACCTCCAAACTGTTTTCTAGATACGAAAGACAGAGTAAATGCTAAATTCTTTCTCTTGCCAGTTATCAGAATAATGAGTTGGTGGCCAGGCAATTAAAAAAAAAAAGAGTATCATGATGGACACAAGGATTTCTCTATTTTTTGATATAACTTGATCAATTACAATTGGTCAATTACAAAAAATAATAATTTGATTCTCCAATTGTCCCATTTTGAAAACTTCCTGTGTCTTTTTGATACAACCCAGCAACTTCCTTACTTTCTGATGCAATAAGATATCCAATGGTCATATTGTGCATCATCTGACTTAGAATAGTCTTGGATACTTCTCCAAGGAGTCCACATTCTTTTAGGGGAAATGGTATTTAGAGACCCTAATATGGACACTGTGGATGAAAATACTGCTACATTTTTATTGCTGCTAGGTCTTTTTAGTGAACAATACTAGGGAATACATTTTTTTTCAAGAAAAAAAATGAATGGATAATATTTCAATTCCCCCAAATTAACATTTTAGGATATATGCTTGTTCATATTATTCTTGTATCTTTTCCCTCTAGTGCTGAAAGTTTGGTTCTTTTTTGTTTTATCCTACAATATATCCTATAATATTCTCCAAGTGATGATGCTAATATTATTACCAATAATAAGATCATTCAGTGCTACATGAGGTTTCTTTGAGCTTGGGATACAGATGCATAATCAAAATACTGTGTTGTAAAATTAGTTGAACTAATTCTTTTCTCAGTGTAGTTATGTCATCAACCTTATGTACAGTTAGACACTGTAGGGGAGGAAGAAACTTCCTTCTTTCTCCCCAGGGTTCTTTTTAAAAATTATTTCTTTTTTTTAGTGAAGTAAAATTAACATACAGCATTATATTAGTGTCAGGTGTACAATATAGGGATTCAACAATTCCATACATTATTCAGTGCTTATTGTGATAGGTGCATTTTTAATCCCCCAAGGTTCTCCTAGGTAGTTTAGAAATAAAAATTGATATGAGACAGACTAATAGGAGAAAAAAAACCTGAAAGTTTTATTATATGCACACGGAGGCCCAATAATGCAATTGAGACCCAAAGAAATGACCAAAGTGGACAGTTTTTATACATTTTAGAGAAAGAGACAATAAATCTGTGAGGAATTGACAAGATAAAGTAAACAGATATTTGGGAGCTTTAATTTGCAAGGAGTTCTAAGTAGAATTTAGGCTGAAGTAGGGGATTAGAAAAAAAATAACAAGGTTTATTTCTACTGCTTTTTTGGCTTTAAAGTTCCTATCTTTGGCGAGAAGGATGTCTTTTTACTTCTCAGTACAGGGAGGGTACGTTTCATGTGAGACATGTGTTTCCTGCTTCCAGGGAATCAGAGGAGAGTCTGAATGTCCCTGCACTGGCTGTTTCCCAAGTAGTTCCAGTTCAAGATAATCAGCATGTCATTGTGGTGTAGCCTGCCCTGGGCCCCACAACACATTTGTTGTAGTTTGTTTTCACTGTTTAGAGATTTTTAAATTTAATACTTCTGTTTTTAATCAGGTATTAAATGTTTGCATTATTCTGAAGCCAAAACTATAAAGAAAGGTACATTCAGCAAAGTCCAGTTTCCTTCCTTGTCCCATCTCTCTCTTCTATACACAATCATTTTTATTAGTTTTAGGTTCAGCACATAGTTTTCTTTAACTTTTATTTTTAACATTTTTATGTAGGCAAGCAAGTAATTATTATCATCATCATCTCCCTTATAGAGGCAGTGGCATTGCCTTGTTTAGACCAAGTGCCTGGGAATGGAATCCTGAGCTCCTTCCCTGGCTCCATATCCCCTTCTGCAGGCACCCCAAAGGGTTTCATCAAGAAGACATAGCCATCTAGCCACCCTTAGGGTAGACATCCAAATTAAACAGGCTTCTTTCCTCAGTGATTACCCTGCCTACTCTAGATTTATGTAAAATAAATATGCCACTTATTTTTAGACTCCAGGTGGTGCTTGGTGTCTGAGTTAGAAAAATACATGAGTAAATATGTATGAATAAGCGTCTGTATATTTGTATGTGTGTGTTAGGGAAACAAATTATCCCCCAAAGCTGTCATTTTCTGCTAACACCTACTATGGTGATGTGGAATATAGCTATGCAAAGGCATTATCCCTGGAATCACCCTTTGGGCAAATGTGTGGACCATATTAGGAGAGGAAAGTAGATTTGAAATTAATGAAGATGACAGTTCAGAAGACAACATAGCAGAGCCAGTGAAGTGCCACTTAACGTTTGGGTACATTTAACAGTAAAAACTCCACAAATGTTCCCTGAGTTTAAAATGAATGTAGGGTTATTATTTCTTTTCTTTCTAATTCAATTTAATTTTAAATTGTATTGGCAACTAGGAAGAAAATAGGAACTGTAACTTCCTTACTGGGTGAGCACACAAGTATGACAGAGTCAAGATTCTACTGTGTTGTTTATCACCATCTCCTGCCCTCCCTCTGCCCCCTCACTCACTAGGAACCTGGGGAAATGGAGGGGCAGAGGTAGCCCAGGCTGGGCAGGAGATGCATGCCACCTTCTTCCAAGGTAAATGCTCAAAACCCAAGGAAGCCTCTCCCCTGCTTTGCTTTGCTCCTAAGACATCAAGAGGCAGAAGGCTTTTGTAGAAAGGGGCCTGATACAGGCTCAGTATAGAGGCCACAAACGAGATGGCTTTCCCACCATCCTTTCTCTGCTCAGAAAAGATCCAAGGATACATCCCCATAAAGTTTGAGTTGGTTGGTTTGTTTGAAAGAAGGTTTCAAGAGCAGAGTATTTCGAGGTAATAGGGAGTTCACATGTATACAGTAGAATTAAGAGGTTTGCTTTTAAAACAACAAAAGTGATACCATGTCAGTAGAGAGGTGAGCAGCTGGACTTGTGAGCTGGACAGGAAAGGTCACTTTTGAGATTAGGGCCTGAGACAGGCTCCATTTGTTCTGGGCCGTGTAGGCTAATCCAGGTGGAGCTCCTGGCTTTGCTGGGAACTGCTGGGATGGTCTTCCTCCCAGGGTCACAGCAGGACCAAGGGAAAACTGCATGTAAGTGACAGTCCCTCTTCTCTTTCTTTCTGGTTAAGGGGCTGTCCTTTCCCTTGCAGTGGTCAGGAGAGGTGGTCACTGCCTCGAATGATCTGGGAAGAGCAGGATGTCTATTTCTTCATTGATGAAATGAGGGGGGTGGACCCTTAGCCCTACTTCTTCTCAGGCTGCATGAAGAACCCCCACCCCCAAATCCTAGGACTCTGTCCTGCCTACTTAATCTTCTTTTAAAAATAAAGTTCATTTTTTATTAAGTAGTGCACATTCACTAAATTTTTGAAAACTATGGAAATATGAAAAATATTGTTGTGTGAATACAAAATCAACACCGCCTGCATTTAGTGTATGCTACTTTACACCATGAGAATTTATTCATCTTTATAAGTGGTTTCAATGAGCAAGATATCATCCATTTTATGCACAATATTTTAGTTAACTATTCTTTTATTTTTGAATACTGAAGCAAGTTTTACTTTACTGCTTCCCTAAAGAATGACACACACATTTAAAATTTTTCAGTTGATTTAACTGGGGGCATTTTCCTAGAAATAGTTACTACTCTGTCAAATCCAATGAATTCTTTTTTTAAAATGTTTTATTTATTCATGAGAGTCAGAGAGAGAGAGAGAGGCAGAGGCAGAGGGAGAAGCAGGCTCCCTGCCTAGCAAGGAGCCCCATGCGGGACTTGATCCCAGGACCCTGGGATCATGACCTGAGTCAAAGGCAGATGCTTAACCATCTGAGCCACCCAGATGCCCCAAATCCAATGACTTCTTAAGCTTATTGGACTACCACTGCTCTGAGTATGTCCATTCTTCGCAACCTTGAGTGCCCAGAATCTGGTAATTACAAAAAGACAGATGGAAAATATTTTTTGTTGTTTATTAAAGTCAAACATATTTTCACATTTATTGTCCATTTACAGTTCTTTTGTGATTGCATTTGTCCTTTCTCCATTTTTCAAAATTGTGATATAATTTTTTTATTCCTTAATATGTTAGGACTTTTTGCATTTGCGCTATATAAGAGTTATGTAGCACTAATGATATGTAAAAATATGAATGTTGTTAAATAAATATCATAAACATTTTTACTCTGTAATTTCCTTTTTAAAACTTTGTTAGGGTAATTTTTGCCCCTTGGAGCTGCAAATTGTGTGGTCCACTGATGTGGAAACTGGGGAGACATGAGGAACACTCAGCACAGATGGCCACTAGGTGGCTCTCATCATTCAGGACAAAACGGCTTTGATTCACCCCTGGGGTGGTTACAAAAATCAGGACCTTCAATGGGGAAGAGGGCCAGCAGCCCAGAACACTTGTCATTTAGAACTCAGAGCAGGAAAAGAATCAGCCTCCACTGTTCTCTCTTCTCTTGAGACACCCTCCCCCCAATTCCAATCATCAACAAGTCCTGTCCAGCCCATTGCCTAAATGCTTCCTGAATTCACTTATCTCCTTCCTTTTCTACTTCCTGCCCATTGCCTCCCTTGGGTCTCAATCATTTCCTTCAGGCAGTACCGTGGTAGCATGGTAGCGTTTTTTGGTGCCCTCCTGCTGTCATTCCTTTTGCCAGTCTTTCCCCATGGAAGCCACTTACTAAAAAATAAAGAAAAGCATAGATTAGATTAGACTGTCCCTCTGCTTTAAAATACTCCATGACATTTGGAATGAAACCCAAATTCTTGGCCTTGGCCTCAAGGTCCTATGTGACTTGTGCCTTGTTGCCTCGTTTTCCTGTTTTGCCCTCACCATGTTCTTGACACAGGCCCCCTTCCTGTTCCTGAAACATGCCAAACCAGTTTTTATTTTGTGGCATCTCATTGGTAGTTTTTGAGGAGAGGTTTGACTTGAGCTACTACAAGTATTATCTGCCATTAAGCCAATAGGAATGTACAGAGAGGAGGGAGAGAGACAGATTCTGGGCGTTGTCTGGCAAGACCTGAGAAGGACCTAGCAAGGCTACTGACTCTGGAGATGAAGAGGAGGGGGTATGTATGGGAGTCCTCCTGAAGGCTGACCTGCTGACTCTCTAGGGCTTGGGGTTGCCTGGATGTGAGGCATGGGGAATTCCAAAATGGTTGTGGGATTTCAAGACCCGTAACTGAGACATGGTGTCAATAACAGGAATTGGGAAGTCAGGAAGAAGGGCTGGTGGTGGGAGAAGATAAGAACTGAATTCTGTTTACTGACCAGTTGCTGTTGTTATAATGATGATGATGATAATAGAAACTACCATTTACTAAACACTTTCTATGTGCTAGATACTGTGCTTTGATGCTTTTATCTCAATTATTTTTTGCAGCACTTACTGGGGAGGAGGAGCTAAAAGTATCATCCTTTTAAGAATGAATAACTAGCTCAGAGAAATTAAATAATTTATCCAGACTCACAGTTAAAAAAAAAATAGCTAAACTGGGAATAAAATCTGGGTACTTGACCCTAAAGTTCTTACAATGTTTCCATACCTCCAACTGATTCTAAGCATTCAACACATTTGTAAATCTCATGAAGACTTCAAGCTGAACATGTCTAAGATTATACTTATTAGTGTCCCCCTGAATGAGCATCTCATCCTATATTCTTCATGCAGGAATAAAATAACACTGCAGTTACCCTGGTGCAGGCCTGAGGCCTGAGGGTGATGCATGATCACTTCCTTTCCCTAACCTCTTTATCTCCAATCAGGCATGAGATCCTGCCATTTTTGTCCCAAACTGCTCCATCACTAAGCTGTATGCCAGACACTTCTCAAGCCTCCTCTATCCCACCACCTGTGGCCACTACCATATTTCACCCTGCACTCTCTCCCTCTGCCTTTGTAGCCAATGAAAAAGACCCAGGAATTAGGAAGTAGTGAGGACGTCAAAGAAGCCATTCAAAGACAAATTAAAGAAGGAGTCCTTGTCATAGAATCAGAGGTCAGGAGGGGAACAAAGGCCCTTTTAGCATAATAAAGTCAAAATTTGATGGCAGAGAGGTGATACTCATGTATAGGGACAACAAAAGTGGGAAAAACCCTCTAATCCTGGGCCTGATGACTTTCCATGTGAGTCAAGGCCATGCCATCCTCCTCATGCCCAGGCTCCAGCACCTTCCTGGACAGGGTTAAGAGATTCCCCAAGAAGGACCCAGGAAGCCCTGTTTCTGCTTGTTAGACTTCCTCAGACCTGCTGTTTCTCACTGACTTGCTCAGTGTTTGAATATGTGGCAAATACTTGCAAAATGTTGGCAATGCCAGGAGAACTCAAGCTGTTTTCTAGGATCTCAGTCATGATGAGCAAATGTGGAACATCCTAAGTAAAATGAATGTATTAAGTGTAATAATTTTGCACAAGTCTCCGTGGTGCTCAGTGTGAAAAAGAGATGAATGCAGGGTGTACTGTTACCAGCATGGAGCTGATGATGCCCTTTCACTGCAGGGTCACAGGGTGGCAGGGGGAGGTGGAAGAGAGCGTGCAACTCCAGCTTTCCTTAATGGGTGTTGACTTCTCTGCTCTGAGCTCACAGACTTCCCTGAGGTGGGGAGAATCCTCCTTCCTCTTCCTCTTTTCATTCCAAGTCAGGTCATGTTATCCTGTGCAGGCTGGACTGGGCTCTGACATATGGAAGAAGGGAGGACTGAGCAGCCTGGTGTGGGGAGAGCACCATGGAGTCAGAATAGATGGTGTGGGATTAAAAACCTCATTGTTTTGCAGGACTGATGGCCACCACTAGATCTGTCCTATCCAAACCTAACATTTTCCTCAGGCTGAGAGCTTCCCTGAGTTTATCAAAACTATGCTGGTATCTATTGAACTCTAGGGGTCTCAAATAAATGGAAATAATTTTTTTTCTAATAGTAATTGTGTTAAGAAAGAATAGTTTCTTTTTTAAAAATTTTATTTATTTGACAGAGATCGAGAGAGAGAGAGAGTGAGATTGAGCCTGCACAAGGAAGGGGGAGCAGCAGGCAGAGGGAGAAGAGAAGCAGACTCCCCATGGAGCAGGGAGTCCAATGTGGGGCTCAATCTCAGGACCCTGGCATCATGACCTAAATTGAAGGCAGACACTTAACCAACTGAGCCACCCAGACACACCTGGAAACAAACCTTAATTTGAGGCCAAGATTTTCAGTCTTGGAACTTGAGTGTGTGTGTGTTTGTGAGTGTTATGTGGTGTGTTTGCATGTGCATATGTGCTATGCATGTGGCATACAGGCACATGTGTGTTATATGTGCATATGTTATGTGTTTGGCATGAATGCATATGTGTTATGTGGTGTGTTCATGTGTATGTGTATGTGTTATATATGTGGCATATGTGCATATGTGTGTTATGTGTGGTGGGAGGGGTATTTGAACCATGACTCAATATTCTTTATACTCCTGAGTCCTACCTAAGAATTTCTTGTGCTTTAGGATGTCAAATGTCCTGTCCATGCTGTGACTCTAGAGCCTGCTATAGTGTGGATTCCACACCTGCATCTATGTCTTCAAAAAAATCCTAGCTCAGGCAGAGAAGCTGGGCTGTATATTTCAGAGCAGATCTTACATCAACTCTATCTTATTGACTGTATTTGGTACCTTTTTAAAAAAGATTTTATTTATTTATTTGTTGAGAGTGAGTGAGAGTGAGAGAGACAGAGAGAGAGCATGAGCTGGGGGAGGGGCAGAAGGAGAAGGAGAAGCAGACTCCCCGCTGAGCAGGGAGACCAACGAGGGTATCATGACATGGACCAGCAGACACTTAACCGACTGAGCCACCCAGCCACCCCACCTTGGTACCTTTTTATACTTAAAATCTAAGGAGCTGGTTTTCCATTAATGTTGAGGAGAAATTGATTTTTACTCCTTAATTTCCCAAGGGCATTTCCCACCTAAAGCTTAATTTTGTGAAAGCACATGGCACTGTGCCAGTTTGGCTTTAGCTTAGGCTCTATTATGTCTTTATTTCTTCTTTTATTGTGATAAAATATATACATTAACATAAAATGTCCCAGTTTAACCATTTTTTTTTCTGGATCACATGGTAGCTTTCTTTTCTGTTTTTTTTAAAATAATTTTTATTGTTATGTTAATCACCATACATTACATCATTAGTTTTTGATGTAGTGTTCCATGATTCATTGTTTGTGCATAACACCCAGTGCTCCACGCAGAATGTGCCCTCTTTAATACCCATCACCAGGCTAACCCATCCCCCCACACCCCTCCCCTCTAGAACCCTCAGTTTGTTTTTCAGAGTCCATCATCTCTAATGGTTCGTCTCCCCCTCCGACTTACTCCCCTTCATTCTTCCCCTCCTGCTATCTTCTTCTTTTTTTCTTAACATATATTGCATTATTTGTTTCAGAAATACAGATCCGTGATTCATCAGTCTTGTATAATTTACAGTGCTCACCATAGCACATACCCTACCCAATGTCTATCACCCAGCCACCCCATCCCTCCCACCCCCCACCACTCCAGCAACCCTCAGTTTGTTTCCTGAGATTAAGAATTCCTGATATCAGTGAGGTCATATGATACATGTCTTTCTCTGATTGACTTATTTCACTCAGCATAACACCCTCCAGTTCCATACACGTCGTTGCAAATGGCAAGATCTCATTCCTTTTGATGGCTGCATAATATTCCATCATATATATATATATATATATATATATATCTATCTATCTCAGAACTTCTTTATCCATTCATCTGTCGATGGACAGACATCTTGGCTTTTTCCACAGTTTGGCTATTGTGGACATTGCTGCTATAAACATTGGGGTGCACGTATCCCTTCAGATCCCTACATTTGTATCTTTGTGGTAAATACCCAGTAGCGCAATTGCTGGATTGTATGGTAGCTCTATTTTCAACTGTTTGAGGAACCTCCATACTGTTTTCCACAGTGGTTGCACCAGCTTGCATTCCCACCCACAGTGTAGGAGGGTTCGCCTTTCTCCACATCCCCGCCAACATCTGTCATTTCCTGACTTGTTAATTTTAGCCATTCTGATGGGTGTGAAGTGGTATCTCATTGAGGTTTTGATTTGGATTTCCCTGATGCCGAGCGATGTTGAGCACTTTTTCATGTGTCTGTTGGCCATTTGGATGTCTTCTTTGGAAAAATGTCTGTTCATGTCTTCTGCCCATTTCTTGATTGGATTATTTGTTCTTCGGGTGTTGAGTTTGATAAGCTCTTTATAGATTTTGGATACTAGCCCTTTATCTGATATGTCATTTGCAAATATTTTCTCCCATTCTGTCGGTTGTCTTTTGGTTTTGTGGACTGTTTCTTTTGCTGTGCAAAAGCTTTTTATCTTGATGAAATCCCAATAGTTCATTTTTGCCCTGGCTTCCCTTGCCTTTGGCGATATTTCTAGGAAGAAGTTGCTGTGGCTGAGGTCGAAGAGGTTGCTGCCTGTGTTCTCCTTTAGGATTTTGATGGACTCCTGTCTCACACTGAGGTCTTTCAACCATTTGGAGTCTATTTTTGTGTGTGGTGTAAGGAAATGGTCCAGTTTCATTCTTCTGCATGTGGCTCTCCAATTTTCCCAACACCATTTGTTGAAGAGACTGTCTTTTTTCCATTGGACATTCTTTCCTGCTTTGTCAAAGATGAGTTGACCATAGAGTTGAGGGTCCATTTCTGGGCTATCTATTCTGTTCCATTGATCTATGTGTCTGTTTTTGTGCCAGTACCATACTGTCTTGATGATGACAGCTTTGTAATAGAGCTGGAAGTCCGGAATTGTGATGTCGCCAGCTTTGCTTTTTCTTTTTCAATATTCCTCTGGCTATTCGGGGTCTCTTCTGGTTCCATACAAATTTTAGGATTATTTGTTCCATTTCTTTGAAAAAGGTGGATGGTATTTTGATGGGGATTGCATTGAATGTGTAGATTGCTCTAGGTAGCATTGACATCTTCACAATGTTTGTTCTTCCAATCCATGAGCATGGAACGTTTTTCCATTTCTTTGTGTCTTCTTCAATTTCTTTCATGAGTATTTTATAGTTTTCTGAGTACAGATCCTTTGCCTCTTTGGTTAAATTTATTCCTAGGTATCTTATGGTTTTGGGTGCAATTGTAAATGGGATCGACTCCTTGATTTGTCTCTCTTCTGTCTTGTTCTTGGTGTATAGGAATGGCACTGATTTCTGTGCATTGATTTTATAGCCTGCTACTTGACTGAATTCCTGTATGAGTTCTAGCAGTTTTGGGGTAGAGTCTTTTGGGTTTTCCACATACAGTATCATATCATCTGCAAAGAGTGAGAGTTTGACTTCCTCTTTGCCGCTTTGGATGCCTTTGATTTCTTTTTGTTTTCTGATTGCTGTGGCTAGGACTTCTAATACTATGTTGAATAGTAGTGGTGAGAGTGAACATCCCTGCCGCGTTCCTGACCTTAGGGGAAAAGCTCTCAGCTTTTCCCTATTGAGAATGATATTCGTTGTAAGTTATTCATTGATGGCTTTTATGATATTGAGGTATGTACCCTCTATCCCTATACTCTGAAGAGTTTTGATCAAGAAAGGATGCTGGACTTTGTCAAATGCTTTTTCTGCATCTATTGAGAGGATCATAGGATTCTTGTTCTTTCTTTTGTTAATGTATTGTATCACGTTGATTGATTTGCGGATGTTGAACCAGCCTCGCAGCCCAGGGATAAATCCCACTTGGTCATGGTGAATAATCCTTTTAATATACTGTTGGATCCTATTGGCTAGTACTTTGGTGAGAATTTTTGCATCCGTGTTCATCAAGGATATTGGTCTGTAATTCTCCTTTTTGATGGGATCTTTGTCTGATTTTGGGATCAAGGTAATGCTGGCCTCATACAATGAGTTTGGAAATTTTCCTTCCATTTCTATTTTTTGGGACAGTTTCAGGAGAATAGGTATTAATTCTTCTTTAAATGTTTGGTAGAATTCCCCTGGGAAGCCATCTGGCCCTGGGCTTTTGTTTTTTTGGGAGATTTTTGATGACTGCTTCAATTTCCTTAGTGGTTATAGGTCTGTTCAGGTTTTTTATTTCCTCCTGGTTCAATTTTGGTAGTTGATACATCTCTAGGAATGCACCCATTTCTTCCAGGTTATCTAATTTGCTGGCATAGAGTTGCTCATAATATGTTCTTATAATTGTTTGTATTTCATTGGTGTTGGTTGTGATCTCTCCTCTTTCATTCATGATTTTGTTGATTTGGGTCATTTCTCTTTTCTTTTCGATCAGTCTGGCCAGGGGTTTATCAATCTTGTTAATTCTTTCAAAGAACCAGCTCCTAGTTTCGTTGATCTGTTCTACTGTTCTTTTGGTTTCTATTTCATCGATTTCTGCTCTGATCTTTATGATTTCTCTTCTCCTGCTGGGTTTAGGCTTTATTTGCAATTCTTTCTCCAGCTCCTTTAGGTGTAGGGTTAGGTTGTGTATCTGAGACCTTTCTTGTTTCTTGAGAAAGGCCTGTATTGCTATATACTTTCCTCTTAGGACTGCCTTTGCTGTATCCCAAAGATTTTGAACAGTTGTGTTTTCATTTTCATTGGTTTCCATGAATTTTTTAAATTCTTCTTTAATTTCCTGGTTGACCCATTCATTCTTTAGTAGGATGCTCTTTAACCTCCATATATTTGAGTTCTTTCTGACTTTCCTCTTGTGATTGAGTTCTAGTTTCAAAGCATTGTGGTCTGAAAATATGCAGGGAATGATCCCAATCTTTTGGTATCGGTTGAGACCTGATTTGTGACCTAGGATGTGATCAATTCTGGAGAATGTTCCATGGGCACTAGAGAAGAATGTGTATTCCGTTGCTTCCGGATGGAATGTTCTGAATATGTCTGTAAAGTCCATTTGGTCCAGTGTGTCATTTAAAGTCTTTATTTCCTTGTTGATCTTTTGCTTAGGTAATCTGTCCATTTCAGTTAGGGGGGTGTTAAAGTCCCCCACTATTATTGTATTTTTGTAAATGTGTTTCTTTGCTTTTGTTATTAATTGCCTTATAATTGGCTGCTCCCACATTAGGGGCATAGATATTTACAATTGTTAGATCTTCTTGTTGGATAGACCCTTTAAGTAGGATATAGTGTCTTTCCTCATCTCTTATTACAGTCTTTGTTTTAAAATCTAATTTGTCTGATATAAGGATTGCCACCCCGACTTTCTTTTGGTGTCCATTAGCATGGTAAATGGTTTTCCACCCCGTCACTTTCAATCTGGTGGTGTCTTTGGGTCTAAAATGAGTCTCTTGCAGACAGCATATTGATGGGTCTTGTTTTTTAATCCAATCTGATAGCCTGTGTCTTTTGATCGGGGCATTTAGCCCATTTACATTCAGGGTAACTATTGAAAGGTATGAATTTAGTGCCATTGTATTGCCTGTAAGGTGACTGGTACAGTACCAGTCACCTTACAGGCAATACAATGGCACTAAGCAGCATATAAAATGCTGCTTTTAGGCTCTCTCTTTGCTTAGAGGACCCCTTTCAATATTTCTTGTAGGGCTGGTTTTGTGTTTGCAAATTCCTTTAGTTTTTGTTTGTCCTGGAAGCTTTTTATCTCTCCTTCTATTTTCAATGATCCCTAGCTGGATATAGTATTCTTGACTGCATATTTTTCTCGTTTAGTGCTCTGAAGATATCATGCCAGTCCTTTCTGGCCTGCCAGGTCTCTGTGGATAGGTCTGTTGCCAATCTAATATTTCTACCATTGTAGGTTACATATCTCTTCTCCCGAGCTGCTTTCAGGATTTTCTCTTTGTCTCTAAGACTCGTGAGTTTTACTATTAGATGTTGGGGTGTTGACCTATTTTTATTGATTTTGCGAGGGGTTCTCTGTGCCTCCTGGATTTTGATGCCTGTTTCCTTCCTCACATTAGGGAAGTTCTCTGCTATTATTTGCTCCAATATACTTTCTGCCCCTCTCTCTCTTTCATCTTCTTCTGGGATCCCAATTATTCTAATGTTGTTTCGTCTTATCGTATCGCTTATCTCTCGAATTCTGCCCTCATGATCCTGTAGTTGTTTATCTCTCTTTTTCTCAGCCTCTTTATTTTCCATCATTTGGTCTTCTATATCGCTGATCCTTTCTTCTGCCTCATTTTTCCTAGCGGTTAGTGCCCCCATTTTTGATTGCACCTCATTAATAGCCTTTTTGATTTCGACTTGGTTAGATTTTAGTTCTTTTATTTCTCCAGAAAAGGTTTCTCTAATAACTTCCATGCTTTTTTCAAGCCCAGCTAGTATCTTTAAAGTCGATTCTGAACTCTAGGTCTGACATCGTACTAATGTCCGTATTGAGTAGGTCCCTGGCAGACGGTAATACCTCTTGTTCTTTTTGCTGAAGTGATTTTTTTCGTCTTGTCATTTCGTCCAGAGTAGAACAGATGAATGAAGGAACAGAATGCTAACAGGTTAACAATGTCTCCAGCAAATATACTCTATGCAAATCAGAAAAGACCTGAAACCAGGGGACAAGAAAGGGAAAGAAAGAAGAGAAAAAAAAAAAAAGGAAAAAGAAAAAGATAAAAACAGAACAAAACAAAACAAAAAAACAGAATATGATCAAATATGATCAGCCTAGTGCATCGATCAGTGCCACACACTAGCTTTTGGGCATATTTTGGTCTGTTAGAAGAAAGTGCCTGCTAAAATTTTAAAGGAAGAAAGACTTATATATGTACAAAATAAGGGTTGATACAATGAAGGGATGGCAGATGACTGTAAAGATGAAAATTATAAAAGACCTTATGAAAGGAATTTAAGATAAGAAGTTGTTTTTAAAAAGAAAGAAGAAGATTTAAAAAGAAAAAGAAAAAAGAAAGAAAAAAAAGGGAGAGAATGTGATCAGGCAGGAGACTAGAACAAAGCCATACACTAGTGATTTAGGGTATATTTTGATCTGTTAGAAGAAATTGTATCTCAAAATTTTAAAGAGAGAACAACTTATATATATATGCCAAAAATAAGAGTAACTACTATGAAGGGATAAAAATATGGCTCTAAAAATGAAAAATAAAAAATGTTTTTTTAAAAAAGGGATTGATAAGATATTGTTTGAAAAAGGGAAAAAGAAAAATTAAAAAAAAAACAGTTAAAAAAATTAACTTTGAAAAAATAATGAATTATGGTAAAAAAGCCATGAATTCTATGTGCAGTATTCCCCTAGCGCTGGAGTTCTCCCGTTCTCCTTGATTGGTAAACTTGGTCTTGGCTTGCTGGCTGTTCGTGCGGATCTTCTGGGTGAGGGGCCTGTTGCCGTGGTTCCCAAATGTCTTTGCCGGAGGAGGCAGAATTGTCCCGCCCTTGTGAGTCGGGGCTAAGCAAGCTGCTCCGGTTTGCTCTCAGGAGCTTTTGTTCCCTGCAAGCTCTCGGTACAGCTTTGGAGGACCAGGGTGAAAATGGTGCCCTCCCAATCTCCACCCAGAGGAGCTGAGAACTCGGGGCCCCGCTCCTCAGTGCACCCCCAGAGAAATGCAGTCACTCCTGTCTCCCCGGTCTCCAGCCGCACTCCGTGCTCACCTGTCCTGTGATCAAGCGTTTCTATGTCTGGTACCCGACCCCGTGTGGAGTCTCCAAACTCAGCAGATCCCTGTGGTGCACTTCCGCGCTGCTCCTCCCAGGGTAGGAAGGGGAGTCTCCCTGGCTCTGCCGCTTGTTGGGTCCCTGCTGGAGGGGCAGTAGCCTGACTGGGCCGCGGATCACAGTTTATGGCAACCCCGAGCTGAGAGCCCGCGCCTCGGCTCTGTCTCTGCTGCCAGCTTCCCCGCTCCGATACCTGGGAGCTCTGCCACACTCAGGGACCCCCGGTCTTTCTGTGACCCCGAGGGTCCTGAGACCACACTGTCTCGCGAGAGTTCCACCCCCCGCTTAGCCACTGGAGCGACGTCCCTCAGCGGAGCCGACTTCTAAAAGTTCTGATTTTGTGCTCCGCGGCTCTATCACTTGCCAGAAGCGGCCGACGGAGGCTCCCTCCCCCGCCGTCTATCCTCCCGAATATCGCCTCGGATTCACTTCTCCGCATGTCTACCTTCCAGAATGTGGTCGCTTTTCTGTTCAGAGTGTTGTTACTATTCTTATCTTCGATCTCCTGTTGAGTTCGTAGGTGTTCAGAATGGTTTGATCCCTATTCAGCTGAATTCTGGAGACCAGACGAAATCCAGGTCTCCTACTCCTCTGCCATCTTGCTCCGCCCCCCCCACTTTAACCATTTTTAGGTGTGCAATTCAGTGGCATTAAGTACATTCCCAATGTTGTGCAACAATCTCCACTATTCATTTCCAGAACCTTTTCATCACCCCAAACAAAAACTCTGTCCCCATTAGACAAGCCCCCTTCCCCTTTCCCTGAAACCCCAGGTCACCTCTATTTTGCTTTCTGTCTCTGAATTGGACTGTTCTAGGAGCTTCATGTGAGTAGGATTATACAATACTTGTCCTTTTGTGTTTGTTTTATTTAACTTAACATATGTTTTTAAGGTTCACCCATCTTGAAACACATATGAGAATTTCACTACTTTTTAAGATCAAATAATATTCCATTATATGTGTTACTACACTTTGTTTATCTATTCATCTGTTGATGGACATTTGGATTGATTTTACCTTTTGGCTAGTGTGAATAGTGTTCTTATGAGCAAGGTTGTACAAGTATCTGAGTCCTTGCTTTCAGTTCTTTGGGATACATACTTAGCAGTGGAATTCTATGACGTCGTACTGGTTTTTTAGTTTCATTTTAAGGAACTTCCTGGATTAGATCTGGCTGGTCATTTCTGCTTTTCTATTATTTCAACAATTTGAGGTCAATGGAAAATGTCACTGGGTTCACATATGAAGTGATGGTTTATATAGGGGCTGAATGTAGGTCAGCTGACAGCTGTATTTTCTTCTAACATCAGGGATGACATCTTCCTGCCCCAGATGGGATCCTGTAGCAGCTATGACTTACATGGTTTGAAAGTTTAGTAGTATAGAGTTTTAAAAAACAATATTAAAAACATTGAGTTGGGCCAAAAAGAAGTAATTTAGAAAGAATTCTATTTGTTGCTTTGAAGCAAATCAAGATGGCACAGTGATTGCATTGATGGTCCTGCAACTAGACTGCTGGGTGACCTTGGCAAGTTAGGAAAACATGTGGCAATTATGTTTCCATATCTGTGACATGAGGTAATAAGAGCACCTACATTCAAGGGTGGTTATGAAGTTAATATTTGATCTTATGATTATCTTCCTTTACAAAGCAGCACCATCTCTCACTTTCACTTTCCCTTCCTCCAATTTTCTCACATTGGACAATTATTTACAAAACCTGAGCCCATTTTCCCCCTGCATCTATAGTACCCTCAGATATAACTCCCATCATTGTGTCCCTAGGTCTTTATTGAAGAAATTAATAGTCATCCTTGAGGCCTCCCTTTCCTCCCCTGGCCTCTCAACAACTTTTCTGCTAGTTTTCAGAATCTTTGCCTCCCTCATCCCTGTCTCACAGCTGGGGAACCTGGAATACCCTTTCATATCTGATGGTGGTAGTCACGTCCCCACAGAGTCTGGGCATGAGTCAGAGCATTTCCCACACCGTGTTATGGGGAAGATAAGGCCTTTCATTGGTGTTGAATTCAAACCAGTACTCCTCCTCTTCCTGTCCCAATACTAAGTTTTCCTACAGGCCCCTTTGGAGGAATTGGAACTGCTACTTTTCTGGTCTAGGACCCAAGAGGTGTTCCTTATACAAAGTAGTGGTGGAAGGGCAGTGAGGAGAGAAACCCACAGAGCAGCCTGGGATGGAGCAAAGTAAAAGAGAGCCTAATGGGGAAATCACCTAAGTGTTCATTGATGGATAAAGAAAATATGGGCTATATATGTAATGTATGTATATACATTATTACATATTAACATATCTATTAGGATATATACATAATGTATGTATATATATAGGAATATTATTCAACTATAACCAAGGAGGAAATCCTACCATTTGCAACAACATGGAAGGAGCTTGAGGGCATTATGCTGAGTGAAATAAGCCAGACAAAAAAAGACAAATACTGTGTGACCTCACTTATATGTGGAATATAAAAGCCAAAAAACCTTATAGATAAAGAAAACAGATTGGTGATTGCTGGGGCGGGGGGGAGATGGGGTGAGCAAAATGGGTAAAGAGAGTCAAAAAGTACAAACTTCCAATTATAAAATAAATAAGTCATGGAAATGGTACATCATGGTGAGTATAGTTAACAACACTATATTGCATATTCGAAAGTTGCTGAGAAACTAAATTTAAAAGTTCACATCATGGTTCACCAAGATGGTGGAAGAGTAGGGGACCCTATTCCACCTGGTCCCCTGAATTGAACTAGATGCCCACCAGACCACTCTGAATACCCAAGAAATCAGCCTGAGATGTAAGAAGATATATCTGGAGCTCTACATACAGAATATCACAAGTGGTTGGTTTCAAGGTATGAAGCGGGGAGCCACGATTCTGCAGGCACATATCCAAAGAGAAACAAAAAGGGGAGGCAGCCGTGGGGATCCTGCACCACCAGTGAACGATAGCCTCCTGCACTGAGGACAGGGTACAGACTCACAGACCGGTAGCAATGGGGAAAGGACTCTAGGGCAGCCCCCAGACTGAAATCCAAAGTGATGCGGCTGCGTGTGCAAACTGTGGGCAACTGGAGGTTTTAGAAGCACAAAGGGCAGAGATGTGCCCCGACCTGGAAGCGAGGACTGGGAGCCCTGCTGAGGGGCGCACAACCCAGGATGCTGCAGTTTATAGCAGCACAGAGAGAAATGGAGATAGTGTGACCTGAGAGCTCACTGAAGAACAGACTGTGATCTCTCTGCTCTGAGGCAGATGGTTGAAAATGATCTCTTTTCCTCTGACTCTCAGCAGAAATGCAGAAAGCTGCCATGGAAAGCTGCCAGAGAACAAAAGCCCCCCAAAACTTGTTTTCACTGAGCCCATCCCCCCTACAGGGGGCAGGGCAACTCTGACCAAACAGGGTTGCCTGAGTAACAGCATGGCAGGCCCCTCCCCCAGAAGACAGGCTGAGAGAACAAGATGCCAGCAACCCTAAGGTCCCTATAAACAGGTGAATCTTGCTTGGGTTATGGTCAATAATTTGGACTCTGTACATTCCCTCAACCCCCCCTCAACAGAATGACTAGGAGGAGGAACCCCCAAAATAGGAAAGACTCAGAGACTGATTTCTGCCACAGATTTACAAATGGATACAAATATAACCAAGATGTCGGAAATTGACTTCAGGATAACAGTTATGAAGATGATAGCTAGAATGGAGAAATTGACTGAAGGCAACATAGAGTCTCTAAGAGCAGAAATGAAAGCTGAACTGGCAGAACTTAAATGCTATCAATGAGATCCAAACTAATCTAGATAATCTAACAGCTAGGGTAAGTGAGGCAAAAGAACAACTTAGTGACCTAGAAGACCAATTGGTAGAAAAGAAGGAAAAAGAGGAGGCCAGGGAGAAACAACTCAAAATCCATAAAAACAGAATTAGAGATAAGTGACACCATGAAACTTTCCAATGTCAGAATTATTGGGATCCCTGACAGGGTGGAGAGACAGAGAGGACTAGAAGATAAATTTGAGCAAATTGTAGCTGAGAATTTCCCTAATCTGGGGAATGAAACAAACATTTGTGTCCTAGAGGCAGAGAAGACCCCTACCAAGATCAAGGAAAACAGGCTAACACCCCAGCATGTAATAATAAAACTCGCAAACCTTAGAACCAAGGAAACCATCTTAAGGGCAGTTAGGGGGAAGAGATTCCTTACGTACAGAGGGAGGAACATCAGAATAATGTCAGATCTATGCACAGAGACTGGCAAGCCAGAAAGGGCTGGCAAAACATATTCAGGGTACTAAATGAGAAGAATAGGCAGCCAAGAATACTTTATCCGGCAAGGCTGTCATTTAGAATGGATGGAGAGTTGCAGAGTTTCCAAGACTGGCAGAAATTGAAAGAATATGTAACCACTAAGCTGACCCTGCAAGAAATATTAAGGAGGGTTCTATAAAGGGAGAACAATCTCAAGAGTGATATATAACAGAAATTTACACAGACAATCCATAGAAACAAGGACTTCACAGGCAACACGATGACAATAAATTCATATCTTTATATAATCACTCTCAACTTGAATGGCCTAAATGCTCCCATGAAATGGTACAGGGTTGCAGATTGGATAAAAAGACAAGACCCATCCATATGTTGTCTACAAGAGACTCATATTGAACCTAAAGACACATCCAGACTGAAAGTGAAGGGATGGAGAGCCATCTTCCATGCCAATGGACCTCAAAAGAAAGCTGGAGGTAGCAATTCTTATATCAGACAAATTAGATATTAAACTAAAGACTGTAGTTAGAGGCACAGAAGGACACTATATCATGCTTAAAGGGTCTACCCAACAAGAAGATCTAACAATTGTAAATATCTATGCCCCCAATATGGGAGCAGCCATCTACATAAGCCACCTGTTAACCAAAATAAAGAGTCATATTGATAACAATACGTTAATTGTAGGAGACCTCAATACTCTACTCTCAGTAATGGACAGATCATCTAAACAGAAAATCAACAAAGAAACAAGCGCTTTGAATGACAAACTGGACCAGATGGACCTCATAGATATATACAGAACATTCCACCCTAAAACAACAGAATACTCCTTTTTGAGCGCACATGGAACTTTCTCCAGAATAGGCTACATACTGGGTCACAAATCAGGTCTCAACTGATACAAAAAGATTGAGATTATTTCCTGCATATTCTCAGACCACAGTGCTTTAAAACTGGAACTCAATCACAAGAAAAAATTTGGCAGAAATTCAAACACTTGGAAGCTAAAGACCACTCTGCTCAAGAATGTTTGGGTCAACCAGAAAATCAAAGAAGAACTTAAACAATTCATGGAAACCAATGAGAAAAAAAACACATCAGTCAGAAACCTATGGGATACTGCAAAGGCCGTCCTAAGGGGGAAATACATAGCCGCCCAAGCTTCACTCAAAAAAATAGAAAAATACTGAATTCACCAACTAACTTTACATCTTAAAGAACTAGAAAAAAAACAACAAACTATGCCTAAGCCGTGCATTAGAAGAGAAAAGATTAGAGGAGAGATCAATGAATTAGAAACCAGAAACACGGTAGATCAGATCGTGAAACTAGAACCTGGTTCTTTGAAAGAATTAATAAGACCGATAAACCACTGGCCAGATTATCCAAAAGAAAAGAGAAAGGACCCAAATTAGTAAAACTATGAATGAAAGGGGAGAGATCACGACCAACACCAAGGAAATAGAAACAATTATTAGAAATTATTATCAAAAACTCTATGCCAATAAGCTGTGCAAACTGGATGAAATGGAGGCCTTCCTGGAAACCTATAAGCTGCCAAGACTGAAACAGGAAGAAATTGACAACCTGAACAGGCCAATAACTAGTAATGAGATTGAAGCAGTGATCAAAAACCTGACAAAAACCAAGTCCAGGGCCTGATGAATTACCCTAGGAATTCTACCAAACGTTCAAAAAAGAAATAATACCTATTCTTCTGAAGCTGTTTGAAAAAATAGAAACAGAAGGAAAGCTTCCAGACTCATCCTATGAGGCCAGCATTACCTTAATCCCCAAACCAGACAAAGACCCCAGCAAAAAGGAGAATTTCAGACCAGATAAAAAGCTTCTGCACAGCAAAGGAAACAGTCAACAAAATAAAGAGGCAACCCACAGAATGGAGAAGATATTTGCAAATGACCCTGCAGACAAAGCGCTGATTTCCAAGATCTATAAAGAACTTCTCAAACTCAACACCCATAAAACAAATAATCAAGTCAAAAAATGGGCAGAAGACATGAACAGACACTTCTCCAAAGAAGACATACAAATGCCTAACAGACACATGAAAAAATGTTCATCATCATTAGCCATCAGGGAAATTCAACTCGAAACCACCTTAAGATACCACCTTACAGGTGGGAAGGAAAGATGGCAGAGGAGTAGTGGACCCTATTTCAACTGGTCCCCGGAATTGAGCTGGGTATATACCAGACCACTCTGAGCACCCACGAAATCAGCCTGAGATGTAAGAAAATCTGGATCTCTACAAACAGAATATCGCAGGTGGTTGGTTTCGAGGTACAAAGCCAGGAGCTGTGATTCTGCAGGCAGATATCAGAGGATAAATGGCAACGGGAGGGTGCCTGGCTGTAGGGATCCTCCACTGCCGGTGAGTGACAGCCTTGCTTGCTGGGGACGGGGTACAGACTCACAGACCCACAGTGGCAGGGAAAGGACTTTAGGGCAGCCCCTGGGGCAGAAACCCAGAGTGGCAGGGTTGCACGCGTGAAGTGGGAGCAGCTGGCAGTTTTAGAAGCACAAAGGGCAGAGACATGCCCCGACCTGGAGGCAGGACTGGGAGCACTGCGGAGGGACGCACAACCCAGGACGCTGCAGTTTATAGCAGCATGGACAGAAATGGAGGCAGTGTCACCTGGAGAGCTCACTGAAGAACAGACTGCGATCTCTCTGCTCTGAGGCAGATGGTTGGAAACGGTCTCTTCTGCTCTGACTCGCAGAAGAGACACGGAAAGCCACCAGGGAAAGCCACCAGAGAACAAAAGCCCCAAGACTGATTCCCACTGAGCCCTTCCCCTGCCACAGGGTGGCAGGGCAATTCTGCCCAAACAGGGTTGCCTGAGTAACAGTGCGGCAGGCCCCTCCCCCAGAAGACAGGTTGGGAAAATAAGAGGCCAACAACCCTAAGGTCCCTAGAAAACAGGTGCATCTTGCTTGGGTTCTGGTCAATAATTTGGACTCTATACATTCCCTCAACCACCCATCAACAGAATGACCAAGAGGAGGAACCCCCAAAATAGAAAAGACCCACAGATTTTGATTTATGCTGCAGATTTACAAATGGATGCAGATATAACCAAGATGTCAGAGATGGAATTCAGGCTAACAATTATGAAGACAATGGCTAGAATGGAGAAATCAATTAATGGCAACATACAGTCTCTAAGGGCAGAAATGAAAGCTAAATTGGCAGAACTTAAAAATGCTATCAGTGAGATCCAATCCAATCTAGATAATCTAATAGCTAGGGTAAGTGAGGCAGAAGAACGAATAAGCGACCTGGAAGACAATATAATAGATAAAAAGGGAAAAGAGGAGGCCAGAGAAAACTCAGAATCCATGAAAATAGAATCAGAGAAATAAGGGACACCATGAAGTGTTCCAATGTCAGAATAATTGGAATCCCAGAGGGAGTGGAGAGAGGACTGGAAGATGTATTTGAGCAAATCGTAGCTGAGAACTTCCCTAATCTGAGGAATGGAACAAACATTTGCATCCTAGAAGCAGAGAGGACCCCCCCAAGATCAAGGAAAGCAGGCCAACACCCCGGCATGTAATAGTAAAACTTGCAAATCTTAGAACCAAGGAGACCATCTTAAAGGCAGTTAGGGGGAAGAGATTCCTTACGTACAGAGGGAGGAACATCAGAATAATGTCAGACTTATCCATGAAACCTGGCAAGCCAGAAAGGCCTGGGAAGACATATTCAGGGTACTAAATGAGAAGAATAGGCAGCCAAAAATACTTTATCCAGCAAGGCTGTCATTTAGAATGGATGGAGAGATGCAGAGCTTCCACGACTGGCAGAAACTGAAAGAATATGTGACCACTAAGCTGGCCCTGAAAGAAATATTAAGGGGGGTTCCATAAAAGGAGAAAGACTCCCAAGAGTGATATACAACAGAAATTTACAGGGACAACCTATAAAAACAACGTCTTCACAGGCAACATGATGACAATTAATTCATATCTTTCAATAATCACTCTCAACGTGAATGGCCTAAATGCTCCCATGAAATGGCACAGGGTTGCAGATTGGATAAAAAGACAGGACCCATCCATATGCTGCCTACAAGAGACTCATTTTGAGCCTGAAGGTACATCCAGACTGAAAGTTAAAGGATGGAGATCCATCTTCCATGCCAGCAGACCTCAAAAGAAAGCTGGGGCAGCAATTCTTATATCAGACAAATTAGATTTTAAACTGACATCTGTAGTTAGAGACACAGAAGGACACTATATCATGCTTAAAGGGTCTATCCAACAAGAAAATCTAAACAACTGTAAATATCTATGGCCCCAATATATATGGAAATCAGAGGGAGAGATGAACCATGAGAGACCATGGACTCTGAGAAACAAACAGGGTTTTTAGAGAGGAGGAGGAAGGGGGGATTCGTTAGCCTGGTGATGGGTATTAAGGAGGGCACATACTGCATGGAGCACTGAGTGTTATACGAAAACAATGGATCGTGGGTCACCACATCAAAAACTAATGATGCATTGTGTGGTGGCTAACATAACATAATAAAATTAAAAAAAAAAAACTAATGATGTATTGTATGGTGACTAACATAACATGTCTACGGTCATACCACCCTGAACGCACCCAATCTCGTCCTCCAAGACCAAGTTTCCAATCAATGAGAACAGCAGAACACCAGTGCTAGGGGAATACTGCACATAGAATTCATGGCTTTTTTACCATGATACTTTAGTCTTTCAAAGTTCATTTTTTTAAACTGTCTTTTTCTTAAATTTTTCTTTTTCCCTTTTCATCCAACATCTTACCATTCCTTTTTCAAAAAACTATTTTATTTTTCATTTTAGAGTCATATTCTATCCTTATTTTTGGTATATATATATATATAAGTTGTTCTCTCTTTAAAATTTTGGGATACGGTTTCTTCTAACAGATCAAAATATACCCTAAATCTCTAGTGTATGGCTTTGTTCTAGTCTCCTGCCTGATCACATTCTCTACCTTTTTTAAAAAAAATCCTCTTCTTTCTTTTTTCAACCAACTTCTTATCTTATCAATTCCTTTTATAAAATCTTTTATAATTTTCATCTTTACAGTCATATCCCATCCCTTCACCATATTAACCCTTATTTTTGTACATATATAAGTTGTTCTTTATTTAAATTTTGGGAGGCATTTTCTTCTAACAGACCAAAATATGCCCAAAATCTAGTGTGTGGCACTGATCTATGCACCAGCCTGATCAAATTTGATCATATTGTTTTTTTTGGTTTGTTTTTATCTTTTTCTTTTTTCTTTCTTTCCCTTTCTTCTCCCCAATTTCAGGTCTTTTCTGATGTGTATAGTATATATTTTCTGGGGATGTTGTTACACTGTTAGCATTTTGTTCTCTCATTCATCTATTGTCCTCTTGATAAAATGACATGATGGAAAAAATCACCTCAACAAAAAGAACAAGAGGTAGTACTGACTGCCAGGGATGTAATCAATAAGGACATTAGTAAGATGTTGGAAGTAAAGTTCAGAATGATGATTTTAAAGATACTAGCCGGGCTTGAAAAAGGCATGGAAGTTATTAGAGAAGCCCTTTCTGGAGAAATAAAAGAACTAAAATCTAACCAAGTTGAAATCAAAAAGGCTGTTAATGAGGTGCAATAAAAAATGGGGGCTCTAACTGCTAGGATAAATGAGGCAGAGAGAGAATTAGTGATATAGAAAACCAAATGATGGAAAATAAAGAAGCTGAGAAAAAGAGAGATAAACAACTACTGGATCACAAGGGCAGAATTCGAGAAATAAGTGATACCATAAGATGAAACAATATTAGAATAATGGGATCCCAGAATAAGAAGAATGAGAGAAAGGGGCAGAAGGTATATTGGAGCAAATTATAGCAGAGAACTTCCCTAATTTGGGAAAGGAAACAGACATCAAAATCCAGGAGGCACAGAGAACCTCTCTCAAAATCAGTAAAAATAGGTCAACACCCCAACATCTAATAGTAAAACTTACGAGTCTCAGAGACAAAAAGAAAATCCTGAAAGCAGCTCAGGACAAGAGATATGTAACCTACAATGGTAGAAACATTAGACTGGCAACAGACCTATACACAGAGACCTGGCAGGCTAGAAAGGACTGGCATGATATATTCAGAATGCTAAACGAGAAAGATATGCAGCCAAGAATACTATATCCAGCTAGGCTCTCATTGGAAATAGAAGGAGAGATAAAAAGCTTCCAGGACAAACAAAAACTAAAGGAAATTGCAAACACAAAACCAGTCCTACAAGAAATACTGAGAGGGGTCCTCTAAGCAAAGAGAGAGCCTAAAAGCAACATAGACCAGAAAGGAACACAGACAATATACAGTACCAGTCACCTTACAGGCAATACAATGGCACTAAATTCCTATCTTTTAATAGTTACCCTGAATATAAATGCACTAAATGCCCTGATCAAAAGACACAGGCTATCAGATTGGATAAAAAAACAAGACCCATCGATACGCTGTCTGCAAGAGACTCATTTTAGACCCAAAGACACCCCCAGATTGAAAGTGAAGGGGTGGTAAACAATTTACCATGTTAATGGACACCAAAAGAAAGCTGGGGTGGCAATCCTTATATCAGACAAATTAGATTTTAAACCAAAAACTATAATAAGAGTTCAGGAAGGACACTATATCCTACTTAAAAGGTATATCCATCAAGAAGATCTAACAATTGTAAACATCTATACCCTTAACAAGGGAGCAGCCAATTATATGAGCCAATTAATAACAAAAGCAAAGAAACACATCGACAACAATACAATAATAGTTGGGGACTTTAACACCCCCTCACTGAAATGGACAGATCATCTAAGCAAAAGATCAACAAGGAAATAATGACTTTAAATGACACACTGGACCAAATGGACTGCACAGATATATTCAGAACATTCCATCCCAAAACAACAGAATACACATTCTTCACTAGTTCCCATGGAATATTCTCCAGAATAGATCACACCCTAGGTCACAAATCAGGTCTCAACTAGTACCCAAAGATAAGGATCATTCCCTGCATATTTTCAGGCCACAATGCTTTGAATCTAGAACTCAATCACAATAGGAAAGTCAGAAAGAACTCAAATATATGGAGGCTAAAGAGCATCCTAATGAATGAAAAAGAATGAATGGGTCAACCAAGAAATTAAAGAAGAATTAAAAAATTCATGGAAACCAATGAAAATGAAAACAGCTGTTCCAATTTTGGGATACAGCAAAGGCAGTCCTAAGAGGAAAGTATATAGCAATACAAGCCTTTCTCAAGAAACAAGAAAGGTCTCAAATACACAATCTAACCCTACATCTAAAGGTGCAGGAGAAAGAAGAGCAAATAAAGCCTAAACCCAGCAGGAGAAGAGAAATAATAAAGATCAGAGCAGAAATCAATGAAATAGAAATGAAAAGAACAGTAGAACAGATCAACGAAACTAGGAACTGGTTCTTTGAAAGAATTAACAAGATTGATGGCCAGACTTATCAAAAAGAAAAGAGAAATGACCCAAATCAACAAAATCATGAATGAAAGAGGAGAGATCACAACCAACACCAAAGAAATACAAACAATTATAAGAACACATTATGAGCAACTCTATGCCAGCAAATTAGATAACCTGGAAGAAATGGGTGCATTCCTAGAGATGTATCAACTACCAAAACTGAACCAGGAAGAAATAGAAAACCTGAACAGACCTATAACCTCTAAGGAAATTGAAGCAGTAATAAAAAATCTCCCAACAAACAAAAGCCCAGGGCCAGATGGCTTCCCAGGGGAATTCTACCAAACATTTAAAGAATTCATACCTATTCTTCTGAAACTGTTCCAGAAAAATAGAAATGGAAGGAAAACTTCCAAACTCGTTTCATGAAGCTACCATTACCTTGATCCCCAAACCAGAGAAAGACTCCATCAAAAAGGAGAATTACAGGGCGCCTGGGTGGCTCAGTTGGTTGAGCGACTGCCTTCGGCTCAGGTCATGATCCTGGAGTCCCGGGATCAAGTCCCGCATCGGGCTCCCTGCTCAGCAGGGAGTCTGCTTCTCCCTCTGACCCTCTTCCTTCTCGTGCTTTCTATCTCTCATTCTCTCTCTCTCTCAAATAAATAAATAAAAAATCTTTAAAAAAAAAAGGAGAATTACAGACCAATATCCTTGATGAACATGGATGCAAAAATTCTCACCAAAATACTAGCCAATAGGATCCAACAGTACATTAAAATGATTATTCACCATGACCAAGTGGGATTTATCCCTGGGACGCAAGGCTGGTTCAACATCCACAAATCAATCAATGTGATACAATACATTAGTAAAAGAAAGAAAACCATATGATCCTCTCAGTAGATGCAGAAAAAGCATTTGACAAAGTACAGCATTCTTTCTTGATTAAAACTCTTCAGAGTATAGGGATAGAGGGTACATACCTCAATATCATAAAAGCTATCTATGGAAAACCCACAGCGAATATCATTCTAAATGGCGAAAAACTGAGAACTTTCCCCCTAAGGTCAGGAACATGGCAGCGATGTCCAATATTACCACTGCTATTCAACATGGTATTAGAAGTCCTAGCCACAGCAATCAGATAACAAAAAGAAATAAAAGGCATCCAAATTGTCAAAGAAGAAGTCAAACTCTCACTCTTTGCAGATGATATGATACTTTATGTGGAAAACCCAAAAGACTCCACCCCAAAACTGCTAGAACTCATACAGGAATTCAGTAAAGTGGCAGGATATAAAACCAATGCACAGAAATCAGTGGCATTTCTATACACAACCACAAGGCAGAAGAAAGAGAAAGTAAGGAGTCGATCCCATTTACAATCACAACCCAAACCATAAGATACCTAAGAATACATCTAACCAAAGAGGCAAAGAATCTGTACTCAGAAAACTCTAAAATATTCATGAAAGAATTTGAGGAAGACATAAAGAAATGGAAAAACATTCCATGCTCATGGATTGGAAGAACAAACATTGTGAAGATGTCAGTGCTACCTAGAGCAATCTACACATTTAATGCAATCACTATCAAAAGAGCATCCACTTTTTCAAAGAAATGGAACAAATAATCCTAAAATTTGTATGGAACAAGAAAAGACCTCGAATAGCCAGAAAAATGTTGAAAAAGAAAAGCAAAGCTGGCGGCATCACAATTCCGACTTCAAGCTGTATTACAAATCTGTCATCATCAAGACATTATGGTACTGACACAAAAACAGACACATAGATCAATGGAACAGAATCGAGAGCCCAGAAATGGACCCTCAACTCTATGGCCAACTAATCTTTGACAAAGCAGGAAAGAATGTCCAGTGGAAAAAAGACAGTCTCTTCAAGAAATGGTGTTGGGAAAATTGGACAGCCACATGCAGAAGAATGAAACTGGACCATTTCCTTATACCACACACAAAAACAGATGCAAAAGTGTTGAAGGACCTAAATGTGAAACAGGAGTCCATCAAAATCCTAAAGGAGAACACAGGCAGCAACCTCTTCTACCTCAGCCGCAGCGAATTCTTGCTAGAAACATTGCCAAAGGGAAGGGAAGGAAGGGCAAAAATGAACTATTGGGACTTCATCAAGATAAAAAGCTTTTGCCGAGCAAAAGAAACAGTCAATCAAGAAATGGGCAGAAAGATGAACAGACATTTTTCCAAAGAAGACATCCAAATGGCCAACAGACACATGAAAAAGTGCTCAACATCACTCGGCATCAGGGAAATCCAAATCAAAACCTGAATGAGATATCACCTCACAGCAGTCAGAATGACTAAATTTAACAAATCAGGAAACAACAGATGTTGGTGGGGATTGCGAGAAAGGGGAACCCTCCTACACTGTTGGTGGGAATGCAGGCTGGTGTAACCACTCTGGAAAACAGTATGGAGGTTCCTCAAACAGTTGAAAATAGAGCTACCATATGACCCAGGAATTGCACTACTGGGTATTTACCCCAAAGATACAAATGTAAGGATCCGAAGGGGTATGTGCACCCCAATGTTTATAGCAGGAATGTCCACACTAGCCAAACTGTGGAAAGAGCCAAGATGTCCATCGAGAGATGAATGGATAAAGAAGATGTGGTATATACATACAATGGAATATTATGCATCCATCAAAAGGAAAAATCTCACTATTTGCAATGACATGGATGGAACTGGAGGGTGTTATGCTGAGCGAAATAAGTCAATCAGAGAAAGACATGTATCATATGACCTCAGTGATATGAGGAATTCTTAATCTCAAGAAACAAACAGGTTTGCTGGAGTGGTGGGGGTGTGAGGGATGCAGTGGCTGGGTGACAGACATTAGGGAGGATATGTGCTATGGTGAGCACTGTGAATTGTGTAAGACTGAATCACAGATCTGTACCTCTGAAACAAATAATACATTATTGTTAAAAAAAAAAAAGAAGAAGAAGAAGAAGATAGCAGGAGGGGAAGAATGAAGGGGGAAATCGGAGCGGGAAATGAACCTTGAGAGATGATGGACTCTGAAAAACAAACTAAGGGTTCTAGAAGGGAGGGGGGTGGGAGGATGGGTTGGCCTGGTGATGGGTATTACAGAGGGCACGTTCTGCATGGAGCACTGGGTGTTATATGTAAACAATGAACCATGGAACACTACATCAAAACTAATGATGTAATGTATGGTGATTAACATAACATAATAATAAAAAAACTATTGATATATGATGACTAACATAACATAATAAAATAAAATTAATAAAAAAGGCAAACATGGAATGTACAAAAGACAGGAGTGTCTCCATCCAGAATCACAGACCAGGGACCAGGGTGGACTCTTTCGAAGGTCCAGTGTTCCCTGGTAGCATATCTTGGTTAGAGTGTCCCCCCTTCCAGCTGGCAGTCTTGTAGCTTCCAACTCCACCAAAACTGGGAGGAATAGCTATGAGATTTTCAGCACTATATGTTCCTCTTCAGCTTTATAACCCAGTCTGGTACAAGAAAGGTCCTATCTCCCCCTTCATGAGTAATTCCTTCCAGTGCATTATTAATTGGTACAGTCTTCAGCAAGGTGAGGGAAGTGGACCCTCTATCATTGTGCTAGGGCTAAGCCTACAAATATATCATCAACAAGAGACTCCTTCTGGAGACAGAAGAATGGCATAGAGGACAGTCAATACCAACTCTAACCCTTCCCACCTTCCTCCATCCCCAGCCACCATTCCCTATGACTCAGTGTAATTCATTCTCCCACAGGTATCTCAAAATAAATCATGGAATCCCTATGATCAAAAGTGGGTAAAGTGCATACCCTTATAAGGAATTTTATGTATAAAAACAATAAACTATAAAGTACAGAAAAGATCCACATATATTGACCATAAAAATATTTCATTTAAAATTGCCATTTAATTTAAATATAAATAATTAATGTTCTGTTGTTGCTCTAACTGTAATCTTTTGGAAACAAATAGCAAAACGCAGTAATTATAAGATGTAGCCAATGAGAAATTCATCTCCAGTACTATAATAGATTACAATAGGAAAGTAGGATTCAATTTTATTAAAAATAACTACATACAAACCTTAGAAATGATCAGACCTGTCCTATGAAATATGATGCATATAACATCACCACCATTATCCAGCCCTTCATTAACAACATTTTGAATAAATCATCTTTATGACTCCCATTTTCTTAAATATGTCACACTGGTAAATTATTTCATTTTTTCATAATCAATATTATTACATGCCACAGGAAACTAACATGGATAAAATGGATTTTTATCATACTAAGTAGAAGTCTTGTGATCCCGACTATTGATGGTCGTCTTAATATTTTGTCTGCTAATTTAAATAATCCCAGATGGGGCCTGATCCCATTCTCCATCTACTTCCCAACATGCCTCATTCCCAGGGTTCAGTGCTCTAAGGTCACCCAACATCCCCAGAAGTCAGGAGCCAATGTCATCTGAAAAAAATCATCCTTGGAAATATACAGAGCAGTAGGAAACTGACATGCAAAAGACAGAGGTATTTGGAGACGTTTGTATCACAGGACGAATCACTTGGTATTAGACTTACATGTTTGCTTCTCTGAAGTCTGTCTGGTTAAACTTGAAACGCTCAAGGTCAGGAAATATGTCACATGCATCTCTACATCATCAGTGCCCAGCAAAAATGCAAAGGGCAGAGCTGAAGTTAAAGCATCTGAGCTGAATGAATGTGTGAAAAAAGAAATGGTCCCCGACACATCTAGGGAGCAGTCATCAGGAGTTCCTGGTCCCTCTTGCCAGACATCTTTGCAAGCATGCAGAAAGAAGCTAGAGATGATAGTAGTGTGCCAGGCTGTCACCTCCCCTGGTTGTGAAAGTGGCAGTGTGCTAGGGCTATGCATCATGAACCTGACATAGGATAAAACAGCTCCTGCCCCGGGCCTCCTCAGGAACAACCTTGTCCTGTTTTCTGTGCATCCCGTGAGTGTACAGAAGGGACAGAGCCCCAGCTGGGAGTTTTAGGAAAACAAGTCCAGATTTTAGTAGGAAAGAGGAAAGCAGAGACGTCTGTGGAGGCAGCAAGAAGAAGACCTTGGAGGGCAGCAGGGGACAGAGCTGGGTTCAGTGAGCAAGGAATCTGTGGGATGCATCAGGGTCGGTGACATACCCAAATCCTGGCTCTTAGCATCCTGTCCATTCTTAATCCTGAAAGATGCATTCATGCAGGAAGACATTCTCCAGGGGTCATCACCTAATTGCGTGTATTTACTTACACGTTTCTATGAAGACAGACAGACTTGGGTCCCAGTTAGAAGACATCAGCATTGTTTTGGAAGGAGGGCAAAGGGAGGGAAATATCATGCCAAATCAGTTAACTTGATATCGGTTTCCATTTTCCTCCTGAATGTCAGAGCTTGGGAAGCTAC
Organism: Zalophus californianus; assembly: GCF_009762305.2. Classification (NCBI taxonomy): domain Eukaryota; kingdom Metazoa; phylum Chordata; class Mammalia; order Carnivora; family Otariidae; genus Zalophus; species Zalophus californianus. Next base: position 106,693,139 of record NC_045598.1, read on the forward strand.
TGGTATTCAGAGCAGAGTCTTCATAAGAGGATTCACAGAGGATACACTGGCCTGGAGCTCTTGCACTGACTTTTTCTCTATTCTGCCCAGGCTCCCTGCCCTCCTGCCGTGATGTCTTGCCAGGAGAAACAGCAGCAGTGCCAGCCCCCTCCCAAATGCCCCCTGAAGAGCCCAGCACAGTGCCCACCTCCAGCCCCCAGAGGCTGCACTCTAGGCTCTGGGGCAGCTGCTGCCTGAGCCACTACATGCACCATGGGTTCCACCAATGTGGGCACCACAGTTCTAACACCTGTCACAGAGTGTGAGTGAAGTGAAATAGTGGAAGAGAGAAAAGGGAGCAATTTGTGGAAAAGTAACATAAATCACACACTTTGGAGAGTTTCAAAGGGTTAAAGCATCCTTGTCAATGACTGTTGATGGGCAGTTTTCCCTGTCTTTCATGACACACCAGTGGCTGTCTATCAGGCTCTGCCCTAGTCCCATCTCTGTCTGTTTTAGAAGGTACCACACAAGACCCAGAGATGGAGCTGACTAATCTCACCTCCACTTTGATGAGTTGCTCCTGTCTCTCACCCCTCCATTTCCTCATGTGATCAGGTGCTCTGCAGTTCCCACATGCAGAGCAGCCATCCTTTGATAACAGAGAATAGCCATAAGATCATGGCCTAGTCACTTCCCCCAGAGCACCAGGGCAACTCCCCAAGAGTGTTCAATCTCAAGAGTCCTGTCCGAGAAGACTTTGCTTCCTCTGGTTCTGAGACATCAAGGAAATAAATACAGTGACTGATCTAGCTGGATGAATCTTGGGAGAATTTCATGATTTAGTCATTACAATTGGTATTATAGAAACATGTAATCTGGCAGTGCAGATCTTGGGTTTAGCTCCTTGGAGTGCATTTTGGACATTCCATATTAGCAGTCAAGGATGAGTCAACAAACACAAAATACTTCTCCCTTTACTTATTACTCACAGTTCCTTCTATGTTCTGTCTCCTCCCACTCCATAACAAATCCATTCCATGGCAAGCAGCTGAGTCATTCTTAAGGAAGATGGGAAGAGGTAGCCAGAAATTACCACATACCTTCAAGGTCAACTTGAAGGTATGAATCCCTAAGGTTCTTACATATATCCCAATTTCCCCTCACAGCTGATGCTATGACAGACCTCAGAGCTGAGTCTCAGCAGGAAGAGACTGCAGGTGGTGTTGAGCAGGATAATTGAGTAGGCACTTTGTGGGGACACTTAGGAGGGGCTTAATACTACCAATAGTTTTGCTTTCAGGATATCTTGGGGGAAGTTTAATGACTCTAGAGGAAGTAAAAACAAAGAATTATAAATGTATTTATCATCTTAAAAAAAATGACTCTTTCCCTATTTATTTCAGACCTTCTGGTTCTGAACCCAGAGCTTAGGGAAAGTTCCTGAGCAAAGAGGACTAGGGAAATGGAAAGTAACTTGAGTTGAGGATTCTGGTTCCAGAGGATTGATCAAATCTTGGATATCTTTTCCTATTTTGGTTTGCAGGCAGAAAATGGGTGCTGGGATTGGGAGGGGGTGAAGAGTCAGCTTCTTACACTCTCCAGCCTCAGGACCTTTGCATCTCCAAGTCAGGTGTCAAGAGTTTTGAGGAGATATAAACTCTAAGAATCCCCAAGACCTCAAATACCTGTGCCTCAGTCTTCCTGTAGTTCTGCCATTTTGATTTTCATTAATTTATACATAAATATCCTTCATTCTTTTTTTAAAACATGCATATTGACATAGTACACACTGTGCTGGGCAAAGGAGGTTCAAGAACAAAGATGCTTTCCCTATCTTTAGGCTGGCAGCATAGTTAGGCCGAGAGGCAAGTAATGAAATAAGCATGAACCAACTGAGGATGTTGTAATACATGTGTGTGGGGAGTCCTCAGGCCTGAGGTCAGAGTTTTTGGGCATCAGTCCCCTGTTACTCTTCAGCAACTCTGAGTGAATGATGCCACCAGGTGTTGTCACCTGTTATCACTTGGGATGGTTGATGATGAGCAGAGATGTGGAGCCTATAATCTGTCCGGGAATAGAAAGCCTATGCAGGGCAACTAGGAGGAACTCAAGGGACCCAAGAGGCATCCAGGTATCAACCAGGAGAAAGAGATAATGCTGGTGTGGAGGGAAGAAAGGGAGAAAGGTTGAGTGCTGGAGGTTTCTAGGACCTTGGGGGCAGAAAAAATATGCTCGTTAAGAGCATCTACTTCAAGAGACAGAACCTGCCACTTTTGAATCCTCCCCTTCTCTTCATAGCTGTGTTAAGGTAGGAGCACCTGAGGAAAGAAAAACTATTCATATAGAGGCACAATGACCCAGAGCTATCACAGGTAAATCTAGAGGTGGGGATAAGAAAGATACAAAGGCTGAGTTGATATGTCTTGCAAATTAACACACATTTAAGGACAATTGTGTTGGTCTCTTAGTGATGGTAGCATTGATTATAAGAGAGCCAGGAGTAACCACTCAGAGAAGAGGGTGATTCAGATTGGCTGGGCTGGCTAAGATTTCAGACCAATATCAGACCAGATAATTGATGGGTGTGACAATAATGAGGCCGATAATGGTGATAATTATGAACACCTGATGTAAAGTAGACCAAGGTTGTGGAAAGTGCAGTTAGATGAGCTGTGTAGTATTTTCTCATTGAATTTACTGTAATGATATATATTTAACCCTGAGTCATATGTTTAAAAACCCCAAAGGATGGGACAAATCATTTATATTTCAAATCTATCTTAGGCTGTGGAAAGGGAGGTGAGTGGGGAGATGGAGTAACTGGGTGATGGGCATTAAGGAGGGCACATGATGAGATGAGTGCTGGGTGTTATAATGAATCATTGAACATTATATCAAAACTAATGATGTACTATATGTTGGCTAATTGAATTTAAATTAAAAAAATTTAAAAATGACAGGTTTCAATAAAACACTATTACTGTATTAAATGCATCTGATTATCCTGATGCAGGAGAAGCCATAGGTATGCACATCCTGTTTTAGATGCTCCCATATACTGTAGCCAAGTAGGAAATTAAGCACTTTCAAGATTCTTGTGTAAGTGTGGTTTTTTACTGAGATTTGGGGATTGAATAAGGAAGACTGGGAAGGAAAGAAGGTGAACTTTCAAATGCACATTTCACCATTGGTACCAGTGCTCTGGTAAGAGTAACCCCTTGCCTTACTTTGCTCTTACCTTTGGTATGGAAGCAAGCAGACATTAGATGTCCTTTTTGTCATCATCAAACAAACAAGATCCAATTCTCAAAATTTTGCTGTTGGTGAGTATCTTCACTGGGTTTAGCAACCTTTTACTAATATCTATCCAATATCCAAGGGTATGAGGCCAACTGAATATAGAACCACCTTTGTCTAAATCTGCTGCCTTGCAAGGAAATCAGAAGATACCCCCAACAGACACACCGGAATGTAAGCTCCCTAAGAGGAAGGGTTTTTGTCCTGTTCCTCACTGATTCAAGTACCTAGCATGGTCCAATATAAATACTTGTTGAATGAACGAATGACTGAACAAATGGGTTTGAACTTGGCCTGGGAAGTCCCCAGCTGAGGACTGAAGAATTTGTCTCTCTACAACTGCTGAGAACTTACTTGTCAGGAGCAGCTTTTAGTGGTGAAATCATAATTGTGTTAACTTCTGGCTTCCCATAACTGTCCTGGTGTCTCAAATCTAAATTTTATTGCTTGATTCTGGTTCCATTTCTCCATACCTCTGAGGGGATTCACCACCAACAGGAATTCTGGTGGTACTTAACAAGCACTGCTAAGTCTCTTAAGCCTGGTTCTGGAGATCCCTGGTAGATGACACTCAAAGTTGATGTCAGTGGAAGAGACAGGGCCATAGTGGCTTAGACAGTGGTTGCCAGAACCTGGGCCACAGCAGCCCCCAGAGTGGGGTCCCCAGCAGGAGACTGGCAAGAGGCTGGGCACTGAGGTGGACACTATGGGGACATTAGGAGACTGGCATTGTTTCGGTTTTGCTGATAGGGCATCTCAGCAAGAGTCAAGGACCCTGTAGAGTATAAAACAAGCATGGTGTTGCAAATACCTCTGGCCAATGTCTCTTCCCTGATGGATTTCATAGATCCCATGCTCCACTTGTAAACTAAGAAATGTGGAAATAGAAAGCTATTTGGGGTTAATTTAGCCTGGAAAGATGTTTTTTCCTCTTTAACCTCCAGCTAGAAAAGAACGTTGTTTCTTTCTTTTCTTTCTTTCTTTCTTTCTTTCTTTCTTTCTTTCTTTCTTTCTTTCTTTTCTTTCTTTCTTTCTTTCTTTCTTTCTTTTCTTCTTCTTTCTTCTCTTTCTTTCTTTCTTTCTTTCTTTCTTTTTTTCTCTTTCTTTCTTTCTTTCTTTCTTTCTCTTTCTTTCTTTCTTTTTTCTTTCTTCTTTTTCTTTCTTTCTTTTCTTTCTTTCTTTCTTTCTCTTTCTTTCTTCTTTCTTTCTTTCTTCTTTCTTTCTTTCTTTCTCTTTCTTTCTTCTTTCTTTCTTTCTTTTTCTTTCTTTCTTCTTTCTTTTCTTTCTTTCTTTCTTCTTTCTCTTTCTTCTTTCTTTCTTTCTTCTCTTTTCTTTCTTTCTTCTCTTTTCTTTCTTCTTTCTTTCTTTTCTCTTTCTTTCTTTCTTTCTTCTTTCTTTCTTTCTTTCTTTCTTTCTTTCTTTCTTTCTTTCTTTCTTTCTTTCCTTCCTTCTTTCTTTCCTTCTTTCATTCTTCTTTCTTCTTTCCTTCTTTCTTTCTCTTTCTTTTAGATTTTATTCATTTATTTGAGAGAGGAGAGAACAAGAGAGAGGATGAGCAGGGGGAGAGGTAGATGGAGAGAGAGAGGCAGACTTTCCCGCTGAGCCTGGTGCAGGGCTCGATCCCAGGACCCTGGGATCATGACCTGAGCCCAAGGCAGACCCTTAACTGTGAACTCCCCCATTGTCTCTTTTCCTTTTTTTTTTTTTTTTAAAGAATGAGTATAAGTGTGAGCTGAGGGAGGGACAGATGGAGAGGGAGAGAGAGAATCTCAAGCTGACTTCATGCTGAGTGCAGACCTGGACGTGGGGCTCGATCTCACAACCATGAGATCATGACCTTAGCTGAAATCAAGAATTGGACACTTAACTGACTGAGCCACCCACATCCCTGACTCTTTTCTAACTGGGTTCCCATGGTATCTTGTCTCCATGTAATCATGGAAAAGAATAAACCCTTTTGGGTAAAGCTTCCTCCAGGATGTCTGGTGGGATGAGTATATCTCTCAGAACATGTTTAGGAAGAAGAGAGTATAGGAAGATCCATGTCCTTTGCAAGTCACAGAAGCACTGAAATATCCCATAAAGATGCTCATTAACTCCTTACTCTTCCTGCTGCCTCCATTCTGGACCCCCTGCTTCCCTCTCCTCTGATAGAGGCCTGGGCCTGTCTTCCTAAACTTCTTTGTTCAGGTCCTGCCCTAGCTGGACATTCAGCTGATTCAGTGGGAGCCAGAGAAAGCTGATTCTGAGTAGGCTGTGGACAGAGTTGCCCAGGACAGGAGCTCCTGAGTTAGTGTGTTACTGGGGAGGTTGGCAGCACCAAACACTCCCAACCCAGCTCCAGGCACAAGACAATATGTTTCACAAAAAGGAAGCAGGAAACCTTCTACTCAGGCCTACAGAAGGTCCTTAACAGGCCATGTCCCATGTTCACACTTTGTAATGGGAGGTAGAGTTGAGAAAGATGCATAACCTGGACAGAGAGACAAGTAAAGAATCTGCTTCTATGTTCTCAGTGCTGTAATGTAAGCCACTAATTACAATGTCCATAGTTCTTTGTGTGGCCTCTTTTTTCCTGCATGTTTTCTCAAAAAATTGGATACCTACATGTAATCAGCACTTGCTCTTGGGGGTGGTGAATGAGCTGAGGGCCTGGATGTTCAGGGTGAGCTGTGTGTAGAAAATGGATAGAAGCTAGAGGAGATGGGGCTCCCAAGAGGAACCTCCTGACACCCAGGAAGCAACATGGATTCCCTGGGCAGGGGAGTAATGGGGCCATATCAGTGCTTGATTGGAGGGCAAGTGTGGAGGAGGAAACTACAATAGCTGAAGTGACAAGAGTCACAATTAGCATGTTATAAAGGGTGTGGTATTTCTATCAAGATCCCATTGAATGTGTGCTCTTCATTCAAAGACCATAAAAATATAGTCCGGAGTGATTCATCTGCTCAAACTAGTTAAGGAAGGTCTGCAAACGTAAATGATGATGGATGGGTTTGATGGAGGTGATTTTGTTGAATATGTTGCTGCTTATGAGGTCTGTGGTGGTATTGTGTGCATCTTATCTAATGGAGCCAGCCTCATGGTGTCCATGTTTTGTGTATGATCAATTGATGCAAACCAAATGTTATTTCCCCTATGAATTTCGTTTTAATTTTAAGGATGAATTCCTCAACCAATGTATTTCTAATATTAGAACAAATATATTTTTCTAATGTTTTTAAAGATAAATCAGAGGCAGTATTATAACCAAGCTTTATCCACATTTAAATTATAATTTTCAATGAATATTAAGCATGTTCATTACAAGGGGGTACACTTTTCATCTCCCCATTCTGCCTGGCATTTGAGAATAGAGCAATGCCATGATTTACTCCAAGTTGCCTGTGGGAGCATAACTGCATTGGGCTACAGGGAAGAAGGGTGGCCCTGAATATGGATGGGGGAGGCAGCTCTTTCCTGCCTCCAGCATGTGGTCCCTGTCTCCTTCTGTGGGGGGAGGGGTTAATTTCAGAATCATCCCCAGAACTATGATTGAGTGGCCATTTTGCTCATATTGTTGAGGGTTCTTTCAGTAGATCCTGGACTGAAAAAAGACACTTGAGGAAAATGGAATGAGCACTTTTTCATGGTAGCTGTAGTAGAGTGGCCATTTTTGCTTTTTAGCAAAATCTCTAGTTACTGGGTGAAGCAATTGGGGGATAAGTTTTAAAGTTTTTGAACATCTCAGAACTATGAATGTGGAGCCTTCTCTCTTCATAAAATGTAGTGATGTCTGTGGGTCTTTCTGCAGCCCCACTCTGGATTGTATGGCTTGGAAGCCTCCATGTGCTTCCATCACATCCTGGTGATGTCACTCATCAATCTTACATTCCTTACATAACAGCCTTGCCTTCTCAGTCCCTCCATTTCTCAACAGAGTGGGAGCTCCACAGGCCACAAGGCTGAACATGTGTCCTGTAATGACAAGGGAATGGCTGGGACAGTACAGGTTGGCCACTTGCTTCCAAGATGAAGGGGACTCTCTGAAGGTCACCTCTACCAGGACTGTCATCCCTAGAGCTCTGGCTTCCTAGAGTAGAACCCAGCCTGGCTGGATAAATCCTGGATGATTCCATGGTTTGGTAGTGCCAATGGGATGATGGCATTAGGTGGTGGAGCAGTTCAGGTCTGGCTCCTTGGAGTGCCACATACTTTATAAATAAATGATGAACCAAACAATGAAAAACATTTCTCCATTTACTGAAAAACACAGCCTCTTCTGAGCTTGGGACCCTTCTACAACCAAAACTTCAGCAAGGCCATGACAAACAGCTGAGTCATACTTAGGAAGATGGGGTGAGTCTGAAAATGCCAACTGGTCTTCCAATTTAAAGACATTTTCCTTTCTATTCTCTGAGTCCTGACCTCCCCTCAGATAACGTTTTTGCATTTTGAGATATATAGCACCTATTCTTGACCATGGAGAATATTCCAGAATGATCCAAGGCTCAGAGGAAACTTGGGTTTTTCTTGCTATGTCTGACTTTGGCTAAAGTGCCAAAGCTGGAAACAAAAGGATCTATACACGCTCATCATCAAAAGAGACTAGAAAGTCTCAGACTCATCTCCCCAGAATTTGTTCAGAAGATGCAGAGCTGGCCTGGCTCCTGCAGTCACCCCACCAGGCTGGTCCAGGATGCACACCAGAGAACTGACAACTGGATCATGTTCTTCAGCTGTGGTTTCACATCCTCCTGCAGAGGGACAGGACTGTGCTGGAAAGGTGAGCATTTGACATGGAGATTTTATGTAGAAGGCAGAAGGCCTTCTGAAGATCTCTATTCCAAAGTTTCTCTGAGGTCTCTATCCCTTTCCACTATCAGCCAATCAGCAATGTAATCCCAAGGCTCCAACCATGTTCCCCTAGCCACATTCAGGAGAACCTTCCTTCTTGGTGTTATTACCACTACTCCAAGAAATCAGGGCTTCGTGGACAAAGATGCTGTGAAATGCTGTGTAAGATATCAACCCTGAAAAACTTTATGTCCTCAAACCTCATCTTGTCCTAGACCACCTGCAAGTGATCAGGAATCTATCTCCTCTCTTTCAGGGCATTGTTCCAGGCTCCAGCCTTCCCTAGGGTCCCTGTGGGGATCTGGGACTACTGACTAGTGGCTGGAATCACTGAGCGACAAGGGTGGAGGTTTTGGGTGCCCAGAATATTGGAGGGAAGTGTCATTCACTCACAAAGGCATGCACCTTTGCCTTACAGCATCCCAAAAGGGGGAGCCATGTTGTTACAGAGGAAGATGAATATCAAAGAGGATGAGGTCCCTGGAGCAGCCTAGAACTCTTGGGGACTTCTTAGAAGATCAGGTCCTATGAGGTGGAGGAGAGAGACAGTAGAGGTTTGGAGCATATGATCAGCCATGTACTACTCACCTGTCATCCTCAGAATAACCTGGAATCTCTACCTCAACTCCCACCAGCCTCCTTTGTCTCTTGACTACATTGTATTTTTTCACAACTTCTTTCACATCCTCATAGTGGTGAGGAGGATGGAACACCAAGGACCTGAAGGACATGTGCCTGTGCTGAGAGCAGAAGGGACATCTTAATGATGGGCCTGGGTTCTCAGGTTCCTCCTGCACCCTGACAGAGGCACAGGCATCACAGGGAGGTGAGGAGCCTTCTGTGTCATTCCCCATGGGTTTCAGTGTCATGGTGGTTGGGAGGGAAAGGGGAAAGGGAACAGGAGCTTTTCTGATGGGAAGGATTCAGGAGGTCCCAAATCATTCAGATATCTGTCCTTTAAACTTTCTGTGAGTCTATCACTTCTTATTTTTCTCTTACTCTATTTTCTTTTGTTACGTTCTTTCCTCCCTCCCTCCCTTCCTTCCTTCTTTAACATGTTGAGCTGATTCAGTTCCTAGTAATCTCCATCCTTAGATCCTCCATATCTTCCTGGGCAGGTGCCAAGAGTTTTTCTGTGAGGAAAGTCACAGGACTCTTCAAATACCTGTGCCTCACTTCTTGTAGGCCTGTCATTTTACTTTTTCATCCATCCACGCATCCATGCATGCATGCATGCATGCATGCGTGTATCCATCCATCCATCCATCCATCCATCCACTCAGTTATTCAAACAGAATGTGTTGCTCTGATACAGTAGGCCACCAAACACTCTGCTGGACACAAGAGATTAAAAAATGAATGAGATCTGATCACTGTTCTTGAGTAGCTTGTGTGAGAAGGGCAGATGGACAAGTAATAAAATAAGCACGATCGGAGGGTCAATGCTGTAATATGGGTGTGTGGGGAGTCCTCAGGTCTCAGGGAAGAGCCTCTGGGTGTCAGTCCCCTTTGTCTGTAGTGGCTCTGAGTGGGAGGATGTGTTCAGATGGTGTCACCTGCTATCACTTGGGGCTGATAGGTAGGATGAGGCTCCTGACCTGTGAGAGCAGTACTTGGAGAAGTGGCAGGAGCAGAGGTGTAGCTCCTTGCTCTGTCCATATGCAGCCAGCCCAGATGGCAGTTCCAAGAGGAACTCACAGAATCCTCAGGAGGAAGAGGTAATGCTGGTGCTGAGGGTGAGTGTAGCTGAGAGGCACTGGAAGATCTAAGAAGATGTGGAGGCCAGAATAATGAGCTTGTTAAGCATTTGTTTGGAGTTGGACATCCCTGCATTGGAATCCCTTCTTCTCCAGTTAACAGCCAGTGCCTAGGAAAGAACATGCTATAAAGTGATAGAGGCCCAACAAACCAAAGATTTAAGTAAAGAGAAGTAAAATCAGAGACAGAGACAAGAAATCTAAAGTAGCTTCAGTGACAAGGTTTGCAAATTGAGATACATGTGAGGACTATTGCGTCAGTATCTCAGCAACTGTGGTATATCCTAAGAGCTCCAGGAATAGTTGAGGGGAGGGAGTGATTCAAATTGGCTGGGGCAGCCAGGAGAGTTTAGCTGAGCTATGAATCCTATTTAGCAGGTGTGGTGATGGTGAGGGTGATAAGGGTGAGGCTTGTGAACACCTGAGTAGCAGCGATTGACTGAGGGTTTGGGAAATTACAATTATGTAAGCCATGTGAAATTTTTCCATTTTATTTTATTATAATATTAGAGATGCATTGCCTTCTGAAACATCAAATTTAAGAAAGGAGCAAATCTTTTAAATCACAAATATTAATTACAATGGTGACAAAGAATTATTGTTTTTTATAAACTGGTAAAAATGATGTGTCCATTTATCCTATTACAGAAAGGCCTAGAGGATGGCCATCCCTTTTTAGGTGATCAAATATGTGATGTTCACAGGAAGAAGAGAGCACCTGAGAAGATGGTTTTCCACTAGGGCTATGTGGGGAGGGTAGGGCACAGGAACAGAACCTGCTTGTGCACCAGCATGGTCCCATTAATACTAACAATGCATGCCCTCTCCTTTCTTGGCTGTTGTCTTTTGACGTGGAAGCTAGCAAATATTCATGTCCTTTTTTGTCAACACCAAAGACGCTGTCTCAAAACATAGGCTGGATGTCTTCTGTAGGCTTAACAACACCAGTGTCCACTCACCCCAGGAGGGTAAGAGGTCAACTGCATAAAGTGCCACCATGTTTCATTCTGCATTGTGTAAAATTGGGGACTGTCACCCACATGCCCATTTGAATGTAAGTTCCTGAGAGAAGAACCTTGTCTCTCTGGTTTTTTGCTGTATGCCTAATGCCTAGAACTGAGCACACAGATGCTTAATAAAAATCATTTGAGTGAATAAGTGGGTCCAAGGCTAGGACTTGGTGTCACCCTATTGAGGTTTGAGGGAATCTACTTTTCTCCACTGCTGGGAACTCTCCTTTGGGGCTTCACATTAAAGAGGTTGTTTATCACTGCTAGTTTTCCAAGATCTCTCTAGTGTCCCAGTTGGGAGCTTCATGGGTTGACCCTGCTCCCTTTTCACTCAGATTGAATTCAACCAGAGGTATAGCTGTTGCTTCTTCACAGTGGCAGTGAGGGGCACTTTTGAGCCTCCAAGTCCTCCCCTGCACTGCCAGACAAAGTGCTCTCATTTTTCAGTTTTGTCCAGCCTTATACACTGCTTTAGGCATGCACAGAGCTGTTGAGTCTAATAAATGTTTGCTCCTGAAATTACATGGATTTATAATCCCAGCAACATTTCTCATTTTTCCCCTTTTCTTTCTTCTAAAATTTTAATTTCACACACTCCAATCATCTCTTTGACTAAGCTTCCAGTCAACATCGCTCCCCCTAGACCTCATTAATTTAAATATTTCCCTCCCTTCCATCTCTCCCTCCGTTTCACAGAGCGCTTTGGGTTAATTTTCCTTCTGGAGGCTTCTGTCTCCTTCCTCTATCTTTATATTCTGCTCTTCCTCTGCCCATTTTGTTTGCCTCCTGATTTCTTGTTTCTTAACTAAGACCCAGAAATAATTTATCAAAATAAATAGAAGTTCCTTATCACACAATGGCAATTTGCAGATTGAATCAACACCCACTCAGAATTCACAGGAAAAAAAAAAACTGCCCTTTTATTGAGAGTTGCAGGGCCTCAAATCAATACACCCCTCATCCTCTCTTGTCTCAGTTCCAGCCTAAAAACTCTCCATGGACCTTCTGTGGGTGGGAGGTGGGGGAGACAATCTGCTCATTTTTCCTGGTCCAGAGTGACGATTCTGCCTCCAGAGTTGGGTTGTGTTGGCCAAGGAACTGAGGGCAGGATTAGAGTGAAAAGACATGAACCACCCGTGGTAAGAAGGGAGAGAAGATTTATTTTTTTACAGGGTCAAGCACAAGTGCTGCCAATCACTGGCAGGTGCAGTGGGGCAGGGACTGTGTGATTCTGGACCAGGTGGAGAGAGCCTTCTGGAGAGAGCTCAGACCCTCTCAGCCTGGGCAACCGAGAATAGGGGAACCTGGAAAGGCTGCATCTCAGGTGGCATTTTCTGGTCCCCATGGATTCTTATTGCCTCTACAATCACTTGCCTCAGCATCAGGATCCCGGGTCAGCAACAGTCCCTGGAGCCATGGCCACACCCAGAGCCCCCAGACTGCCGCCCACTGCCACTGTCACAGGTGTCAGAGCTGTGGAGCCAGCATCTGTGGGATCTGTGGTGCCTGTGGTGGCTCAGGCAACAGCCGTCCCCGGAGCCAGGAGCACAGCCAGCAGGGGCTGGCGGGGAGCACTGTGCTGGATTCTTTGGGGGGCACTTGGGCGATGAGAGGCACTTGGGAGGGGGCTGGCACTGCTGCTGGCTCTGCTGGCAGGACATCTCTGCAGGAGTTTGACCTTCAACAAATAGAAGAAACTTTATGAGCACAGAAGCTTCACGAAAAGTCCCCTCCCTGTGGGTTTTGTCAAACACTTGTCTCCATGACCAAGCTGCTTTCTAGGCCAAGCTCTGTGGGACAGAAATGGGGACATGGAGGGGACACGTGCACTTGGATGCCAGATGGATCTGTGTGCACCCCTGACAACATACTCAGAACAAGAATGGAAGGAATCCTGAAGACCTGTGGCTTTGCGGGTTCACAGCCCCCTGACAGGTGCCTCAGTGACTCTTTCCTCACCGTCATGCCCCTTCACCGTTGCTGCCCACTGTCTGGGCCCCTTCCTGTTGGTTCTGTTCAGATCTGGGCTTTTCTTCCCAACACTCTCAGCTGAGGGGATACTCACGGGATGCCGAGGAGGCAGGACAAGGCTGTTCCTGAGGAGGCTGTGGATGAGGAGCCCAGGGCAGGAGCCCTTTTATCCTGTGCAGGGGCGGGGGGAGGGAGGGTTGTGATGTGATGCAGGGCCAGAGCATGCTGCTGCTTTCACAACCAGGGGAGGTGACAACCTGGCACACTCCCAGGACTGTCCTTCCATTCATCACCTTCCTGTGACTTATCAGGACATCTGACAAGAGGGAAACAGGAAGTTTGTGTGCTGTCTACCTTCATCTCACTCAGGCCTACAAGGGGTTGCCATGCCACCTGCCTTACATCATTCATTCAGTTCACGTTTCTTTTTTTTTTTTTTAAGATTTTATTTATTCATTTGAGAGGGAGAGAGACAGAGAGAGCACAAGTAGGGGGACAGGTAAAGGGGGAGGGAGAAGCAGACTCCCCACTGAGCCAGGAGCCTGACATGGGGCTTGATCCCAGGACCTGGAGATCATGATCTAAGAGGAAGGCAGATGCTTAGCCATCTGGGCCACCCAGGCACCCCAATTCACATTTCTTAACACAGGCTCTGCTCAAGGACTTTGCTGAAAACTAGGCATATATGGATGAATATGACACTTTTCTGTTCTTGGGTAGTTCACCATCTGTCAGGAAGAGTAATAGAAATATTGATACACATACGTTTGTAAATATGGAGTCAAATACCACAGCTAAACGCTGCAATGCAATGGTGCATTACATCTTCCGGTGTGAGGTCATGGTCTTTGGTGTCAGCCTTACTCTACCCTACACACAACACAGAGCACGTCTGGCACAAGCAGATGTAATCACTTACTGTCTCCTGAGCTTCTGGAATGAGATGAGGAGGTATAACAATGGAAGAATAGAGCTGAGACCCTCTCTGGGCTGACTGGGGTCTCTGAGAAGAGTCATAGCACCCAGGAAACAAATCGGGGTTCCTGGGAAAGAGTCATAGGGCTGAGTTGAATTTTGATGAGTAGAAAGCTTTCATAGACCTTACAGTATATGAAGTTTGAGTATGATCTATTTATGTAAACAGAACACTTTTCTCATTCAAATTTACCATTTGTACTACTACATTTGCTACATTTTCAAAGAAAAATAGCTGTCAAGAACATAACCAAAAATTTAATAATCCTATTTAAAATACATATTTTTCTATTAAATTATGTTACTTATTTTATGACATGAAAAAAATGTTCATGACCTATTTATAATTGATTTTAGCAAGTTATAAAGCAATATGCATGTTCATTTGTGACATTTTAAATAAAATGATTTTATTATGTGTTTAATTCTTCTATAATATTAAAGCCTACATTTATATGGAGATTTAATTTCTTCTTATTTTTGTTTTGCTCCACTTTTCAAATCATCCTCTTTGAAACACAGACATTCTTAAAGTTCTTTTATTAAAAATATCTGTGGGGGAATGAGTTGCCCTGGGACAGAGAACTTGGTGCCTCATGATGGTAAATGGGGAAGAGGGTGAGTGATGGTTTCATTTCAGACTCAGTGGCCATTTCACTAACACTGTTGGGTCCTACCAGTAGATATTGTTCAGGAAAAGGCACTCACAAGGAGGAATAATAGTAATATCCTTCTGTCATACTGGGTGGTAAGGCTAAAGTCTGATGTAGTGAAGTGACAACATGGCCCATTCTATGTTCTCCAGCTTTGCCAGTGGTGTTGGGCCTGAAAAAAATGCCAGATTAGGGAGAAGGCACTGCTCACTGCAATGACCTTAGGTCATCCATTTCCATATATCTTTATTCAGAAAGTTTTTGTGGAGGGTGAACCTTGGCCCAGGCCCCATGGACAGTACTAGGAATACAGTAAGGAGCAAGGGAGACCCCATCTCTGCTCTCAGGGACCTTACAGCCTAACATGGAGGACAAAACAATGTTCAAACCTCTTGCAGAAATTAACATTTATTTTACATATTTTGTGATTCTCCAGAAACAAGGACAGGTGCCAGTTTTGGCCAAATGGGTGAAATCTGGAGTCTTTTGGGGCAACAGTTGAAAAGTAACCCCTATAACTATTTTGGCATGTTCCAAATTCAAAGCTTTCAGAAACTATCATTGGGATATTTCTCTGTTCTTCTCAAAATGCAAGTCATCTTCTGTTGGGCTTCCCTCAGCTCCATCTCCACCTGGTTCAGGTTGGGTCACTGGGAGGAATTTGTGAAATCCAGGAGGCAGAGAGGTCCCCACAAAAAGAGAGGTAGTAAAGCTGATGATTGAGGGCAGATGTGGCTGATTGAAGGGCCTAGAATGTTATGTTCATTAAGAGCATTGGTTATAGTTTGATGATCTTGTCTATGAATCCTTGTCTTTTTAGGTGATAGCTGTCTTAAGGTGGAGGTGTTTAGGCAGAGAAAAGGCTATAAAATTATCAAAGCACAATGGACCATAGATTTTTAGAGTTGAAGTCAGAGATAGAAATAAGAAACTAACCTACAGCTAATGAATGACATGTTAATAAATCACTCAGTCTGTGTTTCTGAGTTTCAGGTATTAGGAGTAATTCAGAGGAGGAGGTGATTCATTTAGACTAGAATAGCTAGGGAGAATTTAGCTGAAAGGTGAGATATAATTGGTAGAATGTGAATAATAACAACGAATAGATGTGGTAGTGTTCTGTACACTTGGCATGATGTAACTGATGTGATTGACTAATGTTTGTAGAAACTGCATTTAAATCAGCTGTGTAGAATTGTCTTATCCATTTTATTACTAGAGATGTATTTCCTTCTGAGATATAATTATGCTTAAGAATAGACAGCTCTTTTATATCACAGTTATAATTAAAAATGATAGTTTTGTAAAAATATTAATAGTAAATGGGTCTGTTTAATGGTTGCGGCAGCCCATCAGGGAAATCCAAATCAAAACCTCCATGAGATACCACCTCACACCCGTCAGAATGGCTAAATTTAACAAGTCAGGAAACGACAGATGTTGGCGGGGATGTGGAGAAAGGGGAACCCTCCTACACTGTTGGTGGGAATGCAAGCTGGTGCAATCACTCTGGAAAACAGTATGGAGGTTCCTCAAACAGTTGAAAATAGAGCTACCATACGATCCAGCAATTGCACTACTGGGTATTTACCACAAAGATACAAATGTAGGGATCTGAAGGGGTACATGCACCGCAATGTTTATAGCAGCAATGTCCACAATAGCCAAACTGTGGAAAGAGCCAAGATGTCCATCGACAGATGAATGGATAAAGAAGAGGTGGTATATATACACAATGGAATATTATGCAGCCATCAAAAGGAATGAGATCTTGCCATTTGCAATGACGTGGATGGAACTGGAGGGCGTTATGCTGAGTGAAATAAGTCAATCAGAGAAAGACATGTATCATATGACCTCACTGATATCAGGAATTCTTAATCTCAGGAAACAAACTGAGGGTTGCTGGAGTGGTGGGGAGTGGGAGGGATGGGGTGGCTGGGTGATAGACATTGGGGAGGGTATGTGCTATGGTGAGCACTGTGAATTGTACAAGACTGATAAATCATGGATCTGTACTTCTGAAACAAATAATGCAATATATGTTAAGAAAAAAAGAAGAAGAAGAAGATAGCAGGAGGGGAAGAATGGGAAGGGGAGTAAGTCGGAGGGGGAGATGAACCATTAGAGACGATGGACTCTGAAAAACAAACTGAGGGTTCTAGAGGGGAGGAGGGTGGGGGGATGGGTTAGCCTGGTGATGGGTATTAAAGAGGGCACATTCTGCGTGGAGCACTGGCTGTTATGCACAAACAATGAAACATGGAACACTACATCAAAAACAAATGATGTAATGTATGGTGATTAACATAACAATAAAAAATTATTTAAAAAAATGGTTGCAGCCGCCCACTTTAAGATGCTTCAATATGGGAAATGAGGAAAAGATGGCGGAGGAGTAGGGGACCCTATTTCAACTTGTCCCTGAAATTGAGCTGGATATCCACCAGACCACTCTGAGCACCCACAAAATCAGCTTGAGATGTAAGAAAATCTGGATCTCTACAAACAGAATATCGCAGGCGGTTGGTTTCAAGGTACGAAGTGGGAGCCGTGATTCTGTGGGCAGATATCAGAGGATAAATGGCAGCGGGAGGGTGCCTGGCCATAGGGATCCTCCCCCGCCGGTGAGCGACAGCCTCGCTCACTGGGGACGGGACACAGACTCGCAGACCGGTAGCAGCGGGGAAAGGACTTTAGGGCAGCCCCCGGGGCGGAAACCCAGAGCGGCGGGGTCGCACCCGCGAACTGGGAGTGGCTGGCGGTTTTAGAAGCACCAAGAGCAGAGACGTGCCCCCACCTGGAGACAGGACTGGGAGCGCTGTGGAGGGGCACACAACCCAGGACGCTGCAGTTTATAGCAGCACAGACAGAAGTGGAGACAGTGTGGCCTGGAGAGCTCACTGAAGAACAGACTGCGATCTCTCTGCTCTGAGGCAGAGGGTTGGAAACAGTCTCTTCTGCTCTGACTCCTGGAAGAGACACGGAATGCCGCCAGGGAAAGTTGCCAGAGAACAAAAACCCCCAAAACCGATTCCCACTGAGCCCATCCCCTGCCACAGGGGGGCAGGGCAACTCTGCCCAAACAGGGTTGCCTGAGTAACAGTGCGGCAGGCCCCTCCCCCAGAAGACAGGCTGGGAAAATAAGAGGCCAGCAACCCTAAGATCCCTAGAAAACAGGTGTATCCTACTTGGGTTCTGGTCAATAATTTGGACTCTATACATTCCCTCAACCACCCATCAACAGAATGACCAAGAGGAGGAACTCCCAAAATAGAAAAGACTCAGAGATTATGACTTATGCTGCAGATTTACAAATGGATGCAGATATAACCAAGATGTCGGAGATGGGATTCAGGCTAACAATTGTGAAGACAGTGGCTAGAATGGAGAAATCAATTAATGGCAACATAGAATCTCTAAGGGCAGAAATGAAAGCTGAAATGGCAGAACTTAAAAATGCTATCAGTGAGATCCAATCCAATCTAGATAATCTAACAGCTAGGGTAAGTGAGGCAGAAGAACGAATAAGCGACCTGGAAGACAACATAATAGATAAAAAGGGAAAAGAGGAGGCCAGGGAAAAACAACTCAGAATCCATGAAAATAGAATCAGAGAAGTAAGTGACACCATGAAGCATTCCAATGTCAGAATAATTGGAATCCCGGAGGGAGTGGAGAGAGAGGACTAGAACATGTATTTGAGCAAATCGTAGCTGAGAACTTCCCTAATCTGGGGAATGAAACAAACATTCGCATTCTAAAGGCAGAGAGGACCCCTCCCAAGATCAAGGAAAACAGGCCAACACCCCGGCATGTAATAGTAAAACTTGCAAGTCTTAGAACCAAGGAAACCATCTTAAGGGCAGTTAGGGGGAAGAGATTCCTTACGTACAGAGGGAGGAACATCAGAATAATGTCAGACCTATCCACAGAGACCTGGCAAGCCAGAAAGGCCTGGCAAGACATATTCAGAGTACTGAATGAGAAGAACATGCAGCCAAGAATACTTTATCCAGCAAGGCTGTCATTTAGAATGGATGGAGAGATGCAGAGCTTCCAAGACCGGCAGAAAATGAAAGAATATGTGACCACTAAGCCGGCCCTGAAAGAAATATTAAAGGGGGGGTTCTATAAAAGGAGAAAGACCCCAAGGGTGATATACAACAGAAATTTACAGGGACAATCTATAAAAAGAACGTCTTCACAGGCAACATGATGACAATTCATATCTTTCAATAATCACTCTCAACGTGAATGGCCTAAATGCTCCCATGAAACAGCACAGGGTTGCAGATTGGATAAAAAGACAGGACCCATCCATATGCTGCCTACAAGAGACTCATTTTGAACCTGAAGATACATCCAGACTGAAAGTGAAGGGATGCAGATCCATCTTCCATGCCAGCGGACCTCAAAAGAAAGCTGGGGCAGCAATTCTTACATCAGACAAATTAGATTTTAAACTAAAGTCTGTAGTTAGAGACACAGAAGGACACTATATCATGCTTAAAGGGTCTATCCAATAAGAAGATCTAAACAATTGTAAATATCTATGGCCCCAACATGGGAGCAGCCATCTACATAAGCCAACCGTTAACTGAAATAAAGAGTCATATTGATAACAATACGTTAATTGTAGGAGACCTCAATACTCCACTCTCAGCAATGGACAGATCATCTAAACAGAAAATCAACAAAGAAACAAGAGCTTTGAATGATACACTGGACCAGATCGACCTCATAGATACACACAGAACATTCTACCCTAAAACAACAGAATACTCCTTTTTGAGCACACATGGAACTTTCTCCAAAATAGGCCACATACTGGGTCACAAATCAGGTCTCAACTGATACAAAAAGATTGAGATTATTTCCTGCATATTCTCAGACCACAGTGCTTTAAAACTGGAACTCAATCACAAGAAAAAATTTGGCAGAAATTCAAACACTTGGAAGCTAAAGACCACTCTGCTCAAGAATGTTTGGGTCAACCAGAAAATCAAAGAAGAACTTAAACAATTCATGGAAACCAATGAGAAAAAAAACACATCAGTCAGAAACCTATGGGATACTGCAAAGGCCGTCCTAAGGGGGAAATACATAGCCGCCCAAGCTTCACTCAAAAAAATAGAAAAATCCTGAATTCACCAACTAACTACACCTTAAAGAACTAGAGAAATAGCAACAAAGGATGCCTAAGACACGCATTAGAAGAGAAATAATTAAGATTAGAGGAGAGATCAATGAATTAGAAACCAGAAACACAGTAGATCAGATAAACAAAACTGGAAGTTGGTTCTTTGAAAGAATTAATAAGATCAATAAACCACTGGCCAGACTGATCCAAAAGAAAAGAGAAAGGACCCAAATTAATAAAATTATGAACGAAAGGGGAGAGATCACGACTAACACCAAGGAAATAGAAACAATTATTAGAAATTATTATCAACAACTATATGCCAATAAACTGAGCAACCTGGATGAAATGGAGGCCTATAAGCTGCCAAGACTGAAACAGGAAGAAATTGACAACCTAAATAGGCCAATAACCAGTAACGAGATTGAAGCAGTCATCAAAAATCTCCCAAAAAACAAGAGTCCAGGGCCTGATGGATTCCCTGGGGAATTCTACCAAACATTCAAAGAAGAAATAATACCTATTCTACTGAAGCAGTTTCAAAAAATAGAAACCGAAGGAAAACTTCCAAACTCATTCTATGAGGCCAGCATTACCTTAATCCCCAAACCAGGCAAAGACCCCATCAAAAAGGAGAATTTCAGACCAATAGCCCGATGAATATGCATTCCAAAATCCTCAACAAAATCCTAGCTAAGAGGATCCAACAATACATTAAAAGGATCATCCACCACAACCAAGTGGGATTTATCCCTGGGATGCAAGGGTGGTTCAACATTCACAAATCAATCCATGTGGTAGAACACATTAATAAGAGGAGGGAGAAGAACCATATGGTCCTCTCAATTGATGCAGAAAAAGCATTTGACAAAATACATCATCCTTTCCTGATTAAAACTCTTCAGAGTATACGGATAGAGGGAACATTCCTCAAGTTCATAAAATCCATCTATAAAAACCCACAGTGAATATCATCCTCAATGGGGAAAAGCTGAGAGCCTTTCCCTTAAGATCAGGAACACGTCAAGGATGCCCACTCTCACCACTATTTTTCAACATAGTACTAGAAGTCCTAGCAACAGCAATCAGACAACAAAAAGAAATAAAAGGTATTCAAATTGGCAAAGAAGTCAAACTCTCTCTTTTCGCAGACGACATGATACTTTATGTGGAAACCCCAAAAGACTCCACCCCCAAATTACCAAAACTCATACAGCAATTCAGTAATGTGGCAGGATACAAAATCAATGCACAGAAATCAGTTTCTTTCTTATGCACTAACAACACAACTGTAGAAAGAGAAATTAGAGAAACGATTCCATTTACAAATGCACCAAAAACCATAAGATACCTTGGAATAAACCTAACCAAAGAGGTAAATGATCTATACTCTAAGAACCAGAGAACACTCATGAAAGCAATTGAAGAAGACACAAAAAGATGGAAAAATATTCCATGCTCATGGATCGGAAGAATAAACATTGTTAAAATGTCTATGCTACCCAGAGCAATCTATACCTTCAATGCCATCCCGAACAAAATTCCAATGACATTTTTCAAAGTCCTGGAACAAACAATCCTAAAATTTGTATGGAATCAGAAAAGACCCCGAATCACCAAGGAAATGTTGAAAAAGAAAAACAAAGCTGGGGCATCACGTTGCCCGATTTCAAGCTATATTACAAAGCTGTGATCACCAAGACAGCATGGTACTGGCACAAAAACAGACATATAGACCAATGGAACAGAACAGAGAACCCAGATATGGACCCTCAACTCTATGGTCAAATAATCTTTGACAAAGCAGGAAAAAACATGCAATGGAAAAAAGACAGTCTCTTCAAGAAATGGTGCTGGGAAAATTGGACAGCCACATGCAGAAGAATGAAACTTGACCATTCTCTAACACCATAGACAAAGATAAACTCAAAATGGATGAAAGACCTCAATGTGAGACAGGAATCCATCAAAATCCTAGAGGAGAACACAGGCAGTAACCTCTTTGACATCGGCCACAGCAACTTCTTTCAAGATACATCTCCAAAGGCTAGTGAAACAAAAGCAAAAATGAACTTTTGGGACTTCATCAATATAAAAATCTTCTGCACAGCAAAGGAAACAGTCAACAAAACAAAGAGGCAACCCACAGAATGGGAGAAGATATTTGCAAATGACACTACAGATAAAGGGCTGGTATCCAAGATCTATAAAGAACTTCTCAAACTCAACACCCAAAAAACAAATACTCAAGTCAAAAAATGGGCAGAAGATATGAAAAGACACTTCTCTGAAGAAGACATACAAATGGCTAACAGACACATGAAAAAATGTTCATCATCATTAGCCATCAGGGAAATTCAAATCAAAACCACATTGAGATACCGCCTTACACCAGTTAGAATGGTAAAAATGGACAGGGGAAGAAACAACAAATGTTGGAGAGGTTGTGGAGAAAGGGGAACCCTCTTACACTGTTGGTGGGAATGCAAGTTGGTACAGCCACTTTGGAAAACAGTGTGGAATTCCTCAAAAATTTAAAAATAGAGCTACCCTATGACCCAGCAATTGCACTTCTGGGTATTTACCCCAAAGACACAGATGTAGTGAAAAGAAGGTCCATATGCACCCCAATGTTCATAGCAGCAATGTCGGCAATAGCCAAACTGTGGAAAGAGCTGAGATGCCCTTCAACAGATGAATGTATAAAGAAGATGTGATCCATATATACAATGGAATATTACTCAGCCATCAGAAAGGATGAGTACCCAACTTTTACATCAACATGGATGGGACTGGAGGAGATTATGCTAAGTGAACTAAGTCAAGCAGAGAAAGTCAATTATCATATGGTTTCACTTATTTGTGGAACATAAGGAATAGCATGGAGGACATTAGGAGAAGGAAGGGAAAAATGAAGGGAGGGAAATCGGAGGGAGAGATGGACCATGAGAGACTATGGACTCTGAGAAACAAACAGGGTTTTAGAGGGGAGGGGGCTGGAGGGATGGGTTATCCCGGTGATGGGTATTAGGGAAGGCACGTATTGCATGGAGCACCGCGAGCACATACGAAAACAATGGGTCGTGGATCAATACATCAAAAACTAATGAGGTATTGTATGGTGACTCACATAAAATAAAATAATAAAATTTTTTATAAAAAGATGCTTAAATATGGCATAACATGGAGAAAATCAGAGTTTCTTCACAGTGCTGGTGCAAGCATGGTTTTTCACTGGGACTTCAGAAGGCATGAGGGAGGGAAATCAGGAAAGGTATGAGGACTGTGGCCTACGTGTGCACTATCAGGCTCCCCATCACCATCACCGTGAACAATCCATCCCTTGCTCCTACTTGACAATTGCCTGTGATATGAAAGCAAGAAGTCACCACATGAAATTTTTGCCACTAGCAAAGCCAGTATGTTTAAGCTTCAATATTTTTCCCGGGTTAGAATTCTTCATTGTGTTAACCAAATGTACACCACTGCCTCCCCAATCCAAAAGTATGGGAAGCCAGCTAGATAGCGGCCTATTTGTGCCTTACTCTACTGCACTGCAAACAAATAAGGGGACTGTCTTTCTTGTTCTCCCTTGTATCTTGGGACCTACAGGGGTATCTGCACACACTAGATGCCCAGTAAGTATTTTTTGAATCAATTTTTTTATTCTAATAACTTTTTTATCATACAAGTAACACACACCCGTTGTGGAAAACAAACTATAGATGAACAAAAACATGAACAAACTTACCCACTTCCTGCCTCCAGTAGTTCTCAGGCTTTTTCTTTGCATATATACACATATAATTCATGTTGTATTATAACCCTCACATTATTATGAGCACTGAGGAAAGATCTGGAACTAGAAAATTCTTGGAAATAATCACAGTGTCCCTAGGATATTGGAATCAATTGATTATTGACTGTCGAGTCCTGGACTGGGTTTTTGGGTAGTCTCCTGATGACAACTAGGGCATCTCCACCTATTGAACTCTCGACTGTTGGACCTCACTTTTAGTAGCAGCATCATAAACTGCATAACTCCTGTCTTTCTTTGTCCTGGTATTACAGGTCCAAACTTTATGGGTTTGTCCACCTCCTATTTCTTCTTCCTCCTGAGTGGACTTCTTGACTGTAGGAATTCTTAGACACTTTGCATTGAGAGCTTGAAACCAGCGGGTGCTTCTGAGCCTCCAAGCCTCATTCTACAGTACTTGGTGGGTGTCAGGCTTTGTTTGTTCAAAGGTTGAGTCCTTTTTCTTTGATAGCTTGTATGCTGTTAGGAATGCAGCCTACACCTTCCAGCCACTCTCTATGCGGTGGTCCTCACTCTGCTCCTGGACAAGTGTGGTAATTCTGTCCAGATTTGCGAGTTTTGTGACTCTCGGTCTACCAACCTTCTGTCCTGTGACTCTGATCTCTCAGTCAGGCCTTTATATTCTGAACATTTTTTGAGGCATATTTTCACCATGATTCCACACGTTTTGGTCCCATGAAGGAGCAGTACCAGGAATTTCCCAGGTTTTGAGGGACAAGTAGTTCATGGTCATAGATCCAGACATAGTAGTTATGGTTCCCACCTTAGAAAATTATGTTGGGCTAGAGAGTGGATCATACACTGTCAGAGTATGCCCCATAGCAAACTTTTTGGGAGCCCTTTTCTTTTAAATTTTATTTTATTATGTTAATCACCATACATTACATCATTAGTTTTTGATATAGTGTTCCATGTTTCATTGTTTGCGTATAACACCCAGTGCTCCATTCAATATGTCCCCTCTTTAATACCCATCACCAGGCTAACCCATCCTCCCACCCCCCCCCTCTAGAACTCTCAGTATGTTTCTCAGAGTCCATCGTGTCTCATGGTTCATCTCCCCCTCTGATTCCCCCCTTCATTTTTCCCTTCCTACTATCTTCTTTTTTCTTTTAACATATAATGTATTATTTGTTTCAGAGGTACAGGTCTGTGATTCATCAGTCTTACACAATTCACAGTGCTCAGCATGTCACATAACCTCCCCAATGTCTATCACCCAGCCACCCCATCCCTCCCACCCCCCACCACTCCAGCAACCCTCAGTTTGTTTCCTCAGATTAAGAATTCCTCATATCAGTGAGATCACATGATACATGTCTTTCTCTGATTGACTTATTTCGCTTAGCATAATACCCTATAGTTCCATCCACATCGTAGCCCTTTTTTTAAATTAAATCCCAAAGATTTTAGAAATTCTGAGCCTCAGATGTTAAAGTGAAAATAAACAGCTTGTTTGATATTTTCTAAGGACAAATAATTTTTTTTATTAATTCAATGTACTCCCAAAGTGCTACACAGTATTATTGTTTGCTTGGTATATCCTGCCCTGCACTGATTTCTCCCAAGATTTCAATTTGAATTTAGTTCAGGTTCTATGATGTTCCTTTGACCATTTAAAGAGCTTGGATGGAACACTCTTTACACCAATATTTCAACAGTCTGGTAGACAGAGTGAGACTTATCTCTAAGCAGATGATTCCCAACATAGGGGCAACTGAATTTCATATTATAGGTCCCAAATACAGGAGAGTAAAAAAAATTTTTTTTCTTTTACTGAAATTTTAACACATGGTTAGGCTCTTAGCTCTGCAGATCTAAAAAATAAATAAAACAAAAATAAAAACAAAACTCAAACAGGCCAACATAAATGCTAAGTGAAAAAAAGTCATTGTTTCAAAGATCCCTTGAAACATCATGGTGGGAGGAGGAAGACCAAGTGGTAAGGCCCTCTGAGCATGGCCTCAGCAGCCTGACAGCTGTACCATCAACTGGCTGTGTGGCCTCAGTCCTGGTACCAAACTGTTGGGATCTTAATTTCCCCATTTGTAAAATCTGATTCTTAAGAGCACCTACCTTATGGGTTATTTAGAATAGTAAATGAGTTCATGTAAGTCATTTAGGGATTCCAAGCATATGACAAGCACCAGTAAGTTTTTCATCTTATAATTATGCCAATATTTCTTCTAGAAACACTTCTCACATCCCCTTTTCCCTTTTCCTGTCTCCTAATCCACTCTCTTCACATTATCACACTTCCTAAACTTTCAGCTCCATCTCTCCCTCTAAGCCATAACTTCTTAGATTTAATTCTAATTCTCACTTCCTCCTCTGCCTAACCCTGCCCAAGCTCTCTCTGGAATTTTTACTGACCAGATGGAGTTATCTGTCCTTAGGCCATTCCTTCTTTTCATTCCCTTTCATCCTACTCTGATGATTTGCAACCTTAGCATTTTGATCCAGATAATTCCCCTTGATGGGTATGGGGGTACTGCGTGGTGCTTTGTGGTGTGTGTAGCTGCATCTCTTGCCTCCCCTCACTGGATGCCAGTAGTATGAGACCCTGCCACCTCAATATCTAGAAACAACCAAAAATGTCTCTCAATACTGACAGACTCCCCCTGGTTGAGAACTGCCTATCTGCCTATTTCTCACCCACTGCCCCACAGTGCAGCATAAAAACACTCACAGCCTTCTATTTTTTCTAGTCTAGGGCTATGATTCATCACCCCCTGTAGGGCAGTGGCGGGTCTGAGGAGCAGACAGAAGGGCACACAACAGGCCACCTAGGGAGGGGCAGAGTGAAATGACACGTGAACCACCCGTGGTAACGAGGACAGAAGATTTATTTTTTTACAGGGTCAAGCACAAGTGCTGCCAATCACTGGCAGGTGCAATGGGGCAGGGACTGTGTGATTCTGGACCAGGTGGAGAGAGCCTTCTGGAGAGAGCTCAGACCCTCTCAGCCTGGGCAACCGAGAATAGGGGATCGTGGAAAGGCTGCGTCTCAGGTGGCTTTTTCCAGTCCCCATGGATTCTTATTTCCTCTAAGGTCGCTTGTCTCAGCATCAGGATCCCGGGTCAGCAACAGTCTCTGGAGCCATGGCCACATCCAGAGCCCCCAGACTGCCGCCCACTGCCACTGTCACAGGTGTCAGAGCCGTGGAGCCAGCATCTGTGGGATCTGTGGTGCCTGTGGTGGCTCAGGCAGCAGCCGTCCCCAGAGCCAGGAGCACAGACAGCAGGAGCTGGCAGGGAGCACTGTGCTGGACTCTTTGGGGGGCACTTGGGCGGTGAGGGGCATTTGGGAGGGGGCTGGCACTGCTGCTGGCTCTGCTGGCAGGACATCTCTGCAGGAGTTTGACCTTCAACAAATAGAAGAAACTTTATGAGCACAGAAGCTTCACGAAAAGTCCCCTCCCTGTGGGTTTTGTCAAACACTTGTCTCCATGACCAAGCTGCTTTCTAGGCCAAGCTCTGTGGGACAGAAATGGGGACATGGAGGGGACACGTGCACTTGGATGCCAGATGGATCTGTGTGCACCCCTGACAACATACTCAGAACAAGAATGGAAGGAATCCTGAAGACCTGTGGCTTTGCGGGTTCACAGCCCCCTGACAGGTGCCTCAGTGACTCTTTCCTCACCGTCATGCCCCTTCACCGTTGCTGCCCACTGTCTGGGCCCCTTCCTGTTGGTTCTGTTCAGATCTGGGCTTTTCTTCCCAACACTCTCAGCTGAGGGGATACTCACGGGATGCCGAGGAGGCAGGACAAGGCTGTTTCTGAGGAGGCTGTGGATGAGGAGCCCAGGGCAGGAGCCCTTTTATCCTGTGCAGGGGCGGGGGGAGGGAGGGTTGTGATGTGATGCAGGGCCAGAGCATGCTGCTGCTTTCACAACCAGGGGAGGTGACAGCCTGGAACAGTTCCTAGTTGCCTGCCCTCAGTGTGTTCCTGGGCATGAGCCTAATGTTCTAATAAGGTGGAACCAGGATGTCCTTGTGACTGTCAAATTACTTCCCACTCAGGTCTGCTCTAGACCAGCTGCTGTGCCCATTTCATTCATTTACTTCCATGCCGTGGCACAGGCTCTGTCCCTTTTACTCCATTCAAAGCTAATAATACAGAGAGATATATGGCACGTTTCTTCCCGTGAGTACCTCACAGATAATGGACCATCACTTGGACAGACGAATATATTGGATCTGATAATATAAGTGTTAAACAAAAGTGTTTACAAAAACCTCGAGCCTAAAATCTCAGCTTTTGGAGTTCAGTCCCCAATTGCAACCAAGTCCCAAAGGGTGATGGAGACCAGATGTTTTCTGGAGGTGATAGCTGGACAAGATCATTGTCCTGTGGGAGTGTGATATGTAAAGGATGGAGGTTGGGAGCCAGTTCCTGTCTAAGACAGAAAAGTTCCTAGGGGGACCTCATGGTTCCCACATGGTAGCATGGGGAGTAGCATAAAAGAGCGGAAAAGGACCAATGACTCTAGATATGACAAGATTCATGACTGATATTATTAGGAAGAAGGAGGAGGAGGGAGATGGGGAGAAGGAAAAGAGGAAGAAGAAGGAGGGGGAGGAGTAGTAGGAGGAAAAATAGTGGGAGAGTAGAAGGAGAGAATGAGAAGTGGGGGGGGAGGAGAAGAAGTGGAGAGGAGGAGAAGTGAGAGAGAAGGAGGAGAGGTGGCAGAGGGGGAGGGGGGAAAAAGGATGAGGAGGAGGAAGAGGAGAAGAAAAGGAGAAGATCCATTTCATTGTATTTCCATGTATCTACATCTCTCTGACTATGGGATATGTATTATTGATTCTAACACTGTAGAAGATGATAGAAGATAATGGTTCATGTGCTTGGAAAAATTAAGGAAAAATCATGCAAATGATGATAATGAGCCATTTTGCAAACATGGTTGATAATTATGAGATTGATGGTGGTTGAGATGGTATGTGGACCTTGCCTGATAGCATGGACCTCGTAATGGCTAAACTTTATGTAAACTGAATACTACTTTTCCATTTGATTTAATTATATTACACATGTATTCCTCATCAAATTTGATCTCAAATTCAGTAATAAAATACATTACATTATATAAAACAAAAAATAAAATTATCATTGGGACTTCAACATTCACATATTTACATTAAATTAAATTAAATAAAACATTATAGCAAGTATAATATATTACATTTTGCTTTGTCATTAGACTAAATACCTATTTTTGGATACTAAATTAATAGTAAAGGCTATAGTTTTCTTTTCCACTCCAATCTACAACTTACTCATTCTGAATCAGTAATTCCAAAAGTTCTTTCAAGATACATGTGGGAACCCTGATGGTCCTGAATGTACAGAGCTGGGTGTCTGATGGTGGGCAAGGGAAATAGGGCAGGTTTCCTGTCCTCTCTGCTTCAAGGAGATCCCAGTTCACATCTGGGTATAATTTCACACAGATATCCCAGTTAGGAGAAAAACAAACAAGTATCTACATTTGTGCTAACTGAGCCCTAAGGCAAAATGCAGGTGTTACAGTGTAGGTGAAAGGAGAACTGACGGTCTCACGGCTCCAGCCTGGCTACAGAGGGAATCAGTATTTTTCCATGTCACATAGTTCTCCAGAGATAAGTACAGAAGACTTCCTTCCTTCCTTCCTTTCCTTTTCTTCTTTCTCTTTCTTTCTTTCTTTCTTTTTTCTTTCTTTCTTTTCTTTCTTTCTTTCTTTTTCTTCTTTCTTTTCTTTCTTTTCTTTCTTTTCTTCTTTCTTTCTTTCTTCTTTTTCTTTTCTTTCTTTCTTTCTTTCTTTCTTTCTTTCTTCTTTCTTTCTTCTTTCTTTCTTCTTTCTTTTCTTTCTTTCTTTCTTTTCTTTTTTCTTTCTTTCTTTCTTTCTTTCTTTCTTTCTTCTTTCTTTCTTTCTTTTTCTTTCTTTCTTTCTTTCTTTCTTTCTTTCTTTCTTTCTTTTTCTTTCTTTCTTTTTGATTTTATGTAAAATCAAGTTAGTTAACCTAATCAGTCACATATAACACCCAGTGCTAGTCACATCAAGTGCCCCCTTAATACACATCACCCAATTATCCCATTCCCCCACTCCTTTCCCCTCCAGCAACCCTCAGTTTGTTCCCCATAGCTAAGCAATGTTTATGGTTTTCCTCCTTCTCTGTTTTTATCTTATTTTATTTTTCTTTCCCTTCCCCCATGTTCATCTGTTTTATTTCTTAAATTCCACATATGAATGAAATCATGATATTTTTCTCTGCCTGACTTATTTCACTTAGCATAATACCCTCTAGTTCTATCCATGTTGTTGAAAATGGCAATATTTCATTCTTTTTGATAGCCGAATAATATTCCATCATATATATATACCACATCTTCTTTATCCATTCATCACTCAATGGACATCTGGGCTCTTTCCATAGTTTGACTATTGTGGACACTGCTGCTATAAACATTAGGGTGCATGTGCCTCTTCAAATCACTATTTTTGTTTCCTTTAGATAAACCTAGTAGTGTAATTTCTGGGTCATAGGGTAGTTCCATTTTTAACTTTTTGAGGAATCTCCATACTGTTTTCCAGAGTGGCTGCAACAGTTTGCATTCTCACGAATAGTGTAAAGAGGGTTCCCCTTTCTCTGCATCCTCACCAACATCTGTTGTTTCCTGAGTTGTTAATTTTAACCATTCTGACAGGTGTGAGGTGGTATCTCATTGTGGTTTTGATTTGTATTTCCCTGATGCCAAGTGATGTTGAGCATTTTTTTCATGTGCCTATTAGCCATTTGTATGTCCTCTTTGGAGAAGTGTCTATTCATGTCTTCTCCCCATTTCTTGACTGGATTATCTGGTTTTGGGTGTTGAATTTGAGAAGTTATTTCTAGATTTTGGATACTACCCCTCTATCGGTAAGTCATTTTTAAATATCTTCTCCCATTCCATAGCTTGCCTTTTAGTTTCGTTTATTGTTTCATTCACTGTGTAGAGGCTTTTTATCTTGATGAAGTCCCAATACTTTATTTTTGCTTTTGTTTCCCTTGCCTCTAGAGACGTGGCTAGCAAGAAGTTACTGCAACTGAGGTCAATGAGGTTGCTGCCTATGTTCTGCTCTAGGATTTTGATGGATTCCTATCTCATATTTAGGTCTTTCACTCATTTTGAGTTTATTTTTGTGTATGGTGTAAGAAAGTGGTCCAGTTTCATTCTTCTGCATGTGGCTGTCCAGTTTTCCCAACACATTTGTTGAAGAGACTGCCCTTTTTCCATTAGATATTCTTTTCTGGTTTGTCAAAGATTGGTTGACCATAGAGTTGAGGGTCTGTTCCATTGATCTATCTGTCTGTTTTTTTGTGCCAGTACCATACTCTCTTGATGATTATGATTTTGTAATATAGCTTGAAGTCCAGAATTGTGATGCCTCCTCCAGCTTTGGTTTTCTTTTTCAACATTACTTTAGCTATTTGGGGTCTTTTCTCATTCCATATGATTTGTAGAATTGTTTGTTCTGGCTCTGTGAAAAATGTTGACAGTGTTTTGATTGGGATTGTATTGAATGTATAGATTGCTTTGGATAGCATAGACATTTTAACATTTGTTCTTCCAATCCATGGGCATGGAATGTTTTTCCATCTCTTTGTATCTTCCTCAATTTCTTTCATAAGTCTTCTGTAATTTTTAAAGGACAGATCCTTTACCTTTTTGGTTAGATTTATTCCTAAGTATCCTATGGTTTTTGGTGCAATTGGAAATGGGATCAATTCCTTGATTTCTCTTTCTTTGGTCTCAGTGTAGAAATGCAACTGACTTCTGTGCATTGATTTTATATCTGGCAACTTTGCTGAATTACTGTATCAGTTCTAACAATTTTTTGCTGGAGTCTTTTGGGTTTTCTACATAGAATATCTTGGCATCTGCAAAGAGAGAAAGTTTGACTTCTTCTTTGTCAGTTTGGATGCCTTTTATTTCTTTGTGTTGTCTGACTGTTGAAGCTAGGACTTCCAGTACTATGTTGAACAGTGGGGAGAGTGGACATCACTGTCGTGTTCCCGTCCTTTGGGGGAAAGCTCTCAGTTTTTCCCATTGAGGATGATATGGGTCTTTTGTATATGACCTTTATGATGTTGAGGTATGTTCCTTCTATCCCTACTTTCTTGAGGGTTTTTTATCAAGAAACGATGCTGTATTTTGTCAAATGCCTTTTCTGCATCTATTGAGAGGATCATCTGGTTCTTATCCTTTCTTTTATTAATGTGGTGTATCAGATTGAATTATTTGTGGATATTGAACCACCCTTGCATCCCAGCAATAAATCTGACTTGGTTGTGATGAATAATCCTTTTAATGTACTGTTGGATCCTATTGGCTACTATCTTGGTGAGAATTTTTGCCTTCATGTTCATCAGGGATATTGGTTTGTAATTCTCCTTTTTAGTGGAGTCTTTCTCTGCTTTTGGGGTCTAAGTAATACTGGCCTCATAGAATGAGTTTGGAGGTTTTCCTTCCATTTGTTTTTTTGGAACCATGTAAGAATAGGTATTAATTGTTCTTCAAATGTTTGGCAGAATTCTCCTGGGAGACCATCTGGCCCTGGACTCATTTCTTGGGAGATTTTTTATTACTGCTTCAATTTCCTTAGTGGTGATAGGTCTGTTCAGGTTTTTTATTTCTTCCTGGTTCAGTTCTGGTAGTTGATACATCTCTAGGAATGAATCCATCCATTCCAGATTATCTAATTTGTTGGCATAGAGTTGCTCATAATATGTTCTTATAATTGTTTGTATTTCTTTGGTGTTGGTTGTGATCTCTCCTCTTTCATTCATGATTTTGTTAATTTGGATCATTTCTCTTTTCTTTTTGATAAGTCTGGCCAGGGGTTTATCAATCTTGTTATTCTTTCAAAGAACAAGCTCCTTGTTTTGTTGATCTGTTCTACTGTTCTTTTGGTTTCTATTTCATTGATTTCTGCTCTGATCTTTATTATTTCTCTTCTCCTGCTGGGTTTAGGCTTTATTTGCTGTTCTTTCTCCAGCTCCTTTAGGTGTAGGGTTAGGTTGTGTATTTAAGACCTTTCTTGTTTCTTGAGAAAGGCTTGTATTGCTATATACTTTCCTCTTAGGACCGCCTTTGCTGCATCCTAAAGATTTTGAACAGTTGTGTTTTCATTTTCATTGGTTCCCATGCATTTTTTAAAATTCTTCTTTAATTTCCTGGTTCACTCATTCATTCTTTAGTAGGATGCTCTTTAGCCTCCATGTTTTTGAGTTCTTTCCGATTTTCCTCTTGTGATTGAGTTCTAGTTTCAAAGCATTGTGGTCTGAAAATATGCAGGGAATGATCCCAATCTTTTGGTACCAGTTGAGACCTGATTTGTGACCTAGGATGTGGTCTATTCTGGAGAATGTTCCATGGGCACTAGAGAAGAATGTGTGTTCTGTTACTTTGGGATGGAATGTTCTGAATATATCCGTGAAGTCCATTTGGTCCAGTGTGTCATTTTAAGTCTTTATTTCCTTGTTGATCTTTTGCTTAGATGATCTGTCCATTTCAGTGAGGGGGGTGTTAAAGTCCCCCACTATTATTGTATTGTTGTCGATGTGTTTCTTTGCTTTTGTTATTAATTGGCTTATATAATTGGCTGTTCCCATGTTAGGGGCATAGATATTTACAATTGTTAGATCTTCTTGTTGGATAGACCCTTTGATTATGATACACTGTCTTTCCTCATCTCTTATTACAGTCTTTGGTTTAAAATCTAATTTGTTTGATATACGGATTGCCACCCCGGCTTTCTTTTGGTGTCCATTAGCATGGTAAATCATTTTCCACCCCCTCCCTTTCAATCTGGGGGTGTCTTTGGGTCTAAAATGAGTCTCTTGCAGACAGCATATTGATGGGTCTTGTTTTTTTTTATCCAATCTGATAGCCTGTGTCTTTTGATTGGGGCATTTAGCCCATTTACATTCAGGATAACTATTGAAAGATAGGAATTTAGTGCCATTGTATTGCTTATAAGGTGACTGTTACTGTATGTTGTCTGTGTTCCTTTCTGGTCTATGCTGCTTTTAGGCTCTCTCTTTGCTTAGAGGACCCCTTTCAATATTTCTTGTAGGGCTGGTTTCATGTTTGCAAATTCTTTTAGTTTTTGTTTGTCCTGGAAGCTTTTTATCTTTCCTTCTATTTTCAATGACAGCCTAGCTGGATATAATATTCTTGGCTGCATATTTTTCTCATTTAGTGCTCTGAATATATCATGCCAGGCCTTTCTGGCCTGTCAGGTCTCTGTGCATAGGTCTGTGCCAATCTAATGTTTCTACCATTATAGGTTACAGATCTCTTGACCCGAGCTGCTTTCAGGATTTTCTCTTTGTCTCTGAGACTCGTAAGTTTTACTATTAGATGTCGGGGTGTTGACCTATTTTTACTGATTTTGAGAGGGATTCTCTGTGCCTCCTGGATTTTGATGTCTGTTTCCTTCCACAAATTAGGGACGTTCTCTGCTATAATTTGCTCCAAGATACCTTCTGCCGCCCTCTCTCTTTCTTCTTCTTCTGGGATCCCAATTATTCTAATGTTGTTTCGTCTTATGGTATCGCTTATCTCTCGAATTCTGCCCTTGTAATCCAGTAGTTGTTTATCTCTCTTTTTCTCAGCTTCTTTATTTTCCATCATTTGGTCTTCTATATCACTATTTCTCTCTTCTGCCTCGTTTATCCTAGCAGTTAGTGCCCCCATTTTTGATTGCACCTCATTAATAGCCTTTTTGATTTCAACTTGGTTATATTTTAGTTCTTTTATTTCTCCAGAAAGGGTTTCTCTAATAACTTCCATGCTTTTTTCGAGCCCAGCTAGTATCTTTAAAATCATCATTCTGAACTCTAGTTCCGACATTGTACTAATGTCTGTATTGAGTAGATCCATCGCAGTCGGTACTGCCTCTTGTTCTTTTTTTTGAGGTGATTTTTTCCATCTTGTCATTTTGTCCAGAAAATAGATGAATGAGAGAACAAAATGCTAACAGGGTAAAACGTCCCCAGAAAATATACTCTAAACAAATCAGAAAAGACCTGAAACGGGGGGGGGGGGAGGGAAAGAAAGAAAAAAGAAAAAGAAAAGAAAAAGATAAAAACAATCAAAAACAGAACAAAACCAAAAAACAGAATATGATCAAATATATCAGGCTGGTGCATAGATCAGTGCCACACACTAGATTTTGGGTGTATTTTGGTCTGTTAGAAGAAAGTGCCTCCCAAAATTTTAAAGAAAGAAAAACTTATATATTTATAAAAATAAGGGTTAATGCAATGAAAGGATGGAATATGACTGTAAAGATGAAAATTATAAAAGATTTTATAAAAGGAATTGATAAGATAAGAAGTTGTTTGAAAAAAAGAAAGAAGAGGATTTTAAAAAAAAGGAAGAGAATGTGATCAGGCAGGAGATTAGAACAAAGCCATACACTAGAGCTTTAGGGTATATTTTGATCTGTTAGGAGAAACTGTATATCAAAATTTTAAGGAGAGAACATATATATATATATGCCAAAAATAAGGGTAACTACTATGAATGGATAGATTATGACTCTAAAAATTAAAAAGAAATTTTTTTTAAAAAGGGATTGATAAGATGTTGGTTGAAAAAGGGAAAAAGAAAAATTAAAAAAAAAGACAGTTAAAGAAATTAACTTTGAAAGACTAAAGAATCATGGTAAAAAAGCCATGAATGCTCTGTGCAGTATTCCCCTAGCACTGGAGTTCTGCCGTTCTCATTGATCCGTAACCTTGGTCTTGGCTGGTTGTTCTTGCTGATCTTCTGGGGGAGGGGTCTGTTGCTGTGGTTCCCAAATGTCTTTGCTGGAGGAGGAATTGCCCCGCCCTTGCCAGTCCAGGCTAAGTAATCCGCTCGGGTTTGCTCTCGGGAGCTTTTGTTCCCTGCAAGCTTTCGGTATAGCTTTGGAAGACAAGAGTGAAAATGGCAGCTTCCTAATCTCCACCCCAGAGGAGCCAAGAACTCAGGGCCCCACTCCTCAGTGAACCCCCAGAGAAAAGCAATCACTCCCGTCTCCCTGGTCTCTGGCCACACTCCGTGCTCACGTGGCCTATTTCTGTCTCTGGCACACAACCTGGTGTGGAGTCTCCAAACCCAGCAGATCCCTGCAGTGCACTCCCCTGCTGCTCCTCCCAGGGGAGGAAGGAGAGTCTCCCCGGATCTGCTGCTTGTTGGGTCCCTGCTGGAAGAGCAGTGGCCTGACTGTGCCATGGATCACAGTTTATGGCAACCCCGAGCTGAGAGCCCGCGCCTCGGCTCTGTCTCTGCAGCTGGCTTCCCCGCTCTGATACCTGAGAGCTCTGCCGCACTCAGGCACCCCCGGTCTTCCTGTGACGCTGAGGGTCCTGAGACCACACTGTCCCCACAAGGGTTCCACTCCCCGTTTAGCCACTGGAGCAACATCTCTCAGTGGAGCTGACTTCTAAAAGTTCTGATTTTGCGCTCTGCTGCTCTATCACTTTCCGGTAGCTGGCTGACGGAGGCCCCCTCCCCCTCCGTCTATCTCCCGAATATCACCTCGGATTCACTTCTCCACATGTCCTACCTTCCAGAAAGTGGTCGCTTTTCTGTTCAGAGAGTTGTTGCTATTCTTTTCTTCAATCTCCTGTTGAATTTGTAGGTGTTCAGAATGGTTTGATCCCTATCCAGCTGAATTCCTGGGACCAGACGTAATCCAGGTCTCCTACCGCTCCACCATCTTGCTCCGCATCCCCCCCCCGTTCATTTTTTAGAAGGATATTATTTAATCTCCATGTATTTGTGGTCATTCCAAACTTTTTTTTGTGGTTGACTTCAAGGTTGATAACACTGTAATCTCAATCTTTTTGTACTGGTTGAGGCGTGATTTGTGACCCAGTATTCCGAAGAATCTTTCATGTGCACTCGAAAAGAATGTGTATTCTGCTCTTTAGGATGAAATTCTCTGAATATAGTTAGTTAATATAGAGTGTAATATTAGTTTCAGGTGTATAATATAGTGGCTGAACACTTCCACTCATGTTTATAGCAGCATTATCTACAATAACCAAATTATGGAAAGAGCCCAAGTGTCTGTGGACTGATGAATGGATAAGATGTGGTACATATATACAATGGGATATTACTCAGCCATAAAGAAGAATGAAAAGCAGAAGTTTTAGTTTTGATGAAGTTCAGTTTATGAAAGTTTTCTTTTGGAATCACCTCATTTTGTCATTTCTAAAAATCTTTTGTGTAACTCAAGTCACAAAGATTTTCTCTTATGCTTCACTCTTATGCTTCACTCTCTTATGCTTCTATAGTGTTTTGTTTTACCTTTTGATCTGTTATTGATGTTGAGTTAATTTTTGTATATAATAATTTTTACATATAATATGAGATATAATTTATTTTTTAAATACAGATGTCCAACTGTTTCAGCACCATTTGTTGAAATGACTGTCATTCTATTCAGTTGCCTTTGTACTGATGAAGGAAATTTTCAACTTTCAATATTTGTGGACCCTGATCCTGGGCTCCCAGGGAAGCTATACTTTTACCAAGGTCAGAATGACCTCACCAAACTTAAAAGCATGGGCTCTATTTCTGCCCTGAGCACACATTGTATGTCTGCTTCATTAGCAAACAACCTAAAAACATTTCAAACCAGAGATAAGAGTAAAAATCTCCTTCAGTTCTGTTCCCATATTCTGAAGCCTGCAACCTTGCACATACTAAAAGCATAAGATAAAATGTGTGATTTTCTGAAATATCCTTCATCAGGATGATTTGTAATTCTTGATATAACAAAAAACATATATAACCCTGTATTAAACATTTTTTTCTCTGGAGAATTATGTTTTTATTTTCCCTTTAGTCTGATGTGAATGTAATAGTGTCTCAACTATTCCAAGACTCTCCTTAGAATTGCTGGCCTAATTTTTTTTACATTTACAAAATAGGCATAATTTTACAAGTTATGAGTGTCTCACATAATGTGTAACCTAAATATAAGCAGGTTTTTTTCAGCCTGTGAGTACAAGATGACATCAGGGTAAATTTATTTGCCCAAATCACATTAGCTGGAAATGACCAACTATCTAAATAGTCACAAAGTGGCTTCATATAATTTCTTGGCATCTCCAGAGGGATGTGTCACATAGTTATAGAAGTACCTATGTCACCACACAGCTCTCATCACCACACAGTGCACCTGGCTTCTCCTGTCCTGACCCCACCCACATCCTCAATGTTCACCCTGCTTAGAGGAGTTAATGAGACTCCCCTCCTCACTATTCCCCTAAGAAAAGCATCCTCTATTCTAACATTTTTCATGAAATTCCTGGCTTTCTACTTTCACATGATGATGTGATACTAATAACAGGGCCTCTTCTATAATGTCTTAATATATGTGGAGGACATCTGTGACTCTTCTAGGGAGCTCTTTAGGAGTTGAGTGTATTTAGGTGCTGTGGTTTCAGGGTTGGGGCTTGCATTGAAATTCTCATACCAAGAAAAATCATAAACCGGCATCTTGTTAAAGGCTGAATCCATATGGAATGTTTTCAGTGGTTGTGAGGAGATACTTTACATCTCAAAAATGCTAGACACCATCTAAGTTGGTATATGGATGAGAATCCAGGATCAAATATCCTCAGATTAGAAGACTGGGTGGTATTTTCACACTCCCTCACACCATTTTTCTGAGAGATGCTGAGACGTTTGTCCTAGAGGGCTTCACACAGTCCTGCTCTTTCATGGTCCTGTCCCTGAGATGAGGGAGAAGAGTTTTGTGTTTCCTTCATTTCTTGTTCTTGATGAACTGAGGTTTACCTCCTCTGAGTGCAGTCAAGAGAAGATACATCAGAAATAAGCAGGGTTCCCTCTGATAGCTCAACACTATAGAGTATCGAGCTCCTGAGGCTGGGCTCAGCACTGACCCTCAGGGACCTGACCTTCTGGCCAAGGAGGAGCCACCCAGCCATGGCCTCACAGCTGTGCCTCTGCTATCAAGGACATGTGTTTGGTCTGCAGGCCTGTGGAACAGCTGCTCTGGAAGACATGTAAGGGCCTGTGAAGAGGGAGCTCCTCATTGACATGGATCTCAAGTCAGTAAGAAACAACTCCGGGACTAAAACAACTCCTTCTCTAAGACAAGAAAAACCAGGAATGGACCTGGAGGAAGCCACGCAGAAGTCCTTGCATTTCCAGGGAGAGGTAGAAATCTCCCTGCTCAGAGGCACCAAGAAACTTTGGAATTTCCCCAACCCCCTGAGACAGATGTGACTCTTCAGCTGTTGTTGCCTAATGACTCAAGATTAAAACCATGTAGACCAAAGGAGCCTTTGTACTTGCTTCTGTTGAACAAGATGTCAAAGGAAAACATCCATATTTGCAGAGATCTGAATCTCCAGACTAGATTAAGCCTTCTTCCTCTTACATACCCATAACGCCTACAATTTCTCTTTAGTGGACACCACAGCTGTAATTCACCATCTGTCTTCCTCCTCTCTGCTAGATTGTTGGCCTTGTGAGGCAGTCTGTTCTCTCTCCTCTGTCAGTATCCCCAGTACTGTGCAAGGTGCCTGATCCATAGCTGATGCTCCTTCCAAGTATATTAAATATAGGAACTGGGGAATTAATGACTGAATGAGAAGAAATTCAGGGGGGAGGCCTAGCAATAGGAGGATCAGGTCTGTGGGGAAAAAGACAATGGGTGATGTCCCTCTCCCAGTCACACTCCAAGGTCAGGTTGGACATTCAGAGGGGCTCCAAGTGTGATGTTAGCACCACTTCCATTAGGCTGATCTCTATATTATCACCCAAACCAGGACACCACTGGGTGGTTACACTGGGACATGAGTTGTAAGCTAGGACTTCCCAGGTGCACCAGGACAGAAAGTAGCCTTATTTTTGTGGTATTATCTAAGGCTTGCCCCACCCAGCAAAGCTGATGAAAATGGAAATGAGTTTCATGCTATTCTCTTGCTCTACAACCTCACCATGCAGTTCACATGAAAAATAGTGCCTCTTTTCATCCCTCATGTTTTGCTCTTTCCAATCCAGTATCTAATTGTGGGGTTCCCATGGTGTGAGGGAAGTGGCCACAAAACTGAATTGACACTGGGGCTGAAAGCATGGCCTCAGGGGGGTCCAGAGCCTCTTCTGGAGACAAGAGAATGTCAGGAGGATACAATTCCCTCCGCAGCAGTCTCACTACCTCCATTCCTGAGTTAACACCCCAAAGGCCCACCCACTACCAGTGCTTCCTCCATGGGGGTTTGAAACAACTTGTGGGATCCTTATGCTTCAGTGAGGGCAAGTTTTACAGTGCAGTGAGAAAAACAAAATCATCTAAAGGCAAGTAGATGGTCCTATAGGTTTTAATGGTTATAAGAGAACAAGACACATTCCCTATAAAGAATACATTCAAAATATCATTTAATTAACTGTGTGTACTGCTTTTTACAAGTTAACAATAGACCATGAACAGTTTTCTCTGTAAAAAATATAAATCCATGATATAAGGTCTTTTAATAGCAAAAATTATTCAAATCATAAATGATTACAGGTTTACGTAGTCCTAATCAATTTTCCTTGACTGTAACATGATATTATAATAGATTCAAATGTGCAAAGTTTTGAGTTTAGATGACTTCACTAAAAAACAAAAAAGTACACATTTTCAGCTCTGAGCATTTTATTTATTTGTCCATCAACACCTAACTTTGCTCTGCTCCCTTTATTCATGAAATTCCATGCTGCCCCCTGGGTGCCATGAGGTCATCTGAGGGGCTCACTCCCTGCAGATAGGGCTCTAGCACCAGTCCCCTATCTTGCCCATATCTAACTGCCAGGGCTTAGGAGGTAGTAGTGGATTACATCTGAAGGTCATGGTCACAGAGGTAACATGGAGATACTATGTAGATTAAATTACATTTATCACTTGGAATTTGTGTTATGATTTATTCATTTGCCTGTGTGTCCATCTTGGTAGACTTCTGAATACAAGAAGATAATTCTTTCCTATCCGTACCTGTTCCCAGGAGGGTATGTGGGAGAGAATCTATACTAAGGCATGTGAGCAGAGGAAGGAAGCAAGGAAGGAAGGAAGGAAGGGAGGGAGGAAAGAAAGAAGGCAAGCAGGAAGTAAGGGTGTTAGGCTCCCGGTAGGCCCCAAGGGGTTATATGTGGACAGTCATGTTTGCTGGCTGAAATTCATCCATTAGACATATGCAAGTGCCTGGGAAAAAGGCTGAAAGCCTAGTCCTGGGAGTGTGCCAGGTTGTCACCTTCCCTGGTTGTGAAAGCAGCAGCATGCTCTGGCCCTGCATCACATCACAACCCTCCCTCCCCCCGCCCCTGCACAGGATAAAAGGGCTCCTGCCCTGGGCTCCTCATCCACAGCCTCCTCAGAAACAGCCTTGTCCTGCCTCCTCGGCATCCCGTGAGTATCCCCTCAGCTGAGAGTGTTGGGAAGAAAAGCCCAGATCTGAACAGAACCAACAGGAAGGGGCCCAGACAGTGGGCAGCAACGGTGAAGGGGCATGACGGTGAGGAAAGAGTCACTGAGGCACCTGTCAGGGGGCTGTGAACCCGCAAAGCCACAGGTCTTCAGGATTCCTTCCATTCTTGTTCTGAGTATGTTGTCAGGGGTGCACACAGATCCATCTGGCATCCAAGTGCACGTGTCCCCTCCATGTCCCCATTTCTGTCCCACAGAGCTTGGCCTAGAAAGCAGCTTGGTCATGGAGACAAGTGTTTGACAAAACCCACAGGGAGGGGACTTTTCGTGAAGCTTCTGTGCTCATAAAGTTTCTTCTATTTGTTGAAGGTCAAACTCCTGCAGAGATGTCCTGCCAGCAGAGCCAGCAGCAGTGCCAGCCCCCTCCCAAATGCCCCTCATCG
Organism: Zalophus californianus; assembly: GCF_009762305.2. NCBI lineage: Eukaryota > Metazoa > Chordata > Mammalia > Carnivora > Otariidae > Zalophus > Zalophus californianus. The sequence goes on from NC_045598.1 coordinate 106,734,485, forward strand.
CCCAAGTGCCCCCCAAAGAGTCCAGCACAGTGCTCCCCGCCAGCTCCTGCTGTCTGTGCTCCTGGCTCTGGGGACGGCTGCTGCTTGAGCCACCACAGGCACCACAGATCCCACAGATGCTGGCTCCACGGCTCTGAAACCTGTGACAGTGGCAGTGGGCGGCAGTCTGGGGGCTCTGGGTGTGGCCATGGCTCCAGGGACTGCTGCTGACCCGGGATCCTGATGCTGAGACTCGTGATATGATAGGAAATGGAAATCTAAAATGCTTGGAAAAGACTTGTGTAATGCAGTCTTCCCTACATCCCCCTATCTCCCTTTCCTGGTTGAGCAGCTGAAATGTTCATGGATGTGGGAAGGAGGGTGAGCTCTCTGCAGGAGGCTCTGTTCGTATATCTTTTCCAGGAGCCCATGGTCTCCCCCTTCTCATTGCCTCACATTATTACTACCTGTGTCTGATCATCTAGAAAAATAAAGCTCTTTGTCACACCAACTTCTCTTTTTTATTGTTATGTTAATCACCATACATTACATCATTTCTTTTGATGTAGTGTTCTATGATTCATTGTTTGTGCATAATACCCCGTGCTTCATGCAAAATGTGCCCTCTTTAATACCCATCACCAAGCTAACCCATTCCCCCACCCTCCTCCCCTCTAGAACCCTCAGTTTGTTTTTCAGAGTCCATCATCTCTCATGGTTCGTCTCCCCCTCCAACTTACTCCCCTTCATTCTTCCCCTCCTGCTATCTTCTTCTTTTTCTTTTTTCTTAACATAGGTTGCATTATTTGTTTCAGAAGTACAGATCTGTGATTCAACAGTCTTGCAGAATTCACAGCGCTCACCATAGCACATATCCTCCCCAATGTCTATCACCCAGCCACCCCATCCCTCCCACCCCCCACCACTCCAGCAACCCTCAGTTTGTTTCCTGAGATTAAGAATTCCTCATATCAGTGAGGTCATATGATACATGTCTTTCTCTGATTGACTTATTTCACTCAGCATAACACCCTCCAGTTCCATCCACGTCGTTGCAAATGGCAAGATCTCATTCCTTTTGATGGCTGCATAATATTCCATTGTGTATATATACCACCTCTTCTTTATCCATTCATCTGTCGATGGACATCTTGGCTCTTTCCACAGTTTGGCTATTGTGGACATTGCTGCTATAAACACTGGGGTGCACGTACCCCTTCGGATCCCTACATTTGTATCTTTGGGGTAAATACCCAGTAGTGCAATTGCTGGGTCGTATGGTAGCTCTATTTTCAATTTTTTGAGGAACCTCCATACTGTTTTCCAGAGTGGTTGCACTAGCTTGCATTCCCACCAACAGTGTAGGAGGGTTCCCCTTTCTCCACATCCCTGCCAACATGTGTCATTTCCCGTCTTGTTAATTTTAGCCATTCTGACTGTTGTGAGGTGGTATCTCATTAAGGTTTTGATTTGCATTTCCCTGATGCTGAGCGATGTTGAGCACTTTTTCATGTGTCTGTTGGCCATTTGGATGTCTTCTTTGGAAAAATATCTGTTCATGTCTTCTGCCCATTTCTTGCTGTGTTCTTTTTTTAAAATTTTTTATTGTTATGTTAATCACCATATATTACATCATTTGTTTTGGTGTAGTGTTCCATGATTCATTGTTTGTTCATAACACCCAGTGCTCCATGCATAATGTGCCCTCTTTAATACTCATCACCAGGCTAACCCTTCCCCCTACCCTCCTCTCCTCTAGAAACCTCAGTTTATTTTTCAGAGTCCATCATCTCTCCTGGTTCGTCTCCCCCTCTGACTTAATCCCCTTCATTCTTCCTCTCCTGCTATCTTCTTCTTTTTCTTTTTTCTTAAAATATGTTGCGTTATTTGTTTCAGAAGTACAGATCTGTGATTCAACAGTCTTACACAATTCACAGCGCTCACCGTAGCACATATCCTCCCCAATGTCTATCACCCAGTCACCCCATCCCACCCACCCCCGACCACTCCAGCAACCCTCAGTTTGTTCCTGAGATTAAGAATTCCTCCTATCAGTGAGGTCATATGATACATGTCTTTCTCTGATGACTTATTTCACTCAGCATAACACCCTCCAGTTCCATCCACGTCGTTGCAAATGGCAAGATCTCATTCCTTTTGAAGGCTGCATAATATTCCATTGTGTATATATACCACCTCTTCTTTATCCATTCATCTGTCGATGGACATCTTGGCTCTTTCCACAGTTTGGCTATTGTGGACATTGCTGCTATAAACATTGGGGTGCACGTACCCCTTCGGGTCCCTACATTTGTATCTTTGTGGTAAATACCCAGTAGTGCAATTGCTGGATCGAATGGTAGCTCTAATTTCAACTGTTTGAGGAACCTCCATACTGTTTTCCAGAGGGGTTGCACCAGCTTGCATTCTCACCAACAGTGTAGGAGGGTTCCCCTTTCTCCACATCCCTACCAACATCTGTCGTTCCCTGACTTGTTAATTTTAGCCATTCTGACTGTTGTGAGGTGGGATCTCATTGAGGTTTTGATTTGGATTTCCCTGATGCCGAGCGATGTTGAGCACTTTTTCATGTGCCTGTTGGCCATTTGGATGTCTTCTTTGGAAAAATGTCTGTTCATGTCTTCTGCCCATTTCTTGATTGGATTATTTGTTCTTTGGGTGTTGAGTTTGATAAGTTCTTTATAGATTTTGGATACTAGCCCTTTATCTGATATGTCATTTGCAAATATTTTCTCCCATTCTGTTGGTTGTCTTTTGGTTTTGTGGACTGTTTCTTTTGCTGTGCAAAAGCTTTTTATCTTGATGAAATCCCAATAGTTCATTTTCGCCCTGGCTTCCTGTGCCTTTGGTGATGTTTCTAGGAAGAAGTTGCTGTAGCTTAGGTCGAAGAGGTTGCTACCTGTGTTCTCCTTTAGGATTTTATTGGACTCCTGTCTCACGTTTAGGTCTTTCAACCATTTGGAGTCTATTTTTGTGTGTGGTGTAAGGAAATGGTCCAGTTTCATTCTTCTGCATGTGGCTCTCCAATTTTCCCAACACCATTTGTTGAACACACTGTCTTTTTTCCATTGGACATTTTTTCCTGCTTTGTCAAAGATAAGTTGACCATAGAGTTGAGGGTCCATTTCTGGGCTCTCGATTCTGTTCCCTGGATCTATGTGTCTGTTTTTGTGCCAGTACCATACTGTCTTAATGATGACAGCTTTGTCATAGAGCTGGAAGTCCGGAATTGTGATGCCGCCAGCTTTGCTTTTCTTTTTCAATATTCCTCTGGCTATTCGGGGTCTCTTCTGGTTCCATACAAATTTTAGGATTCTTTGTTCCATTTCTTTGAAAAAAGTGGATGGTATTTTGATGGGTATTGCATTGAATGTGTAGATTGCTCTAGGTAGCATTGACATCTTCACAATGTTGGTTCTCCCAATCCATGAGCATGGAACGTTTTTCCATTTCTTTGTGTCTTCTTCAATTTCTTTCCTGAGTATTTTATAGTTTTCTGAGTACAGATCCTTTGCCTCTTTGGTTCAATTTATTCCTGGGTATCTTATGTTTTTGCGTGCAATTGTGAATGGGATCGACTCCTTGATTTGTCTCTCTTCTGTCTTGTTGTTGGTGTATAGGAATGCCACTGATTTCTGTGCATTGATTTTATAGCCTGCTACTTGACTGAATTCCTGTATGAGTTCTAGCAGTTTTGGGGTGGAGTCTTTTGGGTTTTCCACATACAGTATCATATCATCTGCAAAGAGTGAGAGTTTGACTTCCTCTTTGCCAATTTGGATGCCTTTGATTTCTTTTTGTTGTCTGATTGCTGTGGTTAGGACTTCTAATACTATGTTGAATAGCAATGGTGAGAGTGGACATCCCTGCCGCGTTCCTGACCTTAGGGGAAAGCTCTCAGCTTTTCCCCATTGAGAATGATATTCGCTGTAGGTTTTTCATGGATGGGTTTTATGATATTGAGGTATGTACCCTCTATCCCTATACTCTGAAGAGTTTTGATCAAGAAAGGATGCTGTACTTTATCAAATGCTTTTTCTGCATCTATTGAGAGGATCATATGATTCTTGTTCTTTCTTTTGTTAATGTATTGTTTCACGTTGATTGATCTGCGGATGTTGAACCAGCCTTGCAGCCCAGGGATAAATCCCACTTGGTCGTGGTGAATAATCCTTTTAATGTACTGTTGGATCTTATTGGCTGGTATTTTGGTGAGAATTTTTGCATCCATGTTCATCAAGGATATTGGTCTGTAATTCTCCTTTTTGATGGGATCTTTGTCTGGTTTTGGGATCAAGGTAATGGTGGCCTCATAAAATGAGTTTGGAAGTTTTCCTTCCATTTCTATTTTTTGGAACAATTTCAGGAGAATAGGTATTAATTCTTCTTTAAATGTCTGATAGAATTCCCCTGGGAAGCCATCTGGCCCTGGGCTTTTGTTTCTTGGGAGATTTTTGATGACTGCTTCAATTTCCTTAGTGGTTATAGGTCTGTTCAGGTTTTCTATTTCTTCCTGGTTCAGTTTTGGTAGTTGATACATCTCTAGGAATGCACCCATTTCTTCCAGGTTATCTAATTTGCTGGCATAGAGTTGCTCATAATATGTTCTTAAAATTGTTTGTATTTCTTTGGTGTTGGTTGTGATCTCTCCTCTTTCATTCATGATTTTGTTGATTTGGGTCGTTTCTCTTTTCTTTTTGATCAGTCTGGCCAGGGCTTTATCAATCTTGTTAATTCTTTCAAAGAACCAGCTCCTAGTTTCGTTGATCTGTTCTACTGTTCTTTTGGTTTCTATTTCATCAATTTCTGCTCTGATCTTTATGATTTCTCTTCTCCTGCTGGGTTTAGGCTTTATTTGCTGTTTTTTCTCTAGCTCCTTTAGGTGTAGGGTTAGGTTGTGTATTTGAGACCTTTCTTGTTTCTTGAGAAAGGCTTGTATTGCTATATACTTTCCTCTTAGGACTGCCTTTGCTGTATCCCAAAGATTTTGAACAGTTGTGTTTTCATTTTCATTGGTTCCCATGAATTTTTTTAATTCTTCTTTAATTTCCTGGTTGACCCATTCATTCTTTAGTAGGATGCTCTTTAGCTTCCATGTATTTGAGTTCTTTCCGACTTTCCTCTTGTGATTGAGTTCTAGTTTCAAAGCATTGTGGTCTGAAAATATGCAGGGAATGATCCCAATCTTTTGGTACTGGTTGAGACCTGATTTGTGACCTAGGATGGGATCAATTCTGGAGAATGTTCCATGGGCACTAGAGAAGAATGTGTATTCCGTTGCTTTGGGATGGAATGTTCTGAATATGTCTGTGAAGTCCATTTGGTCCAGTGTGTCATTTAAAGTCTTTATTTCCTTGTTGATCTTTTGCTTAGATGACCTGTCCATTTCAGTCACGGGGGTGTTAAAGTCCCCACTATTATTGCTGTGTTCTTTTTAATTACCTTAGCTGGGCCATTGCAAGACATCTCAGCTTCTGCCCTATACTCAAAAGCCATTTTGAAGGCCGAAGACCTCACTCACCACCCACAAGTGAAACCAATGACAACATCTGGACACCTCACTCCCATCAGGGCAACAGGGAATTGATAGCCAAAGGTATGACATAAGTCCCCTGGACTTCTCACACACTTACATTATAGCAGGTATCATTTTAGCTCATAATAACTTCATTACTTGTCTATACGATGCCTGCTACACTGCAAGATTCTTTTTTTTTTAAGATTTTATTTATTTATTCGTAAGAGACAGAGCAGAGAGGCAGAGGGAGAAGCAGGCTCCCCGCTGAGCAGGGAGCCCAATGCAGGACTAGATCCCAGGACCCTGGGATCACAACCTGAGCTGAAAGGCAGACGCTGAACCATCTGAGCCACCCAGGCACCCTACACTGCAAGATTCTTAAGGATGGGAACTGTGTCTTCTACATTTCTGAAATGTTCACTCACTACATGTTTGAATGAATGAAGAAAGGAGGAATGAATGAATGAATGAATGAATGAACAACTAGCTTCTGAAAGTCCTGAAGATAAGGGCCAGATATTTGGGCCATATAGGGACTTCCTTTCTCCCTTCTAACAGAAAATAAAAATCTAGGCATCTAATGAGGAAATGTTGAAGGCCTGGGCTGGGGAGTTTGAAGATCTGTTACTCAGATTATAACCTATCACTGTCACCACACTCCACACCTCAGTATGACTAAATCAAAGGAGGGAGAAAGAAAATTTGGGGGGTGATCAGTAATCACCTTGAGTCAGGTCATCTCTGCCTGAGACTCTTTGTATTTCCCTGCTGCCTTTAGATAACCTAAACTGTGGGCTGAGGGTTTTAGGGTAAGGATCTGCAATTGTGGTAAATGTGTAAGAGGGCTGGATTTATAGTTATATGTACATTTATATTTATATATCAATGTGATGCAATGGTTTACCTTACTCTTTATTTCCTCTAGGATCACTGGACTGAGATGTCCTGTCAGGATAAACCAACAGCAGTGTCAGCCCCTCCCAACTGCTTAACCTTCAAGTATCCTTTAGAAGTTTGCCTCTATGTTTCTTCCTGTTGTGGTTCCAGTTCTGGAGGAAGTTGCTATCTGAGCCACTATGGGACCCACAAATGCCACTGACAGCACCATCAGAACATTCTGGAGGCCACAGCTGATGCTACAGCTCTGGTGGCACCTGTTGTGTGGGTCATGAGGACCACAGAGCGTCAGTGCTGGAGGAACCAGAGGAGCAAATACCTGTCCCAGTCTGGTACTTCTCTTCCTCTTTTCCTCTGTGTCATATCTAGGGCTGAGCTTTCAAGATGGCACTCTCAAGGGTCTGAACGAGTGCATGAAGCTCATTCCTTTTGCTTTCCACAGGTCTGTGTTACTTCCAATTTATGCCACTGTCTCTTGCCTTGTGGAGTTATATTCTCCACTTGAGCACCATCTGATTGTGGATTGCATTTGTGCCACTCCACTACCCACCTTCTCCTTCCCAGACAATCCAGGGCTTTTCCTTCCTCCTTTGCTGCCCAGAGAACAGCCCTGTGCTTCATGTGATGGGGACCACAGGACCAGACGAGGGGGAGAAAATAAGTTTTCCTCCACTCAAAAGGAGTCTCTGGAAACTGAGTCAGGTAAAAATTCAGGAATCATCAAGAAAAGTCTTCAGGTGTTTTGACCCTGATGTGAGCAGGACTCTGCAGTCATAGGGCATCTTTTCTGCCCCCACTCCCTCCTCTTCTTCGTGGAACTCCTCCCCATAGACCCAAGCTCTCTATCCTGCATCTGCCAGGCCCACACACTTAGAACCCCTTAGTTGAGCTTCCTTCTAGGCCCCTATTTCAAACTTTTCACTTTTTATACACTACAACCTTTCCTCTCTCAATCTTCATTTGATAGCTGGTTTACTGCTCCTCTCCTCCATCCACTTTGGCCTTGTTTTTGCCCATTTCTGATTCCCTGTCCCTGTCACTTGGTCATTCAGTCAGGGAACCCAGAACTATGTTCTTACAGGAACTCTATGAACAGACCCTGGGCCTCCCAACATCACATCAAATCTCACATCATTTCACACAGATAAACTCCAGGCTTTCATTCATCTGTCCTCACCAATACCTCTGCCTAACCCACTTTGAGCCTAATGTACAAACTCCCAAAGGCTCTTGTGAATTGGGTTTTGTAGTGGGTATAAGCTGCTATGTTACTGTTCCTGAGACAGGCTTCTGCACCTAGTATTGCCATGCAGCACTGGGGTAAAGACATGCAACAGAAGGCCATGCAACTCTGGGGTAAAGACACAGACACTAGAAAAAAGTTGCAATGCGAAAGAAAAGCTTTATTTTTTCACAGGGACATAAAGAAGGAGAAAGGAAGCCTTGAGCTCCTGGAGACCAGCAGAATATCCCCTGTGGGATAACACTGGAAATCCTCAAGGAGTAGCTCAGTGAGAGAGAAAGAGGTGACAGGAACAAGATGCACCACCCGAGGCTGCTTACAGTCATTTTGGAGCTTTCTTTTTTCAAACGTTTTTATTTAATCTCATGACCTGGGTCAGCAACCGCCCCCGGACCCGGGGCCACAGTTGGAGTCCCCGAGCTACGGCCACTACCACTGTGGCAAGAGTGGGGCATCCATGGGACCTGCAGCTGCTGCAGTGGCTCAGGCAGCAGCCTCCCCCAGAGCCTGGAATCCAGCCCACAGGGTGCTGGAGGCGAGCATTGTGCTGGGCTCAGGGGGCACTTGGGTGACAGGCACTTGGGAGGGGGCTGGCACTGTTGCTGGCTCTGCTGGTAGGACATTGTGGTGGGAAGGCAAGGAGTCTGGGAAAACAAAACTAAAACAAAATGCATGTCAATTCAGAGGCTTCAGGCCAGTGTTTCCTCATTTAGCTCTACATCCTTTCCCCTCAGCTCAATTGCTCCCCAAATCAAGAGCAGAAGGGAAATGGAAGCTGTCTGGAGTTACGTGGGCCAATATGCTCTCTGTCCTGCCAACCGCTCTAGCTGTATGGGAAAGCCAGCCTGAACCACTGCACGCTCCCCACAGCAGGTCGGCCCCGCAGATGCCCGTGAACAGTGCCGCCATGTGGACATTTGGTGCACACAGCAACACTGCCCCTTTTCTCTCTGCACTGGTGTGAGGAGGATGGAAAGCACAGCTGGGTGAACAGGCAGGGAGGGCATGTCTGTCAAGACAAGGAAAAGAGAGATCCTGAGATCCACTGAATCACAGAGCCCCTGGCATGGCTTGTGGACTCTTCTTCTTCACAATCTTGTTTTTCCCATCCCCTGCTGCCCACCCTGGGTCTTTTTCTGCCACCTCCATCCTGTTTTCTTGCTTCCTTCTCCTTGCTAAGGAACAGACACATCTGCTCAACCCTATCAGCTCAGGCTGTCCCCAAGCTGGACACTTATTTGATTCTGTAGAAGCAGAAGGCTCTTCCTCAGGCAATTGTGGACAGAGGACCCCAGGACCTGAGCCCCTGTATACTGAGCATTATGATATGCAGCACAAGTATGTGTCCTTCTTCTCAACCCAAGGTGACAGTACTACATATTCCCAGGACGAGGTTTTCCGCATTTTTCTAGGGACATATTTTGAGGAATGACAAAAAGGAAGCAGGCAATATCGATGACAGTCCAATTACCCATGGCACAGTCCCACTAGCTGCCATTCCACTTTTATTTGTACGTTTGCACTCAGGATATATCCTTGTTGGCATCAGTAATATGGAGACAAGAAAACTGCTCTTGGCTGGCTCAGAGTCTCTCAGAAAGACTGATGGACAACTGAACAACTACATAGAGTCCATGTACTAACTGATTCAGCACAGTTGTGTACAAAGGCATTAGGCCAAAGGCCACTTTGAGGGCCAATCTTCCACTTCTCTGTAGATTCCCTCATGAAGTGAAGTTTTAAGGGTGTTGATTAAGCTAAGCTTACTGATCTTGGAAGCAGAAGAATGAAGCTGTGACCATGGCTTGAAATTCGTAGCCCTTAAGAGAACCCGTGGAATCTGGAATACAGTGTGGGGGTGGGTGAGTGGGAGAGGAGAGTGTCAGGATAGGTGTTGATGGAGGAGTAGGATGATGTGAAAATGTGACCTTCATCTGTGGGCCTAAGAGAAATCACAATTAATGGAAAACAAAGAACATCTGTTTATGGTTGTCTGTGGGGTGTGTGGAATTGAATCCAGTTCTATATATTATACTGATAATTGATGAAGATTTTGTTAGATTTGTTGATAATGATGAGATTGATAGAATTGTATGCATTTCACTTAATGAATAATCCCTGAGGTTTGTATATGGTAAATTCATGTGAACTGAATTTTATTTTCCATTTGGTTTAAATTAAATTAATATTTGCCATAAATTCATCATTGAATTCCATTGTATTAATATAATAAAATATGTTATAGCTTCCAAAGAAAAACCACTTCATGAATTGAAAAGAATTTTTTATTATACTATATGTTTCCAAAGAAAATCATCACAATTAAGATGGTATTAAGTTTCTAATAATCATGAACTTGAATTTTACTGTAATTTTAAACATAACATTGTTTTGGTCAGAGTAAATGGAAAACTATAGAATCGGATACTTCTTCTTAGGCACAAAATACAATGTAAGGGGATGTTAGTTCCTTCTTCCCATTTGCCTGTTGCTCCACTTTGAACAATTATGATACCATGACTTTATTCAGGGATTTTGAGGAATTGTTAACAGGGAATAGGAATTCAGATGGGGAGCTGGTGAAAGGCTGGGGCAAGCCGAGATGCCCTTCAACAGATGAATGGATAAAGAAGATGTGGTCCATATATACAATGGAATATTACTCAGCCATCAGAAAGGATGAGTACCCAGCTTTTACATCAACATGGATGGGACCGGAGGAGATTATGTGAAGTGAAATAAGCCAAGCAGAGAAAGTCAATTATCATATGGTTTCACTTATTTGTGGAACATGAGGAATAGCATGGAGGACATTAGGAGAAGGAAGGGAAAAATGGGGGGCGGAGAATTGGAGGGAGAGATGAACCATGAGAGACTATGGACTCTGAGAGACAAACAGGGTTTTAGAGGGGAGGGGGGGGGGGGGGAGCCCGGTGTTGGATATTAAGGAGGGCATGTACTGCATAGAGCACTGGGTGTTATATGAAAAAATGGATCATGGATCACCACATCAAAAACTAATGATGTATTGTATGGTGACTAACATAACATAATAAAATTAAAAAAAAAAAGGCTAGGGCAAGCATGCATGTTTTTAGAAACATACTACTGGACCTGTGGAATGGGGTCCTCAAGGTGCTATGTTCTGATTTACCCTCAGAGCTAGGCTGGAAGTGACATTGCCTTTATGTTATCAAGAGCTCCCACTCACTCATTCCACCCTGCCATGGAGATACTGTAATTAAAAGAGACCATAAAAAGGATGAAAATTGGCACTTGTGGAATGCTGGATTATGTGGTGTGGCTCAGGAAAAGAGGGAGTGGAAGGAAACATAGCTCTATTTGCACTGCCATTCCGACTTCGCCAGTGGAGCTGGGCATGAGAATATAGCAAATGGAGGGGCTCGGCCTGAGGGGAAGGGTGCCATTGGGGAACCCTGGGCCTTTTGCCAGCTCAATTCTTATCTGTGTCCCTACCTTATATTACACAAGACTGAGATCTAGCCTTAGCCATCACTTGCTTTATGTTCTGGAACACTTTCTCATTAATTTATCCTCATGCCTTTTTATTGAAAACCATTTGTTGGGCATCAGCTGTAGGCCAGACACCACACTCAGCATCAGAGATCTAGCAGTGAAAGAGACAGACACCGCCTCTGTCTTCAAAGAACTTGGTAACCAGCCAATAGGACAAGAATCAAACACAACAGTGATGTATATTCATTCCCAAAGAGGAAATTCACCTCTTTTGTGGGGGTGAGAGGCAAACCTAATCTAGAGCTCAGATGGTTCCAGGAGTCGACACTGTCTTTTTTCATCATCCATGGTTTTTAGGAACAAGTACAGACTATTTTCAGTCCAAACTCAGGTGATCTTGGGTGTTTGCCAGGTAAGAATCAGGGTGTGATGCAAATCACATAAATTGGTCAAGAACTAACAGATTAAAACATCCCAGAGACACTAGATGCAGTTGTTCTTATAGAATGCAATGGATTTATGGGTCACATTCCAAAGTCCTGCCCTTGGCTTCCTACATTGTTGTTCTTATGCCAATTGCCTTCCATCTCTTCTTTCTGGAGAAGAGGAGTCATAATCCCCACTTCAGAGCCCACCCTCTTGATGATCAGATGCAGAGAGGCAGGTGTCCTGGACTGACAAGAGTGTCTTCTCAATTCCAGGGTGAGGGCAACTCAGGTGTGAAATATGGCAGTGGAGCGCTCATCCCTGGCAGTCCAGACACTCCGCAGTCCTGTGGGCTCAACCTAGTTTGGCTAATTGAAACTTTGGAAAAGCTCATCATCTGGTTAAGTCACATGGTGTAATAGGAAAATGTGCAGCATTGCAGATTTTTTATGCTCCTTTCAGTTGTCTTTATGAAAAGGAATATTGAATTATAGGTAAAGACCAAGCATTATAGATTTAATTCCAGGAAGTGCATCTTGACCAAGATGGGTCAGTGACAAACTAATCAACCAACCAAGGACCTCTGAACAACACAAGCACATCTGAAACATTTTTTTGTTAATCAATCCCTTCTTAGTTCAAGTCTTCCCCATCACCGAGACCATCTATAGCTTGTGAAATCTAGTTAAATCATTTATAAAGAAGGGGAAATGAGAGAGCCTAGAAATCTGTCTTGGCTTACAATTTGAGCATACTTTTCCCTGGTTTCCACTCTGGGTCCTAATTACCCCATCTGGGATATAAGCATAGGCCCATTTCTACTGAAAATGTTCCTGATTGACTCTGAATCAAGCTCCAACAGGGTTTTGAAGGCACACACATTGTTTTATAAGGATCATGGCTTGATTCCCAAAGCTGAAATAGGAACCAAAATGCCTCTCTTTCCACAGACAACATGTACTGGTAGAGCCCTATGGGACTTACCTATGCAGTGGCAGGACTGGCCCTACCATCTTCTATCTTCACTGCCCCTGTCTCCCGCCTACATTCTAACCTATGTAAAGGGGAGACTAAGAAAAGAGAAAATTTTTCACATAGCAGGTCATCATCTTGGCATTTTCTTCTCCCCCCCATGGGGTAAAAGGAGGAGGATGCTCTTTGCATAAAAGTCAGATGCAGCTCACCTGGAAATAGCTGTGACCTGAAAACAATCCATTCCTTTTTAATTATCGATGGATAGATAGCTCACATTTGAGGGTCCACTGGGTTTCCCTTCCATGACTCTACTGACCCTGATGACACCACTGAGAGTAATTTTTATCACCTGTTTTAAAGTTGAGGAAACCGAGAATGAGAAAAGTTAGGTGATTTTCACAAGATCACATGGCTAATAAGTGGCAGGCCCAGGATTCTGTCCCAGGTGGATCTCACTCACTTCTAATCCAGACTTTTAACAATGATGGTGTGGATGTGCATGTACACGCATACACACCCGTGCATACACACACACACAGACAATCTGCCAGGGTGGCAGGGACACAAGCAGAGACACGCAGAGGTTTCTGGGGGTCTTCATCCAAAGCAGGCTGTCAGGGCATTAGGACAGGAGGGGCTGGGGGGCCAGGTGGATGTGTGAGGGACAGGCAGCTGTAAGGAGAATGAAGTGGCACTGATGGTGGCAATGTCTGGGCCCTGCGGGGAGGCAGGGAGCAGCTGCCAGGCACCACCTGTCACAGGACCATGTGGGTGGCAGGAGGTGGTCCCTGCATGCCCAGGTCCTGTCTCACAAGCTGGGAGCTGAGCTCAAGACTGGGATAAGAGGACCCCCTTGAATCTGTTCACTATGATATCCAAGAAAATCTCTCCCATCTCCATAAATAATTAACCGCAAACCGTTAACAACATCTTTTTCAGAATGCGCATTATTATGGGAGGCATTCCAAAATCCTACTACGAAACATGAATCTATGTTCTATCTGAAGTTTAAGCGCTTGTCACCTACCTTAGAAATATTCTGAAACCAATGGACATTATTTCTGAACTTTGATTATGCCTCTCCCTATATTGCATGCCATGCTGTTGCCCTGTCATTGATGGGGCAGCTCAAATCCCACCTGCTGTTTTATGTGTCATGTGACGTATCACTCCAATGAAGTTATAATAAATTCCTTAACATTCTGGATTGGATCTTATATTTGTTACCTCCATTGGTTCATACAGGGCTATGCACAGAGTGAGCAGTTAATGATCTTAAAATCCTATTACTAGCATTAGCATTGATTTTTCAAGTGACGAATACCTAATCCTGATGAATAAGATCATTTCTATAGGAGACCACTCTCTGAAACAGGCTCAGTGAGGTGGGTTGGCCACATTTTCCTGAGAGATTTGTTCTCCTGCTCAGTGTTGGGGTGGTTATCAAGAGGATGTAGCTGCTATTTGACGCATGAGCTGGATGGACCTTGGCAATTGAAGACTTCTCATCCCTTCCCTTTCCTTGGGATGTGGGTTCTGCTTTCCTTCCAGAGGCTGCCCTAAGGACACAGCCTTGAGAATGTGATGTGGTATTGAGACCACCTGGATATTATATGTGACTGAGCACAGTTAAATCCTCTGCATAATTTTTTAAGATTTGAAGGAGGGGGTGTGGAGATCTACCTGTCTTGCAACTACCCGGTGCAAGCCTCCTGAGTAAGTTTCCTTGTTCATCTAACATGCTGCCTACCAACCTGAGGCTTTCTTTGCTCTCTCCCTGTTCTCTGCCAATAGGAGCCGGTTTGGGATTACACCAGGGAAGCTCCTAAGCAGCTTGGAGCAAACATTCAGGCTGTTCCAAAGACTTGGTAATGGGGAAGTGGTCAAAACATGGATTCCTGCTCCTGATTTGTGGGATGATAGGGTTGAAATGCCATCTGATCCATGCCTCTGCCTCTATGCAGGGCAATGCCCAAACTGTCAATTGCCCTGACTTAGATGTAGGCAGTGAGTCAGCAGCATAGTTGTATCATGAAGACAGGATTTTAAGCCTTGGCTAAAATTCTCATGGCTTTACTAACAGTCCAATATATAAACATTTTGACCATCAAAGCATTGGCTTTCTGAGGTTTCCCATTTGTCAAGGTGTCTGTTGCACCCTCTTCTTTTTGTCAAGCCGAGTACCATGCACAGGTTACCAATCCCAGGGGAGCACTCTAAACACTTCTGCCCACTGCATCTCAGTATCAGAGTTGCCGAGGAAAATACAATGCAGTCAAGCACTAGATGGAATAACACTTCACTCACATAGAGAAGAGATAGATCAAGACTGGCTTCCACAGTGGGCATTGTCCCCCATGGCCAGAGGCCACCCCTCTCATGTGCCAGTGGAGGAAACTTGCCCTTCCCCAAATGCAGAGATGCTACAGTGGGGATGGCCAGTTGCCAGCCTCTTTATCTCTTGGTGAGGAAGCGTGCTAGGTCCAAGGCCCATTCTATGCTGTTGAGAGGGGGTCAAAAGACTGTACCCACAAAACTTTTCCCAGCACCTTTAGTTGTTAACTTTTCATTATCTCCTGGAATGAAGGAAGCATTGCTGAGATCTAGCCAGAAACAATGCAGACTGAGAAACTGTTTTTTCTCTGTGCTCCAGAGTCAGCACCAAGCAAATCTGCAATCTTTGCTTTTTTTCTCCATCTCTACAAATCCTTTAAATCATAGTAAATTAAATTATAAATGTTGAAGCAATATTCTTAGAGTCTAGGTAAAAATTCAGTTACTATTTTAAATAGCATCTTTTAAAGTTACATTTTCTGAGTCTTGCTACTAATTTTTTTATATTTACCTCATATTTGTCTCACCTGTGCTGGGCTCTCCCATTACTTCTGAATTATTGCAGTGGACATTCTTATGCATCTTTTCTTTCATTTTTATTTTTTTAACTCATTTGCCTCAATGTCATAACAATGATACATTCATTTTAAACTTAATTCATCTCCCCCAATAAATATTTGTTGAATGAATTAATGAATCATCCAAATCTTTATGCTAATTTGCATTCTCAGGAACAAAGCATAAGTGACCATTTGCATATCACCTGGTGAGTTTTGTACCAACAACAAGTTTTGTGAGCTAATTTTTGAAAGGTATGATAAATCTGAAAGCTCCTTCCTAAAAATCGAATTCTGTTTCTTCTGTATGAACGAGGTAGAATTGTTTTTCCAAATTAATTTCAGTGGTAATTACAAATGTTTATTATTTTTCTTTCTTATCTTTCTTTTTTTTGAGATTTTATTTATTTCAGAGAGAGAGAGCATGAGCAGGGGAAGGGGCATAGGGAGAGGGAGAAGCAGACTCCCCACTGAGCAAGGAACCCAACACAGGGCTCTATCCCAGAGTCCTGGGATCATGACCTGAGCCGAAGGCAGACGCTTAACCAACTGAGTCACCCGGGTGCCCCTCTTTATCTCTTTTTTAGAATCCCTCATTCATGGCTTTTCCAAATCTTTTGTAATAATGTTTACTTGTTTACTCTTAATTTATATGAACCCTATATTTATTAGGGATTTTAGTCCTATAACTGTCATTTGTAACCTATTTTCCCAAGTTATTTATTAAACCTTATTTTTTTAAAGCTGTTTTAGATTCATAGAAAAACTGAGAAGAAGGTACAGAGATTTCCCATATACCCCCTATGCCCATCTATGCATAGCTTCCCCACTATCAACATCCCCCAAAAGAGTGGTACATTTGTTACAATCCATGAACCTATATCGACACATCGTCATCCAAAGTCCATAGTTCACATTACTGTTTACTCTTATAATAGACTCTATAGGTTTGGACAAATGTATATGACATGTATCCATAATTATGGTATTATATGGAGTAGTTTCACTGCCCTAAAAATCCTCAGTGTTCTGCCTACTCTTACCTCCCCTATCCTATCGTTAAACAACACCCTGATCTTAAAAGATTAAAAAAACACTGACCTTTCACTGTCTCCATAATTTTGTCTTTTCCATATGTCGTATAGCTAGAGTCATACAGCATATAGCATTTTCAGATTGGCTTCTTTTGTTTAGTAATATATATTTATAGTTCTTCCATGTCTTTTCATTGCTTGATAACTAATTTCTTTATATGGCCAAATAACATTTCTAGATATACCACAGTTTATTTATTCATTTACCTCCTGAAGGACATGTTGGTTCCTTCTAAGATTTGGTAATTACGAATAAAGCTACTCTAAATATCTGTGTGCAGGTTTTTGTGTATACATAAGTTTTCAACTCCTTTGGTTAAATACCGTAAGATTGATTGCATGGTAAGAATACATTACTTTTGCAAGGAACAACCAAACCATCTTCCAAAGTGGCTATACCATTTTGCATTCTTACCCGCAGTAAATGAGAGTTCCTATTGCCCTATATCTTTATCCGTATTTGGTGTTGCCAGTGTTCCAGATTTTGTCCATTCTAATAGGTGTATAGTGGCATCTCATTGATGTTTTAATTTGCCTTCCCCTGTTGACATATCATGTGGACTGTCTTTTCAGACGCTAATTATTAGTCATCTGTATATCTTCATTGGTGAGGTATTTGTTAAGGTCTTTTGTCCATTTTTTAGCTATTTGTTTTCTTATTGTTGAGATTTAAGAGTTATTTATATGTTTTGAATAGTCCTTCATCATATGTGCCCTTTGCAAATATTTTCTGATAGTCTGTGACTTGTTTTATCAGTCTCTTAACTTTGTCTTTTGCAGACCAGAAGCTTTTAATTTAATCAAGTCTAGTTTATCACTTATTTCTTTCCTGTATTGTGTATTTGGTGTTGTATTTAAAAAGTCATCGCCAAACCCAAGTGATGGATACTTACGTTGTTTTCACATCTTGGCTATTGTCAATAATGCTGTGATAAACATAGGGGTGCATATATATTTTTGAATTAGTATTTTTATTTGCTTTGGGTGGAATTATTGAATCATATGGTATGCATTACATAATGCATAGAATTGTCAAATCACTATGTTGTACACCTGAAACTAATATATCATGTCAACTATACTTCAATAATAAAAAGACTCAAAGTAAAATTCACAATAATTAAATCTCATGTGAAATTTGTAATTGAAAAAAATTTTTGATAAGAAAATCAAGATTTGGGATGCCTGGGTGGCTCAATCAGTTAAGTGTCTTCCTTCGGCTCAGGTCCTGACCCCAGGGTCCTGGGATCAAGTCCTGCATCAGGCTCCTTGCTCAGTGGGGAGCCTGCTTCTCTCTCCCTCTACCTGCTGCTCCCCCTGCTTGTGCGTGCTCTCTGTCTCTCTGGCAAATAAAAAAATAAATAAAATCTTAAAAAAAGAAAAGAAAATCAATATTTTTTTTACAGAACATAGAGATGAAATATTTGACCTGAAAAAACTGAACTTAAGACTCAAGGAGAGAAAGGGGAGAAGTAACTGATTTTTTAAAATTCCCTGATTCCTTATAGGCATTTTTAATTTTTACAATTTTTGCCACATGCTATATGGATGTTTCTAGTTAGAAACTCATCATGGTTGTTTCATGGGCTATTTGTAGAAAGTTCATGTATAATTTTCTAAATAAATTTTTTGACTGAGGGAGAAAGAAATTGGAGGGTGAGTGGGGCAATGTCATAATGGAGAAGGAGGAGGAGACCAGGGGAGGAATGGAATATGCGTTGCCCTGGTGACTTGTCTGGACCCCAAAGAAAGTCCAAGTTCAAGTTCCAGAAGAGCTACATAGTATTTGTCTGAGAAATGGTGTCAGAATATGAGGCAGAGCCACTTTCTCTCCCCTCCTCCCATCACCAACCATGCAACTAGCACAGATTTGATTTCCAAGATCTCTGGGCAGCAAGAGAATGCATGGTGGTGGGAAAAAAAATACTGGGATGCAAGCAGGCCAGGAAGAGTCTAGAACAGGATGGTAAGCAGATTTCTTGTTTTATTGTTTCATTTGAGGAGCAGATGGCAAGGAGAGTAGCTGGGGAGTGGATTAGAGTCTGTGGTTTGGGGATCCCAGGGCAAATAACAGTTGGTCTCAGAGGTCAGCAGATGGAATTAGGGGAGAGGATTCAGCCTTCTGAATCCCAGGGCAGAGTGACCTACCAGCCCAGAGCTCAGAACCTTCCCTGAGACAACTCAGCCCCTTGGGCAGGCCCAGCAAGGGGAGCAGGAACAGGAGGAAGGTTTTGGCCACTCAAAACTGTCCCCAAGTCTGTGCTCCTTGGCTCAGGGTCCACTTCAGCAGCAGCCTCCAGACGACTGACCGCTGCCCCCTCCACAGCAGCAGGAGCCCCCTGAAGGCTGGCTGCAGCAGCCAGAGCTCTGGTGTCTGTGACGGTGGGACCTGTGTCGCCCGTGGTGGCTCAGGCAGCAGCCGCCACCCCCAGAGCTGCAGCAGCCCCCAGAGCTGACACTACAGCAGGAAGAGACTGGGGGGCACTTGGGGGGGCACTTGGGGGTGGGACACTTGGGTGCGGGACACTTGGGAGGGGGCTGGCACTGCTGCTGGTTCTGCTGGCAGGACATCTCAGCTGGCGGGGTCAGGACCTGAGGGAGAGTCATACAGTCAGACCCAGGACCCAGAGCTCTCCTGCCCCTCTCACCCTCTTAGCATCCTGTATAGTCATAGAAGCATCTCCATAATCCAGCAGCTGCATGACTTTCCTGTACTCTGGCATCATCTCTTTGGATCCTCAGTGGAGCCTTGTAAGTCAGACATGCACTTTCCTCCAGTATACAAGGTAGTAAACTAAGACCAAATCACATTACTAAACATGTCCAAGGGTCTAAAGCCTTGTAAGTGAAGATGGAATGCGTTCCAACCATGCCCTCCAAATCTGAAGTTGTTCGATTAATAGGCCACTCGAGGGGCTATTATTTCTTAAAGGAAACATACAGTAATTATGGCCTCTTGTCATAACTTCCAAGATGATTTTATTCTGTGAGGTCAGCATTGCAAAGGATCCTGGAGATGGCCTGCCTCAGTAAGCTCATTTAAAGAAACTAATAAGCATCTCAGCTCCTGCAATGCTGGGACTTAAACCCAGCCCCCTGATCTCAGTCCGGAACCCAGGTCACCTCTCTCCACCTCCTCATGCTGATAGGTTGGCAAGGTAATTATCAGGTTTGCATTATCCTCATCAACACAGGAAGTTGGCAAACATGTTCCCAGACTCATGGATAGGCAGGTTTAACAAGCTCAAAGGAGCCTGAGGTCCCTGTCCACAACTCTCCTTTGCAGGGAGGAGAAACAGGGCTGTATTTTTAAAGGTGAGCTCCCTCCTGAAACCTGTCAGAGGATAGCCCAGGGTCTGTGCTTCAGTGTCCCCATCTTGAATGGCACACCACACTGCAGTGCATTTGCTTTCTCCAGAGCTCAAAGGCACAGCTATCTGGTTCTTCTCCTTATGTCCCCAAGTGGTGCCAGATTCCTCCCTGCACTCCTTTCTCAAACCCTCTTCCTCTGACATAATGGGTCCTTTTCCCCCAAAACTCTACTCCATCTGCCCCCCTGCTCTGATTTGAGCTCCCTCTGTGAAAGGCACTGGTCCTGGTCCCAGGGAACACTTACTGGTGTACAGGCAGCACTGGGTCTGTCAGCACCTCAGGAGAGGAGTGTATGGAGGTGCTCTGACCCTGAGGCCCTTTTATCCCAGATTTGGGCTCTGCCCTCAGCCTGTGAGACAGGACCTGGGCATGAGGGGACTGCTTCCTGCCAGCCAGAAGTTCCTGTGACAGGTGGTGACTGGCAGCTCCTTCCTGCCTCCTTGCATGGGGCTCAGAGCAGCTGCTTCCAGCTTGGAATAGGGCTGCTTAGAAAAAAGGAAAGACAGAATTGTGGAAAATTTACTTTGATCTTCTGCCTCATTCTCCTTGGCAAGTGCCACCTGGAAGGCCTCATAGTTCCTGTTTTGGACCTTGGGCCCCAGTCCCTCTTTCCTGTTTTTGTCATTATTCATACTTTATAATAGAGGAGACAGATAAACAAAAGTGAAATAGAGTCACTTTATGTACTTTTCACAAGGATGCACAGCTACCAGGTGGCAGACCCAGGATTGCATTCTGGGTCTGACTCTAGGCTCTTAAATGCATTGGATACACCAGGGATCAGCAAATTTTTCAATAAGGGGCCAATGACTAAATATTTTAGTCTTTGGGAGCCATAAAGTCTTTGACTCAACTACTCAATTCTGCCATTGTACTGTGAAAATAGCTGTAGATAATAAAGAAATGAGCATGGATGTGTTCCAACTAAAATGTTTCAAGTGTGTCCCAGTTTGGATGGTGAATTATACAGTTACACTATCAGTAAATGAAGTTTTCTCAAGGGCCTTCACTGATTCAGGATAAAACCTAAATTCCTTGTCCTTGCATTCAAATACCTATGCAGTATGAAGCTATTCTGTTTCTATGGTTTTTTTCCTTTGCTCCGTTAAGAGAAGAAATCTTTCTCTGAAGTTTAATTGGCCTATGAACTATACTTTGGACTGGCTACTTTGTGCTTTATCTTTATTTTACTTTATGCGACATATCTCTGAATTCTTCTTCAGAGCGGGGTCTAGATCTGATATGTTTGCATCCCCCATCAGCATCTAGAGCCAAGACATGCATTTATAATCATTTCACTGGCATTTCATAGTACCTGAGAGTTTGCAAACAGCTTTTCCCTGTGAAGTAAGGCAATCAGATAAGACATGCACAGTGATGAGTGCTGACCATATCATCCTACAGAGATCTGCCTCTATGTTACTCATGGATGATGTTTGTCTTCAGGGCTCAGTTGTGGAAGGAGAGGTCAGGACATGGGTAGTAATACTCAGAAGCCCAGCTCACTGATTCCTAGAATGATGGACCTCAGATGCCATTGGGTCATGCTTCTGCCTCCAGGCAGGGAAGGCAGCACCCAAACATCAATTAATCTGATGTGGGCACAGGTAAAAAACCAGCAAAATGCTTGTAATATCATGCAGAGTCATTTGTAAGCCGTGGCTATTAGATTTCAATAGATTTATATTGATTTGGTATCCTTTCAACAGAAAAAAATGTTTAGTGACAAGGATGTGGTTTTCTGAAGTCATCTACTCATCTGTCTCCTATGTCCTTATAACCTCAAGGGATAGGAGGAAACACTGCTGAGATCCATGGGAAGTCATTAAAACAGTGCAAATTTTGCTCTTTTCCCTCTACTGTGCAGCCCTTTTCAGAGACAGAACCTTGAACATTATTGACTTTTAGTGTGTTCTCCTCCCTTTCAAAAATTGATAAATATGGGGTGCCTGGGTGGCTCAGTCATTAAGCATGTGCCTTCAGCTCAGGTCATTGGGATCAAGCCCTCCATTGGGCTCCCTGCTCAGCTGGAAGCTGCTTCTCCCTCTCCCACTCGCCCTGCTTGTGTTACCTCTCTCTTTGTGTCTCTCTCTGTGTCAAATAAATAAATAAAATCTTTTTAAAAATGATAAATGTGTCTAATTTAAAAATTAAAAATCTATGTAAAAAATAGCACCATAAATAAGACAAAAAGAAAAGTGATCCATTGGGGAAAATTACAATATATTTGCTAGGAATATAGAAAAACAATTCTTATAAATCAATTGGACAAAGGACAGGAACAGACAATACACATACCAGAGAAGAAACACAAATGGCCAAAAAGAAACTGAAAATATGTTCAGTATTACTAATCATAAAAAAACTCATCTTTTTATGGTATAGGGTGTCTATCCAATTTACTCATTCATATCTGATTGGCAAAGATTGAGCGCCTAACAAATACTCAGTGTTGGAGAGGATGCAAGGAATTGGACACTCATGCTTCACTGGTATGAAAATAAATCAGTACACTAATTATGCATAACAATACAATGATTCATTAATTCAATACATTATGGTGTGTAAATGAATTAGAATGTAAAATGAGAACATTCTTTTATACTGTCCAAATATCTAAGAATTTAGCCTTAGGAGATAATGTAACTAAACTCAAAGGGTATGCAGCTTGCAGTGCATTAAATTGAACACAACCCAAGGAAGTGTTGAAAGCAAAGAACTTTTTATTACTTGTTACAAGTAAGGAGACAGAGAGATAGCTCTCAAAGCACTGTCTCTCCATGGGCTTAGTACAGGATGCTTTTATTCAATGCATTCGGGGTGAGGGCAGGGAGCTTGCATATACATTAAAGGAACTTATGGGGGTGCCTGGGTGGCTCAGTCATTGGGTGTCTGCCTTCAGCTCAGGTCCTGATCCCAGGGTCCTGGAATCGAGCCCGGCACCGGGCTCCCTGCTCTGGGGAAGCCTGCTTCTCCCTCTCCCACTCCCCCTGCTTGTGTTCCCTCTCTTGCTGTGTCTCTCTCTGTCAAATAAGTAAATAAAATCTTAAAAAAAAATAAAGGAACTTATGCATATTTTATTACTTGGGCACTTCTGTTCAACTGTGCATGCCTAGCATGCCAACATGCTAATGCATAGATCCTATGCTCAAAGAAATGTTGGACTCCCCCATAGGAGGAGATCTTAGTACTATAATGAGCTAAAGGTAACTTTAGGACAACTCGGAGGGGCTTCTGCACAGATCCTCATCTCCAATCTGGTTCTAAGTGGCTCATGTAAGGGGCTATCAGGTGAAACATCTAGCTGGGCTTTCTCCCTGCTTTTGTCTCTTCCCCACCCTCCCTCCTGCTGATAGCTTTCAGCCCTCTGACCTGGATAACTCCTTGTGGCATCCTAGCTAACAATATGGGATGATAAGAAAACAATATATGCATAAACATATTCCTTGTAGAAAAATACAAGTAATAAGAGTACAGTAAATTGTCACACCAATATTTTTATACTTCTTTAAAAATAACAGAAGATAAAAAGATTTAAAAATGTCTTTTTAAAAAAGAGCAAAATACATAAGCTACATAATATTTTTAAATGAACAAGATATGTATAAAATGTTAAAACTTTATTGAAAGAAAAAAATTTAAAAACTTTATCGAAGGATACTAAAGAAGATCTAAGTAAATAAGATCTATACAGGAGGAGGAGCAAGATGGGGGAGGAGTAGGAGACCTAAATTTCAACCGGTCCCAGGAATTCAGCTAGATAGGTATCAAACCATTCTGAACACCTATGAACTAAACAGGACATCCAAGAAAAGAATAGCGGCAACTCTCTGAACAGAAAAGTGACCACTTTCTGGAAGGTAGGACATGCGGAGAAGTAAATCTGAGGCGATATACAGGAAGATAGATGGGGGCGGGGGGGGCCTCCATCAGCCGGCTACCAGCAAGTGATAGAGCAGTGGAGCACAAAATCGGAACTTTTGGAAGTCAGCTGTGCTGAGGGACGTCGCTCCAGTGCCTAAGCGGGGGTAAAACCCTCTCTGGGACAGTGTGCTCTCAGGACCCTCGGAGTCACAGAAAGAATGGGGGTGCCTGAGTGCGGCAGATCTCCCAGGTATCAGAGCAGGGAAGCCGGCTGCAGAGAGGGAGCCGAGGAGTGGGCTCTCTGCTTGGGATTGCCATAAACTGTGATCCGCAGCACAGTTGGGCAACTGCTCTTCCAGCAGGGACCCAACAAGCGGCAGATCCGTGGAGACCCCCTTTCTCCCCAGGAAGAAGTGGCATGGGAGTGCACCACAAGAATCTGCTGGGTTTGGAGACTCTAAACAGGGTCGTTTGCCAGAGACAGAAACACTCGGTCACAGGCCGGGTGAGCACGGAGTGGGGCCAGAGACCAGGGAGACAGGCATGATTGACTGCTTTTTCCCTGGGGGCCCCGAGTTCTCCACTCCTGGAGGGGGGGGGGGCGGATTGGGAGGCCGCCATTTTCAAAGCTGTACAGAAAGCTTGCAGGGAAAAAAAGCTACCAAGAGCAAACCCAAGCAGATTACTGAGCCCAGCCCCCAGCAAAGGCAGTGCAATTCTGCCTCCCACAAAGACCTCTCATAATCACTGCAACAGTCCCCTCCCCCAGAAGATCAGCAAGAACAGCCAGCCAAGACCAAATTTACCAATCAATGAGAACAGCAGAACTCCAGCACTAGGGGAATACAGCACATAGAATTCTTGGCTTTTTTCCCCATGATTCTTTTGTCTTTCAAAATTAATTTTTTCTTTTTCTTTTATTTTTGAATTTTTCTTTTTCCCTTTTCAACCAACATCTTATCAATCCCTTTTTTAAAAATCATTTTTATTTTTCATTTTTAGAGTCATATTCTATCCCTTCATAGTAGTTAACCTTATTTTTGGTATACATATAAGTTGTTCCCTCTTTAAAATTTTGAGATACAGTTGCTTCTAACAGACCAAAATATACCCTAAATCTCTAGTGTATGGCTTTGTTCTAGTCTCCTGACTAATCATGTTCTCTCCTCACCTTTTTTTAAAATTTCTCTTTTTTCTTTTTCCAACCAACTTCTTATCGTATCAATTCCTTTTATAAAATCTTTTATAATTTTCATCTTTACACTCATATTCCATCCCTTAATCATATTTACCCTTATTTTTCTACATATGTAAGTTTTTCTTTCTTTAAAATTTTGGGAGGCAGTTTATTCTAACAGACCAAAATACATCCAAAATCTAGTGTGTGGCACTGATCTATTCACCAGCCTGATCATATTTGATCATATTCTTTTTTAAAAAATCTTTTTTTCTTTTTTCTTTCTTTCCTTTTCATTTTACCCAGTTTCAGGTCACTTCTGATTTGTTTAGGGAATATTTTTCTGGGGTCATTGTTACCCTGTTAGCATTTTGTTCTCTCATTTATCTATTCTCCTCTGGACAAAATGAGAAGACAGAAAAAAATCACCTCAAAAAAAAAAAAAAAAAAGAACAAGAGGCAGTACTGACTGCCAGGGACCTAATCAATACAGACATTAGTAAGAGGTCAGAACTATAGTTCAGAATGACGATTATAAAGATATTACCTGGGCTTAAAAAAAAAGCGTGGAAGATACTAGAGAAGCCCTTTCTGGAGAAATAAAAGAATTAAAATCTAACCAAGTTTAAATCAAAAAGGCTATTAATGAGGTGCAATAAAAAATGGAGTCTCTAACTGCTAGGATAAATGAGGCAGAAGAGAGAATTAGAGATATAGAAGACCAAATGATGGAGAATAAGGAAGCTGAGAAAAAGAGAGATAAACAACAACCGTACCACGAGGGCAGAATTAGAGAGATAAGTGATACAATAAGACAAAACAATATTAGAATAATTGGAATCCCAGAAGATGAAGAAAGAGAGAGAGGGGCAGAAGGTATATTGGAGCAAATTATAGCAGAGAACTTCCCTAATTTGGGGAAGGAAACAGGCATCAAAATCCAGGAAGCACAGAGAACTCCCCTCAAAATCAATAAAAAATAGGTCAACACCCCGACATCTAGTAGTAAAACTTATAAATCTCAGAGACAAAGAGAAAATCCCGAAAGCAGCTCAGGACAAGCGGTTTGTAACCTACAATGGTAGAAACATTAGATTGCCAACAGACCTATCCACAGAGACCTGGCAAGCCAGAAAGGACTGGCATGATATATTCAAAGCGCTAAATGAGAAAAATGTGCAGCCAAGAATATTATATCCAGCTAGGCTGTCATTGAAAATAGAAGGAGAGATAAAAAGATTCCAGGACAAACAAAAACTAAAAGAATTTGCAAACAAGAAAACAGACATACAAGAAATATTGAAAAGGGTCCTCTAAGAAAAAGACAGAGCCTAAAAGTAACATAGACCAGAAAGGAACAGAGACAATATACAGTAATAGTCAGCTTACAGGCAATACAATGGCACTAAATTCATATCTTTCAATAGTTACCCTGAATGTAAATGGGCTAAATGCCCCAATCAAAAGACACAGGCTATCAGATTGGATGAAAAAAAAAAAAAGACCCATCGATATGCTGTCTGCAAGAGACTCATTTTAGACCCAAAGACACCTCCAGATTGAAAGTGAAGGGGTGGAAAACAATTTACCATGCTAATGGACATCAAAAGAAAGTTGGGGTGGCAACCTTTATATCAGAGAAATTAGATTTTAAACCAGACTATAATAAGAGATGAGGAAGGACATGATATCATACTTAAAGGGTCTATCCAACAAGAAGATCTAACAATTGTAAATATCTATGCCCCAACATGGGAGCAGCCAATTATATACAATTAATAACAAAATCAAAGAAACACATTGACATTAATACAATAATAGTAGGGGACGTTAACACCACCACCACAGAAATGGACAGATCATCTAAGCAAAAGATCAACAAGGAAATAAAGACTTTAAATGACACATTAGACCAAAAGGACTTCACAGATATATTCAGAACATTCCATTCCAAAGCAACAGACTACACATTCTTCTCTAGTGCCCATGGAACACTCTCCAGAATAGATCACATCCTAGGCCACAAATCAGGTCTCAACCAGTACCAAAAGATTGGGATCATTCCCTGCATATTTTCAGACCACAGTGCTTTGAAGGTAGAACTCAATCACAAGAGGAAAGTTGGAAAGAACTCAAATACATGGAGGCTAAAGAGCATCCTACTAAAGAATGAATGGGTCAACCAGGAAATTAAAGAAGAATTAAAAAAATCCATGGAAACAAATGGAAAGGAAAACACAACTGTTCAAAATCTTTGGGATGCAGCAAAGGTGGTCCTCAGAGGAAAGTATTTAGCAATACAAGCCTTTCTCAAGAAACAAGAAAGGTCTCAAATACACAACCGAACCCTACACCTAAAGGAGCTAGAGAAAAAACAGCAAATAAAGCCTAAACCCAGCAGGAGAAGGGAAATAATAAAGATGAGAGCAGAAATCAATGAAATAGAAACCAAAAGAATAGTAGAACAGATCAACGAAACTAGGAGATGGTTCTTTGAAAGAATGAACAAGATTGATAAACCCCTGGCCAGACTGATCAAAAAGAAAAGAGAAATGACCCAAATCAACAAAATCATGAATGAAAGAGGAGAGATCACAACCAACACCAAAGAAATACAAACAATTATAAGAACATATTATGAGCAACTCTATGCCAGCAAATTAGATAATCTGGAAGAAATGGATACATTCCTAGGATGTATAAACTATCAAAACTGAACCAGGAAGAAATAGAACAGACCCATAACCACTAAGGAAATTGAAGCAGTCATCAAAATCTCCCAACAAACAATAGCCCAGGGCCAGATGGCTTCCCAGGGGAATTCTACCAAACATTTAAAGAAGAATTAATACCTATTCTTCTGAAACTGTTCTAAAAAATAGAAATGGAAGGAAAACTTCCAAACTCATTTTATGAGGCCACCATTACCTTGATCCCAAAACCAGACCAAAACCCCATCAAAAAGGAGAATTACAGACCAATATCCCTGATGAACATGGATGCAAAAATTCTAACCAAACTACTAGCCAATAGGATCTAACAGTACATTAAAAGGATTATTCACCACAACCAAGTGGGATTTATTCCTTAGCTGCAAGTTTGGTTCAACATCCACAAATCAATCAATGTGATACAATACATTAATAAAAGAAAGAACAAGAACAATATGATCCTGTCAATAGATGCAGAAAAAGCATTTGACAAAGTACAGCATCCTTTCTTGATCAAACCTCTTCAGAGTATAGGGATAGAGGGTACATACCTCAATATCATAAAAGCCATCTATGAGAAACCCACAGCCAATCTCATTCTCAATGGGGAAAAACTGAGAGCTTTCCCCCTAAGGTCAGGAGCACGGCAGGGATGTCTACTATCACTACTGCTATTTAGCATAGTACTAGAAGTCTTAGCCACAGCAATCAGACAACAAAAAGAAATAAAAGGCATCCGAACAGGCAAAGAAGAAGTCAAACTCTCACTCTTTGCAGATGATATGATGCTTTATGGGGAAAACCCAAAAGGCTTTACTCCAAAACTGCTAGAACTCATACTGGAATTCAGTAAAGTGGCAGGATATAAAATCAATGCACAGAAATCAGTTGTATTTCTATACACCAACAAGACAGAAGAAACAGAAATTAAGAAGTTGATCCCATTTACAATAGCACCCAGAACCATAAGATACCTTGGAATAAATCTAACCAAAGAGGCAAAGAATCTGTACTCAGAAAACTCTAAAATACTCATGAAAGTAGAAGAAGAAGAAATGGAAAAACGTTCCATGCTCATGGATTGGAAGAGCAAATATTGTGAGGATGTCAATGCTGCCTAGAGCAATCTACACATTCAATGCAATACCCATCAAAATACCATCCACTTTTTTCAAAGAAATGGAACAAATAATCCTAAAATTTGTATGGAACTAGAAAAGACCCTGAATAGCCAGAGCAATGTTGAAAAAGAAAAGCAAAGCTGGTGGCATCACAGTTCCAGACTTCCAGCTTTATTACAAAGCTGTCATCATCAAGACAGTATGGTACTGGCACAAAAACAGACACATAGATCAATGGAACAGGATAGAGAGCCCAGAAATGGACCCTCAACTCTATGGTCAACTCATCTTCGACAACCAGGAATGTCCAATGGAAAAAAGACAGTCTCTTTAACAAATGGTGTTGGGAAAATTGGACAGCCACATGCAGAAGAATGAAACTGGACCATTTCCTTACACCACACACAAAAATAGACTCAAAATGGTTGAAAGACCTCAAGGTGAGACAGGAGTCCATCAAAATCCT
Organism: Zalophus californianus; assembly: GCF_009762305.2. Classification (NCBI taxonomy): domain Eukaryota; kingdom Metazoa; phylum Chordata; class Mammalia; order Carnivora; family Otariidae; genus Zalophus; species Zalophus californianus. The sequence goes on from NC_045598.1 coordinate 106,763,717, forward strand.
TGAGAAGAACACAAGCAGCAACCTCTTCGACCTCAGCCGCAGTGACTTCTTGCTAGAATCATCACCAAAGGGAAGGGAAGCCAGGGCAAAAATGAACTATTGGGACTTCATCAAGATAAAAACTTTTGCATAGCAAAGGAAACAGTCAACAAAACCAAAAGACAACCGACAGAATGGGAGAAGATATTTGCAAATGACATATCAGATAAAGGCCTAGTATCCAAAATCTATAAAGAACTTACCAAACTCAACACCCAAAGAACAAATAATCCAATCAAGAAATGGGCAGAAGACATGAACAGGCATTTTTCCAAAGAAGACATCCAAATGGCCAATGGACACATGAAAAAGTATTCAACATCACTCGGCATCGGGGAAATCCAAATCAAAACCTCAATGAGATACCACCTCACACCAGTCAGAATGGCTAAAATTAACAAGTCAGGAAACAACAGATGTTGGTGAGGATGCAGAGAAAAGGGAACCCTCCTATAGTGTTCGTGGGAATGTAAGCTGGTGCAGCCACTCTGGAAAACAGTATGGAGGTTCCTCAAAAAATTCAAAGTAGAGCTACCGTACAACCCAGCAATTGCACTACTGGGTATTTACCCCAAAGATACAAATGTAGTGATCCGAAAGGGTACATGCATCCCAATGTTTATAGCAGCAATATCCACAATAGCCAAACTGTGGAGCGAGCCAAGATGTCCATCAACAGATGAATGGATAAAGAAGATGTGGAATATATATACAGTGTAATATTATGCAGCCATCAAAAAAAAACAAACAAAAACAAAAAAACACGAAATCTTGCCATTTGCAACAATGTGGTTGGAACTGGAGGGTATTATGCTGAGTGAAATAAGTCAATCAGAGAAAGACATGTATCATATGATCTCACTGATATGAGGAATTCTTAATCTCAGGAAACAAACAGGGTTGCTGGAGTGGTGGGAGTTGGGAGGGATGGGGTGGCTGGGTGATAGACATTGGGGAGGGTATGTGCTATGGTGAGTGCTGTGAAATGTGCAAGACTGTTGAATCACAGACCTGTACCTCTGAAACAAATAATACATTATATGTTAAAAAAAATAGTAGGAAGGGAAAAATGAAGTGGGGGAAATCGGAGGGGGAGATGAACCATGAAAGACTATGGACTCTGAGAAACAAACTGAGGGTTCCACAGGGAAGGGGGTTTGGGGGATGGGTTCACCTGGTGATGGGTATTAAAGAGGGCACGTATTGAATGGAACACCGAGTGTTATATGCAAACAATGAATCATGGAACACTGCATCAAAAACAAATGATGTAATGTATTGTGAGTAACATAACAATAAAATAAAATTTAAAAAATAAGATCTATACACATGTTCATGATATAATGGAAAGAAAAAATAAATATCACTAAGATGAAAACTGCCTTAATCTTATTATATATATTTAGTACAATACCAGTTAAAATTCCAACATCACTTTGCTTTGCTTTGTTTTGCTTTTGTGGAATGTGATAAACTCATTCTAAAAATTATATGGAGAAATAAACCCTGGTAGATAGCATGATTGATCATACAACTTAGTGATAAAGATAGTGGATAATCTCATAGAGATCCATGGCTAGAGCATGGAGCAGAATTGTAAGCCTAGTTTTAGATACAGAAAAATATGCAAACTTGCTATATGATTGAAGTGGTAGTGCAGATTTTTAGGGAATAATGACTATTTTATAATGACCAAATGGTTATCTATATGGTGAAAATAAAATTCATACAAATATATAAAAATGAAAATTTCTTTAAAATATAAAGAAAATATAGTAAAAATTACAATAAGTAGTGATAAAGATTTCTTAAATAAGGCACTGTAGTGTTTCTTTCCTATGTGTCTACTTTACTACTCACATAGAACACCTTGCTTCTAACCCTCATGGTGTTTTTTTTCTCCCCCCACACCGACAAGGATTAGCAGACACCAGCTGGATGTCCTACAGTTTAACTCAGTTCTGACACCATCTACCTGGAATCAGTGTCAGAGCCCACAGGTTAAAGCCCCAGTCCCATGAAACTGCCCTCCAACTTCAGATGCCAATCACAGGTAGTAGGTCACCAGGTTCCCACAACTTTTGTTCAATTTGACATTTAAACAGAGGTTCCCATGACTCCCTTCTCAGGTTTGATTAAATTGCTAGAAACTCACAAAACTTAGGGAAGCACTAACATTTACCAGTTTATTAGGAGATATAATAAAGGATACAGAAGAACAGTCAGATAAAGACATACAGAACGGGAGGTCTGGGAGGGTCCCAACTACAGGAGTTTCTGTCCTCTTGGAGGGGCGCCTGGGTGGCTCAGTCAGTTAAGTGGCTGCCTTCAGCTCAGGTCATGATCCCGGAGTCCTGGGATAGAGCCCCGCATAGGGCTCCCTGCTCAGCAGAGAGCCTGCTTCTCCCTCCCCCTCTGCCTGCTGCTCTGCCTACTTGAGCTCTCTCTCTCTCTGTCAAATAAATAAATAAAATCTTTAAAAAAAAAGTGCTAATATTCTGTCCCCTTGGAGGTGGGGTGCATCACCCTCTTGGTGTACATGCGTTTGCCAGCCTGGAAGCTCTCTGAATGCTGTACTATTGGTGTTTATGGAGGCTTCCTCAGGCATGATCAATTATTAACTCCATTTCCAACCCTCTCCCTTCTCTGGAGGATATGGGGTGAGGCTGAAAATTCCAATCTCTTAATCATCGCTTGGTCTTTTTGGGGACCAGCCCTTATCCAGGAACCACCCAGGAGCCCACCCAGAGTTGCCTCAGTGGAAACAAGAAATTACTAGTGTTTCAGGAGCTCCTTGCCAGGAAATAGGGGCAGAGACCAATATACACATTTTCTATTTTCTGAGTCATAAAAAAATAAGAAAGTAAAAATCTCACAAACCTGGCCATTTTAAAAGTATATAATTTTATTCATGAAAAGAAAACATTTAAAAATGTAAGAAGCCAACATTGGGAAGATATTTGCAACATCTTTCTATGGAATAAAAGGTGGAATGTGCAAAGAATTCTCACAAATCAAATGAATAAAAAATATTCCTAAGGTAAGAAAGAGCAATTTACAAAAGAAGAAAACGTTGTTCAAAATATATGAATAGATGCTCAAATGGATAACACAGCAACAATGAAATATACACAAAAAATATAGAATGAGTATTTCATACACACTGAACAATTATATAAACATTTGATATCACAAAGTATTGCCAGAATGAAGCAACAGGAACTCTTGTACTAACAGAGGGATTTTAAACTGGAGACCCATGTGACAATATATTGTAAGGTTAAAAATGAGCATATCTATAATCTGACCTTGGAATTCCTAGGTAGGTAGATATAAATATAGATATATATCCTTGGGAGGCTGTTCTACACATAAACAATATGTAGAGATTTTTTAATAATGAAATTGTTTAGAATTGCAAAATAATTAGAAGCAACATAAATGTTCTTTAATAAGAACTGATTAAATAGTGTGGTTGTAAGGTGGAGTACAATATAGCAGTAAAAAATAAACTAAATGACACTGATTAACATGAATATCTCACAATTGATTCTGTGATAGAAAAGCAAGTTTACACAAGTGCATCAAATATGTAGTATTTAAGTTAAAATATGTAAACAATTCCACATATTTTAAGGAAATTTAAAATGTACTAGAAATATAAGGAAGTACATAGGAATCCTTAACCTCAAGCTCAGGATGAGTCAGGCTAATGAATTAGGTCTGGAAGGAAGGAAGAAAATAGACATCAAATGTATGAAATTTTTTTATCTCAGTATGGATAATGGGCAAGAAACTATTTATTAAATAAATATTCTTTAAATATCAATTTTTCACAATAAATTTAAAATATTTTAATTTAAAATTACTTAAACTATGTTTAAAATATTTAATTCAAAGTTTTTCAAAAAATTTAATTCAACATGGAACACTACATCAAAAACTAATGATATACTGTATGGTGACTAACATAACCTAATAAATTTTAAAAAATTTATTTCAAAATTAAAACTTAAAATTCTCTATAATTATATTTTATTGTATATTATATAATATTATTATATATAAATTATATATAACATAAGTATAATATATGAATATTATATATATTATATCATTATATATAAATATATTTCATATAAATATATTATATTTAAATATAATACATAATCTGTATAAATATATTTATTATATAATTATTATATAATTATTATAATCAAAAATTAAATAATTTAATTTAAAATTTAATTTGATTTAAAATGTAATGGCATGATCTCAGTATTTTTGTACTCATTGAGGCCTGATTTGCGACCCAGTATGTGATCTATTCTGGAGAACATCCCATGTGTACTTGAAAAGAATGTGTATTTTGCTGCTTTAGGATGAAATGTTCTGAATATATATGCTAAGTCCATTTGGCCCAGTGTGTCATTTGAAGCCCTTGTTTCCTTGTTGATTTTCTGCTTAGATGATCTGTCCATTGCAGTAAATGGGGTGTTAAAGTCCCCTACTGTTATTGCATTATTATCAATGAATTCATTTATGTTTGTTATTAATTGTTTCATGTATGTGGGTGCTCCCAAGTTGGGGGCATAAATATTTACAATTGTTAGATCTTCTTGTTGTAGATCTAGACTCCTTTATTATGATATAGTGCCCTTCTTTATCTCTTGTTATAGTCTTTGGTTTAAAATCTAGTTTGTCTGAAGCCATAAAATACTTAGAAATAAACTAACCAAAGAGGTAAAAGATCTATAGTCTGAAAACTATAAAACACTGATGAAAGAAATTTAAGATGACACAAAGAAATGGAAAAACATTCTACACTCATGGATTGTAAGAACAAACATTGTTAAAAATATTTATACTACCCAAAGCAATCTACACATTTAATGCAATCCCTATCAAAATATCACCAGCATTTTTCACAGAGCTAGAAAAAAATCCTAAAATTTGTATGGAACCACAAAATATCCTGAATAGTCAAAGCAATCCTGAAAAAACAAAGCGAAGCTGGAGGCATCACAATTCTGGACTGTAGTGATTAAAACAATATGGTACTGGCACAAAAGCAGACACATAAGTCAATCGAACAGAATAGAAAACCCACAAATGTACCCACAACTATATGGTCAACTAATCTTTGACAAAGCAAGAAGGAATATCCAATGGGGAAAAGACAATCTCCTCAACAAATGGTGCTGGGAAAGCTGGACAGCAACATGCAAAAGAATGAAACTGGCCCACTTTCTTACACCAGACACACAAGCACACACAGACACACACACACACACACACACACACACATATTCAAAATGGATGAAAGACCTAAAAGTGAGACAGGAAACCATTTAAATCCTAGAGGAGAACATAGGCAGTAACCTCTTTGACATCAGCCAAAGCAACTTCTTGCTAGACGCATGTCCTGGAGCAAAGGAAACAAAAACAAAAATGAACTATTGGGACTTCATCAAGATAAAAAACATCTGCACAATGAAGGAAACAGTCAACAAAATTAAAAGACCAACCTTTGGAAAAGAGAAGATATTTGCAAATGACATATCATATATAGGGCTAGTATCAAAAATCTATAAAGGTCTTATAAAACTCAACACCCAAAAAACAAATAATCCAGTTAAAAAATGGGCAGAAGACATCAAGAGACATTTTTCCAAAGAAGACATACAGATGGCCAACAGACACATGAAAAGATGCTCAACATCACTCATCATGAAGGGAATACAATCAAAACTACAATAAGATATCACTTCACACCCATCAGAATGGCTAAAATTAACAACATAGGAAACAATAGGTGTTGGCAAGGATGTGGAGAAAAGGGAACACTCTTATACTGTTGATGGGAATGCAAACTAGTGCAGCCACTATGGAAAACAATATGCAGTTTCCTCAAAAAGTTAATAGCTCAGTGATGGCCATTAAGGAAGGCACATATTACATGGAGCACTGGGTGTTATACACAAACAATAAATTATGGAACACTACATCAAAAACTAATGATGTACTGTACGGTGACTAACATAACATAATAAAATTTAAAAATTTAAAAAAAATTTTTTTTAAAGTTAACAATAGAACTACTTTGGGGCACCTGAGTGACCCAGTCATTAAGAGTCTGCCTTCAGCTCAGGTCATGATCCCAGGGTCCTGGGATTGAGCCCTGTGTTGGGCTCCCTGCTCAGCGGGAAGCCTGCTTCTCCGTCCCCCACTCCCCCTGCTTGTGTTCCTGCTCTTCTTGTCTCCCTCTGTCAAATAAATAAATAAAATCTTTAAAAAAAACAACAATAACAGAACTACCTTATGATCTAGGAATTACACTACCAGGTATTTACCAAAAGGACACAAAAATACTGATTCAAAGGTATACATGCACCCCTGTTTATAGCACCAAATTATGGAAAGAACCCAAATGTCCACTGACTGATGAATGGATAAAGATGTGTATATGTGTACACACACACACACACACACACACACACACACACACACACACACACACACAGGAATATTACTCAGCCATAACAAATGAATGAAATCTTGCCATTTGCAACAATGTGAATGGAGCTAGAGCATATTATGCTAAGTGAAATAAATCAGTCACAGAAAGACAAATACCATATGATTTCATTCATATGAGGAATTTAAGAAACAAAACAAATGAACATAGTTGGGAAAAAAGAGAGGCAAACCATAAAACAGACTCTTAACTATAAAGAACAAGCTGAAGGTTGCCAGATGGGTGGTGGGTAGGATGGGTTAAATGGGTGATGGGGATTAAGGAGGGCATTTGTTGTGATGAGCACTGGGCTGAGTGTTGTATGTAAGTGATGAATCACTAAATTCTACTCCTGAAACTAATATTGCACTATATGATAAAAAACTGGAATTTAAATAAAAACTTGATGAAGTCCCAGTCGTTCATTTTTGCCCTTGCTTCCATTGCCTTTGGCGATGTTTCTAGGGAGAAGTGGCTGCAGCTGAGGTCAAAGAGGTTGCTGCCTGTGTTCTCCTTTAGGATTTTGATGGACTCCTGTCTCACACTGAGGTCTTTCAACCATTTTGAGTCTATTTTTGTGTGTGCTGTAAGGAAATGGTCCAGTTTCATTCTTCTGCAGGTGGCTGTCCAATTTTCCCAACACTATTTTTTGAAGACACTTTTTTCCATCGGACATTCTTTCCTGCTTTGTTGAAGATTAGTTGACCATAGAGTTGAGGGTCCATTTCTGGGCTCTCTATTCTGTTCCATTGATCTATGTGTCTGTTTTTTTTTTTTTTTTTTTTAATTTTTTATTGTTATGTTAATCACCATATATTACATCATTAGTTTTGGTGCAGTGTTCCATGATTCATTGTTTGTTCATAACACCCAGTGCTCCATGCAGAACGTGCCCTCCTCAATACCCATCACCAGGCTAACCCATCCCCCTACCCCCCTCCCCTCTAGAACCCTCAGTTTGTTTTTCAGAGTCCATCATCTCTCATGGTTCGTCTCCCCCTCTGACATACTCCCCTTTTCTTCCTCTCCTGTTATCTTCTTCTTTTTCTTTTTTCTTAAAATATGTTGCATTATTTGTTTCAGAAGTACAGATCTGTGATTCAACAGTTTTGCACAATTCACAGCGCTCACCGTAGCACATACCCTCCCCAATATCTATCACCCAGCCACCCCATCCCTCCCACCCCCAACCACTCCAGTAACACTCAGTTTGTTTCCTGAGATTAAGAATTCCTCATATCAGTGAGGTCATGTGATACATGTCTTTCTCTGATTGACTTATTTCACTCAGCATAACACCCTCCAGTTCCATCCACGTCGTTGCAAATGGCAAGATCTCATTCCTTTTGATGGCTGCATAATATTCCATTGTGTATATATACCACATCTTCTTTATCCATTCATCTGTCGATGGGCATCTTGGCTCTTTCCACAGTTTGGCTATGGTGGACATTGCTGCTATAAACATTGGGGTACACGTACCCCTTCGGGTCCCTACATTTGTATCTTTGTGGTAAATACCCAGTAGTGCAATTGCTGGATCGAACGGTAGCTCTAATTTCAACTGTTTGAGGAACCTCCATACTGTTTTCCAGAGGGGTTGCACCAGCTTGCATTCCCACCAACAGTGTAGGAGGGTTCCCCTTTCTCCACATCCCCGCCAACATCTGTCGTTCCCTGACTTGTTAATTTTAGCCATTCTGACGGGTGTGAGGTGGTATCTCATTGAGGTTTTGATTTGGATTTCCCTGATGCCAAGCGATGTTGAGCACTTTTTCATGTGCCTGTTGGCCATTTGGATGTCTTCTTTGGAGAAATGTCTGTTCATGTCTTCTGCCCATTTCTTGATTGGATTATTTGTTCTTTGGGTGTTGAGTTTGATAAGTTCTTTATAGATTTTGGATACTAGCCCTTTATCTGATAGGTCATTTGCAAATATTTTCTCCCATTCTGTCAGTTGTCTTTTGGTTTTGTGGACTGTTTCTTTTGCTGTGCAGAAGCTTTTTATCTTGATGAAATCCCAATAGTTCATTTTTGCCCTGGCTTCCCGTGCCTTTGGCGATGTTTCTAGGAAGAAGTTGCTGCGGCTAAGGTCGAAAAGGTTGCTACCTGTGTTCTCCTTTAGGATTTGGATGGACTCCTGTCTCACGTTTAGGTCTTTCAACCATTTGGAGTCTCTTTTTGTGTGTGGTGTAAGGAAATGGTCCAGTTTCATTCTTCTGCATGTGGCTGTCCAATTTTCCCAACACCATTTGTTGAAGAGACTGTCTTTTTGCCATTGGACATTCTTTCCTGCTTTGTCAAAAATAAGTTGACCATAGAGTTGAGGGTCCATTTCTGGGCTCTCAATTCTGTTCCATTGATCTATGTGTCTGTTTTTGTGCCAGTACCATACTGTCTTGATGATGACAGCTTTGTAATAGAGCTGGAAGTCCGGAATTGTGATGCCGCCAGCTTTGCTTTTCTTTTTCAGTATTCCTCTGGCTATTCTGGGTCTCTTCTGGTTCCATACAAATTTTAGGATTATTTGTTCCATTTCTTTGAAAAAAGTGGATGGTATTTTGATGGGGATTGCATTGAATGTGTAGATTGCTCTAGGTAGCATTGACATCTTCACAATGTTGATTCTCCCAATCCATGAGCATGGAACGTTTTTCCATTTCTTTGTGTCTTCTTCAATTTCTTTCAGGAGTATTTTATAGTTTTCTGAGTACAGATCCTTTGCCTCTTTGGTTAGATTTATTCCTAGGTATTTAATCGTTTTGGGTGCAATTGTAAATGGGATAGACTCCTTGATTTGTCTCTCTTCTGTCTTGTTGTTGGTGTATAGGAATGCCACTGATTTCTGTGCATTGATTTTATATCCTGCTACTTTACTGAATTCCTGTATGAGTTCTAGCAGTTTTGGGGTGGAGTCTTTTGGGTTTTCCACATACAGTATCATATCATCTGCAAAGAGTGAGAGTTTGACTTCCTCTTTGCCGATTTGGATGCCTTTGATTTCTTTTTGTTGTCTGATTGCTGTGGCTAGGACTTCTAATACTATGTTGAATAGCAGTGGTGAGAGTGGACATCCCTGCCGCGTTCCTGACCTTAGGGGAAAAGCTCTCAGCCTTTCCCCATTGAGAATGATATTCGCTGTAGGTTTTTCATAGATGGCTTTTATGATATTGAGGTATGTACCCTCTATCCCTATACTCTGAAGAGTTTTGATCAAGAAAGGATGTTGTACTTTGTCAAATGCTTTTTCTGCATCTATTGAGAGGATCATATGATTCTTGTTCTTTCTTTTGTTAATGTATTGTATCACGTTGATTGATTTGCGTATGTTGAACCAGCCTTGCAGCCCAGGAATAAATCCCACTTGGTCGTGGTGAAAAATCCTTTTAATGTACTGTTGGATCCTATTGGCTAGTATTTTGGTGAGAATTTTTGCATCCATGTTCATCAAGGATATTGGTCTGTAATTCTCTTTTTTGATGGGGTCTTTGTCTGGTTTTGGGATCAAGGTAATGCTGGCCTCATAAAATGAGTTTGGAAGTTTCCCTTCCATTTCTATTTTTTGGAACAGTTTCAGGAGAATAGGTATTAATTCTTCTTGAAAGGTCTGATAGAATTCCCCTGGGAAGCCATCTGGCCCTGGGCTTTTGTTTCTTGGGAGATTTTTGATGACTGTTTCAATTTCCTTAGTGGTTATAGGTCTGTTCAGGTTTTCTATTTCTTCCTGGTTCAATTTTGGTAGTTGATACATCTCTAGGAATGCACCCATTTCTTCCAGGTTATCTAATTTGCTGGCATAGAGTTGCGCATAATATGTTCTTATAATTGTTTGTATTTCTTTGGTGTTGCTTGTGATCTCTCCTCTTTCATTCATGATTTTGTTGATTTGGGTCATTTCTCTTTTCTTTTTGATCAGTCTGGCCAGGGGTTTATCAATCTTGTTAATTCTTTCTAAGAACCAGCTCCTAGTTTCGTTGATCTGTTCTACTGTTCTTTTGGTTTCTAGTTCATTGATTTCTGCTCTGATCTTTATGATTTCTCTTCTCCTGCTGGGTTTAGGCTTTCTTTGCTGTTCTTTCTCCAGCTCCTTTAGGTGTAGGGTTAGGTTGTGTATTTGAGACCTTTCTTGTTTCTTGAGAAAGGCTTGTATTGCTATATACTTTCCTCTCAGGACTGCCTTTGCTGTATCCCAAAGATTTTGAACAGTTGTGTTTTCATTTTCATTGGTTTCCATGAATTTTTTTAATTCTTCTTTAATTTCTTGGTTGACCCATTCATTCTTTAGTAGGATGCTCTTTAGCCTCCATGTATTTGAGTTCTTTCTGACTTTCCTCTTGTGGTTGAGTTCTAGTTTCAAAGCATTGTGGTCTGAAAATATGCAGGGAATGATCCCAATCTTTTGGTACCGATTGAGACCTGATTTGTGACCTAGGATGTGATCAATTCTGGAGAATGTTCCATGGGCACTAGAGAAGAATGTGTATTCCGTTGCTTTGGGATGGAATGTTCTGAATATGTCTGTGAAGTCCATTTGGTCCAGTGTGTCATTTAAAGTCTTTATTTCCTTGTTGATCTTTTGCTTAGATGATCTGTCCATTTCAGTCAGGGGGGTGTTAAAGTCCCCCACTATTATTGTATTGTTGTCAATGTGTTTCTTTGCTTTTGTTATTAATTGCCTTATATAATTGGCTGCTCCCATGTTCGGGGCATAGATATTTACAATTGTTAGATCTTCTTGTTGGATAGACCCTTTAAGTAGGATATAGTGTCCTTCCTCATCTCTTATTACAGTCTTTGTTTTAAAATCTAGTTTGTCTGATATAAGGATTGCCACCCCAGCTTTCTTTTGGTGTCCATTAGCATGGTAAATGGTTTTCCACCCCCTCACTTTCAATCTGGGGGTGTCTTTGGGTGTAAAATGAGTCTCTTGCAGACAGCATATTGATGGGTCTTGTTTTTTAATCCAATCTGATAGCCTGTGTCTTTTGATTGGGGCATTTAGCCCATTTACATTCAGGGTAACTATTGAAAGGTATGAATTTAGTGCCATTGTATTACCTGTAAGGTGACTGTTAACTGTCTGTTGTCTGTGTTCGTTTCTGCTCTTTGCTGTTTTTAGGTTCTCTCTTTGCTTAGAGGACCCCTCTCAATATTTCTTGGAGGGCTGGTTTCGTGTTTGCAAATTCCTTTAGTTTTTGTTTGTTCTGGAAGCTTTTGATCTCTCCTTCTATTTTCAATGATAGCCTAGCTGGATATAGTATTCTTGGCTGCATATTTTTCTCGTTTAGTGCTCTGAAGATATCTTGCCAGTCCTTTCTGGCCTGCCAGGTCTCTGTGGATAGGTCTGTTGCCAATCTAATGTTTCTACCATTGTAGGTTACATATCTCTTCTCCCGAGCTGCTTTCAGGATTTTCTCTTTGTCTCTGAGACTCGTAAGTTTTACTATTAGATGTCGGGGTGTTGACCTATTTTTATTGATTTTGAGAGGGGTTCTCTGTGCCTCCTGGATTTTAATGCCTGTTTCCTTCCTCATATTAGGGAAGTTCTCTGCTATAATTTGCTCCAATATACCTTCTGCCCCTCTCTCTCTCTCTTCTTCTTCTGGGATCCCAATTATTCTAATGTTGTTTCGTCTTATCGTATCACTTATCTCTCGAATTCTGCCCTCGTGATCCTGTAGTTGTTTCTCTCTCTTTTTCTCAGCCTCTTTATTTTCCATCATTTGGTCTTCTATATCGCTGATTCTCTCTTCTGCCTCATTTATCCTAGCATTTAGTGCCCCCATTTTTGATTGCACCTCATCAATAGCCTTTTTGATTTCGATTTGGTTAGATTTTAGTTCTTTTATTTCTCCAAAAAGGGTTTCTCTAATAACTTCCACGCTTTTTTCAAGCCCAGCTAGTATCTTTAAAGTCATGATTCTGAACTCTAGGTCCGACATCGTACTAATGTCCGTATTGAGTAGGTCCCTGGCTGACGGTACTACCTCTTGTTCTTTTTGCTGAGGTGATTTCTTTCGTCTTGTCATTTTGTCCAGAGGAGAATAGATGAATGAGAGAACAAAAGGCTAACAGGTTTACAACGTCCCCAGCAAATATACTGTATACAAATCAGAAAAGACCTGAAACCAGGGGAAAAGAAAGGGAAAGAAAGAAAAAAGAAAGAGAAAAAGAAAAAAAAAAAAGATAAAAACAAAAACAAAACAATTCAAAAAAGGCAGAATATGATCAAATATGATCAGGCTAGTGCATAGATCAGTGCCACACACTAGATTTTGGGCGTATTTTGGTCTGTTAGAAAAAAGTGCCTCCTAAAATTTTAAAGGAAGAAAGACATATATGTACAAAATAAGGGTTGATACAATGAAGGGATGGAAGATGACTGTAAAGATGAAAATTATAAAAGATTTTATAACAGGACTTGGTAAGATAAGTTGTTTGAAAAAAGAAAGAAGATTTAAGGAAAAAAAAAAAAGGAAAAAGGGAGAGAATGTGATCAGGCAGGAGACTAGAACAAAGCCATACACTAGTGGTTTAGGGTATATTTTGATCTGTTAGAAGAAACTGTACCTCAAAATTTTAAAGAGAGAACAACTTATATATATATGCCAAAAACAAGGATAACTACTATGAAGGGATAAAATATGACTCTAAAAATGAAAAGAAAATAAAAAATGTTTTTTTTTTTTTTTTTAAAAAAGGGATTTATAAGATGTTGGTTGAAAAAGGGAAAAAGAAAAATAAAAAAAAGTCAACAAAAATTAACTTTGATGAAATAATGAATCATGGTAAAAAAAAAAAAAAAAAAAAGAAGCCATGAATCTATGTGCAGTATTCCCCTAGCGCTGGAGTTCTCCTATTCTCCTTGATCGATCAACTTGGTCTTGGCTTGCTGGCTGTTTGTGTTGATCTTCTGGGGGAGGGGCCTGTTGCTGTGGTTTCCAAATGTCTTTGCCGGAGGCGGAATTGCCCCGCCCTTGTCGGTCCGGGCTAAGGAAGCTGCTCCAGTTTGCTCTCAGGAGCTTTTGTTCCCTGCAAGCTCTCGGTACAGCTTTGGAGGACCAGGGCGAAAATGGCGGCCTCCCAGTCTCCGCCCGGAGGAGCCGAGAACTCGGGGCCCCACTCCTCAGTGCGCCCCCAGAGAAAAGCAGTCACTCCCGTGTCCCCGGTCTCCGGCCGCACTCCGTGCTCACCCGCCCTGTGACCGAGCGTTGCTATCTCTGGCACCCGACCCCGCTCGGAGTCTCCAAACCCAGCAGATCCCTGCAGTGCGTTCCCGCACCGCTCCTCCCCGGGAAGGAAGGGGAGTCTCCCCGGATCTGCTGCTTGTTGGGTCCTTGCTGGGGGAGCCGTGCCCCGACTGGGCCGCAGATCACAGTTTATGGCAACCCCGAGCTGAGAGCCCGCGACTCTGCTCCGTATCTGCAGCCGGCTTCCCCGCCCCGACACCTGGGAGCTCTGCCGCACTCAGGCACCCCTGGTCTCTCTGTGACCCCAAGGGTCCTGAGACCACACTGTCCCGGGAGGATTCCACCCCCCGCTTAGCCACTGCAGCGGCGTCCCTCTGCCGAGCCAACTTTTAAAAGGTCCGATTTTGTGCTCCGCGGCTCTAGCACTTGCCAGAAGCGGCCGGCGGAGGCCCCTCCCCCGCCGTCTATCCTCCCGAATATCGCCTCGGATTCACTTCTCCGGACGTCCTACCTTCCAGTAAGTGGTCGCTTCTCTGTTCAGAGAGTTGTTGCTACTCTCCTGTTCGATCTCCTGTTGAGTTCGTAGGTGTTCAGAATGGTTTGATCCCTATTCAGCTGAATTCCTGAGACCAGACAAAATCTAGGTCTCCTACTCCTCCGCCATCTTGCTCCGCCCCCTATGTGTCTGTTTTTTATAAAAAGCTTTTGCACAGCAAAAGAAACAGTCAACAAAACCAAAGACAACCAACAGAATGGGTTGCTGGCTGGCTCCTTGGGCTTAATGACTCTCAGTAAAAATTTAGTAGAGTACTCTTTGGGTACTGATCCCTTTCCTCCCAAAGATGGTCTTTGTTTTTCTTTGGGTCTTTTATGTCGTTTGTCATAAAAAGGAATTATCATAGGGCAGAACACAGGTGTAAGTCCTATAAACCTGCTGTTCAAGCCAGTCCCACAGATTGATGAGTTCACGGTTCTCATCAGACCAGTGTCTGTTTGGACAAATTTTGCTGTGGGTTAATGTGCACATGAGGCAAAGGCAGTTGTTAAGAAACACCTTGGAAGTCAAAACTACAAAATTGGTGGGCAAGGGTCTAGCACTTAAAAGCTGTTAGAGTGCTCACCACCTAACCCAAAATCTCCTATCTCAGGATAAGTTGATCAAGGTTAAATTGACACTAGGTCATCTGCCAAGACAAACTTCTGTGCATCAAGGTACGCAGTAAAAAAAAAAAACACAAAATCCCCAACTCTGTGATGCATCCCTCCTAGGTATTACCATGGCTCTAAGACACCCAAGGCTTGGCCAAAGCTATTAGTGTGCATATAAGAAAAATCAGATGAGGTTTTCCCTTTCATCTTATTCTATGTCCTAAGATGTTGGCTTTGTGACCAGTGAGAATATTCTCCCTGGTCTCTGCCATCTGGAGGGTGCACTTACCACTTACAGGGGTGCACCCCAGTGACCAGTGGAATAGACTGGGGATCCAAGGCATGCAGTTACAAGGAGCTGTTGTCCATGGAAGCTCTCGAGGTTTGTCATAAGGGGTCCCAGCCCATAAGGTGTCTTTGTCGTCCCAACCTTCATTGCTTGTTAGTGCAGGAAAAATCCCATTCCAATTCCAATAGCACTGAGGTAACTGGGTATCATAGATCAGCAGATCTGTGACTGGAAGTGTCTCTCATTTGTGGGATACCAGAGACACTGGAGACACCACATCATTCTTACCATCTGTGTAATGGAGGTCTTTGCATTCTTTGACTATTCTTGGAGTAAACTTCGGGTCATAGGGCCTACTCATCTGTTCCCTCTTAGGACACTACTTGCATCCATGGCAAAGATT
The DNA here is from genome assembly GCF_009762305.2 of Zalophus californianus. Taxonomy (NCBI): domain Eukaryota; kingdom Metazoa; phylum Chordata; class Mammalia; order Carnivora; family Otariidae; genus Zalophus; species Zalophus californianus. The sequence goes on from NC_045598.1 coordinate 106,779,304, forward strand.
TATACTCAGCCTGGAAAGTTGTCTCTGGGTCTTTCCATAGAGAGGCTTATTGGATTGAGTTGTTATTGGAATAAATATACTAATGCTGATCCCACTTTTTAGTGGCCAGATGGTGGATCTTTTGAATTGGAAAAACTTCTATATTTGAAAAAATTTTAGAGACTTCTCATTCTAAGCAATACCTTATTGGTTTTTATGGGAAGATCAATTTGGAAATCCCTTGGATTCTTAACTTCTGCAGGGACTCTCATTGCTAATGGGCATGTAATTGCTGTCCTGTCACAAGTTGTTCCCCTCCCTTCTAAAATTGCCAATGCTCACTGATCAGACCATATACAGAGGAAACTGATGGTACATCTTTAGGAAATGGTAGAGCTGACAGCTGCCCAAAACACAGCTCCAGATGGACCTCCTTATCCTCTCTCCACCCAGTTTCTAACCCAACCTATATCCCTGACTGATATTACTCATCAAACAAATGCCTCAAATCTGAAAAGGAGGCTTGGACACAAAAGGGTGCAAAGCAATTATCAGATGGATCATATATTGGGCCAAACTGGATTCCTACATCCCCTTTTCTTTTAACCTTTTGGCTTGCACTTATCTCCCACAAATGGGACATATGTGCAAATGGGGGATAATTAAAGAAGTAAGACAATTGGCTTTGCCCTGACACCCACAAAATTTATGACCAAATCATTTCCCAGTGCAATACTTATAAATCTCACCAAATCTCTGGAAGAAATCAATATACACCATGAAGACCTCCTGAGCCCACACTGCCCTTTGCAGACTTCAAATGGATTTTATAGACTTGCCCCCAACCTTGGCTGTTCCCACTGGTTGATCATTGTGAATGTCTACTGGATGGACTGAATGCTCTCTGACTGGACATGCTGATACCACAACAGTGGTAAAAAAATTAATATCTGAGATTATTCCTTATTTTGGCAGTCCTTTCGTGATTGAGTTAGACCAAGGAACTCACTTTACAGCAGAGATAAACCACCTGCTTGCAAAAACTCTGGAGTACTCATTAAAATCCTCAATCATCAAGGCAAGTGGACTGTAAAAAATCTTTACATAAAAAGGAACTTAGGGGAGCACCTGGGTGGCTCAGTTGGTTAAGCGACTGCCTTCAGCTCAGATCATGATCTCAGGGTCCTGGGATCGAGCCCCGTATTGGGTTCCCTGCTCAGCGGGAAGCCTGCTTCTCCCTTTCCCACTCCCCCTGCTTGTGTTCCCTCTCTCGCTGTCTCTCTCTCTGTCAAATAAAAAAAAAAAAAGGAACTTAGGATGGATTTGTCAAGAAACTGGACTTAAATGGCCAAAAGCATTGCCCTTGGCCCTTATTAATAATACTCCAAATAGGAGGCATGGATTGACACCTTTTGAAATAGTGTTTGGTTGTCCAATGCCTACTGGCACCTCTAAACTTTTCACTCGGGCATTAAGTGAGCAATGTGATGCTATGACTAACTATATACAAGGACTAACAAGTATACATGAAGCGTATCATCAACAGGTAAATGAAGCATGGCCCTCATCAACTTATGGACCCTTTCAACCAGGGACAGGGTCTACATCCAGGTCTTTAGAAGAAAACACTGGCTGGCACCTTGCTGGGAAGGGTTCTATGAGGTGCTGCTGATGACCTACACTGCCACCAGAATAAAAGAGAAATCCTCTGGATTCATGAGAACCATACCAAAATAGACCCAGATCAACACTGCAAGACAACTGGGAGACCACCCCCTACAGGTGACCTGACAATAAGGATTTCCAGGCTCAAGTCCCAGGTCCCAGAAGCAATGGTGCCATGATGTAGACAGCTTTTGCCAAAATCATGATCAAAAAACTTCTCTTTTCCCTACTCCCCCTTTTTAAAACTCATGTATATATATATATATTCCTATATATAAATTTATATATAATATATACTATATGTTAATTGTTATATAATGTAAATTTATATATAATATAAATTATTTATACAAGCATATTATAATATATTATATAAAATACTAACTAAATACTATATATATACTTTTTAATACTTTTTCCCCATTTATAGATTATTTGTTGGAAGGCTAACTGGAGAGTGCTTTTCTATCCTACTTCCTCTCTTGAAGTCTCCACTATGGATTCCTTTCCAACCTGTGTCTTGCTCTTACTAACCCTCTCTTTTTCAATAGGTCAGGCACAGACCAAACACTTCCTTATGCCAGTTTACCTGGCCACACATATAAATCAGTCTGACTATTGGCTATGTCAACATCTAGATAATGCAAAAGAACCTGAAATGGTCTTCATTCCTGCAGATGTGAACACCTGGTTGTCTGAACGTGGTAGATGGATAGATTGCAAGGTGTGGTATCTACAGCCAGAGGAACATCACTCCCTCTGCCTTTTTACCTGGTGAACTACTTGGGCTCCAGAAAATCTCTACAGAAGCTCAAAGACTATCAAGAAACTTCTCTTTTCCCTACTGCCCTCCTAAAAAATTTCTGAAAAGTTTTTCTGAAAAAAAAAAAACTGAAAAATTTCCCTTTTGCATTGAAAACAGATGTCTGTTTCAATGGACTGGGACTGGACTTCTCCTGAGAGATACACCAAAACTTTATAGCTACCTAATCCTGTGGTTTGATACTAAAAATATCATCTTTAAACTTAGCAAGGAGATTAAAAATAACTCTAGCATAGACATTTGCCAAATCACCAGATGTTTTACAGATCAACGTACAACATGAGGTATCTTAGCTACCCGCCTTGTTAGACCACCGAATTCCACAAACCGTATTTGGGTCAATCAAAATTCTGGACTTACTTGGCTAGGTGACAAAACTAAGCTTTATCACTGCCAGAACCAAACTACGGGCCTCCTACATCAGCTACTCTCATATACTGACAGGACTACATGAAAAATGGAGATGTATGAATGTATGAATGTTAACATTATCAAAGGTCATAGAGCACTCCACACTTGAAAGTTCCAAACTAACTCTGTCTATAAACTACACTGGTCTTATTTTATGCGGCAACAAGGTCTACAAAATATTCCCACCTACTTGGTCAGGATGATGCAGACTTAGATACCTGGCTCCATTTGTTACTAAGTACTCCACCCTAAATGCCAGCCAATTACAAACTTGGGCTTCTTTGTCCATAAAACTGTGCTACATAAACGTGCCCATCAAGAAATTGTAGAAAATCCACTGTTATATCAATTCCAAGTTCTTTCAGTGTTAAGTCTCTTATTCCCAAATTTTGGGGATTATAAATTAGAAAAAGCAATCCTAAATCTCTCTGTGGTGATGGGACAAGAATTCAATACCACTATGCAAACTTTGAAAATACTCCAATCAGAAGTTAAAAGTTTAGCCTCTGTGGTACTCCAAAATCATCATGCTCCAGATCCACTGAGTGCCTCTGCAATCACTGGTGAAAAGTTTTGCTTCTATGTAAACTAAATGGGCCAAATAATATCTAACGTGAATCAGTTAAAAGAAAGAATTAACATTTTTCATTAGATAAATGAAGCACAGACTTTCTATTGGACCAATCTATTTCCGGGTTTAGGGAATTTGGTTTAATGGGATGTGGGGAAGTGTGCTCCATTTGTTCTTTTCTGTTTATTCATCCTCATTCTAGCCTGTGGCCTTTCTGTTCTTTGCAGATTTCTTAATCTTTGCAGATTGGTTTCTTCCTCCTCAGTCACCAGCTCAGCTTTAATATGAGAAACTTTCAGAGAAACATTCAGAGGATGGAACTGTAGGGGCCCAGGGTAGGCTACCCCCAAATATACCACAATGGTAGATCAATTAGTTCAAATTAAAGCTACTTAAATAACAGCCTGCGCTAGAAGGACACTCAGACTCTCCTCCATCCCCCTGAAAGCAGGAAATACTTCTCCATGTGAAAAGTACCCCCCCTGTAGCAGGAAGTAAAGAGACACCCTTATCACCAGAGGTGGGAAATTTAGAGCAGAGAAGTCTGTCTAAACAACTCTTGTTACTTTTTACTAATTTACCACCCCTGCCCAAACTCTGCTTAGAATCCCTTACTAATTGAAGCTCCTAAGGTTGTTTTCTTTGTCTTGTTAATGCCTGTCTAAAATGAGTAAAATTTGCCTGTCTTGGTCACTTCTTTGGGCCTCGGTGTCATTCCTGGGCCTCCGTGCACACGTAATAAAACTTTGACTTTTTCTACTGTTAATCTGTCTCATGTTGATTTAATTCTTGGTCTGGCTGGAAGAATTTCTACTCTTGAAGAGTAGAAAAGAATTTTTCCAGCCTGTCAAAAACAAGCAGTGCTACATCAGGGCCCAGATGACAAGGGGAGACTGAGCTGAGATCGGACATGCTCATCTTTCCCAGTACATTTACAAGCAAGGGAAAAGCAGGCTAGAACAAGATGGTGAGGAGATTATTTTATTGTTTTGCTTCAGGTAGGGGACTGCCAAGGAAATTATCTGTGGAATGGCATAGGAATTACTATCTGGGGTTCCCAGGGCAGGCCGCAAACATGGGATCAGAGTTCCGAAAATGAGTTTTTAAGAGAGGACACAGATATCCGGATTTCAGGTAAGAAGTATCCTCAAGAACAGAGTTTGAAGTCTTCACTAAAATGTCTCAGCAGCACAGGTAGAGCAACGGAAGATGACCTTGCCCCTTTCTGCCTCTATTTCTGTGCTCCTTGGCTCAGGGTCCACTTCAGCAGCAGCCTCCAGACAACTGACCGCTGCCCCCTCCACAGCAGCTGGAGCCCCCCGAGGGCTGGCTGCAGCAGCCAGAGCTCTGGTGTCTGTGACGATGGGACCTGTGTCGCCTGTGGTGGCTCAGGCAGCAGCCGCCGTCCCCAGAGCTGCAGCAGCCGCCGCCCCCAGAGCTGGAGCCGCAGCAGCCCCCAGAGCTGCCGTTGCAGCAGGAAGAGACTGGGGGGCACTTGGGGGGGCATTTGGGGGCGGGGCACTTGGGAGGGGGCTGGCACTGATGCTGGTTCTGCTGGCAGGACATCTCGGCTGGTGGGGTCAGGACCTGAGGGAGAGTCACACAGCGAGTCAGACCCAGGACCCAGAGCCCTGCTGCCCCTTCCTGTTCTTAGCATCACTTCTAGTGCCCTTATTGTGAAAGTTTTGAGATCAGACATAGAAAATCATCTCTGACAATTTTATCACTCTTACTGGTGTACCATGTGCCTTGTTTCACAGAGTCACTTTCAATTCCATTTGGAATGTTGTCAACAGTATCATGCCCAAATATGTAGAGAAAATTGATGCTTATTAACATTTCCTTAGCGTCAGAGAAAACACCAGGAAATAAATTTGCTCCAGGCAAGCTTTCATTTTCTCACATCACCAAGAATCTTGCAGACATCTAGTGTAGGGACCATTTTAGCACTGAAAGTCTCTTAAAGGAAAAGGCAAAAGTATTCTCTCTTGGAAAGATTTCTGATATGTTTTGGTTTTGCAGAATATAGAAAATCATAACTGCAAAGGCCTTGGAGTCACTTTGTCCAAACCAATTCAACTTATAAATGAAGAAATTGAAAGGAAAAAAGGCAAATTCACTGGCCCAGTGCTAGTCACTAGCTTGTCTCAGTTCTGTTTCCAGACTCCCTGACTCCTAACCCAGGGCTCTAATCCACATAGTCCTTCTCCTAAGGACTGCTTCCCAGGCAAAACCCAGGGTTTCTCAGCTCCAGTGTGCCCCCAGTTCCCACTATGGACCTTCTTGTTGGAGTCTAAACAGATCCGCAGGTGTCTCTGATTCTCTCTTCTGTTAAGTACCAACATCCTCAACACACTGTCTCTGCAACTGGGTCTGGCTATATTTCCAAAACTGTATTCCCACTATGCAACCACTCCAGCATAATCTAGCCATCAATGTTTCCATTCACTAAAACAAGAGAAACATACCCAGCAACTTCGAACAATCGGCTGTTTCCAAAACTCTAGTATGTAGCACACAAATCTCTTCCTAGTTGCTCTGGGTCTTTCTCACCCATCTCACCCTGGCCCTCCTGATTCAGATTTTCTTGGTCCTCATCCTTCCAACCATAGCCCAAGGCCTTGCCTACCCCCTGCTCTGGTTTGAGCTCCCTCTGTGGAAGTCTCTGTTCTCAGTCCCAGGGGACACTTACTGGTGCACAGGCAGCACTGGATCCGTCAACACCTCAGGAGAGGAGTGCTTGGAAGGGCTCTGGCCCCAAGGCCCTTTATCCTGGCCTTGGGCTCTGCCCCCAGCCTGTGAGACAGGGCCCCAGTATGACATGACCCACCTCCTGCCACCCACATGGTCCTGTGACAGGTAATGACTGGCAGCTCCTCCCTGCGTCCTTCTAGAGACCTCAAGGCATCTCTTCCCAGCTAGGAAAGTACCTGCTTATAATGGGGACTGTGGTGGGTCAAAATGAACATCCCCATTCCTGGAGTCATCTGTTGTATTTTTTTCTATGGAAGGCACCTTTTTTTCTATGGAAGGCCTTCTAGTCACATTTATGGACCTGGTCACATAGTCCCTCCTTTCTTTCTACCCTAGATAGCAATTTTTCACCTGGACCTTTTGGGTTTTTTTTTTAAGTTTTTATTTAAATTTCAGTTAATATACAGTGTCATAATTGGTTTCAGGTGTACAATATGGTGATTCAATACTTCCATATATCACTCAGTACTCATCACAAGTGCCCTCCTTAATCCCCATCACCTATTTTACCCATCCACCCACCCACCTCCCCTCCGGTAACCATTAGTTTGTTCTCTATAGTTAAGAGTCTGTTTCTTGCTTTCTCTCTCTCTCTGTCTCTCTCCCTCTCTTCCTCTCTCTTATTTTTTCCCTTTGCTTGTTTGTTTTGTTTCTTAAATTCCACAGATGAGTGAAATCATATGGTTTCATCTAAACCTTTGAATCTACATGGCTTGGGTGAAAATCTACATGTCTGAGTTGTGAGGGGTGGTGTGTATAGCATAGTGGTTGAGAAAATAGGCTTTAGGACCTCACCAAAGTATTCAACTTCTTTGAACCTCACAATACAGATCTTTTAAATGTAGATAATGATAGAAAAGTCTTTTTTGCATAATCTACATATTGGCTAAGATGGCAAAGGGGAAGTAGGCAAGATAAGTATGTGGTACTTGGTGACACTCAGGAAATAGATGGATAGATAGACAAAAAAAAAAAGAGAGAAATAGGATTTTTAATGGACAGGGGAATTTTTTAGGCCATCGACACCTTTAGTAGCTACATCTTGTTCAAACTAAATGCCATTTTTTCCTCCCATATATCTCAGTGAGTTTGGTTTGATGAATGTAGATCAGGAAAGGGGTACTGAAGGTGAGCATATTGCCCATAATGCCTGAAAATTATAGCCTGAAAAGAATTCACAGTTTCCCAGGGGCAAATTGAAGGGAGGAGGTAAAATAAAAATGGAAAGGGTGAAGAGAAGGGAGCAGCCCAAGAGGTGACCTGATAACACTACTTGAAGTGGCGCTGGTCTACCTGGCATACCTAAGAACAGATGCACTCAATATTCAAGTTAAAATTGTTTACATTGTTGCAATATGAATCACCTGTGTTTCCATGCTCTAACCAACTGGAAATTCTAAAAATGAAAAACATAGTCTCTGAAAAACTAAATGTGTTCAAAATTAAATACAATGTCAAAAATTTATTGGATGGTCTTAGCAGGTTGTAAACAGCAGAAGAATAGATTGGTAAATTTCAACTTGAAGAATTGAATTGAAAAGAAGGGAAAAATACAAAACAATGAACAGATGAATGGTAATCTGTTGAATTATAGCAAATAGTCCAACATTCACATATTTAGAGTTTCTGAAAGAGAATAAAGAGAGTGGGGGATATATTTTTAAATACTGATCAATTTTCCAAATTTCACATAAACTATCAAGATGAAGGCAGGCCAGGTCTGAGGACCCAGAGGGGTCCCACATGACCAGCTGAGAGGATCCCTGGCTACACACAAGATAGAAATCAAATGTGAGGCAGGAGGAAGGGAAAGCAGAGTTTTTTGAAGGCATAGAGAGAGTGCAGATACAAGGGTCTAGGAGATTCAGAAAGGAGAAAGATTCTCATCTTTGTTCAGGGTCTGGTATACATGTCCTGTCAGGTATCTAGGAACTGACTGGAACAAAGGTGAGAGCCCAGCTGTTATTCCTTGGAGCCACGGGGTCTTGGCATCAAGATGTCTAGTACTAGTGGTCTAGAATATTCATATGATGGCTTTATCCAGTCATCCTCACCTGGTCCTTCCTTAGATGTTATCTGTTCTAAATAAATCATTAACTCCTTGCGCCTTAGGAGGAGGACATATACATTCTGAGGCATGTACAAAGTGAGGTGGTGATGCAGGTCCTAGCAAGAATAGAAGCAGGAAAAGGAGCAAAAAGCAGAATTTTATGGAGCCCTTCAGTTTCCCTATCTCAATAGGACAAAAAACTAATACATCCCAAGCAGGATAAATAAAAAGAAAGCCAATAAGTGGTACAACATGTCCAGAAAAAAGGATACAACTTAGTCTTGGAAAAGATGTGAGTGAGGGGAATTCTAAGGAAGGGTGTCTGGGAAAGATTTGTCAAAGAGACTTTGACCCATGGAGGCTGGGGGTTGGGGGTCGAAGGACATTCCAGGGAGAAGCAGCAGTGTGAGAATAGATACAGGCAACAGGATGCAGGTGGTCTTTTGTGAGTGATCCAGCCTGACTGGAATGTAGGGCACATATGCTGGAGCCGGGAGAGAGAGTGAGGACAGGGGAAGACTAAAGAGAAGTAAATGGAAGGCTGGGTGGTAGGGAGACCTTTGCCAGGGTCAGTCACTTGGGTTTTATTGAATGTTTACCAGAAATCCATGGAAGGTCTTAGTTTAATTTTATTATTGCAAGATGTATGGTTGTCATTTTAGCAGGTAAGGATAATCACATTAGCACTGGGTCCCAATACGGAAGGGGACTGTGTAGGAGACCCTGGGACAGAGGACAACAGCAGCAAGGATCGAGATGAGAAAATACCACTGCCACAATCCCCTAAATGTTACTGCAGATTCACGATCCTTTATTCCATCCAAAGGTCTCTGAAAACTGAGTTTCTTGTCCAATTGTTGATGACACCCATTTGGTGGCAAAAAACTGACCTGAACTGACAGTGAGATGGCTTCACCTTACTGTGAATATTCGTGTGTTTTGTTGCAGAGGTATTAATGGCCTTCTCAAAGGGGCAGGAGTCCTGAAGCCATGGGTTTGGGGGATCTGAACAACACACTGTGCCTACCCAAGATGTGGTAGACTCCTTGGTTTGACTTGCATGGTGATGGGATTGTGTATGGCTAAGTCTGAAGTATGCCTGTAGTGTTACTAATAAATTCTGCTCACTGCACTACTCCTCTTAAAAAATAGTTCTGAACCTCATCTGGTACCGAGGGTTTCAGATAAGAGATTATGGTCTACAGTATTTACATTCTTTGGTCACTAGAGGAATACAGAAATCTAACATTTTCCAAGAGTATCAACTTATGGCTAATAATCACTCCTTTAACTAAGGAAGCCTTGCTGTGCCAGTTTGTCCAAATTCTGAGTTGAGCAAGGCTCAGGTTCTCTCCATTTTTAACTGACAGCTCAAGATTTTCCCAACTCAATCACACCGTCAACCTCAATTCATAATGCATTCTTATACGGTATTTTTTTTTTTTTTACTTATTTTCAACTATTGTATTGTATTCAGTGAGGAATCCAGGAAAACAGAAATGTGGGCATGCTTACTGAACACTTTCCTAGGGCCTTTGTACATTTTTCTCTCTTTTACCTATTAATCCTATTAACCAACCATCAATAAAAATTTATTCTTTTGGGGGCGCCTGGGTGACTCAGTCGTTAAGTGCCTGCCTTCAGCTCAAGTCATGATCCCAGGGTCCTGGGATAGAGCCCTGCATCGGGCTCCATGCTCCGTGGGAAGCCTGCTTCTCCCTCTCCCACTCCCCCTGCTTGTGTTCCCTCTCTCACTGTGTCTCTGTCAAATAAATAAAATAAAATATTTTTTAAAAATTTTATTCTTTTTGTTTAAAACTGTCCTGTGTTCTTTTTTTTTTATTAAGATTTTATTTATTTATTTATTTGACAGAGAGAGACACAGCGAGAGAGGGAACACAAGCAGGGGGAGTGGGAGAGGGAGAAGCAGGCTTCCCACCAAGCAGGGAGCCCGATGCGGGGCTTGGTCCCAGGACTCTGGGATCATGACCAGAGCCAAAGACGGTTGCCCAACCCGCTGAGCCATCCAGGCGCCCCCAAATGTCCTGTGTTCTGATTTTTCAAGACAATGTTAATTCTTGCTTACAATTTTTTTCAGATTGCCACTGGCACTCCTTAGCAGACCCAGCAAAAGAGTTAGGGAGTATTCTGAGCTATTGGATAAATTTGCCAAAAAATTATAATGACAGCCACAGCCAATCTACTCATAATCGCCCTAATAGCCAAGATAATCTACTCCTCTTCCATAATCAATACTCAGTTCCCTCGATGAAAAATAAGAAGCTTTTGTGGATCCTTGAAGCTGGAATCCTTTGCCTGTACTCCTGCCTTACATCAACAGAACCTTTTTATTGTTAATGGACGGGAGTCTTTTGGGATGGAGGTGAGGGCAGGATAGCATTCTCTGTGGGATTGGGAATGTCTTAAGGGCAAGGCCAGAGTTTCTTTCCTCTAATTCAATGGTTCTCATTAAAGGATGGTGGGTAGATTTTGTATACTCCTATTCCATGCCCCCAGAAGGAAGAATTTGACAATCTGCAGAGGCCTTTAGTCATCACAGCTGGTGGGGAGGGCGTTGTGTTTGATACTGTCATCTAGTGGGTAGAGGCCAGGGATGCTACTTAATATCCTACAGTGTGCTCCCATGACAAAGAATTACCCCAACCAAAATGTCACTAGTGCTGAGGGTGGGAAACCCTGCTTTGCTGCAGGAGGATTAAGACTATGCTCACTGGAAACACTTCCTGGATTTCTGACTGAACAAAACAAGCCTCTGAAGAATGTTGATGAGATGTTATGGAAAGAACTTATAATTTAAATGATTGCCCAATCCAGCCTTTTTATCCAGGCTGGGTCAAGTCAGAAGGCCTTTCAATGACTAAGGGCCCAATCTCGATTCAAGTCTTAAAAGTATTTCTGATTGATTGAGAGCCTCCCCTCCCTGGTACTTCCTCTCCTGCTGGCTAACCTAAGGAACCATGTCATTGGCAAACTGGCTGAATGGCATCAACACACTGATGACCATTTTTGATAGCAGCTCACCTCACTGTCCTTGAAGCCAACATTCACCTTGGTATCTGAGCAAACTATCCCCAAATCTCTTATTCCTTCTAGATTCAGCTTCCATCCTGAGCCACTTCCCACCACCTATCCCCCAACCCTCTTCTGTCTGCCCTCCCATGTCCCTTCACTCCTTCAATTCTGTCTCCTCCATGCCTCCCTTGACTTGCCCCAGCTGACCACATCCATTTCTGTTTGTGCTTCCCTTGTCTGCCTGTCCAGGCTTTCTTGGGCCTGGACTTGGCCTGCCTTTTTGGCCAACCTCCCTCATCAGATGAGCCAATCATCATCTCTTCCTTGTACTTCTCCCCTTAAGGGTGAACATTTCACTGCTAAAGGTAGATATATTTGTAGTGTTTTATAATATGCAAAGTGTATGTAACTTAAATAACCTATTTAATGCTGTGTGACACAGGGGTATATTACAGGGGTACATTTTTCTTTTAACCACATTGTCAGGGAAACTGCTAAAGCTAAGACCTCTCTGCTAGTAAGTGGTGGAGCTGGGATCCAGCTCATACTTCATGATGCCTTTCCTAAGCCCTTTCTATTCCTGCATGCTGGCTCACAGTTCCATACCACTCTGGGCCCCTTTCTCCCACACACCAGCTCAGTCCTCTTCCCCTTCTTATGCTGTCTGTGATGCCTGCCCAGAATATCTCCATTGCTATATTTGTTCTTATTTCCAAAGCAGTTTGTATATTTTAATGTTACATATATATTTTTAAATATGTCCATTTTTTATCTGTTTTCCTCTGCTAGAATATCAGTTCCTTGAGAACAAGCATCTTTGTCTATTTCATTCATTAATATAACCCAAGCATCCAGAATACTGCCTGACACATAGTAAAAACTCAGGATTTGAATAAGTGTTTGTTGAATGCAGAAGTAACAGTGCATTCCATTTCCACACAGTTCTGATTATTAAATTATTCTCTTTATTTCTAGTCAGAAATTTCCATCCATTGGATTTAAGCTATCGAGTTTTACTTTTTCTGAAAGAGATCCTTTCAAATAATGGAAGAGAGAGAGCAACATGCTACTTCTTGGAAAATACATTAGGGGCACTTGGGTGGCTTAGTCGGTTAAGCATCTGACTCTTGATTTTGGCTCAGGTCATGATCTCAGTGTTGTGAGATGGAGCCCCAGGTCAAGCTCCATGTCCAGCCCCATGCTGGGCATGGAGCCTGCTTAAGATTCTCTCTCTCCCTCTCCCTCCACACCTCCCCTCCTCTCTCCCCCTCTATAAAAAATAAAATAAAACATAACATTATTCTTCCTTCCACAGGAGGGGAAACCAAGTTTTGGAGCAAGATAAGCCTGGGCTTGGATTCTAGCATTATCAGGTCTTAGATGTGTGACCAGACAATCAGTAGATGTGTGTGTGTGTGTGTGTGTGTGAGAGAGAGAGAGAGAGAGAGAGAGAGAGAGAGAGAGATGCACTGTCTATAAATTGGAGTAAATAATAGCATCTTTTCAAGTTGTGAGTATGAGGAAGGATGTAGGTTTCTTGTCTCAGGTGATGGCTGACGCATAGTTGGCTGACACATCATCCTCCAGCCTTCCTCCCATTGGACACTGTGGACCAAGGAGAGCAACACTATATGACTAACTATGAAGAACAAGAGCTCAACACCATGTGCCACAGACAATCTCACATTTGCCCCATGCTAAGATTTTAATTAACCAAACTTTTCTCCATATGTGTGGCTCTGCATATATCTACTCATCTTCTACAAGTGCAGGAGACCTTAAACTTAACTCAGAATTTCACCTTTATCTTAATTACATTTTACCTTGTCAGATTAGGTCCATTATTCTAACCCATGTTGACAGACATGTTCTTCAATCCTCCCTCATAACTTGAAATCACTTGAAATTTTAGGTCAGTTTCCTCTCAAGTCTTACTCTAAAATATTGATAAGAAGTTCATTAGAGCAGGATGAAGATGGACATGTTTGGAACTAGGAATGATGGTCATGTAAGGAGGAAATATTCCTCCCTGCATTGTCTGTCATGATGTCAGTTTAATGACAATGGCCTACCTGTTATTGTCTCTTCCTGGAACTCTCTCCTCTTTCCTCCCTTCATTAGATAACTCCCACCAATCTTTCACACCTCTGACTGTAAGCACCTCTTCTAGGCACTTGAGCTGCTTAAGTGCCCCTCCTACAGGTTTCCATGGTGCCCTCTGCCTCCCATGTTCAAGCTCTCATAAACTCTATTGTCTCTCAAATTCAAGGTGGGCAAGACACTGCCTTACTCACCATTGTATTTCTAGGACCAAGCACAATTCCTGGCAGATAGCTAGGTCTCAATAAATTTTTTTCAAGTGAACGGATGTGTTAATATAAGTTGATAAATGGTTTTCTTCCTGACAGATATAATAGTCAAGAACAAAGAAAAGATGTTACCCTAGCTCAGGGTTCCTATGACAAGATGTGGTGAGGAACATCATGGGTGGGTTTGGCATAGCTTGGGTTATTTCTAGCCTTCCAGATACTTCTAGTTTAGTCTTCCAGGTCAGGAAGCTTCATCTTTTGGAGGAATGAGTTTGATGGTCCCTGGTGATGGGGAAGCCCATGGATCATCATGTATCACCCTCTCTTCCTAACTAGTTTCAAGCCACAGGCATGCGGATCCTCTGGACATCCAACCAGGCCAGAAATCAGGAGTATGCTATGGCCAGGGACCAAGTCTTGTTCACTACCTGGCTATTCTCCTATATATTGTGTACACTGTCTGTCTTCTGATTTCTACTATCTACATATCTATTCCATTATAAAGAGCTGAGCTATTCCCTTATGCATTACAGTTCTATTTGCTTATTCATCCAGGACCATTCTAGTCTGTAGGACAAACTATGGATTGTAGAATTCCTCCCTCTTAATGGTTAGGTAATGCCTGAATAAAGGAGGGATATACCAAAACTAGGCCTATCTTCTCCCAGTAAAAATCTGTAACATATATCAGACAATCCATTTCCCTAAGCCATGCACAAGAGCCTAATTCTGGGTTTTGGGGGTGGCAGTGGTTAGGGATTTAACTGAGAGGAAAGAAGAGACTCTTTGGTCTTGAGGTGCTCCTAGACTGAGGAGTAGAAAATTTGACTCTCTCATAGGGTAATTACATAAAATTTTTCATAAAAAACAGTTAGTGGTCAGCCCCATTTTTGCCACCATGTCCACCTCCTTCTCGTGCTGTGGCCAGATGTGTGCAAGTTTCAATTCTCCTTGCAGATATTGAATAAACTCCCTCACACCCTGGTTATCACTACAGCAATGGTTTCTATCTCAGCTGATCAGAATAATTATCAGATGGAGGTCCCAGATTCTCTCTCTAGAGAATATTCACTTTAAATAGGTCTGGGGATGGATCTGGGGGTTCTGTGTCTTTAAGTGGGTTCCCAGGTCATTCCACCCTAGCCTAGTGCCTGTGACAAAGAGCAACTGTGGCTAACCCACTTGGTCTGGAAGGAACTTCTGAAAACATCTAGTGCAATTCCCTCATTCGACAGTGAGGATGCTAATCCCAGGGAGGAAGGCTTAGAAAGAGGGAAAGGATAGAGAACTACACACAGATATAAGAAGGATTCCAGGGTGGGAGGCATGGTCTTTAGACCCAATCTCTCTTACATTCATTCAGACTAACTAGCCCCTCATCTCTGGAAGACAGGTCCTCGTATTGAATGCCAAGCCTAGGAGTCTGCTTGACCTCTGTTTCATACTGTTTGTGATGTGCCTGATGCACTGGCATTTCTGGGCAACAGTCTGTTCACCTGAAATGGAAACAACACCATGCAACCTGTGCACTGCTTCAGATTGTTAGTGTGATATTCAAAGAGAGATTCTCTCACAGGTCTTTGAGCACCTTTAGCAGGCTTTTATAAATAGTCTTTTTTACTATGGAATTCCAATTCCTGGCCCTTCAAGTTTTGTTCAAATGGTTGATATAGAAGGAAAAGGCAGAGCACTGGAAGGCAGGTCAAGCATGAAAGGGTGGAGGCTGGGGAGTGGAAGGGGTGATTGGAAGGGCTGTCAAAAGCCAAGGCTGAAGGGTCATAGGAGATCTTAACCCATGCTTCTGGGGTTGCAACCCATCACTGCATACATTTTAGAAGCCCCACACTTTACAGCATACAAACAGATACAGCAGACCCACACTCCTGGGCACCTCTTCCTTTAGAGCTGCCATATATAGGCTGTAGCTTTTCACAGGTGGCCTACCTAGAGGCTCAAACTTGAGCATGCTGTCAGAAGAGGTGAGAGGACCCAGTTCAGACTAGTGCCCCAGGAGAGAGAAGCACCGGGCTCTGAGCCTCTCTGGCTACGGAGATGGCACTGAGGCTGGCTGGTGCACAGCCCTGGTCTATGAGGGAGCCCCAGGCCCAGCCTGACTCACCCAGAGACACTCTATTCTGCCATCATCCAATATCTTTCCATATCCAGGCCTACTTATCCTGGGGAGCCAGAGTCTATCTCCAGAGAATAGAGCAGGTCATGGGTCATTGCAACAAAGAACCTGTGTGGTGACCTGTACCCTGAACCTGAGGGGGCTGGGGCTTCCTAGGAGTGAACGCCCTTCTCTCCCACCCAGGTCTGTGTTTCTTCCATGTTTTGAGGAGATGGACTGCTCTTCCCTCATCCTCCAGACAAGAGGGTCCTTGTTTAAGTGTATGTTTGAGAGAACATGGGGAGAGATCTAATGAGAGTCCCCCTCTGGGTATTTCAAGCCTCCCTCCACCCCCAGTCAGGGGCCTAGGTGATGGAAAAATAGCGGTGCCTCACAGGAGTCATTTGGGCCCTGCCAGGCCCCTGGGAGCTTGTGCCACGGAGCAGATAGACTCCTAGAGCAGCCTGGATTTGAAAAGAAGAAGCAAAGGTAAAACTGGTAAAAATAACCTGTCCAATAAAAGTAATTTGGAAAAATGACTGGGTTGATACAGGAAATATCTCTGGAAGAGGCAGGGACTATGACTGAGATGAAAGATGCCATGTGTAGTAGAAAAGAACGTAGGCTTGGAATTGAGTCTGGCTGTGTGGCTTTGGCCTGTGTGCTTAGGTTTCCAGCTCTGCAAAATGGTGAGAGAATAATGCCTGTGTGATGGGCTATTCTGAAAATTAGAGAAGATATATATACAGAAAATCACACACATACATATACATATATTCATGTTCTATATGTATAAGGTATTTTACTAAACCAGTAACAACCAAACATTCTTGGGCATCAGAAACACCTGAATGGCTGGTTAAAACCCGGCTTCCCAGGCCTCACCCCCAGAGTCTCTGCTTCAGTAGGTCTGGGGTGATGCATTTGTATTTGTCACAAAGTCCTATGTGGTGCTGACGCTGCTAGTCCAGGTACCACCCTGAGAACCAGTGCTCTAGGCTGTAAGCTCTCTGAGAGCAAAGAAGAGTTATTTCTGTCCCTTTTACTAGTGCCCACCTCATAGGTAGGCAATGAATATTTGCCAGTAAAAAAAATAAATGAACGAATGGACTTCACATAAAGAAACTCAGTTTTCCTTTGCCGGGTGTCTCTTGGGTCTCCACCTCTGACACTGCAGAACCAGATCCCTGGGGCAAGGGAAAGACATCCTCAGAGCCAGGCCTTAGATCTGTGGTGCCCAACTGTGGAACTGAATCTGTGAGGCCAGGCCAGAGCCACCCCCTGCTGTCCTCTTAAGAGGACCCCCTTTATCTCTACAGACCCTGGTGGCCTCGGGGCACTGTCTCCATTTGGGGAAATGTTCTCCTCAAGAGCACTCATTCTACAGCACCCATCTCATAGGCAGTGAGTGGGGAGAAGAGGCACCCCTCTCTCTCCAGCCCCTCTAAGCCCCACCTTCATGCTGCCAAGACCACTAATGCCCAGTGGGATTCAGGAGCGTGGAGGAACACAAAGACAACCGTGGGTGCTCCCTTTTTTACAATGTCAAAAAAAAAAAAGAAAAGGACAAATAGTTTATTCTGAACAAAAGAAGAGTGTATCCTGTGGAATATCACAGAGAATTTCCAGTTCTCCTCAAGCTCCCCTCTCTCTCCTGACATCCACAGCTGGGTGACCTGCCCAACCTAGACCTGAGACTTTTACCCCCAGATTGAGGAGCAAGAGTTATTCTTCTTGTTCCCTCATTCCTCCTGCCTTTTCATCCAGCTTCTCCCACCAGACGCCAGGAACACTGAGGGGAGACAGAAAACCCACCAGGAAGCTTACCCAGTTAAGGAAAGTTCAGACCACAGGTACAATACACTCAAGAAAAAAAAATTATAAAGAAGCTCATCCCAGAGAGTCAGGAAGGATAAAAAACAGACATTCTGCAGGACTCAGACTATGAGGGTATCATCTTTATTGTTACAGAGAAGGGCTTCTTCTCTCCCAGATTCTGGGGTTG
This sequence comes from Zalophus californianus, assembly GCF_009762305.2. Taxonomy (NCBI): domain Eukaryota; kingdom Metazoa; phylum Chordata; class Mammalia; order Carnivora; family Otariidae; genus Zalophus; species Zalophus californianus. The sequence goes on from NC_045598.1 coordinate 106,797,014, forward strand.
CCTGTCAGGATAGATCATGGCTCAAGCTGCCAACCCACAAGATTTGCTGAGCAGCTGTTTGCCCCAGGAGAAGCAAGGGACTTTAGGGATATTCTCACTCCACTCAAATGGGAGTTTATAACCTTATTGGTCAGGAAAAACAGACACATCTTAAAAGTGAGATAATTCAAGAGACATTGCAAGACAGTTGGCAAATGGCTGGTATGGACAATGCAATGGGTTCTAGGAAGTCAGTGTAGGCTCCTGTGGGTAAGAACAAACAAAAGACTCCAAGGAAAAGGTCTTGAAAGATGGGCTGGATTTCAGAGGCTGGGCATAACAGAGAAGTGGTCTATGCAAGGAGGGTGGGGAGTGAGCAGAGGCTTGGAGACAGGGACACCTAAGGTATGTTCTAGAGGACACCCATATGTGCCCTGGTGGCCAGACTGGTTTGGCTAGAACTGAGGATGTGTACAGGGGAGGAGCCAGATGTGAGGCTGGAGAGGTGCCTGAAACCCAGGTGTGGATCCTGAGATGACATGCGATGGAGTTTGGACATCACCTCTGCAGCAGGGAGACTGCGACTATCTTTGGAGAGATGCACAAAGAACGTTGGAAATTGAGGTTGCTAGAAAAGGAGGCATGACATTTTCAGGGCAAGAGGCAAGGATGTCTCAAACATGCTTCCTTAAAAATAAGCCCCCTTTGTTCCAACAGAAGAACCTCCTTTCAGTCCAACACAGGTGCCTCCTTGGTCTCCACAATCACGGAAACCCTGTGGCTCTGGAATCCCATCACAAGGTCCAAAGCTGTCACCACTTCCTTGCCACTGGTTATAACCAGCTGGGCCACAGCTGGGGGCCTCGGTGTCCAGGCGGCACGGGGTGGACTCATGGCAGCCTAGGTCTCCCGGGCATGGGATTGGATTTGGTCCCGAGCATGGGCTGCTGGGACAGCGCCCAGGCTCCACACAGGGCTCTGGGCTCGGGCAGGGTGCTGGAAGGGGAATTGGCTCTGGAAGTGAATAAGGTTCCGGGAGCTCACAGGGCTGTGGACATGGACGTGACTCGGGAAATTCACGCTGCACTGGTCTAGGATGTGGGACTGCGCGCGGGGCTGGACGTGGTTCTGAACACAGACAGGGATCGGAACGTTGCCGTGGTGGAGGACATGGGCGGGGCTCTGGCCTTGCACGTGGTTCTGGGCGTGGATATGGCAGTGGATATGGCCGTGGAGCAGGATGTGGACATGAACATGGGGCAGGAAGTGGGCATCTTTGCAGTGATCTCTCTGGACTTTGGTCCAGACGCCGTGGTGGACAGAAACTTGGGAGTGGACGTGACTCTACACGTGGCCTCAGCTCTGGGCAGGAGGCATCCCAGGAGGGTCGTGGGGCACAACTCTCAGAGCAGCGTCTGATGGGGGGAATCTGAACCGCACACTTTTGAGGGGGTACCTGCCTGGGGCAGCAGGGGGAGGAAATCTCTATCCGGCACTTGGGACCACATCTGCGAGAGCAGCCTGAAGTGGGACCCCGAGGACAGCCACTGCTATAGATGGGCTCAGAGCGGCGCGGTGGGGTGCAGTAGTTATAGGAACTCGAAGAACATGCTGATGGCAGCCAGCTGCTGTAGTAGGGTTCAGACCGTCGTGGAGGGGAACAGCTGCGGTAAGAAGGTTGCAGCTGGCGAGGAGGGAGGCATCTGCTTGTGCTCTGGGAGCGACGCTGGGCGGGGAAGCTCCCATAAGAGCCTCGGGCCTGGCACTGAGGTGCACAAGTGCTAAATGAAGCCCGGGACTGACGCTGGGGGGCGCAGTTGCTGTAGTAAGTGCCGGATTGGAACTGTGGCGCGCAGTTGCTGTAGAAAGCTGGGGACTGACGTTGCAGGACATATCTGCCATGGGAGCCCTGATTCTGGCACGGGGTTGAGAATCTTCCCTGAGTCTGGGAAACTGGGGGACAAGCCATGTAAGTCTGGACAGGCTGAGGAGCTGGACGGGGTACAAAGGTCTGGACTGGGCATTCCACATAACAAGTTTCTGTATAACAAACTGGAGCACATTCTACATAGCAGGTCTGAACAGGGCATGGAGCTTCACATTGCACACAGGACACCTCAGGCTGGCATGGGGCCTGGCATTGAACACTGGAAATCTGAGACTGGCATGGAGCCTGGAACTTCACCTGGGTGGTCTTAGACTGGCTTGAAGCCTGGCACTTTGCTTGGGTGGTCTTAGACTGGCATGGAGCCTGGCACTTCACCTGCATAGTCTGGGACTGGCATGGAGCCTGGCATTTTACCTGGGAAACTTGAACTGGGCATGATGTGGGATACCCCACAATTTGCATCTCACAAGGGGCTTGGACCACCACCTGGCTCTTGGCACTGGGGAACTGGGAGGGGTAGAAGGAGGGACCCTTCACACAGCACTGGGGGAGTGGCAGGCAACACTGAATCTGCTGCTGGTCACACATGGTTCTGATGCAGGCAGGTGAGTGAGACCTGACGGTAGAAAAATCAGTGTCAGGAGGGTGAGTTGTTGGGAAGAAGGGGAAGACACCCTGCTTCTCCCCTGTACTTTCATCCCCAACTCTCAACCTTTACCCTAGAACACTTACTGAGTTAGATGGACCCAATATTAGTCACCACTGTCTATGAGACCTGTCTTGGATCTGCCAAAGGACCTAACTGAAGTCCTGATCTGAGGGAACTTCAAAGGCACAGCCAAGGGTGCAGGCATCCAGGGTCTCCCCCTGGAGGGTTGGCATACCAGTGTCCAACACAAGAGGGTGTTAAAGACAACGGGATTCCTTGTCCTAAGTGGCAGGAGAGCACTCTACAGGAGGTAGAGGTGCTTCTAAGGCTGCAGCCTAAAGTGGGGTCTCCACACCCACAGGAGCTTGGATATCCTCACATACATGGCACTGACAACACACACATGTGCAATCATATAAAAATGAGCATATGGGAGCAAGCATTCAGGCACCATCTGCACTCAAAACATCCACTGGAAAGTAAAGGATCCAGTCAGTTATTGGGCAGCTCAAACCCAACATATCTACATTCAATATTTTTAGGTGAATTTGTTTAAATGACCCTCGTGGACATAGGCAAAACACACACAAACAAAACACACCAGCCTTGGAAAGGCTCAGAACCACCATGGCAACTTGCCCAGGCGAGTTGTTGTTGTAAATCACCTGAAGTTGGACAATCTGCTGGCTTCAGAAATATTTTACCCCAGCCACTCTTAAAGGCAGAGAATGACTGCCTAAGATGGAGTAACCCAAAAAGTAAAAGATTCCTAAATCACAAGACTCCATTCAGGCACACATAAGCCCCTACACAACAGGAGCATTACAAACATGACTTGGGGGATTCAGGCATACTCTCTAACACTACACTTATCCAGGGAGAAACAGAGGGCAGTCTCCATTCCTCTGCCCTCCCTAAATTCACCTGCTCATATACAGGCAGCCCAGTGACCAGCACAGCAGGATGGCTGATTTAACAATTAACTCATCCAACAAAACACTTCTCAATAAGCTCCAGATATACTGAAAATGCTTCTAATGAAAGGCAAAGGCTTCCATTCTCCATTAATAAAGAATATCTAAAAACACATGCCCTTAGGGAAAATAACCCCCCTACACACAACTCTTCTTACAAAGTGTAAATTACTAATGCATCTTTTCCAGGGTGAGATGTCCTGATGTGGGAAAATGGTATCTGAGCAGGAAGCCAGCATTATCAAAGGCAAATACACTGACTTCAGACCCTCAGTTCTTCACAAAAACTCCACAGATATTCTTATGTCCTGTAAAAGTCTACCAGACTTTTCTCCTCAGGTTTATGTACCACTCTTCCTCTGCTTACAGTTCCCGCCTCCCTCACTATGCCTCACCCTTGTGAATCTGGGCATCCCCTGAGACACATCCCTACCCCAATCCCAGGACCCAACCACAAGACTCACCCTCCTCACAGCAGGCAGACATTCAGGCTGAAGCATTTGGACAGAGGGCTGTCTTTATATAAAGGGTTCTGGGTCTGGCTTACACCATGAGACAGCTGGTTGGCATCTGCCTGGCTCATCACCCAGGTTGGCATTCCAGCAGCCAGTCCCCTCCCTGTATGTCTGTCCTTGCAGTCACCTACAGAATGTGGGAGTGTCTCACTTCAGTGTCAAAGCTTCTGGACCATGAAGGAGCAGATTCTTGTTTTCTTCCTCCTTCTTCACCCTATTGGTTTCTTCTCCATCCTTAGGAGACCTGGTGGTGGAGATAATGAGGGGTGGCAAAGGTATCATCTGTCCTGAAAGATGATTCCAGGCCCCTGACTTCCTCTTTATGTCAGGTTCTCATCAGATAAATATAAAAAGAGGAAAAATTCCCTAACTTGAAGCAATTAAAGTCACCTGAAAGATGCAACACTACAGAATGAAGAGAACATGGTCAGACCTGAAGCTAACATCACAGGTTGGCTATTTACGGCTGGGTGACCTTTAAAATCAACCTGAATATTAATATACTCAACTGAAAAATGAAGATAATTAAATCTTTTCAGAGTTGTTGTGAGGGTTAAGGCAATTATTTTATGCAAAAGCATCCAGCCAAGAATGATACTCAAAATCTAACATTCACTCAGAGTAAATGCTGACCGTAAGCAACAAGGCACAGCATTTACTTCTACTCCTGAGCTGAGCAGCCTGGTGGCTTTACAGCAGGTGCTCAGCTAATGCTATGGAGTAGTCCTTGAAGACAGCATAGTGCAGGACAAAAGTACTAACCTGGCATCCTGTGAGCCAGATACAGTCAGGATGAGACATCTTTTTATTTTTTGCCTACATAATTTTTGTTTATATAATTTAATAAGTAATCATACATATTTAGAAAAAGAAAAATTGTACTTAAGATTCTAGACATCCAGCTTTTCCTCTAATATCAAAAGATATGTCATAGGTGAGCCTAATTTCCATAAACCAAATAATTAATAGTGTCCCTCTTAGATAGGGCATATATTTTTATGTTCTACATCTACTTACATGTTCTACAATTCTCCATCATTCTATAATATATCTGCAATGCAATGCAAAGTATAGTTTCTTTTTATTATTTTACTTATGCTCTTGTTTTCCTTTGGTGAGATTAAGGGAAAGTGAAATAATCCTTCTGCCTGGATCATTTCACTTTTTTATGTAATCTTCCAACCTCTCTAGGCATTTAAGATTCTGACCAAGCTTATGAGCACAGACTTTAGACAGATTTGGGATTGAATCTGAACTCTAGTACTTGTTAATGGGTGAAAGCTACTTAACCTCCATGAGCCTCAGATTGCTTATTTATAAAATGGAAATAAGAAGAAGAACGTGAAGAGGAGGAAAAAGATATAAGAAGAGAAATAAAAAAGAGGAAGAAAAATTGGAAAAGCCATAGGATTATCATGTGACTTAAATGAGACAGCTGATCTAAAGTAGTTAGTACTCATTTACCCAATTAGCTCTCTGGGCTTTAGTTTCCTCATATGAAGATGGGAGTAAAAAATGCCTCACTAGGTTTTCATGAAGATAAAATCAGATAATGGGTATGAAAGTGCTTTGTGACCTACAGTGCACATACCAGTCCCTCCTATGGAGAAGTCTCTGCCCAAGTCCACCTGACTTCAGAGTCCAAGTTCTGGGTCCCAACGCTCATTCCAAAGGGGGTCTCCAGATATCATTTCAAACGTGCATATGATCATAGACTTTCAGAAGGTCAAAGCAAAAGGGTCCCCAGAAATTTTCCAGTCCCACCCTGTCATTCTACAGCTGAGGACTCCGAAGCCCCGAAAGAGGAACCTCTCTGGGGCTTAAAGCTAATGGCTGTGTTGGAGAGATAAGACTCCAGGTAGCTCTAGTCCCAGATCAGGGCTCTTTCCACTACAACAGAGAAAGTAGTTCTCTGATCACACAATTTGGCCAAGGTGCTCTGAACGTGTATAGCCCTGGGCTTGATATTGGCCTAGAAAGTATTCAGGAAATCAGTGAAGAATAAAAACTGAAAACATAGACCAGCTGGCCTCACCAGAATGTGAATTATTGAGTCCCAGAGTCTCCCTCACTCATCTCTTGATAGGATGTACACTTCCTGAAGGAATTTCTAACTTCTTCCTCTTTGTATCTCTAGATTCCTGAATTAATATCAAAGAAAGGAATGGAAGAATGGCATGAAATTGGGCTTGTTTCACACATCTTAAACCACTGGAGAATGAATTGATATTGTCCAATCCAAAGACCAAAGAGCACTGTGACCCTTGTTACTTCCTGCTTCCTGCTTTTTTTCAGAGAGAGGTGGGAGGAGAGTCATGGAGGAGGATGCTGTGGATAAGTCTTGCAAATGACCAGGAGGTTGGGTGTTAGTTTTCAACAATATCTATAGATAGAGGGGGCTATTTAGAAATATACATGGCTAGACATATAACCATATAAACCGAGGAACAGGTGATAACAATGTAGTGACTTATAAAATTGATATAAAGATATCAAAAGAGAGCTGAGTAGATATCTATAAAAATGATAAAAATAGAGGTAGATATAATGAAATATAGAGCAAAAGATAGAAATGAGTTAGAGATTAAAAATATACAGAAGTATAAAGTGTACAAGCTGGGAGTGAAATAGGTCATGTGAAAGAGACACAGAGGCACAGGGATAGCAACATATATAGATGCATTAATTTAAAAAGATGGAGGCAACTCAAAAGGCATGCATGAATCCAGAGATAACTGACTGAGACTGAGCTCTTGTTATATAACTGTCTCTTGGCTAAGAATTTGACATATTTTAACTCTCTTCATCTTTAAAATAGCCCTGGTGATAATAAAATAATTATCATTATTTTATAGCTGAGAAAATCAAAGTTCAAAGTAGTAGTAAATTGTTGGTGGTCACAAGCTTGGAAATGGCAGAACCAGGATTCAAAGCCAAGTTATCTAGAGATAGAGGCTCAGGAAGTAGATACACAGTGAGACAAAGTTACCTTGAGTTACAGTTACATAGAGAGGCACTCTATGTTTTGTTGTACTATGAGACACTTTTTAGGAGTTATGATCCTTTGGGGCCCAGGCTTGCTGAACCTTAACAGAGTTCACTAGTGTGTTAAGATGACTTGATCCTAAGAGCTAGAATAAATACTTACCTCGCTTTTCAAAGATGTATGTTTTTAAACTGATTTGATAAAACTTCTCGCTTTGTATCATTCACATTCTTCTTTTCATTTGAGTCCCCTCTTATCACTATAATACTGGAGGTGCAGGGACTCACCCCTGAAATGCAAGTAATATTTGTCATCTCAGATAGCTTTCAATCTTTCCATATAAATTATCAGAATCTTATGACCTCTACCCTCAAGAATTGGAGTAATCACGGTTTTATCCTGTCACCCGGATACTACTGAGTTGTCCTCCCCAGTCCAGTTTCAGTGGATCAGATGTGTATTTAAACCACATAGTACCTATGTGTCAACTAGGGTAAAGGTAAAGGCACAAAATACTATCATAGATTGTCACCAAATGGCTGTTTAATAGATAAAGAAATAAGAACACCTCTCTGTGTGAGAGAACAAAGAAAAGTCAATACTAAACAGAGCAGAAGAGCTCCCCAGTTCTGTTTGCAACCACCTTTAACAGAGACATTAAAAATAAAAGAGGAAGCAAGCACAAGAGGGATGGTGATTGGGAACATCAAAAGGACATACAAGGAGATGTAAAGATGTAGAAGGACACAGGGAGAGGCTGGAGTTGGAAATTCATGAACAGAAAATGTGTAGAAACCAGGAAGTAGGTATAAGACCCAGAGTAGAGTTATATATCTACTTTAACTCTTTTTCACATTTTGCAAATTTGATAATGTTGCCTCAATTAAATTTAATAGTAATATATGTACATTTCCTCAGCGGGATAAAAGCTAGGCTAGACAACTTGTACTCCTGCTTATACAGAGAATTTGGGGCCTCTGAAAGGGTTACTGACTATCTTGTAACACTCATACCATCAAACAGTAATACTCTGAGTCTAGTGCAGAACTAAACCAACTACTCTTTTAATCACAGTAAACTCTGACAGTTGTCACCATGGCGAATGGACAGTTCTGCTTCATCAGAAGCTCAGCCTTGTAGGATATAATCGGTGTAGCATCGTTGTGTTATCAATATCCAGTGATTTAGAAAAGTGTAAAAGGGGTTTTTTACACTGGCAAGCTGGCAAAGATACATCAAATGCCAAGCTGTCTTTGGTTACAGAGAAACCTTATGCCACATCCTGCTGCTCAGTTATGTGCTCCCATTGTAGGCTGGTGCTTCATGTCTGATGACTTTTCTCAGAATTCTTTCCTCTGCTCAGAACACTGTCTCCTGACCCTTTCTCCCCACCCACCCCATTCCCCTATGTGTCAGACATCTGCTAGAATTTGTATCACTCCAAGGTCTCCATAAGCCTCACTTAGATCTACTATTACCATTGCCTCAGATGAAATAAGCCACACTGGGGCCCCAACAGTCTTCTTTTATGGGACCTACAAATAATGCACATCTTTACCAATGGGTCTGTTTTTTTCTCTAGATGATGAGCATCTTGGTGGCAGAAGGCTGTGTCTAGCAGAAAGCCATGTTCCTAGAAAGTGTCCACTAAATGTTTGTTGAATGACATTATGAAAATCAGTCTAGTAGTAAGTCCCAGGAGCCAATTAAAAGAGTTGGTTGCCTGATAGGATACCAAGAAAGACTTCAGTAGATATAAGTTGGCTAGAAAGAAGATGAGATTTCACTAAATTGAATATAAAGATATAGATTCCTCTTTTATGTTTGAATTACTTGTTTGCTGTGGATTTCAAAGATAAACTACCCTCCAGTTTAGAGACTGGAACCTTATTATATATATGTTTTTGCCAAAATATAATCTTGAGGTTAACTTATTACTGTAAAATTCCTTTATTTATTGTAAATCTCTTTTATTAACACAAAGAAGACATTAAAATTTGTATGGCTTCCAGAAAAATCACTTAAATTCTCTGGGTCTCAGTTGAACTGGTAAATTCTGAAGTTACTTCTGGTTCTAATAATTGATTCAAATTATAAAGATAGAAATAGAGTGAGAAAGAGAAAAAGAGAGAAAATTATAGATTGAGGTAGAACAATGAAATAAATAAATATAGAGCTGTGATAATAGTGTCAGCATTAGATATATATACAGAAAGATAAGAAGATAAATTTGTATAATAATGTTCATAAGAGTACACAGGTGAAATTAAGATTAAAATATATCATTCTTCATACTGTACATAAAAATTAACTCAAAATAGATTACAACCCAAAAGCTAAAACTATAAAATTCTCAGTAGAAAACATAGAAGTAAATTAGTCAACAGTTTCTTAGATACAACACCAAAAGCAGAAGCAATAAAATAAAAAATAGTTAAATTGGGCTTCATAAAAATTGAAAACTTTTGTGCTGCAAATCATATCATCAAGAAAGTGAAAAGATGTCCATAGGCAATGATAACACTAATTTGAAAAGATATATGCACCCCCATGTTTATTGCAGCATTATTGACAATAGCCAAGATATGGAAACAACTAAGTGTCCATTGATAGATGAATGGATAAAAATTACCTCTGTGTGTGTGTGTGTGTAGTGGAATGTATATATACAATGGAATATTACACAGCCATAAACAAGATGAGATCTTACCATTTGCGACAACATGGGTGGGCCTAGAGTGTATTATTCTAAATGAAATAAGTCTTACTGAGATTTCACTCATATGTTGTATCTAAAAAACAAAAAATGAATAAATGAACAAACAAAAAGCAGAATCAGACCTATAAATACAGAGAACAAACTGATGGCTGTCAGAGAGAAGGGGGTTTAGGGGACGGGAAAAATGGGTGAAGGGGAGTGGGAGATACAGGCTTCCAGTTATGGAGTGAATAAGTCAGAGAGATGAAAGGCACAGCATAGAGAATATAGTGAATGATGCTATAATAGTATTGTATGATGACAGATGGCAGCTACACTTCTAGTGAGCACAGTATAACATATAGAGATGTTGAACCACTATATTGTACACCTGAAACTAATGTAACATTGTGTGTCAACTATACTCAAATAAAAAAAATTTTTGAACCTCAAAAAATGTGAAAAGATAACCCATAGAATAAAAGAAAATATTTGTAAATCATATATCTCAAAATGGACTTGAATCTAGAATATATAAAGAACACTTACAGCTGAATGATAAAAAGATGTGGCAATTTAAAAATGGACAATGGATCTGAATAATTTTTTTTCCATAGAAGATACACAAATGGCCAGCAAGCACATAAAAATATGTTCAAAATCATTGGTCATCAAGGAAATGCACATCAAACCCTCAATGACATAGCACTTCATACCCATTAGCATGACTATAATAAAAAAAAAAGAAAAGAAAAGAAATAGGCAATAACAAGTGTTGGGGAAAACATGGAGAAATTGAAACCCTCAATACATTGCTGGTGGAAATGTACATGGTGCAGCCACTGTGGAAAACAGTTTGGCAATTCCTCAAGTTAAACACAGAGTAACCATTTGATCCACCAAACCACTTCTACCAAAATGAGAATATCACCAAGCAAAATGAAAATATGCATCTACTCAAAAATTTGTACATAAATGCATTGTAGCAGCATATTTACAGTAGCCACATTGTGGCAACAATCCAAAGGTCCATCAGTTGATGAATGGATAAACACAAAGTGGTATACTGACACAATGGAATATGTATTTACCATAAAAAAAATGAAATTCTGATACATGCTACAACATGGATAGACCTTGTAAACATTATGCTAAGTGAAAGAAACTGGTCACAAAAGACCACATATTATATGATTCCATTTCTTTTTTTTTTTTATGATTTTATTTATTTATTTATTTAGAGAGAGGGAGTGTGCACAAGTGGAGGGGAGGGGCAGAGGGAGAGGGAAAGAGAGAATCTCAAGCAGACTCCACACTGAGAGCAGAGCCCAACATGGGGTTCGATCTCATGATTCTGAGATCATGACCTGAGCCAAAAATCAAGAGTCAGAAACTTAACCGACTGAGCCACCCAGGCACCCCTGTATGATTCCATTCTATAAAATGTCCAGAAGAGCCAAATCTGTGGGAACAGAAATTAAAGCGTGGGGAAATGGGGTGTGACTTACAATGGTTTCATGATTTCACAGGATTTCATTTTGGAGTGATAAAATATTCTAAAATTAGATTGCAGTGATAATTATACAGCTCTGTGAATATACTAAAACATTGAATTGTAAACTTTAAATAGATGAACTGTATGAAATGTGAATTAATTTCAGTAAAGATTATATACATATATTTACATGTATATGTACATATGTGAACATATTGTATACAGACACACACACAGATACACACACACATCCCTAAATCTTGGTAAAGCCTAAATCACATTCATGAAGCATAGAATCATAGGCTTTTGGAGATCCAGCCTCCCTGCCATATATGGTACCTCCTACAATATCCCTAGGGAACCTCAGTCAGGCATCTTCCCCAAGCATCTTGGGAACACAAATCACCCAGACTGACATGTTCCCTGGAAACTGACCCATAATCCAAGGAAATAGTATATGTATTCTTCTTAGTGATGACTTCTTTTTTATATATTCCCTATTAATAGTCATTATCTCAAATACTATATGCGAAAAGAATGTGATCTATTTCATGAAGTGGAGTTTATTAAATATGGTTCACTCAAAAAGTATTTATAGATCACCTATTGGAATCCTAGAATTGGATTAGAGGTAGTCATCATCCATTCACTCAACAAACACTCTCTGAGCAGCTACTTACAGCCTCTGCCCTCAAGGAGCTTGCAGTCTAATGAAGAAAACACATAGATGAGTAGACATTTGCAATGCAGGGTGATAAGTAAGAGCTTTGATAGATGTAAGCATAGGGTAGGAGCCTAGAAAGGGGAGCACTTAAATAGGGAGAATCAGGAGCTAATGCCTTTCAAAGACTTGACTTTCTCTCTCTGGAGAAAACGCCACAGATAGTCACCAGTGGGAGAATGGGACTGTGAACTTCCAAACACGAAACTGAGTGGCCCATAGCATAAAAAGACAAGTGTTTGTGATAGAGTCACCAGATTTAGCAAATAAAAATACAGGATGTGCAGTTGAATACAATTTCAGATAGACTACAAATATATTTCAGCATATGTATATCCCAGGGGCTGGAGCAATTAATAAAGGTATTTCAGTACTAATACAGATTGAAGGGATTATGGTGATAATGTCGGTGATGCTGATTCATTCATTTGCCCCTGCATGCATTTTTCATTCAGCTGGTGGGTATTTACTGTGTATAAAGCATTGTGCTATACCCTGGGGCTACAGTGGTAAGATAAACAAAGGAATGTAGCCCCCCTCCCCCTTCTTAGAGAGCTTTTGGTCAAGTAGAGAGACAAACATTAATCATAGGGCCAGACGGATAGTCAATGATATCCCTGATTAGCATTTGACAGAGGTTCACCGAGCCTGAATGCTGCCAGGGAGGCGGGAAAAGGCTTTCCTGAGTAAGGGAACATGGGGCTGAGATCTAAAGATAAGGAGAAGCACTGGAGCATGTTGGAGCATGCTAGAACATGTGTGTGAAGAGACAGCAAGGAAGACAGGAGGGATGATGGCACATTCACAGAACTGAAAGATGCCAGTGAGTGTGGACAGGAGGAAGGCGCCACCAGGTGTATATCCTCAGATGGCAAGCCACAGTTCTAAGCAGAAGTATGGCAAGAGCAGACTCTGGGTGTCCTGCGGGGGTGGTGTGGAGGTTACTGGAGGAGAAACAGGGACACAGGTGTGGGGACTATTTATCTTAACCCAGATAATGGATTGTTGATTCTATGCTAGTGTTAGGCACCCTCAGACACAATCCACATTTTATGTTACTGGATCTCAAGAAGTAAAACCAGTCAGGAGACTGAGCACCCCAGGAAAAAGGCAAGGTCTCTGGGGGCAGACATGCCTGGGCTTATCCTGTAGCTGTCCCTCCAAGCAGCTGTGTGGAACAGCAAGTCACTTACTCTCTTTGAGCCTTGGTTAATTTTGACATATATATAATGTAAACAATATCTGCTGCATAGGTGGTTGTAAAGTCTAAATAAAAGGTATGTGACAAGTCAAGCCATGAACAGACCCTCAATAAACACAATTATCATTATTATCACAATCAAATTGTTATTATTATTACTTAACATTACAGCCACTTTTATTACATCATGATGCTCACCTAATGGAAAAATAATCATTTCTGAAACAGTTTGCAACGAGCCAACATTATCTGGAGTATGAAGTCATTTAGGCCTGGTCATATGACTTCAGAAATAATTAAGAGTAAGAACTGGGGCTTCACGACATGGTCTCAGCTCTCACGTGTCCCATCCTGTGGCCCACCTGAATCTCTGTATCTTCATATCTCAATGCTGTTGGTTGTTTCTCCTGTTGATTTATCAAAGAATGTTATAAAAATAAATTGTCAAAAATAATTATTCCTGCCTTCGAGGCCATCATGAGCCAGCATGGAAGACAGATGAGGGTTCATATGACTTCTCTGTTAGACATAAGCCCTGGGTGCTATTGGAGCTTAAGGGAAGTCATGTAACCCAACTGGAGAAGGACATGGTATCTGGTTGATGATATGGCAAGAATGAGGTCATCATATTTTCAGGATCACAGAGAACTTGGGACTCTAAGACATCACTGATGGACAACAGGTGAGGAAATAGAATGGGCAGCATAGGAATGGTCAGTATTAGCCTAAGAAAAAGAGAACAAAAAGACTTGCATTCAAAGAGTCCTAAGGAGAAGGTGATCATCATTGCAAAATTTCCCAAGGAGTCCATTCCATGTGGCCGTTAGGACATCAATAGTGACCTCAGAGAGACTGATTTCAAAGAAGATGTGTGAGTAGAAGTCATTACTTATCCTTTCTGTTAATGAATTGCATTTATAAAGTGGTAAATAATTGAGAAGTGGAAAACAACTTTATAAGGAAGAAGAAAGGCCAGAGATGAGATAACCACTATTTCTTGAGGCTTGCCAAAACAAACACTAAGACAGTATCCAATTGAGTGTGGAATGTGCAGAACTGATCACAAGAGTTTTAGATATTCAGGAAAGAAGAGAATAATGTGGGCTGGGTTAGTTATGGAGGTTGGTTCAAAAGACCAAGGTCATTGTTGGGAGTAGCCATATAATGGTGATGATGTTGATATTAATGATGAAGGTAAGTTTGATCATGATGGTGGTTTGCAGAAAAACTGTAATCTGTGAAATAAATGTGTTCCTGACGGTCTTGTGTCACATGAGAGCAAATAGTTATTGTCCTGTCCTAAGCCATTTAGTTGCACATAGTAACTCATTTAATCCTTACAACAACCCTATGAGTTATGTGATTGTGTTAGTCCTTTCTGGCAGAAGAGTACACTGAGCATAGAGAAGTTAGTGACTTACTTCAATGTTGTACAACCAGAATTTCATTGAAATAATATGTAAGTATTTAGTTCATATGTATTACCAATGAAAGAAAAATTTCAATAATGTAATAAAACACTTAAAATGACCAACTTAAGTGGAATTAATCATTATTTCACAAAAAGCATTCCTACACATTTGCCAGAGTATAACTTAATTTAATGACACTTCCACCTGTCATTGGCCAATGAAGAGGAAGGGGGGCACAAGAGAGACAATTATCCAGATGTCTTCAAGCTTTGAACTGGGCAAATGATGTTGCTATTCTCTGACTTGAAATCAGTAGAGAGGAGGTTTGATGAATGGAGGGCTAGGGAACGGTTTTATAAGATTTTTTTTTTTTTTTTGAGAGATAGTGTGTGCTTGTGCCCATAAGCAGGCAAAGTGGAGGCCTGGAGCAGATGGGGAGGGAGAGGGAGAGAGAATCTCCAGAGGACTGGGGACTGAGTGCCAAGCCCTAAGCAGGTCTTATCTCAGGATCCTGAGATCCTGACCTGAGCTGAAACCAAGAGTAACAAAGCTTAACTGACTGAGCCATCCAAGAGCCCCTAGAGAATGATTTTTATATTGTAAATTTTGAATTTGAAACGAGAATGGTGACTTTGATTGGTAAAATCTGCAAGGCACCCAAATGATGCCATCTGAAACTCAGGAAAATGTATGAACTCTGACCTAGGAGCCGGGTAGATAAAAAACATTTTTCATGCATCCACAATATTCCATTCTAGATATAGGAGAGATGGTATTGGGCAAAGTAACAAGGTTCACTCTCTCAGGAAGTTCACATTAAAATGGGAAGAGGAGGGCACAAAAGTAAATAAATAAGAAACCAGTTGTTGGTGATATGTGAAATGAAGAACATAAAGCATAGTTATGTGCTTGAGTGCCAAGGGGGCTATTTTAGATTCAAGGATCAATGAAGGGCTCTCTAAGAAGGGCTTCTTAGCTATAGAGTAACAGTGTTAACTGAGGCCACAGGAGATAACACTGCCCAGGAGAGGTGAGGAGAAAGAGGAGTGAACAGGAGTGAAAGGCTCAGACACTGTTAGGGAGCTGGCTTTGTTCTTACTGTGTGACCATGGATGACTTATTTAACTTCTCTGGAACTCAATTTCCTTATTTATAAAATTAATGGGTAACCAAAATTATACATTTGTGAGAATCAAATTAGAAAATTATATAAGTTAATGAATTTCTGGCAACACAAGACTTCAGATGTACAGACTTAGAGAAATCCGATACACTGTCCTCCCCCTCATTAGTTTGTTGACCTATCCATCTGATCGTTTGTTTGTTCATTCACTCATTCACTCATTCATTCATTTTAATAATATAAAAAGACTAGGGAGCCCACCCAAATGAAAGCCAGGATTTGACAATTAGCCCACCTCTAACCATAGGTTCCTGTCCCACAAACCCCACCATGCTGTCCCCAACCAAAATACTTATTTCCAAAAAAAGCACTTTTAGACTTTTATAGATACCACACTTTCCGTTTCACATAGTTTATTTCCAACCATATACAGTAGACAAAAATGAGATATTTTGCTTCTTTTAAACTTAGAAATAGGACATCATGCTGCATATAATCTTTGCAGAATTGCTTTTTTCACTTATTTATGTATTGTGTGTTGCTTTAGTTCATTCATTTGAAACACTGACTCACAGACCCTGTATGACTATGTAATAATGACTCATCCACCTTCTATCTGATGTGCCTTTGGCTTGCTTCCTACTTTTGCTGTTAGATATAGTACTAGTGATGAGGGAAACAAAGGCAAGAGAAATGTAGCTTAAATTAAATTTCCTTACAGCTTGCAGCCACTGATAGATACCTGTAACATGCAGAGTGTGACCTTCCTCAAGGAACTCATGGCTGCCTCAGTGCCTTAATGTTTAAGTTTTATAAAAGACTAAAAGTAACCAGCAGCTAGCTCCTCAAGGTCCTGAAAGAAAGCCTTGCTTCCAAATTCCTTAGAGACTTATGCTATCCCTAAACCCCACTAATTAAAAAGTATATCATCAGTCACTCCTTACAATCCCAGTGCAGCTCTTTTGTCCATGGGTCCTGTCCCCATGCTATAATAAAATCACCTTTTTGCACCAAAAACATTTCAAGAATTGTTTCTTAGCCATTCACTCACAAAGCCAAAACTTCAAATCACATCATTTCATCATTTGGGCGCCCTTACATGGGGCTTCGAGTCTTTTCACCTGGACTCTGAGCCTCAGTGCAACGTGGTAATTCCTCTTATCTTCCCTTACTTTCATTTCAGGGGCTTTTCAAGGAGTCTTACTGGAACACTTTCAAGTAGAATGCTCAGGCTGCAATCCTCTAGCCCATGGCTACTCTGTGGTGGAGGAGAAAGCCTGCCTTTTGGCTGGAAGTTAGTAGCCTGACCAGAATGGTAATAAGACCCAGAAACTTGATGCCCTTTCTTTATTCCTATTCTTATATAAATTGTCTTTCTGGGGCATGGGACAGACACCTAAGTCACTAGCACAGCTGCCAATCTAAATATTACTGTGTGAGGTTTCCTCCTCATTGGTCTAATGTGATCCTCTCCACATCTCTGGTCTAGCCACTTCTGGCCATGGGGCCTCCCTTAGGAGCCAGCCAAAACTAGTACCCGACTGAATTAAAACCCAACCAGGGACTGTTTCCTAGGGATGTCAGCTGTAAGGACTACATGTGTTGGAATGTTGCTTAGATCATGATGGATTTCTATCTTTACTGTTTTTCATTAGTGTCCCCTACTGACTACTTAAGTTACAAAATTGGGTAATTTCTCCTTGTAAAACTTTTCTAGTGTTTTCCATGTGTTAAAAATGGTGGGTTCTTCACAGCCTTCATAACACAACAGGGCTTTTACAGCTTGACATGACCCGACACACTCTTTCAGTCCATTCACCAGCACTCATTTGTAGCTTAGGATGCAATGGGGAAGGGAGGGGACGCCGGCATTCCTACTGCAGGGCCTTTAGGGCAGAATGGCGATCAATAGCAATTTTGTTCAAGGGACACCTCTGGTCACTTTTGACACCCGGAATCTCTGACATATCCAGTGTGGGAGTCAGGGGGCATTTTTGGTAATGGACCTTCTCTAGGCTTCTACTTTGGTTGCAAAGGACTCTACCTTGGCATGCCTTTTAGGCCACTGGAATCAATTTGGATTGCAAGATTTAAAAAAGGACTGGTCT
Source organism: Zalophus californianus (assembly GCF_009762305.2). Classification (NCBI taxonomy): domain Eukaryota; kingdom Metazoa; phylum Chordata; class Mammalia; order Carnivora; family Otariidae; genus Zalophus; species Zalophus californianus. The sequence goes on from NC_045598.1 coordinate 106,814,763, forward strand.
TCTGTAACACTGCACAGCTTCAGTACTCCTCAGGAGATGAGGGGAAATGGCTCATTAATGGGACATTAAGCTTCAGTATGGCCTATCATTTAGATGTCTTCCGCAGGCAACAGGGCAAATGGATTGAGGTACCCTATATCCATGCCTGAATGGCCCTAAATCAGGACCCTGATCTAACCAGCCAGGTTAATAAACCCCCTCTGGACATACTGGATGATGACTGTCTAAACAGGCCTCCTCCAAATAAACCCAGGTTACTGGAGAAAACACAAGCCATCCCTAATGAAGGGGACACACTCTCTCTCACTGTTCCTCCTGATAGACTCAGGTTACTCTAGCTATATGTGGGGGCTTCTCCCTCATTCATTTCCGGGTTAATGGTTATGATAATTGGAGTCAACTATCTGAGGTTAGTCTACCTTGGGACAGGGACTTTAAGGAATATCCACAAGCAGCTGCCCAAACTCCTTTTGTTTGAGGGAAATTCCCTGTCTTCTCCAGCCTGCCATGGACTGCATATTTCCACTTGTTGGTGGAAAAAAACCTGTCTTTTCATCTGTCCAAGCTGATGAGCTTTATGACCAGGAGACCTCTTTCTCTGCCCTCTGGGCTTTTATCTGCCTCCAGCCTTTTTGGCAGCGCCTTACCTCTTCTGTCTCCCCTTCTCCCTCCCCCTGTTTCTGCACTACCTTGGATGCAGCCTGAAACTGGCTCCTATTCCATCCTTGGTGCCTCCTGCACCATGGGCTCCTGCTCCTCCCCTCACTGTCAAGGAGCAGAGAGCACCCCCTGGTCCTACACGGCCCAAATCAGATTTCCCCACCAGTGTTCCAAGTAAAAATTGACAATGGGGAACAAAATGATTGACTTTTAAGTGGACCCAGGTGAAATATATTCAGTATTTAAACTAATTTAAGTTTGTTGGTTTAATTAAGATAGGTACGTCTCTAGAGTTATCAGGATTATGAAACTTTTATTCTACCCTGGTTTGCTAAAGGTCAAATAAGTTCATGTTTTCTCCATTGCAATTTTTTCAGCAAAAAAGATGCCTTAAAATGATTGTTAATTTTATCTGTCTCAAAGTTTTCATGGGTAATTGTTAAGATAGCTTTCAAAGTCTTTGGTAACCCAAAACTTTAAAGTTTTGCTTGGATGATAAATTGGATTGAATTTGTTGGACATCTAGGTCTTTTCCAAATAGGACGGAGCGCTGAAGCATTGGTATGTTTGTGCTTTTGACTTCTTATTGCAGAGATGCTAAAAATACTTAGGTCTGTGGGTAAATATGCTTGTGCTTTATTAAAAGATTGTACTATGAAAAAGCTTTTTAAAATTATGAAATGTAGGGCGCCTGGGTGGCTCAGTTGGTTAGGCGACTGCCTTCGGCTCAGGTCATGATCAGGAGTCCCTGGATCGAGTCCCGCATCGGGCTCCCTGCTCCGTGGAGAGTCTGCTTCTCCCTCTGACCCTCCCCCCTCTCATGTGCTCTCTCTCTCTCATTCTCTCTGTCTCAAATAAATAAATAAAAAAAAAAAATCTTAAAAAAAATTATGAAATGTATTTATAAATTTCAGATCTAAGAGAATTCTGGTGTAACAGATAGCTCTCAATCGGTTACTACTTAGTTTTCACTGGAGACTAAGGTTTCTAAGAGTTAAAATTCTGCTAAATATAATTAAGGCTGCTGGGGGGGAAAAGGGCTTAGGTCAAAATCTGAATGAATTAAAAGAAGTTGTACAATGTTTATGAAGGGAAATCTTTGGAAAAGAATTTTATGTGTCATCAGGACTAAGGTTGAAATAAATTGATTTTATTTATTCATTTATTTGAAATAAATGGATTTTAGCAGTACACTAGTATAAGATTGAAATTCTGCTTTTCTCTGTTAAAAAGACAAAATTTTCTTGGATTGTTGGTCTGCTCTTGATAAGAAAATGTAAACAAAGTGTCTTTTTTGTCTCTCTCTGTCTTTTGTCTGCTTGGAAAACCAAAGTTGGTATGTTTTGTTTCAATTGAGTCTTGGATTACTTAAGATAATTAAAACTTCTCAATTTTAGGGGTGTCTGGGTGGCTCAGTTGTTAAGCGTCTGCCTTCGGCTCAGGTCATGGTCCCGGGGCCGGGGATCGAGCCCCGAATCAGGCTCCCTGCTTGACAGGGAGCCTGCTTCACCTTCTCCCACTTACCCTGCTTGTGTTCCCTCTCTCGCTGTCTCTCTCTCTCTGTCAAATAGATAAATAAAATCTTAAAAAAAACAAAACTTCCCAATTTTAAAGGAGCTAGGTTTTGCTAACAACTATGTAACCCTACATATTTACCTTTGGAATCTCTTATTGCCACCTTGGTTAAATAAATAATTAAATTTTAAGTCTTATCTGTAATCCTACTTAGGCTCTCTACTACTTTTAACTTTCTGAGGTTTTTAACAAACTTCCCCAAGATTTAAATTGTAAATGAAGTCTTTTTGACCAAATAAGCCTTTGGTTATGTTTAAGTAAACGCTCCAACTGTTCTAGAGATATATACAATTTCTAAAGTTTTGATATGTTTTGGTATAAAGCCATCACTTGATATTCTGATTATTAAAATGTTATGTGTCACAGAAATAACCGGATTTTCTTGCCAGCTAGATTATGTTCTCTCATCAGATCTTTAACCATGTCCATTTTTGAGTCTTTTGTCATTTATAGTTATTGTTCTGATGTTCTTGCAAAACAAGTTTCATCTTCAAGGAGATTGGTAACAACAAAAAAAAATTTTTAACAAATACAGGGTTTTGATATCTTTAAAATCATAAAACTAAAATGGATAAGAATTTCAAAAACTAACTAAAAGCTGCATTCAAACAGAAAAAGAATTAGTAACATGAGACTAATAAACTAAAGAAAATCATTATAGTTTTTATGACTCTTGTTGGAAACATTGCTGGTTCTCTAATGTTTGCTCTTCCAGATTAAGGAAACTTTCTCTTAAGATAGCTATGATGTATGAAAGTATGATAAAATATTCCTTTGTAAACAAATTGAAGCATTTAACTTTTCTCTCTACCTAAACACTCTGAAATTCAAAAACATTCAGTGAGTATTCTTTCTTTCATGGGAATCACAGTTATTTGCATAAATCCAATAAGAGTCTGTTATCCCTATAACAGTGATGGGGTTTTGGAATATAGGGGAGGTTTGATGTGGTGAGATCCAGAGCCAACAACAAAGAAAAAATTCTTGAGATGTCTCTGGTGCAAAATGGTGGTTTTATTAAGGCACAGGGACAAGACGGGTGGGCAGAAAGAGCTGCTGCCCAGGGTTGTGAGGGGTGGCTGATTACATACTATGGGGTTGGGGGAGGTAAGGGAAAGGGAGGTTTCAAGAGGATTTTCATATGTTAAAGAAGACTCACAGGATACTGGAGGACTTGCCATTGTCAAGTTAAGGTTGTTTACCCCTCTAGTGAGGCATTAACATGAAGATAGTTGGGAACTTCCTGGAGAGACATTAACACTTTGCCAGCTTCAATTATCTGTCAATGGGCTGCAGGTTATAAGGACATTTAATTGTATCTACATTTCCTTCTGGAAGCTAGATTATTGATAGAAATGCTTTGTTCTTGTAAGTTGCTAAGGCTTTTGTAAACTGAGGGAGACTTAGATCTTGCAGGATTGTGGTCTCTATAGGTTAACTATTTGTTTTTCCTTTCCTTAACTTTAGGGCAGCCAGGAGTGCATGAGGAATGTCACATATATCCCATCTGGAGGGAGGGGGGGTTGTGGGGTGTCAGCTTCTGCTTTGTCTTCGGCTTGCCTTCCCTTCCTTCATCAACAGGACACCACTGGAAATATTTACCAAGGCTTTGACTGGAATATCATATTTGAGAGAGACATTCAGACTCAGATACGACCAAACAGCTATAAGGAATTAAGGTTGACTTAACGGAGCCAATAAAGCCCCTTAGAACTGGCCTGATATCTTGCTTATAGAGTTCCCAGCAGCTTCACCAGGTGAGTAAAGAATGTCACTTCCTGGCAGGTGCAGGAACCTCAGGATATTTTGGGGACCTTGAAAAGAGGAATTTGCCCAATCTACAGGTATTGCAGGCATGTCTGATGGCAAGTATTTGGTTTGGCTTCTGATGTAGAGAGGCTACTGAATGTTCAATCGAGATTCCTTATAAAAAGTTCCAGTAAAGCAAAAATTTTTTAAAGATTTTATTTATTTATTTGAAAGGGAGAGGCAGAGGGAGAGAGAGAGGCAGAGGGAGAAGCAGACTCCCTGCTGAGCCGGGCCACTGATAGGTGGCTGGATCCCAGGACTCTGGTATCATGACCTGAGCCAAAAGCAGACACTTAACTGACTGAGCCATCCAGGCGTCCCTCCAGCAAAGCAAATTTTAAAAGATCTGTAAGATCAATCACTATTCTTGCTGAGCTTACATAAATAATTAGGCCAAGTTTGTTAAAACTGTGCTTGTTTTTTAAATAGTCTTGATTTGGCTATGTCTCATTAAAAATGAGGGTGATTCTAGAGAAAAAAATGTTTCAATAACACATCTTTGTAAATATTATATTTTAACACTATTTCCTGAATTCTTCTGGTTTCCTCAAATATCTAGCTATGGCTCTCCAAACTAGGTTTCCAATCTTCTTTTATTCTCTTGACTTAAAGTCATTAAAAGCTAAAACTGCTTTTTCCTAAAGCCCTAAAAACTAATGCTGGACGACTTGAGGTCAGCTTCATAAAAAATTGCCACAAAACTCATGTATAGACAATCTTTGTACCTGTTGCTCTATGGGCCATTCAAAAGGATCATCGGAGACATTTGAATTACAAACCAAAAAGCCTATCTGATTCTGGCTGCCTGTTCCCACTCCATCTGAGAATGCTTCCGAGCCTGACATCTAAAAATCTCCCTGGCAGCACTGGAGACTCAGACATTGGGTTTATAGTTTGCTGTAACCATCAACCTATATTTTTCTTTTGTTTCCATAAAAGTGTCTCTTATTAATTACCTGATTGCTTACTAAACAAAACAGAGTCTATAAGATGGTTAACATCACCTGCTACACAATTAAGACCTTAAATGACTCTCAAAATAGCATTATTATTATTAAACACTGAAATAACTCAGATCCATAAAACAGTTCTACAAAATAAAATGGCATTAGATGTTTTAACAGCTGCAGAAGGTGGAACATGTGCCATTATTAAAATGAAATGCTGTGTATGTATTCCAGATTATCACAAAAATATAACAGGATTGCTAAAAAATATAAACACTCAAATTGGTGCTTTAAATAATCCCTCCTTCTCCTTTAGTAATTGGTTAAACTCCTGAGCTGGAGGAAGATTTTGGTGAACTAACAAAGGTCTTTTATTGGGCTTCTTTTTTCTTGCTATTTTAATCATGTTTTACTGTTTTCTCTCATGTCTTTCCACCAAGTACCAAGACTCCTTCACTGCCATAACTTCAAGCCGACATGGTATCATCTGCTCAAGGAGACTCACATCTATTATCAACTTTAAATACTGCTGCCTTAGCCTTTCTTAACTCCTATTAAATTCTCAACTGACCTACCTTGACCTGTAGGTAGGAACATCTCTATGCCCCTAGGACTGCATGGTACTCTCTAATTGAATTAATGATTTTAATTTTGTGGAAGTTCAGAGAAGGAAAGGATTCTTATTGGCTGGAAAAATTAAACTTACTTTTACGAGAATTATAAATAATGAAAATTATAGTGGGATTGATATTAGTGGTGGTTGCATGTCCATGATTCAGTGGGCTCAAGCAGGGCAAGGATTGTATAAACTGAATTTATCTTAACCTGAATATTTCCCATTATTTCTTATAATATTAAGAGTTTGTTTCCCCCCTCAAATATATCTGTCAAACTCCCCATTAAAAGTATAATAGTTCTTTAAAAAGAGTGATTTTAAAATATAATTCTGATGAAACTTTATAGTTATAATAAGTGAATTTGGTTTTTCCTGATACAAGGAAGCCTAACTTAGCCTTCTTAAAATATGTGAGTATGTTTTAAAAAAAGGTTGAGGGTTTCTCTCCTTACCCCACCCTGAGCCATGAAGAAGCCCTGGTTCTTTTTAAGACTCCTGCAGGAATGTGAATGTGTATCAAGACATGGGCATGAGGATGCAGGAGATTGAGCTAAGGGCACAGAGCAACAGTTTACCTTCTCCCTATTCCAGAGTCAGAACTCTATCCCTGCTGAGGAAGGATAGTCAGGGAGCTCCACCCAGAAATAAAGAATAGAGATTTCTTTTCCATAGACCTCTTCATTCATGGGCAGATATTTGCCAGGAAATAGGAAATGAGTGGGGGGAAAAATCCACAGAAAACCTCTTTCTGACCAGCTAGTGTGGGCAATTAAGAAGTGACTTAATTACTCACAATAGCCAAGATACAGAAACAACCCAATTGTTTGTTAGTAGATGAAAGGATAAAGAAAATGTGGTGTATATATACACAATGAGATATTATTCAACTATAAAAAGAAGGAAATGCTGCCATTTACAACAACATGGGTGACTTGGAAGATATTATGCTGAATGAAATAAGCCAGACACAGAAAGCCAAACAATACATGATTTCACTCCTATGTGGAATCTAAAAAAGTTAAACTCATAAAAACAGAATAGAATGGTGGTTACCAGGGACTGGAAGGGGTGGAGATGGAAAATGGGAGATGTTGGTAAAGGGTACAAACTTCCAATCATAAGATGAATAAGTTCTGGGGATCTAATGTACAGCATGGTGACTACAGTTAATACTATATTGTGTACTTGAAATTTGCTAAAAGAGTACATCTTACATGTACTCACCCAGAAACACACACACATACCAGTCACTATGTGATATCATGGATATGTTAATCAGCTTGATTCTGGTAAACATTTCATAATACATATATCAAGGTATCATGTTGTACACCTTAAATAGATACAATTTTTGTCAATCATACGTCACTAAAGATAAGGAAAAAAACTTTCATTTAGGATACCACACAGAAATTCTGTGGCCCTTTTGAAGCTTCTTTGAAGAGATTTTAACTGAGAAAGTTTAAAAATAAACACTTGTTAGGGAAAGTGCACACCAATTCACAGCTGTGTGATAAATTCATAGTGGGTTCCTCTATTTAGGACTGTATCTTCAATCTGTTGAGGAGGTTGGAAAAGCAATCTAGTTGGAAGCAAAACAAACAAATATGTGACATAGTATTAGTAGTAAAGCAGTCCACTAAAGCAGTAAAGAAAAATAAAACAGGGTAGGGTGAAGAGCTGGAGCAGGGCTCTCTCTGAGCCTCGTGGTCAGAGGTGGGATATATGGAGGGTTTAACACTGAGACAGGTTCAATGAACGGTTGATAGTATTTAGTTTGGCCTTTTTCTGTTTGAGAAGTCCATAGAAACTATGCCTCTGAGCCTTTGCTCTTCCCTGGGTAATCAGACTGGATTAAAAAAAAAAAATACAGGAAGTTCCCATAGGATAGACATATAAATAAGGAAGATTCATCTGTGCTAGACTCTGGGGACATCAAATCAGACAGTACCTAATTTCCCTCTTCTATAAATCTTCTGTCTAGTAGGTTAAGATGAACACATCTCCCAGCAGAACGTGAATGTGGGTTGGACACAGGGCTGGCCATGAGGATCTCTGAGAATATTAATCATTGTCTGCTTTTCTCAGCCCTTTGGAGCCACACATACTATTCCACCCCTTCTCCCTGCTGTGGGGAAGGATGCCTGCTGCATCACCCACCTGTCCCACACAGCCAACTTGCTAATTGTGCCATCAGCAACCATCAACAGGGTGGAGATGCTTACATTCCAGTGACAAGGAATGACAGCTGATTGTGACATTTTCCCCAGCTAGCTTTTGTCTAAAGACCTGGCCTAGATTCTCCCTTATTGTCAAGCACTGAGTCCCAGGGGAAGAGTTGTTAATCTAGGTGCCCCACTGACTATGTCCCCTTAAGGAAGGCCACCAGTTAGCTTTCAAACCTCTACCCCATTTCCATTTTCTTGGAAAGCTACACCGTCTGAACTTTGAGGAAGAGTCAAAGAATTGGAAGTACAGACTGTCAGGGCTAGAAACGGCCCTTGGTGATTGTCTCATCCAACTTCCTAATTTTATAGAGGTGGACACTGGGACCCAAAGAGGCAAAGTGGCTTATTCAATGTTAGAGAAAGTACTATGGCAGAGCTGGCATGAGAACAGAGGTGGAAGAAGCTGGTAGACTATAGTCACTCGAAACATCAGTACACCTTTTCATAATCAGATCCATAAATAAAACCTTTTCTCATTGCATTTTACTTTAGAACTATAAAATTTCAAACCATGAGAATCCCTTAATAGTCTTCATCTGATATGATTGTCACTCTCTTACTCTACGTGGCTTTCAGGTTTACAGACAGAGCCCCTCCAACCAGGGACAGGACAATGGCTTCATGGATTGTGGACCTAATATGTGCTGGGCACTATTTCAAGCAGTTTTATGAGATACCATCCCTCTGGGTAAAGAGATCATACAACTTGTCTGACGTCATAACATCAATAAATGGATCTGTCTGACTTGAGAGTCCCAGTCTTAGCATAAGCTTAGCTGCTGCTCCTCCCACACCTGCCAGGCAGTTCAGATCCGTCATCTCATTGCTCAGATAAGAGAGGCATCACATGTAAAGCAACTAGCACAGTGTCCAGCACATAGTAAGCTCTCAACAAATAAAGGACAATTCCCTCTGTCCTTCCCTGTCTGTGTCAAGAATAGATCTGGGTCCTTTTTCTTATGGGTATTTAATCATATTATACATTCATAGACAAAATATGTATAATGCATTTTAAAATAAAAAAACTTAAATGTATTTGACTATATGTTTATTTCTTAAATTTGGAAATATTATGAGGTCTGTGTGTATTAGCCTTACTTGTGAATAATTTTGGCATAGACATTTTCCTGAGAGAAAACATTATTAAAAACTATTCTACACAGGGAAGTGGGATTAGGATTCAACTCAGTAGATTTTTCTATTCCAGAAAAACTGTGGGAAAGCAGACTCATGGAAGAGCCCAGGAAAGCAACACCTCAGCACGTCCGAGAACACTGTCCCCAATCTCCCACAGGTTTGCTTCATGTTCTGGACTCGCCATTCCCTTTAACTCATTCCCAATAAGTCCTCTATAAGTAGTGTAGAGGGATCAGAAGTCAGGAAATCTGGATTATTTTACATGAAAAATGACACATCGAGATTTTTTTAACTACAAAAAACAAAACATGGTAGAACTTTTGATTAGCCTTAAAATGTCCTGAAATTGAATATTTTGTACTTTTCTAACCCATCAGTTTTAGAGATGAGAGCACCAGCTGTGAGCAAAGACCATCGGATGCTGGCACTTGAAGGCACCCTTACTCACAGAATGGCCTGAGCTGTCATATGATAGCTATATAAACTAGACCCAGAACTAGGCAGCTACACAGGACAGGGTAGGAAAGAACCAGGCAAATTAATGTTACTGGGCAGTTGTTTTAGATTATTCTTTATATGCACTAAAAATATGAATTTATTTTGCAGAGAAAAATAAACTTTAAGAGGCACAAATAATATAGTATCTACCACCTGCCCCCTTGAAACCTTGCAACAGCTCCCTTTGGCTGAATGAATATCTCCAGCAACACCATCCATTCCCACCTGTAGCAGTACGCATCAGGTACTCCTGCCCTTCTGTCTTACTGTGCACTCTCTCCCTTCAGCTCCTTACTCCTTCCAGGCCCCCTCTCCCACAGAGTTCCTGGCTGTGCTCTTGCCTCACCTGGAGAAGCCTTCCCTTGCTGCTCTATAATTAACTCCTACTTAACCTTGAGATCGATCTGCACTTTTTCAGAGAACTCCTTTCTGATCTCCCTGATCAGGTAAAATGGGTATATTGCAGGATGTCAGAGCACCCAGCACCCTTCATAGCTGTGGACCTTTACATTTATTTATTGGGTTTTTATCGTTTATTCTCCCTTTCTGCTGTAAACTCCAACATGACAGAGATGGTACCTGGAACAAAATAGATGTTCAGTAACTATTTATTGGATGAATGAATGAAAATTAAACACAAAAGTTACTTCTAGACCTTCCAGACTGGCCAAGCTCACGCAGGCTTTTCAGGTCCTGGTGTCTGGCTTCTCAGTTTCCTGAGGTCTGTGTAAGGGGAGGGGAGTCCAGCATCATATGTCAGTGTTCTTTGAAAGGTGCTCCTTGAAAGCCTGGATTCCATTGGCTGTTTCTCCTCACATAGTCTTTCCTACATAAACACCCCTGGCACATAAGCAGCGCTCTTCCAAAACTTCTGGAGTTATAGAAGGATATTTCTGTTCTTCTCCACCTCATGCCTCCAAACCTAGTCCCCTGCTCTGTGGGGATCAGGGGCTTTGATTTATTTGCTTTCAACATGACATTAACTTTCTGGGGTCCAGGTGGTAGTTATACAGATGTGTTCATTGAATGATGAACTTACGATGTATGTACTTTTCTCTGTGTTATATTTCAATATAAAATGTTTAAAATATTTATAAAGACCTTAACAGCAACTCACAAATAATGAGAGACAGACAGAGAGATTGAGGCAGAAACCAAGAGAAAGAAAGGCAGAAGGAGAGAAAAAGAAAGAGAAAGAGAAATAAAAATATATGTCATAAAAGGCAATAAGGGGATGGTTAAATATATCACTGACTAGCCACACGACAGCAATGTCAGAAAGCAAACATTGAAAGCAAAATTGAAAAAGATACAATTATATGCACTAACCAAAACTGATGTTGAATATTCACTATTAAATGAAAACATGTCATCATAGAGCAATACATACTGTGCTTCTACACAATAAAATGGGAGGGGGGAATCTTCAGGATATGTAATGGGTTGAGATTTACTAAATGCATGTGTTTGCTTTCTTCTCCATTTCCTCTACTTACAGTCCCTACCAAGAGAATTATGTGTTTGCCTTTTAAGCTTTATAGTCTCTTCCCTCTTCCCTGTACAAAACCAACAGAATGCTCTAGAGCTGAAACAGCTGGGGAAAAAGGAGAGGTTTCTCTTCCTGGGTGAGTTCCTCTGGAAAGGAGAATCCCAGGATTGGGTAAAGGATAGAGAAAACTAGCAAAGCAGCCAGGGAGGCTCAGGCTTCACAACCACGACCAGACTTTAGTCAGGTGGGAGGTGGGGGTGGCAAGGGAGAAAGAGACAAAGAAGCCACACTGTCTGGATGTTAGAGAGGACTTGGGGGCTTTTAGTGAGGGAAACTTGAGCATCTGTGCTTAAGATATGGGAGAATTGTAAAGGAGAGAAAATGGAAATTTTAGAAGAATGTTATGAGTTATGAAATGGATTCCCTACAATACTTTCTGACACATCAGTGCTGGGCTGGGCTTTTAGGATGCCATCCATTCTCTACATACATTGGGTCACTGGGTGCTAGAAAAAGGTCTAATCCAAACTCAGTATGGTCATCCCTGGAAAAGGGTGTGGTATTGGAAATCAAAAAGTAACTAAATTTTTATCTATAAATGTCATGCCGTTCACCCTTGAACAACCTGGATTTGAACTGTACAGGTCCAGTTATACGTGTTTTTTTCAATAAATACAGTTTTATAAATGTATTTTCTCTGTCTTATCATTTTCTTTTTTGTTGTTGTTGTTGTTTTGTTTGTTTTATTTATTTTTTTTAATTTTTTTATTGTTATGTTAATCACCATATATTACATCATTTGTTTTGGTGTAGTGTTCCATGATTCATTGTTTGTTCATAACACCCAGTGCTCCATGCAGAATGTGCCCTCTTTAATACCCATCACCAGGCTAACCCATCCCCCTACCCTCCTCCCCTCTAGAAACCTCAGTTTGTTTTTCAGAGTCCATCATCTCTCCTGGTTCGTCTCCCCCTCTGACTTACTCCCCTTCATTCTTCCTCTCTTGCTATCTTCTTCTTTTTCTTTTTTCTTAAAATATGTTGCATTATTTGTTTCAGAAGTACAGATCTGTGATTCAACAGTCTTACACAATTCACAGCGCTCACCGTAGCACATACCCTCCCCAGTGTCTATCACCCAGCCACCCCATTCCTCCCACCCCCGACCACTCCAGCAACCCTCAGTTTGTTCCTGAGATTAAGAATTCCTCATATCAGTGAGGTCATATGATACATGTCTTTCTCTGATTGACTTATTTCACTCAGCATAACACCCTCCAGTTCCATCCATGTCTTTGCAAATGGCAAGATCTCATTCCTTTTGATGGCTGCATTACATTCCATTGTGTATATATACCACCTCTTCTTTATCCATTCATCTGTTGATGGACATCTTGGCTCTTTCCACATTTTGGCTATTGTGGACATTGCTGCTATAAACATTGGGGTGCACGTACCCCTTCGGGTCCCTACATTTGTATCTTTGGGGTAAATACCCAGTAGTGCAATTGCTGGATCGAATGGTAGCTCTAATTTCAACTGTTTGAGGAACCTCCATACTGTTTTCCAGAGTGGTTGCACTGCTTGCATTCCCACCAACAGTGTAGGAGGGTTCCCCTTTCTCCACATCCACGCCAACATCTGTCGTTCCCTGACTTGTTAATTTTAGCCATTCTGACGGGTGTGAGGTGGTATCTCATGGAGGTTTTCATTTGGATTTCCCTGATGCCGAGCGATGTTGAGCACTTTTTCATGTGCCTGTTGGCCATTTGGATGTCTTCTCTGGAAAAATGTCTGTTCATGTCTTCTGCCCATTTCTTGATTGGATTATTTGTTCTTTGGGTGTTGAGTTTGATAAGTTCTTTATAGATTTTGGATACTAGCCCTTTATCTGATATGTCATTTGCAAATATTTTCTCCCATTCTGTTGGTTGTCTTTTGGTTTTGTGGACTGTTTCTTTTGCTGTGCAAAAGCTTTTTATCTTGATGAAATCCCAATAGTTCATTTTTGCCCTGGCTTCCCGTGCCTTTGGTGATGTTTCTAGGAAGAAGTTGCTGCGGCTGAGGTCGAAGAGGTTGCTACCTGTGTTCTCCTTTAGGATTTTGATGGACTCCTGTCTCACGTTTAGGTCTTTCAACCATTTGGAGTCTATTTTTGTGTGTGGTGTAAGGAAATGGTCCAGTTTCATTCTTCTGCATGTGGCTCTCCAATTTTCCCAACACCATTTGTTGAACACACTGTCTTTTTTCCATTGGACATACTTTCCTGCTTTGTCAAAGATAAGTTGACCATAGAGTTGAGGGTCCATTTCTGGGCTCTCGATTCTGTTCCATTGATCTATGTGTCTGTTTTTGTGCCAGTACCATACTGTCTTGATGATGACAGCTTTGTAATAGAGCTGGAAGTCCGGAATTGTGATGCCGCCAGCTTTGCTTTTCTTTTTCAATATTCCTCTGGCTATTCGGGGTCTCTTCTGGTTCCATACAAATTTTAGGATTCTTTGTTCCATTTCTTTGAAAAAAGTGGATGGTATTTTGATGGGTATTGCATTGAATGTGTAGATTGCTCTAGGTAGCATTGACATCTTCACAATGTTGGTTCTCCCAATCCATGAGCATGGAACGTTTTTCCATTTCTTTGTGTCTTCTTTAATTTCTTTCCTGAGTATTTTATAGTTTTCTGAGTACAGATCCTTTGCCTCTTTGGTTAAATTTATTCCTAGGTATCTTATGGTTTTGGGTGCAATTGTCAATGGGATCGACTCCTTGATTTGTCTCTCTTCTGTCTTGTTGTTGGTGTATAGGAATGCCACTGATTTCTGTGCATTGATTTTATATCCTGCTACTTGACTGAATTCCTGTATGAGTTCTAGCAGTTTTGGGGTGGAGTCTTTTGGGTTTTCCACATACAGTATCATATCATCTGCAAAGAGTGAGAGTTTGACTTCCTCTTTGCCGATTTGGATGCCTTTGATTTCTTTTTGTTGTCTGATTGCTGTGGCTAGGACTTCTAATACTATGTTGAATAGCAGTGGTGAGAGTGGACATCCCTGCCGCGTTCCTGACCTTAGGGGAAAAGCTCTCAGCTTTTCCCCATTGAGAATGATATTCGCTGTAGGTTTTTCATAGATGGCTTTTATGATATTGAGGTAAGTACCCTCTATCCCTATACTCTGAAGAGTTTTGATCAAGAAAGGATGCCGTACTTTGTCAAATGCTTTTTCTGCATCTATTGAGAGGATCATATGATTCTTGTTCTTTCTTTTGTTAATGTATTGTATCACGTTGATTGATCTGCGGATGTTGAACCAGCCTTGCAGCCCAGGGATAAATCCTACTTGGTCGTGGTGAATAATCCTTTTAATGTACCGTTGGATCCTATTGGCTAGTATTTTGGTGAGAATTTTTGCATCCATGTTCATCAAGGATATTGGTCTGTAATTCTCCTTTTTGATGGGATCTTTGTCTGGTTTTGGGATCAAGGTAATGGTGGCCTCATAAAATGAATTTGGAAGTTTTCCTTCCATTTCTATTTTTTGGAACAGTTTCAGGAGAATAGGTATTAATTCTTCTTTAAATGTCTGATAGAATTCCCCTGGGAAGCCATCTGGCCCTGGGCTTTTGTTTCTTGGGAGATTTTTGATGACTGCTTCAATTTCCTTAGTGGTTATAGGTCTGTTCAGGTTTTCTGTTTCTTCCTGGTTCAGTTTTGGTAGTTGATACATCTCTAGGAATGCACCCATTTCTTCCAGGTTATCTAATTTGCTGGCATAGAGTTGCTCATAATATGTTCTTATAATTGTTTGTATTTCTTTGGTGTTGGTTGTGATCCCTCCTCTTTCATTCATGATTTTGTTGATTTGGGTCATTTCTCTTTTCTTTTTGATCAGTCTGGCCAGGGGTTTATCAATCTTGTTAATTCTTTCAAAGAACCAGCTCCTAGTTTCGTTGATCTGTTCTACTGTTCTTTTGGTTTCTAGTTCATTGATTTCTGCTCTCATCTTTATTATTTCTCTTCTCCTGCTGGGTTTAGGCTTTATTTGCTGTTCTTTCTCCAGCTCCTTTAGGTGTAAGGTTAGGTTGTGTATTTGAGACCTTTCTTGTTTCTTGAGAAAGGCTTGTATTGCTATATACTTTCCTCTCAGGACTGCCTTTGCTGTATCCCAAAGATTTGGAACAGTTGTGTTTTCATTTTCATTGGTTTCCATGAATTTTTTTAATTCTTCTTTAATTTCCTGGTTGACCCATTCATTCTTTAGTAGGATGCTCTTTAGCCTCCATGTATTTGAGTTCTTTCCGACTTTCCTCTTGTGATTGAGTTCTAGTTTCAAAGCATTGTGGTCTGAAAATATGCAGGGAAGGATCCCAATCTTTTGGTACCGGTTGAGACCTGATTTGTGACCTAGGATGTGATCAATTCTGGAGAATGTTCCATGGGCACTAGAGAAGAATGTGTATTCCGTTGCTTTGGGATGGAACGTTCTGAATATGTCTGTGAAGTCCATTTGGTCCAGTGTGTCATTTAAAGTCTTTATTTCCTTGTTGATCTTTTGCTTAGATGATCTGTCCATTTCAGTGAGGGGGTGTTAAAGTCCCCCACTATTATTGTATTGTTGTCAATGTGTTTCTTTGCTTTTGTTATTAATTGCCTTATATAATTGGCTGCTCCCATGTTCGGGGCATAGATATTTACAATTGTTAGATCTTCTTGTTGGATAGACCCTTTAAGTAGGATATAGTGTCCTTCCTCATCTCTTATTACAGTCTTTGTTTTAAAATCTAGTTTGTCTGATATAAGGATTGCCACCCCAGCTTTCTTTTGGTGTCCATTAGCATGGTAAATGGTTTTCCACCCCCCCACTTTCAATCTGGGGGTGTCTTTGGGTCTAAAATGAGTCTCTTGCAGACAACATATTGATGGGTCTTGTTTTTTAATCCAATCTGATAGCCTGTGTCTTTTGATTGGGGCATTTAGCCCATTTACATTCAGGGTAACTATTGAAAGGTATGAATTCAGTGCCATTGTATTGCCTGTAAGGTGACTGTGACTGTATATTGTCTGTGTTCCTTTCTGGTCTATGTTACTTTTAGGCTCTCTTTGCTTAGAAGACCCCTTTCAATATTTCTTGTAGGGCTGGTTTCGTGTTTGCAAATTCCTTTATTTTTTGTTTGTTCTGGAAGCTTTTTATCTCTCCTTCTATTTTCAATGACAGCCTAGCTGGATATAGTATTCTTGGCTGCATATTTTTCTCGTTTAGTGCTCTGAAGATATCATGCCAGTCCTTTCTGGCCTGCCAGGTCTCTGTGGTTAGGTCTGTTGCCAATCTAATATTTTTACCGTTGTAGTTTACATATCTCTTCTCCCGAGCTGCTTTCAGGATTTTCTCTTTGTCTCTGGGACTCGTAAGTTTTACTATTAGATTTCGGGGTGTTGACCTATTATTATCGATTTTGAGAGGGGTTCTCTGTGCCTCCTGGATTTTAATGCCTGTTTCCTTCCTCACATTAGGGAAGTTCTCTGCTATTATTTGCTCCAATATACCTTCTGCCCGTCTCTCTCTTTCTTCTTCTTCTGGGATCCCAATTATTCTAATGTTGTTTTGTCTTATCGTATCACTTATCTCTCGAATTCTGCCCTCGTGATCCTGTAGTTGTTTCTCCCTCTTTTTCTCAGCCTCTTTATTTTCCATCATTTGGTCTTCTATATCGCTGATTCTCTCTTCTGCCTCATTTATCCTAGCAGTTAGTGCCCCCATTTTTGATTGCACCTCATCAATAGCCTTTTTGATTTCGACTTGGTTAGATTTTAGTTCTTTTATTTCTCCAGAAAGCGTTTCTCTAATAACTTCCACGCTTTCTTCAAGCCCAGCTAGTATCTTTAAAGTCATGATTCTGAACTCTAGGTCCGACATCGTACTAATATCCGTATTGAGTAGGTCCCTGGCTGACGGTACTACCTCTTGTTCTTTTTGCTGAGGTGATTTTTTCGTCTTGTCATTTTGTCCAGAGGAGAATAGATGAATGAGAGAACAAAATGCTAGCAGGTTTACAACGTCCCCAGCAAATATACTGTATACAAATCAGAAACCAGGGGAAAAGAAAGGGAAAGAAAGAAAAAAGAAAGAGAAAAAAAAAGATAAAAAGATAAAAACAAAAACAGAACAATACAAAAAAAGCAGAATGTGATCAAATATGATCAGGCTAGTGCATAGATCAGTGGCACACACTAGATTTTGGGCGTATTTTGGTCTGTTAGAAAAAAGTGCCTCCTAAAATTTTAAAGGAAGAAAGACATATATGTACAAAATAAGGGTTGATACAATGAAGGGATAGAAGATGACTGTAAAGATGAAAATTATAAAAGATTTTATAAAAGGACTTGATAAGATAAGAAGTTATTTGAAAAAAGAAAGAAGATTTAAAAAAAAAAAGAAAAAAGGGAGAGAATGTGATCAGGCAGGAGACTAGAACAGGGCCATACACTAGTGATTTAGGGTATATTTTTATCTGTTAGAAGAAACTGTATCTCAAAATTTTAAAGAGAGAACAACTTATATATATATGCCAAAAATAAGGGTAACTACTATGAAGGGATAAAATATGACTTTAAAAATGAAAAATAAAAAATGTTTTTTTTTAAAGAGATTGATAAGATGTTGCTTGAAAAATGGAAAAAGAAAAAAAAAACAGTTAACAAAAATTAACTTTGATGAACTAATGAATCATGGTAAAAAAAAGCCATGAATTCTATGTGCAGTATTCCCCTAGCGCTGGAGTTCTCCCGTTCTCCTTGATTGGTAAACTTGGTCTTGGCTTGCTGGCTGTTCGTGCTGATCTTCTGGGGGAGGGGCCTGTTGCTGTGGTTTCCAAATGTCTTTGCCGGAGGCTGAATTGCCCCGCCCTTGTCGGTTCGGGCTAAGCAAGCCGCTCGGGTTTGATCTCAGGAGCTTTTGTTCCCTGCAAGCTCTCCATACAGCCTTGGAGGACCAGGGCAAAAATGGTGGCCTCCCAATCTCCACCCGGAGGAGCTGAGAACTCGGGACCCCACTCCTCAGTGTGCCCCCAGAGAAAAGCAGTCACTCCCTTGTCCCCGGTCTCCGGCCGCACTCCGTGCTCACCCGGCCTGTGACCGAGCGTTTCTATCTCTGGCACCCAACCCCGTGTGGAGTCTCCAAACCCAGCAGATCCCTGCGGTGCGTTCCTGCGCCGCTCCTCCCCGGGAAGGAAGGGGAGTCTCCCCGGATCTGCCGCTTGTTGGGTCCCTGCTGCAGGAGCAGTGGCCTGACTGGGCCGCGGATCACAGTTTATGGCAACCCCAAGCTGAAAGCCCGCGCCTCAGCTCCGTCTCTGCAGCCGGCTTCCCCGCTCCGATACCTGGGAGCTCTGGAGCACTCAGGCTCCCCCGGTCTTTCTGTGACCCCAAGGGTCCTGAGACCCCACTGTCCCGGGAGGATTCCACCCCCTGCTTAGCCACTGCAGCGACAT
The DNA here is from genome assembly GCF_009762305.2 of Zalophus californianus. NCBI lineage: Eukaryota > Metazoa > Chordata > Mammalia > Carnivora > Otariidae > Zalophus > Zalophus californianus. The sequence goes on from NC_045598.1 coordinate 106,833,207, forward strand.
CCCTCAGCGGAGCCGATTTCTAACAGTTCCGATTTTGTGCTCCGCGGCTCTATCACTTGCCAGAAGCGGCCGGCGGAGGCCCCTCCCCCGCCGTCTATCCTCCCGAATATCGCCTCAGATTCACTTCTCCGCACGTCCTACCTTCCAGTAAGTGGTCGCTTCTCTGTTCAGATAGTTGTTGCTACTCTCCTCTTTGATCTCCTGTTGCGTTCGTAGGTGTTCAGAATGGTTTGATCCCTATTCAGCTGAATTCCTGAGACCAGACGAAATCTAGGTCTCCTACTCCGCCATCTTGCTCCGCCCCCTCTGTCTTATGATTTTCTTAATACTTTTTCTCTAGCTCACTTCATTATAAGAATACAGTATAGATAGAATACACATAACATAAAAATATGTGTTAATTGATTATTTATGTTATCAGTAAGGCTTCTGGTCAACAGTAGGCTATTAAATAGTTACCTTTCTGGGGAGTCAAAAGTGTGGATTTTAGACTGGGGGGGTGGCGCCCCTACCCTGCATTGTTCAAACATCAACTGTACTATTCAAATGTTTACAAAGCTCGTGCTACTTACCTAATTTTTAGTTAATAAATATAAAAGCATTGCATGCCCAGATTCATTGCTGAGGGAGCAGCACATAGACTTCCAACATTGCCGGAGCCACTCGGTGGTACAGGAGATCATGATGCCCAGTGATCTGGATGCAATGGATTTGGCTTCAGGGATGGAGTGTGATTTGGGGGATCATGGGTGACTTAGATGTTCAAAGGCAGCACAGTAGTCCAGATGACACTCCCGCAAGTGTCCCAGGGTAACCTGAAAGAGGTTGCTTAGAAACAAACTCAAGGTACCCAGTTTTTGTTGGAATGTTCATTTACATATTCACCAAACATGCTGCCTCCTCTGCTCATGCACCAGGGCTTGGGGGCCTGCTTCGAATGGCACTTACCCCTACCTATTTCTTTTTTACTGTGTGGGTTTACAGTCTCTAGCTATAAAAATCCACCCCAAACCCCTGGGGTTAGCAAAGTAATGGAAGAGGAAGTGCTAATAAGGAAGGGAGTCTGGCCCAGACCCAGACACTTGTGCCAAGAGGCTCACCTTCCTCTTGGCAACCTCTCCCTCACTCCTAAGGCTGTCTCCCTGGCTAACAAGGAGAATTTCTACCTGCCTCAGGTGAGTCCTCACCCCTTCCCTCAGGTCTTTACTCTGGGGCCTCAGGGGGGCAAACTCATCAGATGAGAAAATGGAATCCATAGAGCCCCTCCCACAGAAGCAGGGGCATCATCATGAGGCACCTGAACAGATCTGATTTCACAGACCCTTCAACATTCAGGAAGCTGAACTCTGACTTCACATATAACAATCATGCTACCATGAAGTCCTCAGCATAGCCAAACCCTCTCCTCACACTCATCAGAGGACAGGAAAAAGGCATCTCCTGACCCTAAAATCTCTAGCTAACTTGCATGGGGAAGTTTATTAGTGGCATTCTAGAATGCTCAGGGATCCCAGGCTGGGATCGTACCAGCTTGGTCCACGCAGACCTTCCTCTTGTTGAGAAGCAAGAAGAAGAGAGGAAGAGTTTCTGATACAAAAGCATAAATATGGACCAAAAAGACAGGACATCTCTATGAATTGCTTTCAGAGCTTTATTCTTGCCAAAGTTTGTGGCGCGTGCTAACTCTGGCAGGCTGCCTTCATAGAGAAGCAAAGTATGTGGTGAAGCAATGAGATTCTACATCACTGGGAATACAGAGAGGGGACCAGAGGCTGCTGAATGTTCCAGAGCAGGGCTGTTCTGTATTTAACAGCAGCAGTCATCCTCACGATCACAGCATGCAGGACCTCGGGACCTCATGGGGATAATCCCCAAACAGGAGCACCCAGAACCACAGCCCCCACAGCTGCAGCACCCAGAATCTTCGCAGCAGCCGGATGATCCTGAGCTGCAGTCGTGGGGTTGCTGGACCCAGCGTCTCAGGGGACTCACCCCGAAGGTCCGGGGAGCCAAGCAGCAGTAGCTGGTGGAACAGGGTGCAGAGCATGGATCAGGTACATGGCATGAGGTGGTCGAGCTACTTGCAGGAGCCTGAACGTAGTAGGTCTGGCCGGGAGAAGGGCCCTGGCCATAGCATGCCTGGGTCTGGCAGGGGGCTGGGCACTTCATGTATGTCTGACAAGGAGCTGGGCATTTCAGATAGGATGGAGCTGGGCATTTCACATACATCTGGCCAGGAATTGCATATTTCACATAGGTTTGAGTCTGGCATGGAACTTGGCATTTCACATAGGTTTGAGTCGGGCATGGAGCTGGGCATTTCACATAGGTTTGAGTCTGGCAAGGAGTTACACATTTCACATATGTTTGAGTCAGGCATGGAGCTGGGCATTTCACACAGGCTTGAGTCTGGGATGGAGCTGGGCATTTCACAGAGGTACATTTGGTACTCTGTACAGCTCCCAATCCTGAACCTTTCACACAAGATGGGGGGAACTGTGGCTGCTTCTGCTGGTCACACATCTTCCTGTGGCTTTGCAAAATCTGAAAAGAAAGGTCTCATCAGAACTAAAAAGGTTTCCAGGGAAACCCCAGCATCACATATGAATAGAATTGTCTGTAAGCAGAATCTTTTTGAGGTCACAGGCACTCAGACCTGACATAAGCTGGACCCAGAGCCAGGGATCTTGCTTGGCTCTTGTGCCTATGCCTGGCTGTGTGCCTCAGTTTCCACAGTGGAAAATGAAGTGCTGGAATGAGTGATGTCTGTTTCCACTCAGTTCTCCGAGCTTCCTCTCTTATTACTCACGTTGGTTCCTGTATTGCTGATTCTCCTTGGGAAATTTCTTCCCAGCTGATTTCCCCTCATCGCCAAATTCTCTCAAGACTGGCTTCCCTATTCCCTCCTGCCAGGCCAGGCAGTACCCAGGGAAAGCAAGTTCTTATCAGTAGACCAGGAGCCACTGTGAGTCTCAAGCTGAGCCTCACAGAGCCTGACAAGGCTGGAGTTTGAGTTTCCACCATTTGCTCTTCAGGCCAGCTGGACTATCACTTCACCCCATAAATGGACCCATGAGAGGACTGCACAACTGCACGCAGGGAGAGTGGTGGTTCTCTGAAGAACCCTTCTCACACAGGACCAACAGCTCTGCTCCAGTTCCATACCTCTGCCTCTCCCCCTCAGGCCCCAGCCTCCGCGCTTCCCACCAACTCTGCCCCAGCTCCTTCAGCAGCCACACTCATGCCTAGTCCTGACTGTCCTCATCCCATCCCAGTGTCACCTCTCCTTCCTTTTTGTGTCCCTAACCCAGGCATAGACTTACCCTCTTTGCTGACAGGAGCAAGGTGGGGAGAAGCCAAGGATCTGAGGAGCCGGCCACTGGGGAGGCCTTTTATAGTGTGGCAATGAGGCAAGTTAATGGCATCTGAATGAAACAGGAGAGGTCACGAGGACCGGGGCTGGCACTGCATTGGTGAGATTCCTCCCCAGAATGCCTGGCTCTTCACTCAGGGGCCAGGCATGTCTCTGCTTGACATTGAATTTTCCCGAACACGAGATAAATGATTCCTTTGGCCTTCTTCATGAAACAAGTCAGTTCTTCTTTTTCTAGAAGTTATGAGAGGTGAGATGCCTATGAGATCTGTACCTACGAAGCTGTTTCTAGGTCACTTGAGTCTTCAAAGACTTGTTCAAAATATAGTTGGCATCTCAATTTTTCATACCCTGGGCCAAAAGCTAGACGGTGCATTTCCTCAGCCTAAATAGTGTATTCTTTCTGAGGGGCTCCATGGTGTCTCCTGCTAGTCTGGGTTGCTGGGCCCAGTGGTCTCTGCCTCCGTATGGCAACAAGGCCCCCCAAGAACTCCAGGTTAGTTCCATGGAGTGGCAGGTTATTCTGTTAATTTGGGTGGGTGCTTAATGATCTCAGACCTCAGGCTCTATATCTAGGCTGTCTCTCCTCAGCCTCTCATGCCCTATGACCCACATCTTCAGCTTTGCATGCCACATAACTTCCCCATCCTCACCTTTCTAGACCTTACTACCAGACCTAGATCCCCAAGAACCCAGCATAGTGGGAATTCCAGCCAAATGAACACTGTGTGATAACAATAATAGTAGAATCTGACATTTAACTGAATGCTACATATGTGCCCAACAGTTCATAAGGGATGTACATTTACAGATGCCCCTGTAACTGAGGCCCTTAAAGATTAAGGAAGTTACCCATTCTCACAAAGCAATTAAGTAAGAAGCTTGAATTCACATGCAGGCAGTCTACTTTCATAAACCATGGTCTTTATTGCTACAACATGTTGCCTTTTATTTCTGGACATAGCACTGTCCTTGAATATCTGCCTCCTTCCCTTTCTTCAATGCAGTAAATACAGCAAAAGAAATGGGAATAATATGTATTAAGCACATCCTGTGAGGTAGGCTATGCTAGCCCTATTTTGACAAGGAAACTAAGACCCAGAGGCCCAACTATTTCACCAAGGTAGTCCCATTGGTAGGCAATGGAGTATCACTTGAACCCAAGCCTGTCTAGTTTCAGAGCCCACGCTCTTCTCACTGATCCATGTCAGGTTGCCCAATGCAGAAAGGTATCTTGATCCTGAGCTGAGCCTTGGTTGCAAATTACCACTCCCTCATATCAGCTCGTGCAGGCCCCAGGGTGGCCCCATAACCTCTAACGAAAAGATGCTTCTGCATTTGTCCATAACGGATCCCAATTTCTTCAGGACCATAAACAGCTCCCAAATTTCCTCAACAAAGACAAATCCCCACTAGTCCACACACACTTCCCTAGCCCAAGCCAGGTCTTGTAGGGTCTGCCCCTGAACAAATTGGAGAAAGCAAGGGAGAGATTCTGTCCCAGACTTAGAAAGTTTCCTGCTTTCCCCCTTCATTCCTGTATTGGGTGGGCTCGTAGCACTCCATAGCTTCATCTGTGAAACCCACCAGTCCTGTCCTAAAGGGGATGGTGGAAGTGGTTTTAGGCTGTTCCATTACCTGTTCTCTTGTGTCCCACCTCAGCTGGCACCCAGGCCTGATGTTTTATGATGGGAATGGGACAAGAATGATCTTTTATTGGGGTCATATATATCACAGGGTTAGCTCATCACATTTAGTCTCCATAATAGTGTCTTAAATTTAAATAAAAAAACAAACTTGCCCAAGCTCACATAGCTAGAAGTAGCAAATCCAGAATTTGAACACAGATTTATTCTTCAATTTTTTTTTTCTGCCACAACATGCTGTTTTTAGTGTTGAAATACATGATGCTTTAGGAACCATAGCTTTTAGCCAACCAACAGACACAGACATTAAGAAGTCCCTATATCTCAGACGTAGGATGGGACAACCTCACGCTATAGGGAAGAAAATGTCGTAGAAGGCCAACCATTTTAAGGCATGTCAACAAAACGAGATAGAGATAGTTCAAGGCACAAAGAGAACTCAGCCTAGTTCTGATTCTGCCTTTGCCTCACAGTGTGGCCCCACTGTGCCCCTTTTTTTTTTAAGATTTTATTTATTTATTTGAGAGAGAGAATGAGAGATAGAGAGCACAAGAGGGAAGAGGGTCAGAGGGAGAAGCAGACTCCCTGCTGAGCAGGGAGCCCGATGTGGGACTCAATCCTGGGACTCCAGGATCATGCCCTGAGCTGAAGGCAGTTGCTTAACCAACTAAGCCACCCAGGCACCCCCCACTGTGCCCTTCTATCTCTAGGCTTTTTCTCTTCCACCATAAAATAGTCAATGAAGCCCCTCCTGGCTGTGATATTCTATGATTGTAAGGGGCTTATTCTACAAAGGAAGTGTATTTGTATCCTCAATGTCCATGGAGTTATTCCAACTAGACCATAATCTCTGTGCCTTGGTAACTGTGGACACATTCACTGTATATCATCTGGCACAGGACCTGGGGAACACTAATTAGACCAATAAATGAATGATTGAATGAATGAGGGTGCTTTCCACTGACAGTACAGCCTAAACCAACCTCCTTCCTCCATGTGGTCAATGGCCATCCTACTATTAGCCGATCTGTGCACCTTGTGCCATCTGTGAGCTCTGATTGGCTCACTTCCTACTCTGTGGGGCCATGCTGTCACTAATGGGTATAACATCTTCAGACAGCACTAATATCTCTGGTGAGAGATACTGTTTCCATGTGCCACCAAAACACGTGGGTTGGCTGTGCCCCACCCATTTTATAGACTGGGAAGTTGAGGTGTGGAGAAGTCAGATGACTGGAACAAGTGCCAGGGTGAGTCACAGGGTTATCCCCAAAACGTCCCACTTATCTCTTTGGACACAGCTCATAGAAACAGAGACCTATGGATTCATGCAATAATAGTCTGGTAGACTCACAGGGTAATAGGTAGAGAGAATCATGGATTCACAGAATACAGAATCACAGATTCAGAATAATGTCATCTCTGAGGTGGAGGGGACTAAAACATGTCATGGGGTCTGGCCCCTGCCTCAACACAAAGCAATATCTGAGTCATCTGGCCTAATGGGCTGTTTTTCTTAGGAAGACCTTCTGGTCTTTAAAAGCTCTCTGCAATCCTCTGGTTAGCTCAATTTCAGGACTTACCATCTGGACAGTCAGAAACCATATACTAGATTATCTTAAGGTCCCTAATAGCACCAGCATCAATGAATCCTGACATGAGTTACATGTTTGAAGTTATGCCGCTGAGTGCATGAACCAAACCAAGATTTCAAGTCAGTGGCACCCCAACTCTGACCAGGAGACCCAGAGGGGGAAGTACCCAATTTGACATGTTGCTCCCTGAAGGCAGGGCCCAGGTGTCCTCACATCCTGGGAGCTGTCCTTGATCAGAAACTCTAGACACTCAAGGTCAAAATCTGGGTCCCTCCTTTTTTGTGGAAGAGAAGTAGGAGGAAGTGAGAAGCCAGACACCTGGGAGATGGAGGGCACAGGCATATTGGTATCCAGTGAGAAATCTCACTTCTGTGTCGGAGAAGACACTACAGAGGTTCCCTCCTTTAGATCCCATGTCTGTGTGTCTCTGCTCCAGGCTCAGCTCTGAGACTTTTGCCAGAGATCCCCTGAACCATTATTCCAGTGACAATATGGGATTCCTCCTAGATTATCAGGAGATTACGTCATAGAACCATGGAATGGAGGGCTGGCGAGGGCCTTCACAGGCACAGAGCTTGGCCCTTCTATATTGGGACTGAGGCCCATGGAGAAGGGAAGAAATCTGCTCAAGACCACACAGCCAGGTAGGAGCAGACATTAGACAGGAATTTCTGAATTCCATCCGGGGCATGTTCCATTACAACACGTGGCCACTGCACAGGCTTGCTAGGGAGCACCCTCACCTGGCCTCATCCTTGCCTCCTTTCCTGTCCCCCAACCCCACCAAAATTATCACAAGAGGATCCAGTAAAAGTCATCAAAGGATATCATTTATGGAACAAAGACTGTTTTCACATATGTGGGGGAGGGTCACACAGGTTTCCCACTGTGTGCACATGTGGGTCACTGAAATATGAAAACCCCAATTCCACCTGGATCAGAGTCTGGGCTGTGTCTGGGCCAGAAACACAAGGCAAGACAGCACTAGGACCCTCTTGATTACAGAGGCCAGGGAATATTGGTGCACATATATCCCTCTTTCTCCTGGAATGACCCACTGGGGTTAGTTTCTTTGAACTTCTGCCAGTCCTTCTCTGACACATTTATTCTCTTACAACATACACAAGGTCACTAGTCCCTTGGGTTTATATATCACTTTGTAGAGCTATTTTTTAAAAATTTTTTTATTTTTATGTTAATCACCATACATCATTAGTTTTTGATGTAGTGTTCCATGATTCATTGTTTGTGCATAACACCCAGTGCTCCACGCAGAATGTGCCCTCTTTAATTCACATCACCAGGCTAACCCATCCCCCCAACCCCCTCCCCTCTAGAACCCTCAGTTTGTTTTTCAGAGTCCATCGTCTCTCATGGTTCGTCTCCCCCTCCGACTTACTCCCCTTCATTTTCCCCTCCTGCAATCTTCTTTTTTTTCTTAACATATATTGCATTATTTGTTTCAGAAGTACAGATCCGTGATTCAACAGTCTTGCACAATTCACAGCGCTCACCATAGCACATACCCTCCTCAATGTCTGTCACCCAGCCACCCCATCCCTCCCAACCCCCACCACTCCAGCAACCCTCAGTTTGTTTCCCGAGGTTAAAAATTCCTCATATCAGTGAGGTCATATGATACATGTCTTTCTCTGATTGACTTATTTCACTCAGCATAACACCCTCCAGTTCCATCCACGTCGTTGCAAATGGCAAGATCTCATTCCTTTTGATGGCTGCATAATATTCCATTGTGTATATATATCACCTCTTCTTTATCCATTCATCTGTCGATGGACATCTTGGCTCTTTCCACAGTTTGGCTATTGTGGACATTGCTGCTATAAACATTGGGGTGCACGTACCCCTTCGGGTCCCTACATTTGTATCTTTGTGGTAAATACCCAGTAGTGCAATTGCTGGATCATATGGTAGCTCTATTTTCAACTGTTTGAGGAACCTCCATACTGTTTTCCAGAGGGGTTGCACCAGCTTGCATTCCCACCAACAGTGTAGGAGGGTTCCCCTTTCTCCACATCCCCGCCAACATCTGTCGTTTCCTGACTTGTTAATTCTAGCCATTCTGACTGGTGTGAGGTGGTATATCTCATTGAGGTTTTGATTTGGA